>NC_091851.1:8407489-9032489 GCF_037783145.1 Equus przewalskii | reverse complement strand
TGACCATCCATATGATTTAGTCCATCATCTGGAGACTGAGTTCAACCATGTGGACATTCAATCAATCAATCATGCCTATGTAATAAAGTCCCAATAAAAACTCTGGACACTGAGGTTTGGGTGAGCTTCTCTGGTTGCAATACTCTGTGTATTGTCACATTTCTGTACTGGGAGAGGAACATATCCTGATGACACAGGGCAGAACAATGGAAAGTTTCCATTTGGAACCCTCCTGCAGTATCCCCTATGCATCTTCACTAGGTTTATTTTGATCTGTATCCTTTTTCTTCCTCTAATAAACAATAATTGTGAGCATAATAGCTTTTAATTAGTTCTATGAGTCCTTCTAGCTAATTATTGAACCTGAAGTTAGTTTTGGGGATACTCCAGACTTGCAATTGATATCAGAAGTGAGGGCAGACTTCAGAACGCTGGACACAGTCGGTGCAACAAGGGTGGACATTTCAGTGGAAATGGTCCAATTTGACTTGGAATATATGCAGAGACTCAGTTAACTGATGTTGGGTGCTCAATCTGTGAGATCACCTGGACGTGAGGGCTGTAGCCAAAACTGTGAGGCAGCCAGAATTCTCCATGTGCAGCAGAGGACAAAGTCAGTTTATAGAGAGCATGAAGAATGAAAGTGACTTGAAGGGAGAAGCAGAGCCAGCAGATGAGGCTTAGCAAGATGAGAAAAGGATATATCACTTTACAGGCCATGCAAGATCCAATATTTCTCTCTGTGCTTCCTTTTCATGATTTTCCTCTGTATACTTCCAAACACCCTCTACCAAAGCAAAATGTGAGGACTCCCATTCCTTACAACCAAGAGAATGCTGGTGAAGACATTCCTTATGATGTTTATGTGATTTTAAAATTGCTGTAAAAGAGAGTGGGTTAATCTACATTCAATGAAGAACTCATAAAATTGCTAAAACATATAAAAATGCCAATAGACACTCAAAAGATGTCAGAAAGAACCAATTTAGAAGAGATTCATTTTTCTTCAGTGGAAAAAGTATAAACTTTAATAGTGTTCAAAAGAATTTAAGAAAAATACATTAATACAGCAAGAATATACCATTTTGCACATTTAAAATTACTTTATTAAAATAGTGCAAATACCCATTGTTAGAGAGCTTGTGGCCAAAACATGCACCCTATGTGTTGCTGGTGATTGTAAAATGGTATTATTATTTTGAAAAGCAGCTTGACAATTTGCTGTTTTAAGCTGTAAACATAATTATATCCCTTGGCCTAGTAATTTCATCTTAGACATTTATCATATCTAAATTGTCAGAAAGATGGAAAAGTCATGCCTAAAGATGTATAATTTAAATATAGAAAAGTGAAGCTTTTATTTTCAGAGGGCACTGGTAAAGTAAGCCATTCTGTTTCAACTTGATGGATTATCATGCAGACATAAATAAGAATTATTAAGATTACGTAGCAACAGAGAAGACTGCTTCCACTTATGGTGCAAGGTGAATATAATGGAGAATATAAAGTTAAATCTATACCATGATGAAATTGCATAAGAATAATAATAATAGTGATAATTTTTCAATTAACTATAGATTAGGTACTGTTTTTTGTGCTTTATGTGTATGATTTACTTAAATTTCACAACCATCCTAAAAGGTGGCACTATTCTTATTCTCATTTTACAAATAAGGAATCTAGACACAGATAGTTTAAACAATTGATCCAATGTTCTGTAGCCAAATGAAGAGATGCAGAGGGCAAGGTCTTGCGGTTGAGGGGGACACAGAGCTTCTATGGCTTCTCCTGATGGAATCCAGACATGTGACTCTCCCAGTACATCAACCAGGAAGCTCCATTGAGCCTCAGTGCCAGAGTTATTTTTGGGGTATCATTATGTAGGCATGTTTGATCAAATCATTGACCTTGTGATTGAATTCAATCTCCAGCTCCCCTTTCCTTCCCAAAGATTAGGCTGACCCAAAGTTTCACCCTCTAATCATGTGATTGGTTTTTCTGGTGACCAGTCCCCATCCTGAAGCTATCTAAGGGCCTACCAAGAGTTACTTAATTAGCATAACAAAGACATCCCTATCACTTAGGAAATTCCAAGGGTTTTAAAGGCTCCATACCAGGAACTGGGAACAAAACCCAGATATGTTCTTTATTGTGTCTCAGATGTCTTTCAGGAGCTAGGAAAATTTATCTTTTGTTCTTGAGAAATCATTAGACCCTCTATATAAAAGCAACATTGGGTTCTAACTCGGTTCTAATGCCCTACAAATTCTGGTTTTAGTAACTTTTAAGCCCTGTAATTCTCCTCAAGTCACTTTACCTTCCTGGCCTCACCTTCTTCTTCTGTAATGGCTCCTTAAATGATATTAGGGAGCCATCACTTTGCATGGCATATATCATAATTGGAAGCTATTTGTAGTTTAGCTTTAAGTTCAGGAGTCATACTCTCTGGGTCCATGCCCATCTTCACCATTTTCTAGGTGTGTGATCTTGGACCATTTACTTAACCTCTCTTTGCCTCAATTTTCTCATTTGTAGAGCAGTGAGAATAGTAGCATCTCCCTCACAGTGTTGCTAAAAGAATACGATGTGATAATGTAGGTAAAGACTTTAGCACTAATTTTGGCAGAAATACAGTAAGGACTCAATAAATGTTCTCACAAGTAATTTATATTGTATCAAGTTTTTATGCAATTTTAAGTCAGATCCTCTCTAGAATAAAAATTGAATTCTAGAGCTTTGGTTGATTTTTAATAAAAATATTAGGTATATTACCAGTGACATATAATTTAAAATTACATATACCCAAAATTTTGGGGAGGAAAAGAATACAGTCATTCCTCCTATAACAAAATACTATTATTACAGGTTATTCAAACTGCTGTGAAGGAGAATGTGTTATAGTCGTTTTCACTGTCATGAAAGAGTTACAAACTGAGTTCAGAGAATAGCAAACTTGTTGTATGTAAGTCAGGAGAGAGTAACAGAAGTCTTGGAAAATCCTTTCTGTGAGTGGAAGAGCTGGGGTGGCAATTATGTAGCCAATGGGGAATACAAGATGAGCTTGTATACCTAGTTAATGGAACCATCCCTCTAGAGTTAGAAAGAGCAGATTGCCTTAGAACAGTTGTGGTATGTTACCATATTCCAGGCCTGGTGGCTTTGACTTCTATAACAAACAAGTTATAAAAACAGCTGATGTGAAATACTTGACAAAATGAGAAGGATTAAATTATATGATGTCATTCTGAAAATGTCAATTATTTCTATCTTTTTATATTTGTTGGCCTATATTTTATAATTACAATTAAAAGTTTATCTTAAAATTTAACTTACTATTTAAGAAACCAAGAAGACAAGAATATGTCAAGCTTAACAGGAATTTAATTTTTAGCATTCTTTCTTTTCTTTTTTTTGAGGAAGATTAGCCCTGAGCTAACATCTACCACCAATCCTCCTCCTTTTGCTGAGGAAAACTGGCCCTGAGCTAACATCCATGCCCATTTTCCTCTGCTTTAAATGTGGGACGCCTACCACAGCATGGCTTGACAAGCAGTCTGTGGGTCCGCACCCGGGATCTGAGCCAGCGAGCCTCAGGCTGCCAAAGTGGAAGGCTGGAACTTTACTGCTGTGTTACCAGGACGGCCCAGCATTCTTTTTGCTTTGAAATTTTGTCCTAAAATAATGTTATGGCCCTGAGGTAAGATCCATTGCCAATCTTCCTCTTTTTTTTTGCTAGAGGAAGATTAGCCCTGAGCTAATATTTGTGCCAATCTTCCTCTACTTTGTATGTGGATTGCTACCAGAGAATGGGTGACGAGTGGTGTTGTCCACTTTGGGGATCTGAACATGTGAACCTGGGCTGCCAAAGCAGAGCATGCAAATTTAACCACTACACCATGGGGCCGGCCCCTCTGTACTTTTATTTATTCTTATCTACCTTTTTTTTAGTATGTAATACATGCAACTCCTAGTCACATATATAAATAATTTTAATAAATCTGAACGATATTTTTCTGATGTTGAGATAAGTTGATCTATCAAGGCAAAAATGATATCTACATTCTTACTGTTCATTCATTCTTTCATGCATTCATTCAGCTAACATAGGCATGTAGTGCTGATGGTGGGCAAAGCACAGTATTAGCTCTGTGAGAAGTTGATGAGCATAGAGCATTTAGTATGAGAGATGGGTAATGTATCCACGTGGCTGTAATGAAAAGCATTACACACTGAAAGGTTATAAGAAAGTAGGAAGGGTTACAGGAGTTTGAAGAGAAAAGAGAATTTTGAGGGGCTTAAGTGATTAGAAAGACATCTGGTTTATTGAATGAATTATTAAATAAATGAGTTTTCCAGTAGCATTGTGCTAGAAGAATTTCAGCTGCTCCTGGACAATTGATCAATACTTTTAAAGTATTAACAAATAAATATATTGTAAATATTTCCAAGTTTAATGGCCAAATAAAGAAATTCCTTGATAATATATCATCATTTTGTTCATTTAATTTTGTATAGATATATACATATTCTTCTGCAAGAGACATTACTTAGAGGTCAATGATCATTTATTCCTCTTCCAAACATTATTCTCCTGCTGTAGATATGAAATAATTTCATATTAGTGGCCTATCAAGGTGGAAGTTTTATTGGCGCTTCCTCAAGGAGACCAGTGACCTGATTTTTCACTTAGAAAGGCTACAAAGCTGCTCTTAGGTTTAACGGATTCAGTCTTAGAGAATGGATAAACAGGGAACTCGACTCATCTCCTATATTAGTTCCTTTGTGATTTACTTGCTCAGTCCTTCATTCCACGGTATATATACTGATGACTTGATCTTATGAATCAGAGCTTTCACTCAGCATAGCAAATATTTTGGGAGATATTTTCCATTTTGTTGGCCATCTAGGAGAACCAATTATATTAAATAATATTCTGGCAGCCACAAAACTATCTGTACTGTTGAAATTGGTGAGCTTAAGGAACTTCTAAAAGAAATAAAATCTAAATATTTCTCAGCCATATATAGATGTCTTCATTATTTCTTTCACGCTCTCCAGATTTTGATAAGGAGTTTAGATTCTGTTATAAAATGCTTATACGTATTTGTGTATCTAGGCATCCATCTATAATCTTTCTCAAATGCACATAGAGCTCTTATATCCCTTGTCACTAATTAAAAGAGAGCATTTTATTTTTAAAAAATTATTTTAAAATAATTATAGGTTAGTAGAAATTTGCAAAAATAGCATAAAGAGGTCCTGTGTACTCTTCACCCAGTTTCCCCAAATGGGGAAGAACACCTTTTGCCTATTATAATACCAAACCCAGGAAACTGACACTGGCACAATATATGTACATAGTTCCATGTCATTTGATCATATGCGTAGATTTCCCGTAACTACCACTACACACATACGGAAATATTGCCTTACCACAAAGATCTACGTCGTGCTACCCATTCTGTAGTCACACTCACCCCTAATTCCACTATCCCTAACACTTGGCAATTGTGACTCTATTTCCCATCTCAATGATTTTGCAATTTTGAGAATGTTGTATAGTAGGTAACCTTTTGAGATTAACTTTCTTTCACTTGGCATAATGTCCTTGAAATCTATCCAAGTTGTTGCTTGTGTTAATAGCTTATTCCTTTTATTGCTAAGTAGTAGTCTACGGTATGGAGAGACCACAGTTTGCTTCACCATTCACCTATTGAGGGACAGTTTGGTTATTTCAACTCTTTTCATATAACAAATAAAGTTGGTATGAATATTCATGTACAGGTTTTTGTGAGGATGTAAAATTTCATTTCTCTGGGATAAGTGCCCCACAGTGTGATTGCTGGTTCATATGGTAAGCGCATGTTGAGTTTTTTAAAGAAACTACCAAATAATATTTTGGAGTGCATGTATAATTTTACATTCTCACCAAGAATGCATGAGAGATCCTGTTCCTCTACATTTTTGCCAGCATTTGGCATTGTCAATATTTTTTTTTCCTAGGGGTTCTGATAGGTGTGTAATGATACCTCATCAGAGGCTTAATTTGTGTTTCCCTAATGACTAGTGATGTTGAGCATCTTTTCTTATATTTATTTGCCTTCCAAATATCCTCTTTGATGAAATATCTCTTTATTCCCTTTGCCCATTTATAATTGTGTTGTTTGTATTTTTACTGTTGAGTTTTGAGAATTCTTTATGTATTCTAGATATGAGTCTTTTGGCAGATATATGGTTTGCAAACATTTTCTCCCAGTCTGTATCTTGTCTCTTTAAAGACAAGGTCCTTTAAACAGGGTCTTTCACAGAGCAAACTTTTGAAATTTTGGTGAAGTCTAACATCGAATTTTTTTCTTTTATGGATTATGCTTTTGCTACCATGTCTAAAAACTTTTCATCAAGCACTAGGTCCTGATGATTTCCTGTTATGTTTTCTACTAAAAGTTTTATAGTTGTCTGTATTACATTTAAATACATAATCCATTTGATTTGACTTTTGTATAAGATATGAGATTTAGGTTGAGGTTATTTATTTATTTATTTTGCCCACAAATATTCAGTTGTTACAGCAACATTTGTTGAAAAGTCTACCTTTCCTCTCTTGAGTTTCTTTTGCACCTTTGTCAAAAATCAGTTGGTCATATTTGTGTGGGTTTACTTTTGGGTTCAATATCCTGTTGCATTGATCTATGTGTCAGTCTCCCTGCCAATATCATGTGGTCTTGATTAATGTAGCTATACAACAAGATTTAAAATCAGGGATAGTGATTCTTCACACTTTATTGTTCTCTTTCAGAATTGTATTAGCCATTCTACTTCCTTTGCCATATAAGTTTTATAATAAACTTGCCTATATCTACTAAGAATCTTGCTGAGATTTTGATCGGCTTCGTGTTAAATTTATATATAACTTAGGGAAAATTGACAGTCTTATTATGTTGAATCTTTTAATCCATGAGCACAGAGTGCTTCTCCATATATATAGATTTTCATTGATTTCTTTCATCAATGTTTTATGGTTTTCAGCATATGAAAGTCTTATACATGTTTTGTCAGACTTTTACTGAATTATGTCATTTTTGAGAGATTGTAAATGTGGTTGTATTTTTAATTTCAGTGTCCACGTATTCATTGCTAGTGTATAGAGACAGAATAGATTTTTGTATGTAGATCTTGTATCTTGTGACCTGGCCAAACCCAGGAATTGGTTTGAGATTACTTGGGATTTTCTATGTAGAACTTTGTGTCATCTACAAATAAGATTGGTTTCTTTTCTTCCTTTCTGGCCTATATAATTTCATTTTATTTTCTTGCCTTATTGCACAATGCAGGAGTGCTAAGAGAGGACATCCTTCCCTTATTCCCAATGTAGGGAATAAACATTCAGTCTTTTACCATTACGTATGACGTTAACTGTAGATTTTTATACATGTATTTTATCAATTGAAGAAGTTCCCCTCTATATCTAGTTTTCTGAAAATTTTTGTTATGAATGGATGTTGAATTATGTCCAGTTTAGCCTGTTAATACGGTGATTGCACTAGTTCAAAAGAACATTTTTAATAGTTATTAAATTCATCATCAGAGATTAGTCATTCTTGTACGATAAACAAACATTTCATCTGTGATCAACTAAACTGTTGAATGTATATGAAAAGAAAATTTTTAAAAAGATAAAGCTATGCAATCTGATATAGTGTTGATATTAGAAATAAGGAAATAACAGACCCATAGGAATTCACGGTAGCACACAGGTCGACTTAGTTTCTATTTGACTATATTACTATCTCCTTAGTATTTCTTCCTTTGTTTATTTTCTGCTACCAAACCCTTTTCTTTGTAAAGCTGGATGCTCCCTGTCTTGAGAACTCCCATGAGTTCCAGATACAGGAGATAAGTAGCCATCTGCTTATTTAGTGGTGACACGTTAAATGGTGTGGTGTTCAGAAAGAACCATTCTGTTAGTAGAAGATCTAGGAGTCTCCAGGTTCAGCAGTCTGTCTCTGACAGAGAGACAAGGGTAGAGCAAAGGCAGGGCGAACAACGAGGGTGAAATAATATCACCATGTAAACCTATGCACGGTGGAATAAGAGCATTTAAAGCTTAGAAGGAAAAATTTCGAAGGGCAGAATGGTAGTATGTTGGTTTTATAGAACAATGCCATGAGTTAGTGGCAGAAATGACCATTTGAGAGGGCTTTCTCACTCCGTCAGCTTTTACCAAGTAGGAGAAATAAGACACTCATTGTGATTGATCAGGAAAGCCTACTGTGTTGTGGATCGTTTGACCCACACTATATAAACTACTTCAGGCAAACATCGCCTGCCATCCAGCCCTGACCTGTCTGACATGCTTAGATTGTATTACTGCAAGAGGAAGAGAAAGAATTACGGACCCGCAGATTCATTTGGGAGCCGTAAGAGCTCAAATTTAATGTAATATAAATAAATGCTATAGAGATGGTAGACAAGATGAATTATCATTATTACCCAATGGTTTTATAGCACTTTGTATTTTGAAAATGGCTTCACAATCCGGTATAATGTAGATCCGTAGGGGGACTAGTGAATGGAAATGTTGCAGGCTACAGGGAATAGCAGTTAGCACGTTCATTAACAGTGCTTCGCTTACAATGTTATTGTCTGAATTGTTCTCATGAACTCACCTCTTTTATTTTCTCTACAGTGGTTTTGGGTAACTTTTGGTAATTACTAATATAATTTCAATGGACATGTTTAAATTCATTTGGTTTTAAATTTCCTGGTACAAGCCTGGCTTTATGTGAAGGTATTATTGCATTATGCATACAAGCAAGAGAACTGGGTTAAACTAAGAAATTTTTATTCATAATAAAACAGTGACTAACACGGCCTTCATGATTGTGCTTAATTCTTCATAAAGGTCTCCAGGTTTTTTAACTTTTGCTGTCTCCTCCAACCCCACTTCCTACTTAAATAAGCATGGATGCCACTGCACCAGTTTAGAGGCCTATGTGTAATTGACCATCTGTCTAGTTTGCTCCAAGGTACTTGCTCTTTGAAGCTTCCTGCTCTGTTGTTCCTGTGAGCTCACTCACACTTGTCAGCACACGCTCCTTGGTTTCTCGTATGGAAAGAACTGTCGCCGCACCCAGGCATGCCCCACTGTCATTCCCCGTGTAAAGACTGTCTAGTTTATTATGCATCTAGTGTTGGAGGAATAGATTCCAATGATTCTATTACTCCTGTTCTTATTGATTATCCCTCCATCAGCGTGGATGAAAATCTTAATTCTCACAGGAGTGGAATTCAAGAATTTTCAGAGATTTATTTAACAACAAATGAATGACTGAATTATGAGTCGTTTCAATGGTTTCTCAGATCTTTTCATCAGGTCATTGTAAGCACGCGCGTCTGCCTGCCCTCTCTCTCTCCCTGAGATTACAGACAACTTAGCACGGGGATCAAGGACAGTGCTCAGCAGTAGTGGGCTCTCAGTGTGTGTGTGCTCACCAATGAGCGGAGGCCCTGCAGGAATCCTTGCAACAACTGGAGCTTACAAAAGAGTTACCTTTAAGTTTAAAAGCTATTGTAGACAATGTGATATAAAATTGTATGAACTGGGAAATGTGTTTGATCCAATTTGTTTCCCTGAACATTCTACTAGCTATAGAACAGGAAAAAAGGAGTCTCAAGTGAGTCATGAGAGAAAAGTGAAAAAATCACAAAGTTGAATCTGTTCACAGCTGTCTTACTAACAAAGGCAGAAAGAGATTCACCAGTGCATTTGTTAGAAAGAATCACATTTTACTCTGATGAAGAATATGCTGACACTTGTTTTTTAGGGCAACTTTATAATTGTACCACACATCAGTTTTTAAATAACTACAAAAAAATTTTCTGTACTTCTAAATTACTCGTTGAGGGTCAGAAATTTAAGGCAGATGTTTTAAATCAAAGGCAGTGTTTTGTAGAGAATACATTTGTATTTCTGAATATTGAAAAATCTATTTAAAGATATTATAATGAGAAAAGAAAAAAGCTGTCTTGTTCAGTGAGTAACAAACTCAGAGCCTCTCCATCCAAACTTCAAAATCCTGAGCCTTTTAAACATGAGAGGAAAGTATTATTTGTAATCAGCAAGATCTCTGCTTTCACTCTAACTTTTAATTACAATGAGGAGAGGTTTTTTATTTGATGAGAAAAATTACATCTCTTTAAGAGGAGTAAATTGATGCCACAATTAAAATTTTAACCTGGTTGCAGTTAAAGAAAAACAAAGTGGTCTAAAGTGATATCCACTAAGAAAAACCCTCGAATATATTTCTCTTACTCTCAGCTCATTTTAAAATATAGAAAATAAGGGAAACTAGTTGGCGTGTCAGGATCCAAAAGTGATTGTTAATTTCAAATTGACAAAACCCTTTCCTTGTTTTAACTCAAGAGGAAACTACTCAAATAAATCCAGATATAAGGCCTTAAGGTGATGGTCAACAGTCAGCTGGAGAAGTGAAGGTAGAAAAGAATGAAGGAGGATATTCTCTTTTAAAAATTTCAGTAGTCTCTTTTGAATGTGAAATTCATCTTCTCCTGGACACTTCCTACCTTGGGCCAACTGTTTGTGTCCGCTGAGCCCTAGTATAAGATGTAAAGAAAATTAAGTTATAGAAGCTTCGAATCTCCTTTTATTCAGTGTTCCCCCCCCCCCCACTAGCTTATTACCTAACTATTCCAGAAACTTTTACCATGTTCTAATTAATGCCAGCTGCTAGAAAACTAAAGTGTTACTTTTTGGGAAGAACGAACATGTTGACAGGAATATTTAAAAATGTTCATATATTGTTAAGATAATATTGACACATTTTTTAAAGGAAAAATAATCATCCATATTCTCAGCACTATAATTCAACTGTTCTCCTTTCTCTCTGACTCTTATGTAGTGCTATCTGAATAGAGAAGAAATTTTTAGATCTGTTTTTACACATAGCAACCTTATGTTGTCATATCCTTCATTACTTTGCTGTAATCTTGAAACATTGTCTAATCAATTTAATATCCATACTCTATTAACTATTTCCTTTTTTGAAGACGTTTAACTTGTTTAACTTTAAAAAATATTGTAGAAAAAATTGGAAACTGTTTCTGGGCATAAACTCTATCTTCTTTTGAATTATTTCCTTGGGGGAGTAAAGCCTATGAGTATTTTTCATTTCTACAAGATTATTTTCTGTAGTGGTATCAATTTAGGTACTAGTAGGTGTTTATTAACATAAGAATTTCCACTTAGAAAAAGAAATTTTCAAACACCTTAATACAAAGCTCAAGGAGCCAATGAACACTTAAAAGACCACTACCAAGAAAAAAAGAAATCCAGAATCTTTTAAGGTTAGTAAGGCTTTTTAAACTCTTTATTCCATCTTCTTCTAAGGAAGCCCCTGATAATAAAATTTTGTAAATGGAAAGATTTTTTGATGATACATGTTTTGGACCTAAGGAATTTGACATATACTGATGTTATCTGTTTCTCATTTCACCTTAATTCTTATGCATTAAAAGACTAAACTATATATATCAAAAGTAACTTCAGTATTATCACTTGTCATAAATTGCAATGAGATGATAAATATCTTCATGAACTGCATCCCATATTTTTTCAATTTTCAGAGGTTTATCGGTTGTTTCTAAAATGTCATATTGCAAGTGAAGGGACCACTTTTGCCCTCATTTGTTTCCAGAATTCTTCCCCAACCTAAAGTTTTCTTCCAGCCAGAGGATCATAAAACATATTTCTCAACATACATTATAGGGAACACTAGTCCCTTAAGATGAAATTTCCATAAGGAGAAGGAAAAAATCCAATGAAACTGAAATGTATTCTTAAGCTCAAAGCTTCTCAAAATGTCGTCACTGGACTACCAGCATCCACATCATTTGGGAACTTGTTAGAAATGTAAAATCTCAGGCCCACGCTAGACCTACTGAATCAGAAAACTCTGGAGGCAGAACCAGCAATCCATGTTTTAACAAGTCCTTCAGGTGCTTATGCTGCTTGCTAAAGTTTGAGAACCACTGTTTTAATTTCTTCTTCGTAACTTACAATGTCATTACCTTATTAAAGTTTCTGAGAAGTTGTACAGAGGAAGGCAAAACCACAAACCACAACACAACACAACAAAAATCTAAGCCTTGTTTGCCCAAAATGTTGACCATGGAATGTGTATGTTATGTTTCATCGAACACTATACTCCTATAGAAATACAGTGTTTGAGTTTAGGCTCAAATTGCAGTTGCTGGCTTCAACCTGAGTTATCAATACATTTACCTATGTTCGTCAGTGTTTCATGTATTTCTTGCGGCTAGACCATGGGGAAAACCACAGCCTGTCGTTAGTGAGTAGCAGGATACTTCATTGTCTGCTGAGTTGATTCACCTTTGTTATCTCCTAGGACTTGCCTATAGTGTACAGCTTAATATACGTGAGTATGTGTGTCTGGTATGAAATGTGTCATTATAATGGTTCCTGTGTAACTAAGACTGATAGGAGAGATTCTAGTTGCATTTGCTTACTGTTAGAGATGATAACGTGTCTGTGTGAAAATTGTGTTAATATTCAGTATGTGAATAGATCCTCAGTAAAATAAATTTAGAGCCTGGGACTAAATATTTATTATCTGACAAGAGAAAAACAAGTGTTACAAAATGAGAATATAAAAATAATAAAGTGGAAAATTGGAAGTAATTATCTTTGTGCTGTAAAGTCGCAAGTTGAATTTCTTACCTATTATTTGTTGCCAGTTCAAGGGTTAGTGGGAAAATACCGCTTTGATAGCAGACTTCTGACAATTTAATAATAATGATCAAGCTTAATGCACTTTATTTAAACTTCTATAGGCAACATCTATTAGTAGCTCTCTTTATACATTTTGCAAAAATTAGATTTTAAGGGAAATGCTATATTTTATCTCAACAAGAAAGGCTTGATTTGTATATGTTTTATCTTTGCATGTCTCTTATCCTGTGTGTTTAAATTACAAAGACATTCCATAGTTCAAATGAGCATGAAGTTGTTTGGCAAACTGAGATTATATAGCTACAAAACCCTCCGTAGATAGTATCTATAAATAGAAGGCTCTAACATAGGAAGTCTTCTGAACAATAAAAATGGCCCCTTTTCAAAAAGAAGTGAAGAGGAGGAAAGCCAACAGCATTGATTTAAAAGACTGTAATTAGAATTAGGTTCCGATAATTAGATCCCAGTAGACTTTTAGTTTAGACTTTCTTTTCCTCAGACAAACAAAACATAAATGAGTGTAGGATGTCATTTCTGCAGAAACGAAAATGGAAATGGAATTTTAAGTGAAGACTGTGAAGCAAAATGAGGCATTTTAATTCTTGCACCTGGAATCATTTCATAATGAAATGCAAATTAATTCTAAAAAATCTCTGACCTCTGTTTTGCTGATTACAGCCTAAAATCATTCAGTTTTTAGGAAAAGAGAAAATGCATATCAAGATGAAACTATTTAGTACATCTACCTTGAATTTCATAATAAAGTTATGTAATTGACTCTATGGCTGAATGATTTCACATTTCTATTATGAAGAAAGATCGAAGACCAAGGATGAGACTTGATATGAGTATACCAGTCATCTCTTGATATCAGTCAGCTCTCATGGAATGTTTGCTTACTGTAGATTATCTCTAAATTTCCAAAAGCAGTAAAACAGGAACCTCCTTTTCAGCTTTGAAAAATATAAATCTGACTTTCATTGAGTAGCATTTATGAAAAAGAAGACAGAATGTAATTGACAGTCTCACACAGATGTTTAAGTAAGAAGTTATATTTCTATGATGGTAAAATGTATGTGAGCTGATAGAGAGGCGAAGGACCTGTAAATCTCCTGGAGTCTACTGCCCAATTACGTCTTATTTTCTTTATCATTTTGGTGACTGATGTTATCAGCAGTTTATCTGGCAGAAAAACAAAAGCTAGAATTCATTAAAAATATGTAGCACCAAAAAATTACTATTAATGTAGATGAAGAAGTAAATGGTATATTAGCAGATATTCATAAAACAGCTATTGGATAAGATTGGAAGGCTAGAATGAAAATTTTGGACCTAAAGAAAATGGCTTCTTATTTATTTATACCCATACCTCTTGGTAAAAAGAATTTGAAACTATTTACAATAAGAAAATATTGAATTTATTTTTCAACCTTGAATAGAAATGGAAAATCGGAGCATATAGAAAAAAAAAGCATAAGGTAGGTGGTAACCCAGAGACAATATGATTTGTTATAATTTACATAAAGTTGTGCTCTGAGCTCCTTGTGAGCAAATGCAAATAAAACCTATATGTTCATATTGTCAAGTTTTAGCTGTGAATATGGTGAAGTTTTTTGTTAGGCCTAACAGCATCCAGTGTAGACACATTCAGTAAATGTTTACTGAAGACTGTCATCCATTGGTCACCTGGTTCAATTGTCAACGTCCAAGTCATCTTTTAAAATCTCTCAGTGCTTTTATCTTATTCTTAAATCACCCGAAACCAATCAACCAACCAACAATTGGTACTTTGTTTTTCTTCATTTTATTTCACTATTAAGCCTGTTAATGTTGGAAATTCGAGCAGTAAGATGGTTTGGTGATTGACTGGGCTTCTTAGCCCAGCTTGCCTTGTGATATAAAATATTAGAATAGTGGTTTTCTAATCCTGTAGCCCAGAGTCCTCTTAGAGGTTTCAGAAGCCTCTTCCTAGGTAATAGAGAGAATAATTTACCCAGGACAATTTTCCCAAAACTGCTTTACCCAGAACAACTTAGCTTTTCTCTGTTTACCCATGTTGGATTCTGCTCAGATTTGCTTTGAAACAAAGTTCTGCTGAAAAAAAGTTTGATAAGCACTGGGTAAAGACCACCACCTGTGCTATAGTAGAAGGAATTCATAGCTGACCCTGAGAGGTGAAGTTGGTTGAACCTCTAACCAGGAGATTCTAACTCAGCTTGATGGTTTTCAGAATATTAGCAATCCCCTGAAATTATAGGAAAATTCTGTATATTTTACAAGCCGTCTATCTGGAGGGATGGCCAATAGTTTTCTTTGGTTCTTTTTGTATTATCATTACATTTTGGAAATGTACAAAGAATAAAAAAGAAGCACATAGAATTAATATTAATTAATTTGGTAATAAAAAATAAAACATAATAGCAAAAGTTGAAATCCCTTTTGTAAATCTTCTCAAACATATCCTCTTCGTTTTCTCTCTAAATACAACGACTCTCTTTAATTTGGTGCGCGTGATCACTGTCTATGTTTTCATGCTTTTACTACATATGTAAAGATGTTCATTAAAATATACAGTTTTAATTATATATTTTTTGAAATTTTCATAAATATCATACGGTAAATATCATTGACCATCTTGTTTTCTCACATGACATTTTATTTTTGATTTCTACTTTGATATATATAGATTCTCATTCATTCATTTTAATTGCCTGCTGCAATTCCATATTATGAATTTTTGATCAATTTGGTCACATTTGATCAACTAATTTCATCTCTGTGGAAAAATATTAAAGTGCCTTCTATTCTCTCCCTCTGACAAACAGCATGGCAGGTCACATCCTAGCATACATGTTCAAGGGTTGGACTAGGCCGGGCATATAACTAGAGGTATAGTTGAGACTCAGAGTGTGCACATCTTCAACCGTCTTCATAAAAGCCCAATTATTGTCCAATTTGGCTCTGCTTGTTCACATTCTCCCCGGCTTTGTATGAAGGATCATTGTTTTCCCTCATTCAACAGTGATATTTTCAGACTTTATTTTTTCCAATTGAGTGAATGTAAAATGACATCTCATTGCTGCTTTAATACGCAGTTCCCTGATTACTAGCAAGATTGAGTATCTTCTCAATTTACTGTCTATTGGGGTTTCTCTTCTGTGAATTACCCTTAATGTGTGCTGCTCATTTTTTTTCTTAATGGATTAATGGCTTTGCCTTGTTGTAGTATAGGAGTTCTTTATATGTTTGTTATTGTAATTTTTTTGCCAATTATGTGTGCTGATATTCTTTTCCCAGACAGGAGCTGTTCTTTTAACTTTTTCTATGGAAACTTTTATAGTGTTTTAGATTTTATTTTCAAAAAATGTACTGATCCTTTTCTTTACGGTTTCTGCCATTCATGTCTTACTTTAAAAATCCTTCTCTATCACAATTTCATCATAAAACCATCCTATCAATTCTATAAATTCTTATAAAAGGTTAAAATTTTGGTATTCATACTTAGTCTGTTAATCCATCTGGCCTTCTTTGATAGGCCATGTTTCCATAAATGTACAACTTTATTTCTATGACCTCTTTTGAATACATTGGTCTATCTCTGTTCATTTAAACTGTCTCTTGACTCTCACTTTAG
Source organism: Equus przewalskii (assembly GCF_037783145.1). Taxonomy (NCBI): domain Eukaryota; kingdom Metazoa; phylum Chordata; class Mammalia; order Perissodactyla; family Equidae; genus Equus; species Equus przewalskii. The sequence goes on along the minus strand of NC_091851.1, from coordinate 9,016,086 downwards.
AATCTTGGTATACAGAAGGTCATAACCTCATTTGTCTTATTATCTTATTTTTCATCTTCCAACTGACTTAAATATTCTTGACATTTCCTCTTCTAGTTGAGTTATGGGATAATTTGTCATTTTTGTCTTCTGCTTTTTCTCCCCAAGTGCCCCCAGTACATAGTTGTATATTTCAGTTGTGAGTCCTTCTAGTTGTGGCATGAGGGACTCCGTCTCAGCGTGGCCTGACCGAGCAGTGCCATGTCCGCACCCAGGATCCAAACCAGCGAAACCCTGGGCCGCCGAATCGGAGTGCACGAACTTAACCACTCGGCCACGGGGCTGGCCCCAATTTGTCACTTTTGAAGAAGTTTCTTTTGGGATTTTTATTAAAGTGCCATTGAATTTATAGATTAATTTAGTAAGAATTGATAACTTCCTGAAATTGAATTCTCTAATCCATGGACATTGTGTATTTATGCATATTTGTACATTTTCCTTTGGGAATATTTTTTTTTATTCTGTTTACACTGTTTTTCATGGTAACTTTTAATATCTTTATCTTTTATATGTATGTGCTATAACTTTGTTTTGATATGTCTGGATTTGCTTTTGTTTATCCTATTTTGGTGTCCCTGTTTTTGCTTTTTCCCCCCGAGATGGGCACTCATGTCTTTCTTCAGTTCTGGAAAATGCACAGTCATCATTACCTTTCTCCCATTCTCTCTATTCTTTTATTTTTTCTGGAACTATTGCAAGATGTATATATATATATTTGGCTATGTAAATATATTTGACTTTGACTATATAGTCAAATATGCAAGAGTTCCAGAAAGAATATATGTTCACATATATATGCACTCATGTATGTATGAGTGTATATGCATGTGGTCTTTCTTGGTCCACAAATTCTCTTTCATATTTTCCATCTGTACCAAATCCATTTTCAACCAGAATAATGCTATCTATGGCTTTATATATTTGCCTTCTACTTAATTTTCATTTGAAGAAAGGATCTCAGCTTCCCTGGACCCAGGTTTCCCTGAGCCTGTGCGGCCTTCCTTTAAGATTGTAGAGACATTTGATATAATTTGTCTTTAGAAACTTACCCCCGCAAAAATAAATTACCACTATTCCTGAGCAAGAGAGAGAGACTCTTCCAGTTTCCTACCCTGAACCAACCCACTCTCCCACCACACATATCATAAATTCTTGTACATATTGTATTTCATTTATAACCATCAGAGATTCAAGTCAGAGAATTGGCCAGGATGTATAATAATCACTTTTGCTGCTAATGGTACAGAGCATAATTTTTTTAAAAGGCATACTGTTTGCCTTGAGGAGGTTAGTTACCATGTAAAATATATGGCTTTGCCTCAGACCAGTGCACAATAGAGACCAGATATTTGTGCATGGATGAGGATGGATTGGTTTGGCAAAAGTTCTTCACAACTTAAAAGAAGGGATTTGTTTGTTCAGGAAATAGGCTGACATTGGATCAACTTCCTTTAGTTCCTGCCTCCACTTGTGTATTCTTACATTTTTCAAAATATTATGCCAATCTTCTATTATTCAAGTAAATGTCTCAACTGTCCCTATAAATCATTCATCTTGGTATCGCTAGATTCTCTAACTCAGAAGGGTCATCCATCAAGGGCTTCTCAATTTATCATTATTTTATATCTATTGGTTTACCCAGTAGCAGAACATTTACCGACATAATAAAGTCCTGTGGATTATAGATAAACTCATGGGATTCCTGGGACTTGGAACTACCATCCAAATATGGCGCTAAATAATACACTGTTGCTTTGGACCAACAAAGTAGAGAAAATTAAGCCTTGCCAATCCCAGCTAGTCTTTCAATTGAAAGAGCTCCAAGAAAGACTCAGGTGCTATAATTATGAGGTAATTTGGTAAGGCAGCTGCTAACTATGAATCAAAAATGACAACAACTTTGGGAAAAATCTCTATGCCAAGATTCCCCCTTTGCAGAACTGGAGTCTGGAGTCTCAGCAAACAGTATTATGGGAAGTATGCAAAAGACTACTAAAGTAGAGGTACCTAGACCAGATGACTCTCAGCTGCTTCTGAACTTTGAGTTAACCAGAAATTGTTCAGATCTACCTTTCTGGTGATTTTTTCATTTATCCTTTCATTCCCTTAAAAGAAAAAAAAAATCAAGATTTAGAGAGAAGCTGACAGAACAAGGAAGAAATGGGACTAACTCATACTGAGTACCTATTGCATATTGAATACTATGCCAGGCATTTTTGTATTTTAGCTCATTTAATTTAATTCTTACAACCCTGTGAGGCTAATATTACCCCATTTTATGGATAATAAAGTTGTGTTTCAGAGGCATAAGCAAATTTCTCAAGGTCACACAGTTAGTAACTGTTCAAATCCAGTCTGCTTACTTTCTTCTATACCAACAGTAATAATGAATATATGTATCAACATGTGTTCATCTTAATGCAGTCTCAATGCTCCTTGATTTTTAAGTATTATCTTAAAAGTATCCCAGTTTAACTGGGAAAGTTTTTGAGACCATGTGTTTCACATTTACTGGATGATTCTGGAATGTCTGGCTGTTCTTGAGAGCTTGTGGGTGTGTGTAAGAGACAGGAAATAGTTAGTAATTGTTATTGATACTTGTTCCAGGATTCCTCCACTCTGTAGCCATGGGTCTTTTGGATTGGGAAGTAATGAATAGAAGATAGCCTTACAGAATGTTGATAATTTATAGCTTGTTTGATGTCTACACCTAGGAAAATTATGTATATCTATATATCTATATCCATATCTATGTCTGTATCTATATGATCTATGGTATAAGGGGAAGGAAGCAGGATGGGACAGAGGGATAAGATGAACTCTTCATTTGCTCTGGAGCTGGGTTGGATGTCTCAAGATGGGGCAAAAGGCTAGGCTTTCATATCTCCACAGTGACTGGTCACTGGATGTGGGCTTCACCTAGAACAGGATGTGAATTTGAGTGAGGTGGCGTTCTTCAGCTGAGGCAATTCCTGGGGAAGGCTGATAGCTGAGAACTTTCAACCTTCCCAGCAGTTGAGGGAATAAATTTCTTGTATTAGTTTTCTATTATTATATAACAAATTACTCCAAACTTAGAAGCTAAAGCAACATACACTTGTTATTTCACAATTTCTGTGGGTCAGGAGTTCAGGTACAGCTTGCCTGGGTCCTCTGCAAGGCTGAAATCAAGGTGTCGACCAGGAGGTGTGTTCTCATCATGTGTTCTCATCTGGAGGCTCAACTGGGGAAGGGTCTGCTTCCAAACTCATTCAAGTTGTTGGCAGAATTTATTTCCTTGCAGCTGTAGGACTTAGGACAGCTTGTGACTTTAAAGCCAGCAAGGAGAGCAAGACTCTAGTTTGCTAGCAAGATGGATTTTTATAAGGTAACATAATCACATCCCATCACCTTTGCTATATAACATAATCACAAAGAGACATCCCATTTTCTTTGCCATATTTTGTTGGTTAGAAGCAAGTGACAGGTCTGCTTACACTCAAGGGGATGGGACTATACAAGGGCATGAACACCAGAGGGTGAAGAATCATAGGTCCAGCTAAATGTCTGTCTAATTCAGTCCAGATGGGGAAACCTGTGTGGCTCTGCATAGTGACCACAGCACCTGTGTGCCTCACCTCCAGATAACACAGACAGTAAAATTTCATAAAGCCTACAGAGCATCAAGGAGAAAGCTGAGACAGATTTCAGGACAAATGGGACTCTAAGTTATCACTCAGTTTAATACGTAAGAAAATTCAGACTCAGCATGGTCTGTCACTATCACTGTATTTACTGCTGGAAAATAAAAGTGAAGCAATATTAATCAAAACAGATTTTCCTGTACTCTGTTGCTTAATAGTGAGACTTACGGATGATCCCTTATAATTTCAATTAAGGCAACTTTATCCCATATTATCTTACTCTACCAACAGGATTGTGAGAAAACACTTGTTAAACTACTAGTATTGTCTAAATTGCTACTACAGAATTACTTTTATCCAGGAAATAAGAGATTAAAGAACTATGAAATTTGATTGATAGATAAGAACTCTGAGATCACTTCTATTTTACAGATGTAGAAACTGTGAAGCAGAAAAATGAATTAATTAGTTGAAGGCCAGACAATTAGTTACCAATAAGACTAGGACTGCAATGCAAATTCTAGCTCAGTGATGAACCCATCATATTGTGTCAACTCCTAGTTTTCTGTACTTTTGTAATTCTTATTTCTAATGTTCATTTGCTTAAGCACATCACATTTGAACAATGTAAAAGTCCTCTTTGTTAGAAAACAGTTATAGCTCTAGAGTTTCTTACTACTCATTTGTCTCCACAGAGATAATGAAAGCCAGAGGTCAAAACAAAACAAAGCAAAACATAAAAAAGCCCTTTTACTTCACTATTGGCTGCTTACCTTTAGATAAAATTGCAAAGTGAAATCTCAAAACCTTTAAACTCATGACTTCGTTTCATTCATGGTGAAGGAATTAGAGCTTCTCATAATCTTCCAGCTCCCAAGTACTCCCTGTGTGAATTCAAACATTTAATCCATTTAAGAAACACCATAAGAAATGCCCACAGTCTAACAAGTTTCCAGAATGAGAATATTTTCCCTAATATGTCATTCTCCTAGGTGAAGAAAGAAGCCTTCTCCTTACTGGTCTGAAACTTAGAGAATAAAACAATGGTCTTCATTTAATTGCTTCACATATATTGGGATAAATATCTTTTCAGAGTGGTTACAATGCCACACCTAGTCTCCTACAAAGAGGTCTGTGGTGAGCCATACATATTGTGTCATTAGTCACTGATGATGCCAATGAGGACAGGAAGATTGGAGTGGCAGCACTATAGAGGGGAGGAAAAGCGGAGGAAAAGGGGAGGAAAAGAGGGGAGAACCGCTAGAGGGCAGCTTTGCTAACCCAGGTAAGAGGAAAAAATGTGATGCCAGATTAATGGTGGGGAAGGAAGAGGTGGGAACACGTGTTAGAGATGCTTTAAAGGAAAAATTGAGAAGATTTATGACTGACTAAGTGTATTGGGGCAATGATACTGATAATTATAATAATGTACCTTGTGTTTATAGGTTACATTATGCATTAATTTGTGTTGTAAAATAGTCTATTATTATATCATTGATTAAATTACTGTGTCATCTTCCTTTGCTTTGAGAGTATAATTTATTTCTTAAAGGAAGAAATAAACTATCACAGAGTAAGTCCTTCGAAGTCAAAGATTTATTGGCCATAAAAATTAATGACACATGATCACCTCAACAGATGAATATATGTGTTAATTGATTTTTATATATTTGAGACTTTCATGCAAAGATAACCCAAACAGAAGAGTAAAACAGAAGAAAATGAAAAAAATTGCAAATGATGCACGAAATTCTCTCTCCTGTAAACTGGCTAACTACCAGTCCCCTGAGAGGAGAATCTAGCACAACACGTGCCAGCTGTGAAACTGCAAGGATGACTGCATGGTGACTCTCACGTTATGGTGCTCAGGTGCCCCTGAGGCATGTGAATTCTAAATTGGGCCTCATGAATGTGAAGAAATTCCTTCAAGCCAAAGTAGAGTATTAAAGATAGATGTTGATGTTGAAGATGTTCACTTCTCATAATCTGATTGGTTATGTCAGTGGGTATGACTTTATGTGAATGTGTTACAAATAGAATCATGATAAACTACACTATCTGCAATTTCATTCAGGTTTGCCTGGAAAATATGTCTAATTTGTCCACTCTTTTCTATCCCCACTTTTAACACCCTAGTTTGTCATTATCTTTTGATTGAATTCATGCAAGAGAATCCTATCTAGTCACTCAGCTTTCCACTCCTGCCTTCTTCTAAACCATTCTCTAAATAACAACATGAAAAATATTTTAAAATGTAAATCAGATTATGTCATCTCTTTGCTTAAAACTTTCCAAGGGCTTCCCATGACACTCAGGATAAAATCTATACTACTTACAATGGCCAGAAGGCTCTACATATTCTGGCCCAGCTTATCTTGCTGATTTCTTCTCCTACCCTAATATTTACCATGTTCTAAGTACAGTGAAAACAGAATGAACATCCTCTCTTGGGACCACTACTGTTCTCTCTTTCCTGAAAAATTTCCCTCCATATCGTCACATACTTGACTCCTTCTTGTCAATCAGGTCTTAGGTTGAATGGCATGCCTTTAGCGAGACCTTCTCTGACAACATATTCTAAATAATCATCTCCATCTGTCATTCTTCATAATGCCATCCTTTAAAAAACTGCAGAGCGCTTATCACCTTCTGAGGTTGTCTTGTTAATTTTTTGCAGCAAGATGTTAGAATGAGTTTTAATTGGGGAACATTCCTCTAGAAAGTGAGCAAAATACAAATAAAGTTTCAAAGTAGGATTTGGAAATCAGGTGGATGACTGTAAAAATTCCTTACCCGCAAAGAGAACTAAAGAATCACAAAGATGGAGATTAAGAAATGATTTAGAGAGAATTTTTTTCTTAAGGTAGCCATTGGATTGCTATTATTAAAAATTATTAGATAAACTTATAATTTATAAATTGTATTTAAAACAAACATAGTAAATACTCAAAACTCATCACTTCCTAATTATGTTATTATAGTTTGCTGTTATCTATGCTCTTGAAGTTACTTACGTCTACTATATCTGTGCTGTGGAAATACTATATATATATATATATATATAGTGGTGTATAGCTGCACATATGTTTTCAGGTCTGTGTTTGGTGACATTACACTGGTGTTTGAAATTAGCCATGGTGGGAGTGTTTACATCGAGAAATTGGCAAACTCTATAAATCAGGGCTTAATTTATTGTTGATAATTTCAATTTAAAAAAGTAATTAAGTAAATGTTAATAATGCAAACTAAACTTAAAAGTGTGTCATATCTGTAGCTGTTTTTCTTAGTCCATTCAGGCTGTTATGACAAAATATCACAGATTGGGTTGGTTATGAACAGCAGAAATTTATTGCTCACAGCTCCGGAGGCTGGAAGTTTGAGATCAGGGTGGCAGCATGGTTAAGTGAGGGCCCTCTTCTGGATTGCAGACTTCTTGTATCTTTGGATGGCAGAAGGGCCTAGAGAGGTCTCTGGGATCTTTTATATAGGGGCACTAATTCTATTCATGAGGGCTCGCCCCTCATGACCTAATCGTTTCCCAAAGGCACCACCTACAAGTACTATCACTTTTAGGGGTTAGGATTTCAACATATAAATTTAGGGGGGACACATGCAGAGCACAGCAATGTTAAATTATGAATAGCACACAGATTGAAGAAACATTCTTCTAGTATCCCAAAACTATTATTGAACTTTTAAAAAAGTCACATTACTGAGAACAAGTGAAGTTCTGAAATATTTCTTTTTTTTCTTTATTGAAGTATATGATATACTTCTTTACTATTTCCCTTTCATATTATTCCTTAATGTAAATGAAATATCAACCAATATTCATATTGGAATTATACTTGTTTGTTGCAAGTATCAGTTGGCTGCATATACAAAAATTCTGCAAAAATCAATTAAGTCATTCTATGAGATTCAATTGGCCATGTAGAATTTACAATAAATAGTATTGTATTTATTATTATTATTCTATAAATTATCCCCTGTACCTCCTTTGTATCACTAAAATTTATAATAAACTTATGTACATGTGTATATGCATACTTTTTTTTTTTCAGAGGGCTCTTGTTAAGCATTTATCAGCATAGCACTGTACTAGACCCAATGTCTGTCCCAGAGGAAGGCAGGTTATTTCTCTTTTCACTTCAGGCCAAGATAGGGGCACTTTCCTGAGACCACTGAGAGAGCATAAACTATGTCCCTCACAGTTGGGTAAGGGGTACTGTGAATTGAGTTTCATTCCTCTTGGAAAATCTGAAAAATGAGGGATAGACTTTGCTGGCTGCTCCAAGAGGGAGAGTAAAGGAAAGTTGTTGCTATAGAGACTCACCAGCATATCCAGTGACATTGGAGCAAAGTTTTGAGCAAGTGTTTCTCATGGACCAGAGGTGGGCCTCACATGGGACAGATCAGGCATATGGTCAACTTAAATGCTCTTTAAGGGGGCTGCCCAGTTGAGTACAATAAATTGGTATAAAGAAGCTGGAAATGACCCTTTGATTTCTAAAGCCAAAGAGGGCTTTCTTTGTCTTGCATAAGGAGAATTCTAGGTGAGAAGTCTCCAGCTGGGAATGGGGGATCTGTGGAGAACCCTTGAATATGCCCAAAAGAGAAGGAGGCAGCTTTGAACCCCTAGAAGAGGAGAGTATATTGCTAGTTTGTGATAGTACCGGTCACGTTAGGACTTTGCTTCTCCATTTCCTCATGTCTGTCACCAGGTTAGCAAGTTGAGGGAGGGGAAGAGAAGTATAAATTGGGGAAAAAGAATCACAAGACATCCATCTACCTCCTACTTCCCCAGCTGCTGGCTTCCCACCCACAACAGGCCTGGCTGTGGTAAGAAGGCCTCCTCAACTTTTGATCAGGTTTATGTTTTGACTGTTATACAAGACTAGATAACTTAGGAGCCTAAAAAGAGATTCAACTCCAATTGAATCAACTGAAGGAGACAAAAATATGACTACCTTATGGTTAAACCCTATAAGCCATTCTTGTTGAATGAACCAGTTATATTTATTTAGTATATTTATTGTCTTTCCTCCAAATTGAAAGCTTTAAGAGAGCAGGGACCTGGCACACAGGGGACACTCAGTAAAAATTTGATGCATGAATGAATGTGCAAAGGAGTGAATGATAACACATTGGTTCTTCTTTAGGCACCTGATGAAGCAGGCTCAGAGAAGCTGTATATATAAATTGATTTCAATATAAATGTTCTCTTGGTAGGAAGAAGAGAAGAGAAAGGATTAGAAAATTCGACTCTGAATGATTAGCAGGAGGATGGAAATGAGTAGATCTGGAGAAGGAGCCACTTTCATGTGGGAAATCAGTTCATGTGGTTTTTGATCAGTGAAATACAGGAGCGGTTTTTCTATACACACACACACACACACACGTGGTCAGTAATTAGAATAGGGTACTAGATTCTAGAAGAGGGAGACAGAAAATCAGTGAAGAGCAAAGATATTGTTAAGTGATTCAGAAATTTCTCTGAGTTTGAGGGAGAAGAAGAAAGGAGGAACATAAATTCAGAGACATACAGGGGCAGAGAAGCCCTTAGATGAGGAAGAGCTTTACAAATGACCTCTACATTTTTATCTTCTCACACTTCCCCCCACTCCCAAATTTCAAAAAAAGAAGAGAAAGCTAAAGCTACATGAAATCTTTTAGCCTAAAATGAAGAATTAGAAAACTCCGGGAGGTAGGAGCTTAGTTTCAGTGGATGAAGAAAAAATAAATTGAAATTTGTACACGAGTTGTATGAAAAGAACTAGAATTTGGCTCTACATGTTTAGAAATATCCCCAAATATTTTATAACAAATTCCCAAGCATGTTTAAGGATATAATTGGTAAGAAAATTGTAGTTTCTGTCAGAGTGAGCTGATACTGGCTAACATGTATTGAGTATCTGCAATAAACCAGAGGCTGCATTTTTAACCTCCCTAGTAGCCCTGAGAAGAAGATGCTATTTCTCCAGGTAAGGAATCAGAACGGTTAAAGCCTGTCCAAGTTCCCTCAGTTAGAAAGTGGAATTCAAACATGGGTCGAACTAACCCAGAGCCCAGGTTCTTTTCACAGCAGCATTTGCTTCCCAGTAAGGGTTTCAACTTTATTTTAACATGATGTTCCTTTTGGATTTAATGCTATTAAAGGGAAAAATGGATGAGGCTGAGCATATTTCACTGGCTTTCATGAAGATCAAACAATTGGATTTCCTTGTCCCTATTATTTTCAGTCTTCTGTATGCAGACTCACAACATTGATCTACAGGAAAGCTAGTGTTTTCTGTTGTTATGGCGCACTTCCCAGAAACTAAATATGATGCGTGTTCTCTTTTGAAAAGAATTGATAAGTTTCACATTGAGCAGAAACATTTCATTTTCCAAGTCATTTATCTACTTATCATAAAAGGAGTTATAATAGTATGTTGGTTTCGGTAATCCGAGTCCATTCCCTTTAGTGGATTTTCTTTTATTAATACTTCTCTACTTAAATTCTGATCTCAAAAAGTGGCCATTAATTAGCTCTGGGAGCAACTGAGCCATTTTTTCTGGGAAATGAGAAATCTAGTAAATGCTTTGTACTTCTGCTTTGTCAAAAACATTTATTTTTCAAAACTGCATAGGAACATTTAATTGCACTCCATAAATTTCATACATTCAGGCACATTGAAAGGGAGGTTTTGGGCACTGCATGCCCTTCTTCTTAATGACGCGTTGGCTTCACCTCAGCACATGGCTTCATCTCAGTTCTTAATGGACATTAATCTGTAGTGTGTACCCTTCAGGTAGCACAACTAATTATTTGTGTCTCTTTTTTTCTGGAAAGGCCTAAGACAGATCCAAGATTATCTCCTTTCAGTTTAGAAAATTAACCATGGCTTTCAGTTAAAAATATTTCCAATTAACTACGTGCAACCTCTTAAGACTGAAGGCCCCTTGAGAGCAAAGGATGCATCTTGCAAACCTTTATATACCCTAAACCACTAATTCTTTAGTTCAACCATTCACTTATCCAATAAACATTTATTGAGTTCCTACTACATGCCAGCCACTGTGCCAATTACTGAGGCAGGGACCATACTTATGAAAATTGCATCATTATATAGTATCTTTCAAATCATTACTAATCAGAGCATTTTTAAAATTAAAATATGAAATGAAATTCTCCTGGCCCACATGCTTGTCTCTCTTTGAAGAGGTTATGCTAGCAATAAAATAAACAAGGAGCCCGTTCACCTAGTGTTCATGCTCAGTTGTGTCTTGGCAAATAGACAAGTGATCCTTCCAAAACTGGGCTAGTATACACTTTGGTGTTAATTAGGAAAAGTAAGACTCCCCACCTTAATCTGGCCTTTTGTCTTGACAAGTTCCTGTGAAGCTGTGATAATGTTTCACAATAAATAATAAAACTTCTAAATCAGAATACAGGGAGACAAAGAAAATGTTGCTGCAACAGCTACAGAGACTATTCTGAAAGTTCTGTAATCAATAGGGCCTTGAGAGCCACATCTGAGGTAGGTCATTTCCACATGCACACAGGGGTGGGGAGGGGAGACGAAGTTTAGAGTTGGGGGGGAAGACAGGGCGGATGGTATCTATACATGACAGATTCAAGTTCATGCAAACACCTTGAAGACAGACAGAGAATGTCTTGAATAATTTTTAACTTAACAAGAGAGAACTTTGATCTCATAAAGGATGGAGGTCAGTGAGTTTTGGAATAAGATGACTACTCTTTGGACTGAAACTATGGAAAGCATTTTCCTGAAGAATATAATGTATCTATTTGTCTTTAGCAGGAAATAAATGAAATTATTTCAAAATGGTGTCTCAGAGAAGGCCTGAGGCACAGTCATATTTTAAGTATTTGAATACTGAGTGACATGATTGCATAATTCAGTGTGGTCTGGATTATTTGAGCAAACCTTAGGGACATACTTGTCTGTTTATTTTCCTATGTGTTCTTGACATTAATGTCTAAGAACTATCCCAAGACCTGTCTTAACATCCTCTTGAGAATGGATACATGGACTGACATAAATTATTAACTTCTCCCTGGACAGGTCCATTAATATTCTGTGAATTATTATGGCCTTGTTTGTTTCCCATCAGTTATTCTTGGTGTCTTTCCATTAAAGAGGAATGTACTCTTACTTAAATTTATGTCTTACCGTGAAGGTGAATTTAGCCAACTGCTCTTTGGATCTATTTAATCCTAAAATTATTTATTTAGGTAAAATTTAATGTATCCTCAAGAGTCTCTTTTCCTGAAAATGCCAAAGAGAAACTTCCCTTAATTGGGCATAAAATAACCTTGAGTTGTTCTATAAATGACAATCTGTTCTGTAAGGTTACTAGGTCAAAGTAGTCAGAATCGTTGGTGGTTTTTACAAACTGATACTTGAGGGTCTGAAAGACTGCTCTGTTTCAGTCTCACACTGACAAATATTAAGATGTCAAGATTCCAGAAGTGAGTACCTAATGCAGGGAGATGACAGCTATCAGGATATGACCAGGAAGTGGCCATGAAGTGATAAATCATATGTATTTTTTCTGTGCTGTCCCAGTAGAGGTGTTCTTAAGCAAAATAGATTACATGTCACAGTTATTGGTAAAAACAGTAGACTTCACCACCTTTGCTCTGAACTGCATTATGTCTGAAAGATCTTAAACAATAGTTCAACGTATACCAGTAATATATTAGCTCATTTTCTTCTCTATTCTTATGTTCTGCTCCATGTGGTTTTCAGAATTTTAAAGTTGGAAAGGATCTTAAAAATAATTTTGTACAAATCCCTCATTTTAAAGATGAAGAAAGTAAGACCCAGAGAGGGTAAATGACCTACCCAGGTCAAACCACTTATAACAGTAAAATTTTTAAGAGACCAATGGGAAATTCCATTATGATTTCAATGGAAGTCACTAAAAGTACTATTGAGATATTCAAAACCCCAGTGTCAGAGAGTGATCCTGAATTGCTGGGTCCAGGGCTGATGAAAATTCCACTGAAGCTGTAATAGCCTAGCCAATAATTATATTATAATTTTAGACCCCTTGAAATGCATTGCAGTCATTGGCTGAAATGGTGAGAATGTTAGTAACAGAGACTATGTTAACTATGTTCCTTTTACAGGTGGACCTAATGTCCTATTTATTTTTTCCTTCTTGGACAATAAAAGTAGTGCTTCAGACTATATTGACCAAATCATTGTAAAATCAATTATTATTGAGTTAGAGCTGAACAAAAAATTTTGAAAAGTGTTTAATTTATTATTCATAACATCTATCCTTTTAAACTTCTTGTAATCTGCGATCCCTGGCTGACTTCTCTGTGAATCCTGACAGAAAACGTCATGCTCAAATCCTTTTTCTTTCTTTCCCCTTGCTATCCTTCCAAATAAGAAAATCACTAAAGGAAAAGAAAAAAATCATTCAGCACAGTGAGATAGGAACAATTCAGCCCAACTGTTATTAGAGCAAAGCCTGTTTCCCTAACTAATCAAAATTCACAGTAAGTGTGAGGAAAACAAAGCCAAACTGGCAGAAATAATACAGTTAGACTTAGGAAAGGCTTACATGGAGTCATAGCTCATAAAAAGGTTGTTCAGAGAGAAATCGGATGGCTGCGAGGTAAGAAGTTAATGCCAGCATGGAGCAGAACCTTAAGTCACTTGGTGCTCTGCTGTTTCTGAAAAGGTCACCTGAAGTCAATCATATATTCCACTTTCTTCCCCTCCCTCCATTTCTCCTTCCTCCTTTCCTCTCTTCCTCTCCATATTCCTTCTCCCTCCTTCTCTCTCTTTCCATCGCTTCTTCCTTTCTTCTCTCTCCTCCTCCCTTGCTCCATTCCTCCTTTTTTTCTCCCTCCTTCCCTTCATTCTTTCTCCCTGCATTCCTTTCCCTTCTTCTTTCTCTTTCTTGCTTCCTCTATTTCTCTCTCCCTTTCTTCATTCCACTTTTCAATTAACTTTATTCCATCCTTCATTTCATTTAACTCTCCTCTTTCTCTCTTAACCCCATCTTTCCTCTCTCTTCCTCCGCTTTCTCCCACTTCCTTCCACAAATATTTTTCCAAGCTCTTCTTTTGTTTTACCCTTTATACCAGGTCCTGGGACAGCATATGGGGTCCTCACACTCCAGACCTTACAGGCAACGGCAACAAAACAAGTTATCAATACTAAAATAATGTGTTAAGTATGAAAACTCAGAGATGTTTTAAGCTGTTACTGGAGAAGGAGTTTCTCTAAATTAACCCAGCCTCGCATGATCTGAAAAAGCTTCTTAGAGAAAGGGAAGAAAGGGGAGGCTGAACCATAAGAGTAGAGGCTCCTGCCTTGGGAAACTGTGCAAATGAGGGGTTGGGGGAGGTAGGAGGAGGGTTGGGGGGAGGGGGGAGGGGAGAGAGAGAGAGAGAAACACAAAAAGAGGGAAAAGGGGGACTAAAAAGGCACATTATTATTATTATTAGTAGTAGTAGTAATAATACTATTAAAAACCCAAAGGGATTGGTTCATGGCCAGGAATATGGTGGTAAATGAACTCGTTCCCAGGGATCTGTGAGGATAATGGCTTTTGCTTGGTTAAGCCCAGGAGTCTGTCCTTATATTCAAAATATTTGACATTCAAAATACTTACTAATAAGTATGGCTCAGTCACTAACCAATCAGAATGGTCACAGGCTGAAGTGCTGAAACAGGTCTTGGTCTTAGAAGCCCCATTAGTTGCTTGATGAAGGGTGGTCATGAGCATTCCAGGGGAGGCCGGGGATGGCGGGACTATTTGAGGAGAATGTAGGGAACTTGAGAAGCAGCTATTTAAGAGACACCACCACAGGAGTCTTCTAGTATTTTAACTACCAATATGTACATAAGCAGCCAAAAATCAGCCTGTCTGCCCCTGAGGTTCAGGTCAGTGTTCTAGCCCCAGCCATGGTCTCTAGGGGCCCCTGCAGGGCCTCAAGTGAGATATAGAAATCCTCCTCCCAGGAAGAGCACGATGCAGGAGCTAACCAGTACTCCCCCTCACTCAGCCCAGCTGGAGTGACGGTTCCTACAGAGCCGCTTCCTCCTGTTCTCAGACATGATTCTCAATGAAATTAATCAGGAGGCTAGCACCCAGCACAATTAGATCATGTGCTAGTCCATGGTTCCACCACTAACCCTGAGGACTGAGGAAGGAAAGAAAAGAAATGGCTGGGGGTATTTGTCTCCAGGCTCCAAAACACCTTAGGGAGTTACACCGGCAGGAAGCCGGTGGTATCTATTGCCCTCTTTCCCATCTCCTACCTGTAGCGGGTCTACCCCCCTGCCATGCTCTACCCCATTCCCCAGCTTCATGAAGAGAGAAATTTTGTAGTTTTGTTTCCTTCGGATTCCCATTCATTCATTCAACAATTCTCGAGCCCTGAATGAAGTGATGAGTAAAGAAACTTCCCTCTGTCCCTGCTCTGGCTGTGGGAACAGAAGCAGCAAAAAGAATCCATCTTGAAAGGAGAGAGATATGGTCCTGAAAATCCAAGGGACAACTCTGAAATTATTTTCCAGTTGGCCATCATAGAGTCCCTGAAGAATAGCAGTAGAGATGATTTAAGGTATATGTAGGGACTCTGGGACTAGGAAGCACTGTGCAGTTAGAACTAAAGCCAAATACTTAACCATGCCTGAAAAGGCCCATGTCTTCTGACCACAATCTAGCTCTCTAAACCCATGTCCTACCACCCTCAACCTTCTTCATGTTTTTCCAGCCACACAGGCCATATACTTGTTCTTTATACATACCAAACGTTCCCACCACAGGGCTATTCATGTTGTTGCTATTATTACTGCTTAAAATACTCCTCTCCCAGATTGTCTCATGCCCAGATCCTTTTGTTATTCAGGTCTCAGCTCAAATGTAAGCTTCTCAGCAAGATCTTTTTTCAACACCCTATCAAATATAGCCCCGCTTTCCACACCTGCCCAAGGCCACCCCAATTACGTTCTCTAGCTTCATTTTTTTTCTTAGAATTTTTAACTGTTTAAAACAGTGTTGCATATTCATTGTTTCTTTGATTCTCTCTTGATTGCTCTCACCAATAGGATCTTAATCCCTTGAGAACTGACACCTTGTAGGATGTGTCCTCAGCATCTGGATAGTGCTTGGCACATAGTAGGTATGAGATTAAACAAATAACTACTTGTTTAATGAGTAACTGATTAGTGGGGTAGACAGCACCAAACTCTCGTTGAATTAAATGGGTATCCTTGGCCCATCCTAGATTCCTATTCATCATTTACAAATTTATTTATTTTTTTAAATAAGTTCTAAGTTTCACCAAGCAACATTATAAGAAAAATCTTTTAGAATACAACCCATCTATAAATTTCAAAATTTCTACATTTTAAAAACAACCAGAAATGAACTATTTGGATAAGCAGATATTTTGAAATATAAATACTCCTAATTGATTGATTGGTCATATAAATTCAACTTTTTCATAGCAGATTTCTTTAAACCAGGGAACTGAAAAAATAGGAGCTCAGTAGCTGGAGCTCTTTATCATCACACTTCCCAATCCATGCCATTTCACTGATGTATCACTCATTTGGAAGACAGAGAGGATGCCAATGTCTGTGGGTCCAAAGATCCTGGTTGGAGGGGGGGTGTCCAACACTATCTCAATTCACCAAAACGAGGAAAAAATGTGAGAACTGGCTGAGGCACCTAAGGAAATAGCTAGAGATAACTGAAGAAGTTGATGGCAGATGAACTCTTCTGCTAGTAAATAAAAATGAGCTAACAAAGACTGGGCTGGACCAGCTGAAAAACCCTCCCTGCTTATGGCATTTGAATGATCATTCTAACCTGTTTAAAGTGGGATGTAGGAATCCTCCTAGACACTAGAGCACAAACATCCATTCAAGGAGTGCATTTGTTTCTATGTATTGCCTTTTAAAAAGTAAAATATTTAATGGCAGTTAAAAATGGGAGAGGAATAATCCTGGAGATATAAAGTTGTGTGCTGGGATTTGATGATTTCATTACATCACAGCTGGGTTAGTATTTTTAGTTAGCATTTGTAAGCCCTTGTCCAGATGCTTGGAGCTGTGCGGAACATGGACAAGGTCTGCAGTGATGGAGGTGGCATTGCCAAGGAGGGCAATGTCCCCGCTACAGCCAGAAGTTGAAAGGAGTTCATGTCTTAAGGAATTTTGTGAGGATTCATTTCTGCTAGCCATGTGGTTGGATGGCGGCTATGAGAGGGTTTTAGGGGGGTTTCTGGGGAGTCACCACATCTTCTATTAACCCGCAAATTCTCATTTCTTCTTCTTTATTTTCTCTAATTTCTTACGTTTCTTCTTAACCTGTGTAATCTCTTCTTGGAAATGGTATCTGTCCATTAAAACTGAAAAGGCCTTCTAGCCATCCCAGAGATTTCAATTTAGGCCACCTTTAAAGGGCTCCACTTTCATTCATAAAACTTAACTATAAGTAAGAAAAATACCAATTACGGTTCCTTGTTAATCTCTGATGATAAATAGAACAACACAAAGCCCAGAAATTAGCAAGCTATCATCTAATGTCAGTCAGTCTCCAAACTTTGCTTTTACATCATTATCTCAGTATTTTGGGTCAGGAGTTTTTTTTTTTTTTTTTTTTTAATTGGTTGTTTTAAGTGGGAAATATATAGAATAGGAAGAGAAAGGTATGCCTGATAGGCTATTTAATTAACTTTGCTATATGGTAAACGTAGATAATGCACAAGAGACTAGTTTTGTAAACTTCAAAGCTGGCATAAGATAAACTTATCGTCCCTAGGAGATTTTGATAGTTAGAGGAGCTACAGGAAAATATCTTTTTATATTCTTAAAAAAAAAAGAGAGAGAAAAAAGTCCTTATCCTTGCCAGTGTGGTTTGGGTTCACTAATACCTAATTATCCACCATCATTGACTTTTATTATGATTGGTTTTCTAATAGGTGATGTTAATATCTAGTGTTTGAATATGTTGTCCATTACTGTGAGGAAAAGCCAATAATGTGACACTAATATATTTCATATGATTTATTATTTTAATTTTTAAGATGGCTCTTGATCATTTCATATCTTTAATATTCACATTTCAAGATTGTTAAACTTCTTTTTCAATTACTTCTATTTTTGTATAATTGGTATCATTTTACCTCATATCGTTCTCTTAGGTGAATAATAATGCATCATTATGCCTCTCTACCAATAGGAAAACTGAGGATTCAGAGATATTAAAGTGATTTACCTAATTTTTCCAAATATCTTAACTTCTGTTTTGAGTATTGGTTTTTACTTCCCCCACCCTATATTTCTTTCTTCTTCTTGCTCTCTCTCTTTCCCTTGCTTCCTACCTCTCTTGTTCCTTTACTTTTCCCTTCCTCCTCCTTTTTCTTCTTCCCTCCCTCTTCCCTTCCCTCCCTCTCTTTCTTTTCTTTCCTCCTTCTTTCCTTTATTTTTTGCTTCCAAACAATATACTGTAAGAAAAATTCATTTCTGCTATTTTATAAGAAGAAATTGCGCAGTATCAGGTTACAATGTATATTCAAGGAAAATACTTTCTAGGTCATGTCTTATGGGACTCTGAGTTCACAGTGCTGGTAAGAGGGGCTGAGAGGGCGAGATAAGAGGCCATGACAACGCAACTGGAAAAGCACTGGGTGAGGAGGCCATGTCCTCATGCGGTCAGTCTGTTTCCTTGTCTGGAAGCAAAAGTCTGGTCTAAGACTTTTCTATAACTTTCCCCTCTGATTCTGTGGCAACGGGTGAATGATCTATGAGGTTGACATGAAGTAAAAGAGTGGCCTGGTCTCTCATCAGTAGATTAATGACAGTGCCATCCTGGGTTCTGCTGTACTGTGATAAGTCAGTCATCTTCAATTATTTCATGACATTGATTGGAATAAGAGTGTGATTGGAGAACAGATAGTAACAAAGACTTAACTCTACCTATCTGAAATCTAACTCAACCTCTTCTTCTCCAATCTGACTGTTTCCCCATACTTTTCCATTTCTGTTAGCAGTTTCATCGTTCTTCCTTGCTGTCACCTGGGCTCAAAATATCAAAGTTATCCTTGGCTCTTTTGTCTTTCTATCCCAAGTCAGTCCCATAAATTTTTCCTTAATTATGTTTGAGAAATCTGTCTTTTCTATTTAACTCTAGGCCTTTATTTTCCCCCACCCCTCCCACTCAAACTCTTGAGGCTTTTTCCTTCCAATTTCCCTGAATCTGGAATTTTCTTTTCAACTCCATTCCAAGTCCACTGTTAGTTTAATCAACTACTTTGCCCAAATCTGTCTTTGCCCCAAATCCTTCAGTGCTTTTCTATTAGATACAAAATAAAGTATGCAATCTTTAGCCCAGAATGTAAGGTCTTCCATAATCACTCTTCGCTCACAAGTCCTTTAACACCACCCTTGTTCTAACAAGGCAAGCCTGCCATTGTCTTACTTCTTGACTACTCACTTCCTCTCTGAGCATTTGCTAACAGCATTTTCCCAGGGAGTAATGTTTCACACCTTCCCTTCTCTTGTGTATGCATGCCTCCCGCCCCCCACATGCGCTCATACACTCACAGGAGTGACCATCCTTTCCTATTACTCTCTGAATTATAAGTTCCTGGTAAATGTTTTGATAGTGACAAAGATAAAAAGAAAAGAAGAGAACAAGTTCAAAGGGGGAAACTTCTGAGTGAGTTTCTGACCAGAGGCCTTGTGCTTGGAAATGAGATACTTGCCCTTTAGCCATTCACAAAAGATTCCCTAAACGAACACAAAAGGAAAGAAGTTCTTTTCAGGTCAGTTCTAACAGTGAAGTAAAACCAACTGTGAGACATAATTGGTACAAAAAAATTATAAACTGTTTATGAAACAAACAGGTTCTCCCTTTGAGTGAGGTGCCCATATTGGAAAAGAAGAGAAGCCAATGGCCACAATTTGGGTCTCTTTTCACATCAGCCAGGAGGCAAGAGCAGAGGGTTAGTCCTTGGATAAGACGGTGTCTTTCTTCCAATGCTTATTTCCTCGGTTCTCTAGACTTCTCAGCTTCCCATCGCCGTCAGCTTCCATCTCTTCCTCAGAAATTGTGGTATTTAGAGTGTTAGTCAACAGAAGGGCACGATCAATCCTGTTTTACATCTGAAATTCTTCCTCATAGCACAATCTGATTTAAAGTTGACAACATTAAAAGCAGATGAAGGAGGCAAATAAACCAGCCATCATGTGAAGTCACCCACATTTTCCAGTCTAAGTTATTCTGATGGACTGCCTTTACCCATTCTGGAATTGCTTTAGAACAATAGCTCAGGTCTTAAAAGTCAGTCCAAACTCTCAGTCACAGAGCATCTTGCATGTGTGTTCTACTCTGCTGGTTTGTTAGAGTTTCTATTAAATCCAAAAACACTCCTTAAAACCATCCCAATTACTGGGTCAGCAGTGTTCCTGCTGGCAACGTTGCTTCTTTTTCATCCCTTATTTGTTTTCTCTGACTCGCAGTTAGAGAAACCTGGCAGTCTACTGTAGGTTAAATTCAATGAGTATTTTGGAGCAAAGATGCCAGACCAAATCTCTTTAGGGTCATAGGGGTTGAGCAGAATAGACTTTACTAATGCCCAACTAAGGAGCACCTACTCTACAAAATGGTGCCTGTCCTTCAAGCACATCAAGGAATCTAATTACCCTCTCAACTCTTCCTCCTTCCTTTGGATGGAGAATGCAGAAATGAGATATTCTTTCTGCTATGTGATTTGATTTCACAATAAAATCCCAGAGAAGACCTCATTTTATTTGTCCTTGATTATTAGCCTTGCCTCACTCCACCCCCTACAACAGACATCCAGCTAACATAATGCTTTGAACACAGGTTTCAAACAAAAGCAGAACACCACAAATATGTGCTAAAGAGTATGCATTTGAATGTGGTCCATTGTTTAGCAATAGAGAGCTTCCAACCCCATTCATCTTTCTATTATCTGTTTTTGCCATTACTTTTTTGTCCTACAGCAAAAACTAGTCATTTTTCTTTTTTGGAAATGTTTTAAAAAAAATTTTATAATTGCATTTATTCATTCACTCATGTGTTGTTTAAAACAAGGGTTGGCATACTATTTGTAAAGGGCCAGCTAGCAAAAAAAAACAAATACTTCAGATTTTCCAGGCCATACAGTCTTCGTCACAGCTACTCAAATATGCTGTTAAACACAAAAGCAGCCCATAGATAGTATGTAAATGAGTGGGCCTGGCTGTGACCCAATAAAACTTTATAAAAAAACAGTTAGTGAGCTATTGTTAGATAACCCCTAATTTAACACATTGATTAGCTCCTGTGTTCTCATTATTCTGGTAGGTTCTGGGGGACAAAAATGAATAGAACTTGGTTCTTGCCTCAAAGTACTAACAGGTTAATATTTCTAGAAACAAGGCTAGCCTTCAACCAAGTTACTTTCAGTGCCCACTGCTGCTCTTTTCCCTGCCAGTGTCTCAGGCCTTGTGCTGCCCACTCTGATATGCCATCCAGAGTATCTTGGCATTACGTAAATGCTCTTCTATTTCTCCCCATCTCAAATTGCTGGCTCTCAGAGCATTGTCCTCAACCAGCCAGAGGACATAATAAAATAAGGTACATCGAGGAGTGAATCACTGGCAGTAGCTTAATTTGTTCATCCTTCAAGAGTACTTACATATTAAAAGAGGATATTTTAAATCACAGATGTCTACTTCAACTTGTAAAATTCCTGGCAGAGGGCGAAAGCAGAATTTTCTGCTCAAGGGGAGTCCATGATGCCATCTAAACTCCATAGTATCAGTAACCACAGATTTCTTTCTGTAATAATGAAGATAACCAAAATATATTGAGTCAGTATCACAGCAGTCGTTATGCTAAGTGCTTTTCAGGTAAGATCTACATTGAGCTTCCTAATAACCCCATGCATCAAGTGCCATTATTATTATGCCCATTTATAGATGAGGAAACTGGAGCTGGGAGAGGCTAGATAACTTGGTAAAAGTCACATATCTCCTATGTAGCCCAGATGGTATTTGAACACAAGAATGTGCAGCCTTAATACTGTAAGTCTGCACTGTAAAGAAGCAAGTCTTCTCTAAATCAGAGATAGTTGAGCTTCATAATAGGATCTTATAAGAGGAAGGAAAATTAGAGATTGTTTAGTATAGTCTTATTTTAAGAACAAGGAAACAGAGGCTCAGAGAGAGTTTTGGATTTGACAAAGTCATTGCAGATTGCTGGAATAAAATGCTGTTTTAAAACAGTGTTTTAAAAAACTTTATTTGTTTTGTGTTTTAGTACTACATGGCTTCTTGACAAAATAGCAATAAAGAAAACATGAATTCATTAGCAATGATTTCTTCCTGCTGGGGATATTAGTCTGCGTAAGACTATAATATGTGCAACTTTGCTCTTCTAAGCTTTCACTCATCATTAACCATGGGCCTACTGGGGACACCTCATTGCCCCTCATCCATTGGTTGAGTGAGTCTTCGTGAAGCAAACCCACCCACGGTGTCCTATTGAGTAAGAGAGCAGAACAATACATTCTTTCATTAGAAGCTCACATCTAGACACCAGGACCGACTAGCCTTTTTTAAATTTCCCAGAGGGTAGTTGAAAGTCCTGACAAAACACAGTTAAAGCAAAAGATAGCTGTCTGTTTTATAAAGAATGTAAAGAATTTCACAGTCAGATGGCCCAAGGAGAGTCTTTGCCTGAGCAGTCTACTTTCTATAGTGAATTCCAGTGCATTAGAGCAACAACTGTTCAGTTAAAAACAACCATAATTGTAAAAAAACTTAAGGTCATGTGACGTTCTTACATCTTATGTTTATTGTAGGTACAGTTTTAACCTCTTGCATTTTCTTTGGGTGCATTTTCACAATAGCATTTTAAAATCAAGGTGAATCTTAGACGTAAAAGAAGATCTAAGTATCACATATTCTTGAGACATGGAAATCTGATTGTGTAACTTGTCATAAAACTAATGGAAACTTACAACCTCAATCTGTACCTCATGTTGGGAGTTTATCTTCCCAGTGTCTTCTCAAGATTGGTTTACATAAAATCAGGATTAAACAGCAGGGATATCTTCACTAACTCCACTGCTGGCTTCATTTTCATTTGCAAAACAAAGAAAATGTTGAGCAGAGAGAAATTATCTCTGCAATATGTAAATTACATGTCAAATCCCTTCTATATATGTCTATTTAGTAAACTCAGAGCAAAGAAAAGCCACAAGTTCTTGCTACAAGAAGTATACAGAGTGTAGATGTGTTGTTTAGCTGCCCACGCAGAGGGTCAGATAACTCTGAGTGGTCCTAAATTGATGAGGCAACAAAGGGACTGAATATTTTGAAAATGCAGAATATGGTAGTAAAAACTGGGTGACTTTGAAGCTGATCCAGGAAGAAAAATTGCTATTTATCTCCTACCTCAATCTACTTTTTGATTTACAGAGATTTTTCCACCCCATCCGCTTCTTATTTGAAATTCTAAAGCAACCATTACTTTTTGTGTGTTGTTCAGCAAATGTACTGTCAACTCATATCATTCTCTTGATTTTTATAGAAGAATAAATTGAGACTCAGAAAAGTTAAGTGCTCAATATTACCTTGTGGTATAGCTGGAATGTGAACCCAGGTGTTTCCTTCCAATCCAGATGAATATTCCTTTTTACTGTATCAGGCTGCTCTCCATGGTGAGAGTTGGGCACAGGTAGGAGTGAGAGGGTGGTGCTGATGGTGGTGACAGAGGAGGAGGAGGAGGAAGAGGACACTGTTCATTTCTCTTCACATATGCTCCTAAGGATATCATGAAGAAGATTATTGTGTCAGGAATAAGCTCATCTGTAAATAACAATTTTCTCACAATTCCAGAGTTAGGTTGTCCTGAGTAGGTACTGCTGCTCAACATTGTTAAAAAAGACCTAAGCGTCTTCTCTCTTTCTCCCCTGCCATCTTTAGGGTGTTGGTTGTGGTTTCATGGGGATTGGATGGCTGTTGCAGTTCCAGTTATCACAACTGTGTTCAAGCATCCATATTTGTGCTTTTAATAGGAAAAGCAGATATTTACCCAGAACTCCTAGAAGTCTTTTGATTCCACCTCATTAGTTATAGTTGTGTCACATGGTCACTCCAGATTATGGGAGTGGTTATCTCCCCCGGGGCTCGACACATTGCCGTCCCTAAACCAACAGGATTGTGTTAGGCAGAAAAGGGATAAAATGGATATTAGATAGGCAGTGCACGTTGTCTGCGACAGCTACTAACAGGACTGTCGGCCTTCTGCTGTGGACCCCAGTCCAGAGGTTTCATTGTCAAAACTCACCCTGGTCGCAACCTGGTGATTTTGTTAAGCTTCAGGGAAATAAAACGTAGCTGTTTTTCAGAAGAAGATGGCAGACCCTGATTTACTGTGTGGCACAGTGCTTGCACTCCTGTAGTGTTTTCCCAGAGAGAAAAACAAACCTGGCTCCGGAAGCCTCACTTTGTGGAGAGTATATCTAGCATAGAATACTATTGTATTTTATCCACTCTGTTTCCTTTAGCATCTCCTGAACATTCCTCTTTAATTATTTTACTCTTTCTCTAGGACTTATATAATTTTAGAAGTCGTTTCCTCTTGTTCATGTGTGTTGTCTACTCTTTAGCATAGCTAGATACGAACCATCCAAATGATGGAATTCTTCTTTTCTCTTTGGGAAGAATAAGTGTTTTAAATGAAAGGAAGAGTATTAGAAACTTAAGTTGTTGCTTCTAAAACTAAGGTTGACTACATAAAGCCATTCCACATATATTCCCTTTCAAGACTGGCTTTTCTTGCATTGAGAAATGAATATTTAATGGTCATCCCACAATGGCATAAAAACACTGCTTGAATTGAAGAGTTATCAGGGGCCTCTTTACAGAGAAGAAAGAAAATCTGAATTGGGGCTTAACAGCATCCCAGGTCTGTTGCAAGTGAATCTTCCTCTGTTGTGGTTGAGTTATTTATTTTGAGTCTGTGTCTAACTCACTGTTCTATCCTGAGGGCCTAGTTGTGTGCCTCTTATCCGATGGGAAGCCAGTACATATTTTTGATTTGAAATTGATCTTGTGAGAGAAGTTGGGTATACAGGGTTAGCTTTAGGACACAAAGAAGGAATAAGGAAGCTTCTGATGGCAGTTAGTGGCCTGGTGGGAAAAAGCATGAAAATTCTTTGGTTCTGGGTTTTCTCTCCACTATTTTGAGATGCCATCATACAGATTGGCTTTGGTTGTTTATTCTATTCCATTCCAAGTAAAATAAAACATCTGCATTTGGAGTATTTCAGGATGCTCTGCCAAACCACAGTAATGACTTAGTTTGCAAGAGCGGCTGAGGTATTAAAACTGTACTGGTTTGCCTCTAGTTTTACCAGGTGGCACTGGCTAACAGAATAGAGAGGCATAATTACAGGCCTCTCATTTATGCCTCATGAGAGAGGAAAGAGAAATAGCAGCACTCTCATAACTAGAAACCTCGGCATGTACTTGTCCTCTTTGTTGGACATGAAGCCAGTCACATGAGATTAGATTCACCGTTAGTGACTTGGACCACAGATCAGGAGGGCATCTTATCCTAAGGGAAGAAGGAACCCAAGTCAAAGCTGAACAACCATCTTTCACAGGGGCTTTCATAGGAATTTCCTGATCAGTAAAATTTGACAGGGTAACCTCCAAGATCAAGGCCCCTTACTCCAATGGGATGGGATTTGATTGCTTGGTGGTTAAGGCCTGGAACCAAAAAACCTGGCTGCAATCCCAGACCCACCACTTACTAGCTAGATGATGTTAGCAAAATTACCTGATCTCTCCATTTTCCTCATCTGAAGAGGGGGGATGATAACGGTAACTACTTCATAGGATTGTTATGAGGATTATTAATTAATATTTGTAAAGCTCTTAGAATACTACTAGGAATATGGGAGTATATATTTGTTAATAAATTATCAGCAAAAATAACCAAGGACTTTGAGACTGATTACAGATAACAATAGAGAAATTGTGATCATAGGATCCAGCAGATAGAATTGAGAGCCAGGCAAAGGTGACCCAGCTGACAGGTGGAAACCTTGAGGGAATGGTCTCAACGATGGGTGGTTGAAATGCAGATCAGCAACTGGGGTCGGGCACCTGTAAGCCTGGAAACAGCAAGGGCTTTGTGAAGTCTCTGGGTGCCAAGAGCTTACATTTCCTAAATATAATTTATTCTTTTTGAGATGGTAAGATTTACCTGTGTTTTGCTGTGACATTCTACAAGCTGTGCTTCCCTTTTTCACCTTTCATCACCTCATGCTCCTTCTGGGCCTTTGCTAGGTCTTAGTAAACTCCCTTGACAAGAGAAATGTAGCTTGGGCTCTCAGCAGTGGTCCAAGCCACACAGATGTTACGGGTCAAGAAAGAACAATTACATTTTCTGAGGTTCTCTTCAGTGGGCAATGGCATTGTGTAGATGGCACTGTAGATATTCATCCTTGGAGCCCGGCTTGTTGAAGCTTCAATAAAAACAAGAGGAAGTTGAAAGATAAACTTCACTGTGTATATCCTTTCCATTTCATAAACTGCCTGAGTAGTAAGCACGCTGACTGGCAAGAATTAGACCTATAATAAATGCAATGAAATTGCTCATTACTTGCATAATTGAGAACTATAAATATTTTAAATAATAAAATTGTGAAAAAATTTTCTATTAATGCTTTGGGAATGTCTTAAATCTGTAAAGACTGGGGAATTCTTATGGATGGCTGAATATGAAATCTTTCCTTTCATGTCGTTGAGATCAAATATTTTTCCTGCGTATTTCAGAAGGCTTCAAAATAGAAAAGGGTGAATATGTGAGCAGTCACAAGGAAGGAAGCACAGAAGAGTGAGTACAGGGTAGTCCTTCTGGGAAGATGTATTCAGGAAATGGGGGAAGAGCAAAGAAAAAAGATGTAAAAATAGAATTAATTTGACCATGCAAAAATGCCCTTCTCCATTGCTGTACATCTTTTTTTTTTCCAAAGGGTATAATTTGATGTGATTGAGTAAAGCCTTCTGCTTTAATTAGATATCTTAGTCCTTGAAAATTGAACTAATTCCCAATGTGGATGCGAGGCATGAGATATTTAAATAGTAGGAGAGAAATACAAGAGCAATATAAACTAATATCCCAAGGCAGTTACTCGTAATAGATTTGTAACGGTAATACATGGAGAAATAGTATTTATTCTAATATTTTCTATAATTCAGTCTTTAATAATTTTGCATATCTAAGTATGTGTGTGTGTCTGTATCTAAGTAAGAACAATTCCAGGCGTTGATAAATTTGTGGAACTATGCCTTTACCTATTATGGGAGAAAAATAAACTCATATTTGTTTAAGCCACTCATGTTAACTATAGCTGTACCAACAAAGGATATATGGAGCAATAAAGCAAGAGGGAGAATAAGAACAATTCTCACTTATTCAGGATCTGCTTCCGGGACTTAGATGGGCGAGTCTCAGATTTGATACCTTTTGGGTGGATGAACTATTTGGAAATTTACAAGAAGATCCAACCTTCACTATAATACAATATTTCCATATTTACAGTGCTTGAAAGTATAGTAGATACATTGTAGATAACCCTGGTGTATTCATTTTTAGAATAATTCTATGTTTTTTTCTGGATGGGGACATCTTGATAGAAATTTATTAATAAGATTTTTACTTTATACACAATACATTTAACATTTTTTTGACTTGATCCTTCCTTAATATCTTGTTTATTCAGTGTTCTGTGTTAGAGTTAAAGGGGATCTAATGGGTAAGATTGTTTTTAGTGCTGCTATGTAGATAAGAGGACACCTTTTAAAGCAAATTGTAATTAATAAGCCAACAGATGTTAAGTGTTTAAGAAACTGTACTCGGGAGCAGGATGTGTGTGATAATTACAGCAGGATCAGGCATGGAGGTGCTATTTATTTTCTTACCTGCTCCAAACTCTGGGCCAAAAGGGGAAGCTGATCTCTCATGGATATTTCAGAGAGCTATTACTCCACCTGCCTGTAAAAGTTCTGTTCCTTTGAGGTTTATGCCATTGAGTTACCACCCCCGTAATCTACCAAGCTTCTGCACACTCACCTTCCCTGACTGAAGACTTTGGTCTAAGCTGTGCAGTCTTTCTCTCAATTCAAGCCTTGCTCTTCCTCGATGATTGAAATCTTTATGTGTGCAAACCTCCAGCAGCATTGCGTTTCATTTTCTGGACCTCATATCATTCCATCCATAAATACTTCAGGATGTACCTCCAAGAGATAAAAAAACTACTAAGAAACACATTTGTAATACACTAATATGAGCAAATATTCAGTCATGGTTCATATGTCTTCAGTTGTCTCATTTGTTTTCAGTTTGTTTAAATAAGGATCCAGATAAGGCCCATGGGTTGCATATAGTTGCTATGTCTTTTAAGTTAGTCTCTCTCTTTTAAATTTTTATTGAGGTATAAAATATGTACAGTAAAGACAGAAAAGTACACGAATCTAAGGTATACAGTTCAATAAATTATTGTATAACTACCATCCAGATCAAAATATAGAACATGTTTGGCACCCAGATTCCCTCTTCTTAATCTATACCATTCCCTCCAGAGGTAAGCACTGTTCTGTCTGAAATCTGTATGAATCTATCAGTCTCCTTTCCATTTCTATCCTTCTGTCCCTCTCTCTCTCTTTTTTTCTTTCTTTCTTCCTTCCTTCCATTCTTTCTTTGTTCTTGCAATTGTTTGTTCTGCAGAGTACCTCATAGTTGAGATTTTGCTAATGACTTCATTTGTATCATTTAAATGTTCCTCTGTCTCCTATATTGCCTGGATCATTTAAATGTTCCTCTGTCTCCTATATTGCCTGGATCTGATAGTTATGGCTAAATTGGATCCAGAATACAAATGCACACACATACACACACACACACATAACTATACAGACATGTTTGTGTGTGTATGTATATATATGCACACATATATGCCACATTAACACATACATACATACACCATTAATTTATTAAGAATTGCAAAATGCTGATATTCCTAATACTATCATTCCTTCTCCATTTATTAACTGCAATCATCTATAAAGAAAACCTTCCCTTCATCAGCTATTAGGTTACCCAGAGTTACAGTTCCAGTAGGAAAGACAGGAAAAATGCCTCATATTTCTGTCTATTTACCAGTATTCAAAATAGTGTGTTGGTTTCTTAGTAATCTCCAAAGGTGACCAATAATTTTACTTTTACATATGATTAAGAAAAACACGTGAATTTAAACCTATTTGGTATGTTCCAATCCACTGTGGTTATTTTCCTTATATATACCCCGATTGTCCCATCATTGGTCAATAAGAGCCTATTCAAATGTTCTCCCGAGTCTTTCAGACATGATCCTAATTGTTTTTGATAGCTCCCTTGCTCTCTGTTGTGACGAGATATTGTAAGCTTATCTTGTACGTTTTCTGCCCCAGATCTGGAATCTGCCATTTCTCCAAGGAGCAAGGAAAGGAGATATTTTAGGATGAGAGATAAAACCAGTGATGCAAATGATCCAGCAGCAAAACAAAACAAAACGAAAACTGATGACACAAGAGACAGAGGGAAGAAATGCTTGTATATCTTTGCGTAGGCAAGAGGGTCTGGGATCTGGTGAAAGGACTGGATTTTAGTGGGAGCACACAGCTGGTCCTTTTATGATAACATGAGTGTATTAGTCAGGGTTCTCCAGAGAATCAAAACCTATATATATATACATAAACTCCTAAATTCTTGCATGTGTGTGTCACAAGTATATATATGTATATATAAATACGTATATATATATGTACACACACACAGACAGAAAGAGAAGAAATATTTTAAAGAATTGGCTCCTACAGTTGTTGGAGGTTGCCAAATCTCAAATCAGAAGGGCTGGCCAGCAGGCTGGAGACACAGGGAAGAGGTGATGTTGCAGCTAGTGTCCAAAGGTAGACTTCAGATAGAATTCTTTCTTCTTCAGAAGACTTCAGTTTGTTTTCTCTTAAAGGCTTCAACTGATTGGATGAGGCCTATTACATTATGGAGGGTAATCTGCTTTACTCCAAGTTTACTGATTTAAATGTTAATGTCATCTAAAAAAATACCTTCACAACATCATGTGGACTTGTGTTTGGTCACATATCTGGGTTTCATGGCCCAGTCATGTTGAATTAAAATTAAGGCAAAAAGTCTTATCTGAGAAAGCAGTGGCACCTTAAATAATTAGACAGCAAACAAATCCACACCTTGCCACTGAACCTAAAGGCAAAGGGAAAGGAGAATAACATTTACCTCGAATTTCTTCCACCTATGCTTTTCCTGCCCCCAGCAGCTTCATAGTGCTTGGGGCTTGTGCTCTTCTACCTGAGGAACCACAGCTGCCACTTGACTGATTCAAAGACATCTGAAAGGCTGTTAACACGACATTGAAAACTAGAACATTGGGAACAGCTTTTATGGAGTCTGTGCAGATGTGCAAAGAGAGATAAGGGACAACTGTGAATGTCCTGGAGGAATGGGATCTAAATCTGGCAGAGTTTGCTTCAGCTGGCTAGAACAAACCATAAGACATTTCTACTCATGGGAGAGTTAGCAAGAGGGCTTGGAGGAGGCTAGAACGGGTCTTTTGCTATTATTCCATGGAAGACCTTTTATGTAATAATAATTATTATTATTGTTGTTATTACATCTATCTCATTGTTATTATTCTATAGAAATGCTTCTATTACTTTGCCCATTCCACAGAACAATGGACAGATGCAGCATTTATAAGGACCCTTATGAACAAAGCATGTGGGTGGCTGTAGTCTTGCCCAAAAAAACACCCAAACAATCAAAAACATGGTGCAACCACTGTTCACGTTTCTTTTCTACTATTGAGCATCTTCCATTGATAGTTATGTCTGTAGATGTGTAGATGTCCTTAGAGTTAAGACAAGTGTTTTTCCTCCACCATCAGATTTATTAAAAGCGATCATCTGGCCTTTGCATATTATATTCTACTTGATTAATTAGCGTCTCCCCCCTAAAATTTTCTTGGTGAAATAAATTTGGAATTTACTAGCTGAAATGAGTTTATTTTTTCCAGTACACTTAGGGCCTTTAATATGCATTTTGGCGGTATTTTCCAAATTTATTTGAAAATGAAACACTTTCCTTTTTCTTTCATAAGGAATCACCTGGGGATTGTTAAAATACAGATCCCTGGGCTCCACACCTAGAGATTTTGGGAGAGTAATCTGGGCAAAGACACAAGAATCTGCCTTTTGAATCAGCCCTTAAGGTGATTCTGATGCAGGGTCCTGTAAACCATGTTTGAAAACGCCAACCATGACAAAGTACCACTTAGCAAGAAGACTAAAGAGGCAAAAAGGAGTCATGGGTGCTAGTCTCTAGGAACAAAAACGTTTTCTTTCTTAGAGATTAAAAAAAAGTCTGTTCATTGTTTTTTCTCAAAAGAGACTGATTGAAACTCCATCTATGAAAAGCTCACAGCTAATATTATACTTACTGGTGAAAAACTGAAAACTCTCCCTTAAGATAAGAAATAAGACAAAAATATTCATGCTTACCATTTCTACTCAATATGGTGCAGGAAGTTCTAGCTAGGGCAATTAGATAAGAAAAAGAACTAAAAGGCATCCAGATTGGGGGGGGGGGGGACATAAAAACTTGCTCTATTTGCAAATGACATGTTTTATATAGAGAAAACCCTAAGAAATCTGCAAAAAAAAGAAAAAAATCCCCCCAAAACTATTACAGCTAATAAATGAATTCAGCAAACTTGCAGGATATAAGATGAATATATGAAAATCAGTTTTATTTCTACTAGCAACGAACAATCTGAAAATGAGATCAAGAAAACAATGCCAATTATAATAACAGCAAAACAAATAAATACTTATGAATAAATTTAACCAAGGAAATATAAGACTTTTGCACCAAAAACTACAAAAAATTGTTAAGATAAATTGAAGAAGACTTAATAAATGGAAAGACATACCATGTTCATTGATTGGAAGACAATATTGTTAAGATGGCAATAATCCCCAAAGTGATTTACAGATTCAACATAATCTCTATCAAAATTACAAGTGTCCTTTTTTTGGAAAAATGGACAACCTGATCCTAAAATTCACATGGAATCTCAAGGGAACCCAAATAGCCAAAGCAGTCTTTTTAAAAAGAAGAATAAATTCAGAGGATTCATACTTCTCAATTTCAATATTTATTGCAAAGTTACAGTAATCAAGTCAGTGTGATACTGGCATAAGGATAGACATATAGGCCAATGAAACACAATTGAGAGTCAAGGGATCCTATATATATATATGGTCAATTAATTGTCTACAAAGGTGCAAGATAAGTCAATGGAGAAAGAATAGTCTTTTCAACAAAAGGTGCTGAGACAACTGGATATCTACAGGCAAAAAAATGAATTTGCATCCCTGCCTCACACCATATGCAAAAAATTAATTCAAGATAGGTCTAAGACCTAAATGTAAGAGCTTAAACTATAAAACTCTTAGAAGAAAACATAGGTGTGAATCTTCATGAAGTTGGATTAAACAAGAGTTTCTTAAATATGACACCAAAAGCACAAGCAACAAAAGAATAAATAGATAAATTGGACTTCATCAAAGTTACAAACTTTTATGCATCAAAGGACACTGTCAAGAAATTGAAAAAACAACCCACAGAATTAGAGAAAATATTTGTAATTCATATATCTGATAAGGGTTCTAGTATACGTTTCTACAATTCAACAACAAAAAGACAAACAATTGTCTTTAAACTACTTAAACACCTTTAAAAGATGGGCAAAGGACTTGAATAGACATTTATCCAAAGATATACAAATGGCCAATAAGCACATGAAAAAAAGCTCAGCATCCTTAGGAAAATTCTAATCAAAATCACAATGAGATACCACTTCACACCTACTAGGATGTCTATAATGAAAGAGGAAGACAATAACAAGTGTTGATAAGGATGTGGAAAAATTGGAATTCGTATGCATTGCTGGCAGGAATGTAAAATGGTGCAGACTGCTATGTAAAACAGTGTAGAAGTTCCTTACAAAGTTAAACACATAGTTACCATATGACCCACCA
This sequence comes from Equus przewalskii, assembly GCF_037783145.1. NCBI lineage: Eukaryota > Metazoa > Chordata > Mammalia > Perissodactyla > Equidae > Equus > Equus przewalskii. The sequence goes on along the minus strand of NC_091851.1, from coordinate 8,983,238 downwards.
ATTCTAACCCTACATGTAACCAAGAGAATTGAAAACAAGTATTCACTCAAAAACTTGTAGATGAATGTTCACAGCACCATTATTCATAATAGCCAAAAAGTAGAAACAACCCAAATGTCTGTCAACTGATGAACAGATAAGCAAAATGTGGTATATTTATACGATGGGATATTATTCAGCCATAAAAGTGAATGAAGTACTGATCATGATACAATATGATTGAACCTTGAAAACGTTATGCTAAGTAAAAGAATCCAGAAACAAAAGGCCACATATTTTATGACTGCATTTATATGAAATGTCCAGAATAGATAAATCCAAAGACAGAATGTAGATTGTGGTTGTCAGATGTTGAAGAGAGAGGAGAATAGGGAGTGATTGCTAATGAGTATGAGCTGTTTTTATGAGTGATGAAGGTGTTATGGAATTAGATAGTGGTAATAGTCGTACAAGTTTGTGAATATACTGACAACCACTGAATTGTACACTTTATGTGTTAATTATCTCAAGAAAGTAAAACAAGAGGCTGATTGAGCCAGTTATGGGGCTAAGTTCAGAGGAGGCAGACACAGATGAGGCCTTGTCTCAGCTCTCAGACATCTCATACTGCACAGAGGGGATGTACAGCCAAATCAGCACATCAGTGTGGGACAGCCTCCATGAGTGGGAGGAATATACTCCCAAGTGAGATGTTGTATAAGATAAAGGCAAAGATCCCTAATTAAGTCTTTCTCATCTCATCTTGTGCTATGCTTCTCCTGGATTTTGAGTTCCAGCTATATCCTAGCCCTTGTACCCGTCCCTACCACAGGGTATTTGCACATGCATTCCCTTCAGTAGAAATGCTGTTTCCTTACACTTCTTGTCTGGTGAATTCTTCCTCATCTGACAGATCTTAGCTGACATGTCATTGCTTCAGGGAAATCTTCCTACCCTGACCTTCATAATCAGGTCGAATTGCCAACTGTACTCTCTCTTGTCATCTTTCAATTTTCCTTCCCCACAGCTCTTACAGTTGCACTTTCACACTGGTGTGCTTCTTTTACTTAAATATCTTTTCCTGCCAGATTTTGAAGTAGTTGAGGGTAGGGACATGTCTGCTTTTGCTCACCAAAATAACATCAGCACTTCTCAGTTTCTGGTACACAGTAAGATCTCAATGAGTACATAATGGCCAGCTGAATGAATGAATACAGTATCTACTGTCTATATGCCTACGCAAGAGAATATGGGGTTAGGGACTTCTGAGAGGAGAGGTTTGTCCCCTCCGGCCTTGAGAGGTCTGTTCATTGCCACATCTTCCCTCCCCGAAGTTACAACCATTTGGTCATTTTATCCTCACGGGAACCTAGTGAGGCAGTTTGATGTTGAGGTTGTCATTTACATTCAAATCACCTGCAATGTAACACGAGGATAAGATGAGTAAGTGATTGCAATGCTCAGCGCAAGTGTCCAGCATTGTTTTATTGGCCTGTTAGGTCATGTCCAGTTTGTGCACTCAAATACTTCATCATATTCTGCTGCCAGGTCTATAAATGTCAAATAGTAACAACCCTTGACCTCCTGGCTCAAAGCTAAGTGTGCTACCAAATGAGCCCCGCTGACCTTCTTTAATAAGAGAATCTTTAATGTGGATTAATCATGTTATAATAACATATTTGTTCTTTTTATTAGAGTCCTTGGGGAATGTCTTTTACTGGTGAAATGTTATCTTACAGAGTAATAAGATCAAACTAGGTTTTATTCTTTAATTAAAAGAAGATGAAAAGTTTTGCTTAAAATGTTTTTTAAATGCCTTCAACTTGAGCGTAAATGGCAATCATGTATCATTTTGCACTTACACAAACTTTACTAGTCTTGGCAATTGAACTAAAAAATGAGTCTGATAGCTAATGGAACATTTGTGGAGAAGACAAACAAATTGCCCAGAATAAACAAAGCCAGTGTTTATTTTTAATCGATAGCTGAGCACAGGGAGATGCAGTTAGCTCAAGGCACAGCTCAGGCTTATTAAGTATCCCGGTCCTTTTATAAATCATGGGATGTGTCGAATCTGGAATTAAACCAACAAAAGAATGGTTCAGGATTCTTCCCTTGCACCAGGCAGAAGCCTAGTTGGCAGAGAGACCCTTGGAGGGAGATTGAGTACGGCTGTTTTTCCCCTTAGTAACTTCTCAGCCTACATAGGTGATTTGCCTGTTCAGAGGCCAAGGACTGGAGCCCAATGGCCTACGTGTAAGGCCTGGCTCCTGCGCTTGCTAGCCATGTGTAGTAGATGCTGTTGGTACCTTACCCTGCCACTCGGCCTACCCAGTTCCGGTACTTGCTGAAGACTTCCTGCATCTCAGGCCCAGAGGTGTTCTCTGGCTGAGAGGGTCTGCTTGGCACCAGTACAGGCAGGCCAGAAATGCAGAGAGTTAGCCAATCAGGATGGGAGTTGGTGGGTAAATACCCTCTCTAAATCACCCCTCAGTGGAAAACTCTGAGTTTTGTTCTACCCAGTTCCTCAGACCCCGCAGCAGGACTGAGCGCCAATTGCCATAATAGAACCATTCCTTAATGTACACTGTACTGGCTTTCTTCTCTTCCTGTCTCACTCAGATTCCTCACACTGCTTTCTGAAATCATCTCCCAAATAAAATACTTTTCTCCTAAATCCTAGTTTCAGTGTCTGCTTTTGGGAGAACTTGACCTGAGACACTATGTGACTGAGGACCTTTTATTCCTGAGATGGCATTAAGGAGGCCAGAGGTGGCTAGAGAGCAGGCCAGCTGGTAGTTAAGAGAGCATTCTCTAGAGGCAGAGCACCTTATCAAGTCCTGGCTTTGCCACTCACCAGGTATGTGATCTTACATAAGACACCGAACCTGTCTGTGCCTCAGTGTACTCCTCCATAAAATGGGGTCAGTGATAGGTATAGTACCTACCTTATGGGCTTGGGTTGAGAATTAAATGAGTAATCCACATACTACTTTTGGAATACTGCATAGCATATGATAAGTGCTCCATGATGGTTTGCTATGGTTATTAGAATCACAGAGCATCAGACTAGCAAAGAAGTTTGCAGATTACCTAATGTGACCGCCTCGTTTTCCACTAGAGGCAGTAGGCCTAGAGAGACATGAAGTGGTTTCCTCAGGGTCTCACAGCTAATTAGTGACAGCAAGACGAAAAGACCTCTCAGCCCAACTTCTGCTTTCCCAAAAATTCAGCTTCAGAACAGATATACCTCCAAATATCCCGCTAAGAAATGGGACCCAGTGTAGGCAATTAAAGTTGCTGTTTTTTAAAAAAATTCCTAGGCAGCAGAAGACAGGAAATGTGCAAGAATTGTATGTGATTCCAAGGATCTTATGAACTTGAAACCAGAAACTTATTTTAAGGCAATAAAAAAATCAACTTCTCAATGCCTTAGGCAGGACGTGTTGGTGGAGAATGTATGATTTAGTACACAAGCACTCTTCTGCAGAGTCCTTCACAAACCTCGGCTTAACCTCCTGGCCTGGGCGGATGACAGGTTCCCGGCTATGCAGAGTGGAAGTCCTTAGTGTATTTGACAGCGTTTATCTGATTCCAGCTCACAGCCCTGGTAGTATTCACCAGCTTATGGAGCTTTGTACTCGATGTAACAAAATAGAAATACATGTTTCTATAACAGTCCTTTGCTTTTTTAAGTGTCTCTTTTTTATCCACTGTTCCACGCAAGCCACATCTTCTCGTCTTACTTTTGACCTTAAACGATGAAGGGGCAAAGCACGTGTAGTTATCAGAAGAAGTGAATCGGAGAAAAGGCCTCACTAAATGAAAGCTCCCCCTCCTGTTCAGCCGCTGAGATTCGTAGAATAAAACCACATTAAAGACGACCTCTGGCCCTGACCCTCCAGAGATGACATCTTTCAGCGGCAGCAAGTGGGCCTCCGTATAAATACACAAAACATTACAGAAAGGAGAGAGCTCTGTGGTGCCGAGACTCGTAAATATTTGTCTGAGAGTCATGTTTCTATTTGTCTTTGAGTACGTCTGGCAGAGAAATCTGGAGAGAATCTCTTAAAAGGTGAAGCAAGTTGGGCTGTGAAAATGGTGTCATTTTATCTACTCTGCCTCAGGGAAATCTCTGGTCTCCCAGGAAATAGTTGCTACCAGATCATCAGGTCAGAGTCAGGAGATCTGTATTCCTTAGCTTCAATTCCAACTACACATCTTGAACACCACTCATTTCACCAATAAAGACTTATTTCTAAAATCTCATTTGCTTGTTAACGAACCCAAAATTAATATACTGAGCTTCCTTTCTTCTATGCCTTTCCTTAAGTACAAGTGATAATTAAAGCTATGACAAAATCAATTTATTATTATTATTATTTTAAAGCTCCCATGGAAGCCAATTCTGGTTGGATATAGGTCAACTGTGTACAAATGAACAATCTGCGAGGCTTTATGCAATAAAATAACCTCTACTCAGGGCCAAATGACACGTGATATGCATCCTAAAGCTCTCCCTTGTCATTTTTATGGTTAAATTACCACGATTGAGCATCAAGCTTGTCTAAGATTTCCCTTCTCTACTTCCTGGTCTTGATTTTCTGTATACCAATTTGCAGGGCAGGTTTTTATTTTGCAATTCATTTTTCCTCTTGAATAGTGATTATATGCAGTTCCAGCAGTCACAATGCTGCAGTGTATAATTCTTCCAAGCAGGAGAACTAAAGCATGGCAATAGAATGCAGAAATAGCAATACAGAGAAGGGGCTATTTGTTCATGTCTCTGGGAGAATAAAGATTTTTAGAATGTGCGCTTAATATGGGCACTAATATGAGCACACATACCTAAATGAGCATATGTTTGAGGCTGGGTTTCCCTGAAAACAGACACAGTGACTAGTTGAGTACATGTAGTTGCTTTGGAAGTGACGCTAGGACCCATTGATGGGAATGGGGAAGCAACCACCAGAATGGCAGAAAGCCAATACAGGTGCATTATTGAACAGGTTACTGCTGTGGGCAACAAGGGCTCAATCCCATGAGATCCCTTGATAGACTGCATGGATCATATCTCAGAATTGTCCCACCTGATATCCATCACCTTCCTTTCATCCCTCATCTATGTCCCTAGTGTCACAGGGGCTTGCCATGAGAAGGCACTAGTGTACATGGGAACAGTGAACTTCAAGGGGCCGTGGGTGGAACATTGGCAGCATCTGCTACATACCAAATTAGGTGAGCTAAGGAAACACACTCAGGTGTGACCTCAGAACCTGGGCTATTAAGTTGGCTGTTAACATCTGGGACGCTTGTTTTCTGTCTTGGTCTGGGTCTGTTCCTCTGGACTATTTTTCTAAAATTAATTCTTCTTTCCTTTTACTTTCTCTGAAAGATTGAAAATAGATAAACAGGATTGGGAAATAATAAAGATACTTGTAAGCAAGAGAAAATTCTTTGCCAACTGACATGAATGATTGTTGATGGAAGAAAAAATTTCAGTCAAACTAGAGCTTTCTCCTACTGCCCTCCCCCTAAATATCTCTGGCTGTCTAATACTTATTAGCATCAACTGCATCTTGACAAGGAGAAATACACTGTATGGTAGCATTAATTTTTGAGCTGATAGTATGTTTTGTAATTAGATTAAAAAAACAATCATGTCTCCCCAGTGTTAATGGGTTTCCTGGCTTGGGGGTGTTTGGGGAACACCAGCCATCTCAGCCTGCTCCTGGGTCAGTCTCTCCAGCACGCTGCTCCACCTTAGTTACTGTGTTTCTGCCCACAACATTCAGCTCCATCAACAACCATCAAGTCCATTTATCAAATGTTATTAGCCTCTGGTAGGGAAGAAAAACAGAAAGAGGTGAAAATTTTCTACTGGTATCTCACAGCCATATCACACTCTATTACAATACAAACAGTCCTCAGGCTGAATTCTGTCACACATACAAACATCCATCAGCAAGCAGTCACAAAAACAGTCGGCCCGTCTTATCCTGTAAACTTAGTGACATCCCTCCATCCGGGCACTCCAGCAAACACCTTAGAGGGCAAGTTCATTTTGAGTAGCCAATCCTCCAGGCAGGTCAGACTATGGAGTCATCCATTCAGTGTGTGATTGTAGCATCAGACAGAGCTGTTGACCTTGGCTTGGCTCCCAAGGTCTTCAGTGGCTGAGCTTGCCAGAATTTCTAGATTTTCATAAATCTCTCATGCAAAGGTAATGGTGCCCATACAGTTTCTCTAGCCAACTACATACCTTGAACACTTCTCATTTCACTAATAAAGAATTATTTCTAATATCTCATTTGCTTGTTAACTAACCCTCTGCTATTTGATAATGATAGGTGATATGTTGACGTAGCATCTCTGGAGAGTGAATACCTCATTAAGGTACTTTGTATTAACTAATTGCCTCCAAGGTACACACGCATGCCCGTGCGCGCAGGACACACACACACACACACACACACACACACACGTGTGCACACACAGGTATTTGAAACCAAATCACAACCTGGACAATATTCCAAGACAAAAGCTCTTTAGAAAACATGACTTGTCTTTCCTAGCAAAATAGTTCATTAATTTGGAATTTCCTACAGTTTTTAGTCCAAAGTTTGCGGAAAGAAAAATCTTAATATTCTTCGCATATAGTACTGCTGCTTTTACTTTGCTAAATGGCTGGCTTTAGGAATTTTACAGAACTGATTTTGTCTGCTAATGAAAAAATTATTCAGCTTTTGAAAATGCTCTTCCACATCCCCTCATGTCATCCCCCTTCTTAGGTAGGTTTTTCAAGGCTGCATCCTGCTATGGATGTTTTATTAAGTTTTCTCACTGGTCCTTGAAAACATAGGATAAAACTATGATTACACAGGTTTGAATAAATCTTATAGGAAAACATGATTTCCTCCAACCTCACAATGACATTTAGCCTAATGAGTTAGTATTAAAACTGTCTCCAAATTACCTACCTTGTGCTTCCCACTATATCTAAAAATTGTGATGATTTTATGCTTTGACTACAATCAAGTTTTTAGACTCCCTATGGAGCTGTGAGAAAAATATGACCTAATGGGAAACACCAATGTTTTCTTACAAGCTCATCCTTCCAAACTATAGAGCCCCTCTACTACTTGCTCAAGTGGAATCCCAGTCTGCAGGAGGACGCACACAGTGGGCTTAATGCTTGGTGCTGCATGGAATCATGGGAGTGGGGTTGGAAGTGTCTCTGCACCAGCTGTTGCTGTGGGTATTCCTGTGCCTCTTGTTGCACCTGTGGCTGGGGGGAGGTTCTCAGCACCTCCTGGCACTCTCCTCCCTGCCTCCTCCATTGTTCCTGATGCTCACTATTTAGTGGGTGACAAAGAATGCCTGAAAAGTTCAGATACAAATCAGTGGTAATTAGTTTCTCATTATTTACCCAAAGGTGCAACTGCTGTTGGAAAAAGAGCTGTAGATAATATTAGTTGTTGTTACAGTTGTCATTACCAGTTGGAGCTCAAAACACCCTATAATTTTATTTGTGTTAATGAGCAGAGCAGAGGTTAAGCAAGTTCGAGGGAATTAAATTTTGCACATCCTCTATAAAAAAAGAAGCTGAAAGAAGAGGAGAAAAGATCAAGAAGGGAAGAAAATCTGGCCCATTTAATAGAGTTATTTAATACCCTTTATGTGTTGCCTTTTGACCATACCATTTCTTGTCAATCAGTCGTAATGTAGTAACTACAACATCAAAGCAAATGGGCACAGTGAACAGAGCATCAGCACAGTGTAAGTGAAAGAAAACCCTTGTCTAAAATGATTTCCATTTTGATTGATTTATCCAGATACTTGCTTCCATTTTCTGAAATTGTGGGGCCCCCGTAGACCCAGAAGTTGTTTTCCACCTGGAAATTGACAGCTTTCTCAGTTCTTAGCACAGACAGTGCACCATTTAAATTATTGAGAAACCTCAGGGTAAAATTTCAGGCCTCTTAAAGCCAGAAATGGCCCCAGTGAGATCCCCCCGATCAGTTCATTCTTCTGGGAAGCCTAGGAATTATTATGTCTAATGACTTTGCCAGTGGTTCTGGCCTGTGTAATTAAGATCTAAATATAACTCTATGTTCGTTCTATAACTAAATTTCTTATCTGGACAAATGACCCATTTATGAAAGCTCATAAAATATCGTAGGCGAGTCATTACGTACTTAAAAATCTTCCTAATAAAATGTACCCAAAGATGTTCATATCTGCATTGCTAATAATTTTCCAAAAATAACCCTTACCATAATAACTAGAAAATACTGTATATTATCATTCAAAAGGAGAAAAATAGAATAAAGATCCATAATTATAAATAAGAACCTTTCCTCGATTTCATTTAGTGAACATATTTGCATTTTTCTTCTATTATTTCAATTCCTGGATGTAAGAGCAGAGTCACCATCACATCCTCATAATCTTGCAAGCTTGTGCATTCACTGCAGAATGCAAAATGTCATGACATTTCTTCTAGAAATATGAATCTTTCTTTTTTCTTTTTGAAAGTTTTGCTCCACATCAAAGGTGAATGAAAATGAGAGTTGAGATTCCAGGCACTTCAGAATTCTGGATGGAAGGACTGGAGTGACTAAAGGAAATATACCATAGCTAAAGAAAACCGAAACTCTTGTCTTTCCCGCCCCTTATTAACTTTTATAAAGTTATTGATTAGGAGCTTCAGTCCCAAGAGAATGACCCAAGTGCCTCATGAAGATGACTCCATCTTACAAAATCAAAGCAAGGAAAGAGTGGAGGTAAAGATAGCAAAAGAAGAGGAAACAGCACAAGGGAGAAAATTTATGTGATTGGGGAGGGTTGTTAAATATTGGTTTGAGAGTTCTGAGAATCTTTAATGGAGTTTTAAAAAATTATAAATTAACTGGCAGTTTATGTTTCAATCTAAAGGCAGGACATAAGGATTCACATGTTTCTGGGCTTTTTCTTAGTCCTTAATAATCTATGCCTTCTAATTATGAGGTTCTTGGGAATTTCTCAGATCACTGAATCACAGTGTTTAGAGCAGAAGTACTTTTCACAATCATTCCATAGGGCCTTCTTCTCAACCCAAGAAAAAAATCTCCGTGCAGTTTTGACAGGAGGGAACATCTCAGCTTTTGTCTTAGTGAAAAATAAACAAACAAAAAAACACCTGACATACAACTTGACTTCCTCCTTATCAAGTAGCATGTTCACAGTTACTACATATATACACATCTGTGGTTCATGCTGGCCAATTAGCCTAAGTCAAGCAATTACTTGGTATAGTAATTGGAGATGGCATTAAGAAGGCTAGATCAAGCCTTACCTGAAGCTATACATATCACTGCATTTTTTAAAATAAAAGACTGCAAATTTCTTTCATTTTGAGTGCTACTTGGAGTTAAGTTGCCTGTCCTTTGCATCATAAGAAACTTTACTGCTTTTCAGAGTGTGAAAATTTGATGAATAATGGCCTAACCTCTTGCTACTCAGAATATTGTTCCAAAGTTAGCAGCATTGGTATCATCTGAGAGCTTGTTAAAAATGAGAAACTAAAACCTCCACTGAGACCTTCTCAATCAGAATCTGCTTTTTAACAAGGTCCCCCAGTGACTTGTCTACACATTAATCTTTGAGAACTATTTGAGTCCAAATTTATGGAATATATTTTGGATCTAAAATATAGAAATGACATGGACAGAGAAACAGACAAAATAGTCCCACTAGGAAGCAATTGAGACTCTACTGTTGACCTTCCATTCATGTGAGCAGAAGAACAAGTATTTTTACTAGGATGAAAGGAATGAAGTGTTTAAACAGGGGAGTTCTGTGGGAAAGTACAGAAGTAGGGGGAAACGCATGGACTTCATCATCTGGCCTCTTCCTGGTTTTTTACCAACTTCTGTATAGCTTTGGAAGACTGGACACATCAGGCATTCATGTGTTAGGTGGGAACAATAATTTCCTCCCTGCCTTTCCCCAGGTTACAATTCATGCACTGTTATCCTGAGAAGTAGAACTTGAAGTGGTGTTATTGTCTAGTTACTTGCTACTATAAATATGCACAGATCAGCAACATTAGCATCACCTAGGAGACTGTTAGAAATGCATAATCTCAGCCTGCCCCAGATCTACTCACTCAGAATCTGCATTTCAGCAAGATGCCTAGGTGAGTGAATTCACACTGAAGTTTGAGAAGCACTGGTCCATGCACTTTCCGAGCCAGTGAACTCCCCATCCCGGGAGAGTTCAGGTGGGGCCTGGGTGAGCCTTATCAGAGATGACGGAGAGAGGAGCCATTCATGGGATAGCTGGAACAGATAACTACCAGGGACGATTGCACCTCTGAGATGTCTGCACTTCCAGCAGAACACTAAAAACTAGTAAAGCAGTGTGAAGTGTGGCCAAAATGGATCGTTTACAGCTTCTGCAGTTAGATATGAGCTAGAGATCCCAGGATGAATTGTTGGTTTAGGAATGAATGCATTTCATGGGGTGGAGGAAACTTGGACAGCTCTTTCGAACTTACAGGAAATAAATCTCCCACAGAAGCCTTGTCTAATCATTAGCTTCTTACTGTGTCCTCAGAAACCTTCCTCAGTTACTTCAAGTGACATCTGTTGCTAATGAAACTATTATTTTCCATGTTGAGGATGTGTCTCACTTTCAGAGAATCCCAGAAAGAAGAAACTAGCATGAAGGGTGAGGAAAAGCAGTGGGCACAAATCCTTCCACACACTCAAAAGGAATATAACTCTTGGCTGTAGTAAGTTTTATCTGAGACAGTTACAACTCGGATGAATGGATGGATGGTTATGGATGATTTTTATTTTGTTTGTCATCAAGATGCAATTGTGAGATTGTGGTTAAAAATTAAATCCTTCACTTTGTGAAATTATACTTTCAGTGAAATCAAAGTCTACCAGAGCTAGTTGTAACTAAAAGTATTCATCTCTAAATTAAGAATTGTTCCATCCATCCATTCATCCACCTGTCTATCTGTCCTCCCATCATGCCTCCATCCATCTCTGCATCCATCCATCCATACGTGTGTGACCTCCTCTTTGCCTCTTTAACAATAATGACAACTAGTGTATACACTGTTAACTCCCTAAAAGTAGAAAGGAATTTAGTTTTAACTAGTTCTTAGTGAATCATAGGTACATCACATTCTGTGAAAGTTGGTTTGTACCTCTCAGTGTTGTAGGGGCCAACACTGACCCTTGGTGTATACAGTGAAAGGCCAGCTGCCTGCTCCCCTCTTTGTGATTCTGGGATGCTCCTGGTTGGATTAATGCAGTGATCACTGGGAAATGTGTACAAATAACTCACATCCTAGGGCCTGAGCTGTCAGCTGTCTTCTTGAAGACTGGCTGTTCCCCGTCTTGTTCTTTTTGCTCATTTCCATAATAGACTCCAGTTGATAAAACTCTTCACCACGATTGATGGCCGACACAGCGCAGCCATTTTCAGGCCGTGAGTAGCAATTCTTGAACTTGGGAAATATGACTATGACCAATTTCCTTTTCCTTTTCCTTTCTTGCTTTCCTCTATTTTAGTCATTGCTACATGGTGCATCCTTTAGACACCTCTTTCTTAGTAATTATTCCCTAATTAATTCCCTTGTTAAATATAAAGTATACATTAGGCTTGACTAATGTCTTCCTTTGTGACTAAGAAAAGAAGAATTTATTACCTTTACATATTGACTCAAGCTGCATAATCACAACTCTCTTTATTTAAAGCTGTTATTCTTTACAAACCACACTGTAGTATAGGCCCCAAGCAGCTGTCAAGTGAGTCTCCTCTGATTCCCATAAATATGAAAGGGAGTCAGGCATTTGCATGTATAATTGACTTAAGAAGTGGCTGTATTCATGTGGAGACCCACCTCTTTTTCTATGTAATGTTTTCAAGTTCACATCATGAAATTATGGAGGGGGCTGAAATGGAATGGCCCATTTTGTGAAGAAAGTATGCTGACATTTTAAGAGATGGAACAGAGGTGTCAAAAAATCTACAGGTACAAAACCTGCATGTGTGTTGATAATCTAGCAATCTGCTCCCTCTCCAATCACATGGTCTGTGATGGATTAGTAAACACAGGAAAGAAAGGACCTCAGCTCATCCCAGGGGAGAGAGTCTGTGCTGGATAGCAGGAGTTTGTAGCCTGGGCTACAATTGTGTGGTGCAGCAGTGGGATAAAAAGGGCTTTGGTTAGAAGAGAATAACATAGTGGTTCCAAAGTATCCTAATCTTTAGTTACACTGTTAAACTAATCTTCAGTTTGATGGCAGATTTAATACTCTTAAGATCTGGCGCTGTTTCCTAGAAGGGCTTTCATACTGTGTTGATGCTGAAAAAGAATTCTCATCTTTAACCAGTCCGTTCTTATGCATTGAGGATGCTCCAGGTGGAGTCTTCTCCGCTCTTCACCTTCCACCTCCTCCCTTGACCTCACTGACTCCATTCTGCAGTGGGAAGTGCTTAGAATTTTGAGTCAGAAGATCAGGGCTTCTGTCTGAGCTTTTCGTCTTAGTCACTGTGTGACTTTGGGTAGGTTATTCACTCCATCTGGGGACAGCAATAATAATGCCTCCTCTCAGTCTTACGCGTCATTATGAGAGACAGCAAGCCCCATGTGAAATACCCTGGAATTTTAGAATTAGGTGCTATCTTTATTCCTATTTGTTTTATTGAGCCACTAGAGGAGAAGAACCTGATAGCCGGAGCTTCTGGACACCCTGGTATCCTGTCTGTTTCCATGGTCTTTCAGTAAATATTTGTTGAATGTGTATTATCTCTCTGCCTTCTAAAAGTTGTTCAGTTTGTTAGCAGATCATTAGTGAGGATTGGAAGAAAACTTCAGACAGGTTGACTGAGAAATGGTAGGGTTACTGTATCCATAGTACCCAATCCATAGCCTCTTAGAAAATATCAACTCACCGCTCAACTGTGTCAAAGCTTTTGGGCTGCTCCTCTGTGAGAACATCTGTGTTGTTTTGTGATTATTTGTTGTTAAAGAATTTTCTTAAATGTTTCCTCTGGAAGTCAGACTTTCAACTTTCTAATTAAGAGAGATATGAAGATACAACTTATTATTAGGGATTGACTCAAAACCAGGAGTAGATACCCCTACTTGGATTTGTTTAATAAACCTTTACATGGCGTGCTTTCTGTGTGGGGCCCTGCATGGAAGACATGGGGTCCCAGGCTGCTCCCTTCTCCCTGCATGGTCCCTCCCTGAGTTTCCTCCCCGTTGGATCTCTCTGGCAGCCCCTCCTTGGCTTTGAGCCAAGCCTCAGCTGCTCAAGTTGTTCCTGTCTCTTAAAGATGTCCTTTCTTCCTTGTTGTGACTTCACAAGGGTTTACTTTCTTTTTCTTCTCCCTCTTATCAAGACTGACTGGAAATGACCATGTGCTTTATTTCCTCTGAGATTCTCCCAAAATAAGTCCACAGGTTTTTTCACTTTAAAAGTTCTACTGCCAGCGCATCAAGGTATATAACGATAACAAATGTCTTGCGTTGGCTCCCCAGAGGCAGACTCTGAGGTGAGGATTTGGGGGAAAGGGATTTCTTAGGAAAAAACTGGGTGAGATGTGAGGAACTGAGAGTAGAATGGAAGCGTTGGTATTAGGCCAAGTCCCAGGTGACTGCAAAATCCCACGGTGATGCTCGCCAGACAGTGAAGGTCACACCTCAGCATCGTCCCCACCAGGGCAAGGATGTGAGAGTGTTGACACCCTCCCTCACTCTACCCCTCAGTCATTGGTTAAGAGCCGCACTAAGGATTTGATTCCCAGACTCCTTGCTCTCTGAGAGCACTAGCCAAGTCGGTTTCAGCAGCCTGAGGGCAGTCCTGTGACAGTTCTCTGTGTGTAGGACTCACCAGGGGTAGGGGCACAAGGGAATGATAATGGACAGGATGGTGGCAGTGTCCCTTACAACCATGCTGAGGACCACTCCAAGGTCCATGTGTCCTCCAGAGCTCTGCCGAAAGCCCTGTGCTCTTTCAGTCGGTGCTCTAGTCCCTCAGTCCTATGTGTACAGGGCTCCTCCTTGTCATTTTGGCCCCTTCTTTAGCCAGGAAGGCCCCTCCCTGCAGACACAGTCAGGGCTGGGCAATGGCTTTGAGCTGTGGGCCTTTCAGTCTCAGGGGGGTAATTTACTTCTCAGGGGATCTGAAATTATGGTTATCTCAATTTCCCTTGGTCTCTGCACAGGAAAAGTCACCCAAGGCCAGCCCCTCACATTCCCCACCCCTTGGTGCCAGAGATACAAAAGGTGCCCAATACATGTACTTAATTGTGAAGAAGATGAAGAGTGGTTACTTACAAAATTGGAAGTGATTAAGGTGATTGAAAAGTAGTCATTTTAGGGACATTTTGTTTCAGCAGGAGCTTTCATATCGCACAACTGGTTTGCTGTTGATATGAAAAGTTTTTGTTCTTTTCTTTTTTTAACCTTTGTCTTTTTCCTTTACTTCTATGTAAGGGGAGCTTACAGATGTGGGCATTTTGGAACAGAATGCACATTCTTCGGGGTTCAGCAGCTTTACGGTGACCTGTTCTCATTCTCACATACGTATAGTTTACAGTAAAACATTCCTACAAATCACAGAGCAAGCTCGGGCAAAAGGAAAGTTTTTCTCTTTGCTGGTTCTGACATTTTGCATCCTAATAAATTCAGGGTGGAACTAGTCCAGGTGTCTTCTTGGAAAATATAAAGTTTGGAAGCGGACTGCTACTATTCATGGCTATGTAATAGTTTGTTTTATACTGCGTGGAGCTGTAGTTATAAACATGAAGCAGCTGGCAATAAATGACTTTATGACAGCTATTTCCAAGGTATAATGAAGGAAACAAAAACAGAGTTATTGTTTATAATTACGGTGCCTGGGCGAGCTTGCACAGGGCACTCCAAACACTTCACTAGCCCTTCCTCTGTGATCCGGTTCACATTCTCCTTTAAATGACCTCAGCCTTCAGGTTGTTTAGCCTGGGGGATGGAAGGTGCACTGATAGTGTTTGCATTTTCCAGTGCAATTTGTTAGAGAGACGGCATCCTTTTGGTCTATTCACCCATGTAATGGTGAAAAAAGAAATTATTGATTCTTCTCTACTGTTGAAGATATTTTATATTGTCAGTACTTTTAGAATTTTCAATGTACTTTTTCTTTAGCCCAATGGTTAAACAAGTTAGTTTATGTCTAGGAATGGAGCATACCAGAAAATGCTAACTACGTACAGGAATAGTCAAGATTGCTTGTTGCAGGGTTATTTGTTATAGCAAAATTGACAAATAACCTGCATGTTGATCCATGTGCAATAATTACATAAACATAGTGTAACCACACCATAGAATAGTATGTAGACAGTAGAAACATGAGATAGATCAATATATACTGACATTGAAAGATCTCCAAGATCTAGTACATGAGAAACACTAGTCTCAGAACATACAACAGAATGGATGCTGCAATTCATGCAGAAAAAAATATACATGAATATGTTCGTATATGCCATATAACACAATTGTTCATTCATTCATCCATTCGACAGGTATTCATTGAGTTCCACGCCCCATTCTAGTGCAGGTCATTCAACAGTAAGTAAAACAAAGGTCTTCATGGGAGTTTGCTTGTCAGTGAGGGGAATTGAAGTTGAGGAGACAATGAACAAGCAAACAACTGTGTGTCAGGTGGCGATAGGAGTCATAAAGAGATACCAAGCAGCCTAAGGAAATAGAGAGTAATTTAGCTAGAGGCAGAAAGAACCTCTTTGAGGAGGTGACATTTGATCAGAGATCTAACAGGAAGTGTGCTGGGCAGAGGGGACAGCAAGGCCAAAGGCCCTGAAGCAGGATTGCGACTTCTGTGTGTGAAGAACAAAAGGAGGCCAGCATGGCTGGAACTCTGTGAGCAGGGGAAAGTGGAAGGAAAGGAGGGCAGGGAGGAAGCCAGGAGCCAGATCACTGGGAGCTTGGAGGTGGGCTCGTGACTTCAGATTTTATTAAAATGTGATGGGAAGTGATTAGAGGGTTGAGATCAGGCAAAGATTCGATCTTACTTTTACTTAGGCTCTAAACGGTAAATGTGTGGAATGCTATGATGCTCACCATACTGTTGACCATGAATTCTAATTAAATCGGGGGGGAGGGGCGGGGAGCATGGCTGTAGGAGAAAGTTGTTACTGCCATCTGCCTATACTTGTCTTGTTTGAGCTTTTTGAGAATATATTCATGTGTTATTTGCGTAATTAAGAAATATTAAAGGTGAAAAAGACGTAGAATCAATCATTCCTTATACAAAATAGTAAATAAATCCCTCAGCATTCTTTTCCATGACCTTGAGCAAATTCACTTTCTTAGCTTTACTGTGCTCCATGTTTATAAGAAGTGGGTAATCTGTTCTTTCTCACAAGATTGTTCATGAGAATGAATCATATAATATGCATTTGACTCAGCCTCATGCTCAGCACATTGCAGTAATTCAAGAATGACAGCTATTATTCTTGCCATGCTGTCACCACCCATGTCCAAACACTATGAGGAATTCAGGATGCTATAAAATTGCCTTGTCTCTTTGTCACCTTTATCTTAAGCTATAGAGAAGTATAACAGGCTATTTTATAGCATCATAGAATTTAAAAGCTGAATAAGCCATCTGGTCCAACTCTGCTTCTTTTACAGATGGGGAAACTGAGGCACTGAGGAGCTAAGCTGTTGGCTCTCAGATTTATAGCGAGGGAGTGACCCTGGTCTCCTGCCTTCCAATTCAAATCTCTATTTACTGCATCAGTGTTTCCCTCATTTTAAGCATTCACATTACACCTTCTAATATGATAATTATCTAATATTTTAATTCACCCTGTAAGTACTTTCATTTTCAAAGGAAACTTTGTATCCTCACCGTAAGTGGAAAACCAGTATTCCTTGTTATAATACATTATAATAATTTATAGTTTTAGTATATTTACATTATTGCTATTGCCGCAATAATGCTGTGCAAGAAACAACTCTAAAGCTTAGTGACATAATACAATAATAAGCATGTCTTTCTTGCTCACATGCTTGTGGGTTGGTTGGGGCACATCTGATCTAGGCTGGGTTTAGTTGATCTGCTCCAGTTGTCTCTTAGCTTTTTTGGACCAGTAGCTACATGAGGCATATTCTTCTCAGGTTCTCCTCTGAAGGCAGGAGTACAAAAGTTCAAGCCTAAATGTCATGTCTACCTTTATCGCATTGGCCAAACCAGGTCTTATGCTCAAATCCATCATCAACGGGACAAGGAAAATACATCCTCCCCTAGTGGAGGAACTGTAAAATCCCAGAGCCAAGGGTGTAGATAGAAGGAGGGATGAAAACTTGGGGAAAATAATGGAGTATATAAAAATAATATGTTAATATGTAGATATTACATTGAAATGGGCAATGCCCATCTGTTTGCCCTCTCAAAATATCTTGCATACTCCTAGAGTTGGGCATCTCACAGTGTGAGAAATACCCAAGTATGCTGCATTCTGGACACAGGAACTATGGTTCAACTCACTATGCTGATAACCAAACATCTAAAGAAAAAGAATGGTACCCTAAATTTCACTGATGCACATTGTCTCATATTGTAACTTCTTTGAATATAGGATGCCTATTGTACCCTGGGATGTTTTACGGTGCAGCATAGTCATGATGAGGTTTAACTGCCTGTACTCATGCACACGTGGTTGTCATTCCAGGTGGGTTGACTGGACAGCTGCAATCCCCTGACTTTCAGCCAACCAACCACTTAGGGGCCATTTGAGGAGGAGGCGTGTGTCTTGGATGTTGTCTGAAAACTTTTGTTGACAACAAAGGAGCCAGCTTCAAAACTTTCAGAGAGGGTGTTAGAGGCTTGGAAGAAAAGTCCAGAGTCAACAGTGAAGTACTCATGAAGGATAGGACCAACAACGCAATTCTTGAGAGCACAAGGATAAAACCGTGGAAAACTTACATCCATTGTTCTGCGTTAAAAAGTGATTCAGAAGTACTGCACTCTGAATGTGAGGAAGTTTTAGGAAACCTCAACCAATTTATCTCTTATTTTATCTATACTCTAGAGCAAGAAGAGACTTAAGAAATTATCTAAATAAGTTCAAAATAGCAATTTTAATAAGTATACAATAAAAGTCCTAAATGATAATAAAACATGTTATGCTTTAACTTAATGGAGCTTCCTTTTTCTTAGTGTTACACAAAGTAGAGCAAAATAAATGGTGTTTACAATAGACAGCTTTCTCAATTCAGTGAAATGTGATATATAATTAAAAACACTTAAATGGAAGCTATATCAGGTAGCATGCTTTTGTTTGCAAATCTTGGAAAATCTAACTAAAACTGACTAAACAATAAGGAAAGTGTTGGCTCAGCAATTGAAAGATTCTAGAGGTTGGGAGCACTTTATAGGTAATTTATACCAACAGCTCAATGATGTCAGAACTCTCCATCTCTCCATCCTTGTGGCTAAGGTGGTGTGTGTTGCTTACTTAGGTCAATTAACACCTTCCTATGGAGCTGAGGGTGGAGTCAATCTTACTCATATCAGAAGGCTGCTGCATAAGCAATGCATGGATGATAATGACCATGGATAAAGGGGAGCAGAAGAAATTCCCACTTTGCAGGAATGCATGAACCGAGAATCAACGGTCAAGGAAAAGCAAGCCATGGTTATGATTTGGTGTAGGGCTTATTGCCTTCCTTTTGGAGGCACTGTTAGGGTCAAGACAAAGAAGGTTGAGGGATAGTTCCTTACTTGCCCTCAAATTACTGAGACATAAATGGGAGAAGTGGAGACAGACATTCAATAGGATCAGAGGCATAGTCTACATACAGCCTTAAGGACTTTAGTGTTTATACAAATGAACTTGAAACCAATAGGTAAGGCTAAGGAATTGTATTCCCGGTGGTGGCCCGATCTATAATTTCATAAACTTGAAACCAACGTGGTAGGCTAAGGAAATATATTCTGGGTGGTGGCCCAATCTATAACTTCACAAAAGGAAAATCCTCTCTCACTCTCTAAGTCAAATGATTATTTTTTCCCTGAGAGAGGAAGTGTATGTTGATTTGGAATAAAAACTGACTAAAAGTCAAATGTTATCAAGCAAGGTTCTGACGGCTCTATGCACAGACCTGATTAGCATGGAGACTTCTTGCTCCTGGGGCTTGCTAAAAGGAGACTCTGGAACTGGACAAATTGAGCTGGTGATGTCATTCCCTAAGTAACACAGGTGACTGCTGAGGTATGTGCACTTAAAACAAACCAGGCTAATTGGCCTGAGTTTTGGTATAATCTATCATTCTTTCACAGGAGAGAATTTTTGTGGGAGGTGGTCATATTAAATACAACTTTGAAATAAAGAAATCCCATGCTACTCACTTCTGGTGGCCCCATCAGAAATTTATTATGGCAAAAAACACAGACTATGTGATGTAAATCCCTTAGTTGAGCTTATTTGATCCTTCTTTCCTTCTCATTCTGTTTCTCTTTTTTTCTCTTTCTCTCTCTTAAGTAATAAAAAGTGACTAATGGATGAAATTTCACTTGGATGAATTATATGCAAAGTTGTTGCACATAAAATGAATTTTTTCCATGATATTGTATTTCTTTCTCTGCTTTATTGTAGTCTTTTTGTTTGAATTAATACAATAATATTACCAAAGTCATCCTCCATTACACGACTGTTTGCCTTCAAGTTCAAGGCAACAATGTCATTTTCAGATGAAGCTATTTGTCTTTGTTGAAACAGACAAGGCAGTTGGTACATTCAGACTCAATTGTTACGTTGCATGATTGATTCCATGATAGAGTTCGGAGCCAAGGGAAATGAAATTGCCATTAACTGTTCAGTATGTTCTCTCTTCTGCTAGATCTGATGGGAGAACAACTCGTATAACCAGGCCTAGGAGGGAAGCAGAAGGGAGTTAACTCAGATCAGTTCCCCAGGAAGCAGACTCTGAGACAGAGTTTAGGGTGCAGGATGTTTATTAAAGTGTGTCCTTGGGATCAATGCCAGAAGAAGAGAGAGAAAGGAAGCAGGAGTGTGCAGAGGGAAAAGATGAGCTGCGATGCAGGCCTAGTGAGGGCCCTGCTGACCCCATGGGGAGCTCTGAGGCTGGTAGGGCCCTTCAGTGTTACACTGAATTGAGCCAAGATGAACCAAGGCCTTTATACCCTATGTTGATTAGTTATTGGATATGGACTGTCCTGGGAAGGGGCATGACCCTGAGTGAGGTTGCTCTTTGAATTTGAGGCGATCCCTGAAAAGCTTGATAGCTGAAGTCTGTCTGCTGACAGCACTGCAGGGATCTAGGCCCGGATTCTGGGGCAGTTGTCCTTAACCAGAGGTGATTTTACCGCATAAGGGACATTTGACAATGTCTGGAAATGTGGTTTTTTTTGTGTGTGAGGAAGATTGTCCCTGAGCTAACATCTGTGCCAATCTTCCTCTGTTTTGTGTATGGGATGGTGTTACAGCATGACCTGATGAGCGCTGTGTAGGTCTGCACCTGGGATCCAAACCAGCAAGCCTGGGGCCTCCAAAGTGGAACATGCAAACGTAATCCCTATGCCACCAGGCCAGCTCCTGGAAATATTTGTGACGGTCACAACTGGGGGCATGCTACTGGCATCAAGTGGATAGGATCCAGGGATGCTGCTAAACATCTCACAGTGCACTAGACAGCTCCCCACAACAAAGAATGATCTGGTCCAAAATGCCAATAGTGCCAATGTTGGGAAGCCCTGCTCTAGGGCAACAAGTTACCTCTTGAAGTACAGCCTGGTGAGCATCACAGTGCCCACCAAAAGAATCGGCATTAAATGAGATATTACTACATGTCAGATACAATGCTCTGCATTCCTTATTCCTCCTAATCCTTGCATAAACCCCTTGACAGGAGTCTCATAGTTGCCATTTACTAATGAGGAAACTGATGCTCAGAGCAGCTGGGCAAACTGCTCAACATCCTGAACTGGAAGGATGCCAGATGAGATTTAGAGTGGACTTGTTTGTCGAAAACACTGTGGTATCTTCTAGCTTTCACTTGATGGCTCCATGCAGCAGGTCTCAAACTTTTCTCCTTCTCTACTGCAAGCACAAGATGGGTGATATTTATGTGTTCAGTTTGCTCCCATGGAATTCCTGGGGCATGAGCTGTGAACTCTCCTCTCTCTACTTCATTTAAAAGGCACTGTGTAACATGAGTGAGCAGGGTGCAAATTATAGGGATGACCCTGAATCCTCTCTAATTTGTATTTTTAATAGGCCATTCCTGAACTCTGAGCCCTTACTATTAGTAGCAGAATGTTTACAGAAAGTTTGCAGTTGATTTTCACATGGAGTAAGACCTGTTGGTAGCCTTGCAGAATGCCTAGAAAGACACTACAACATTTTCAGGAGAATTTGCTTGGTACTATCTCTTCATGGTTCTGTGTCATTGGATGGATTGAGTCATTCAAGAACATTCTTCAGATCTTATTGGCACCTCAAGAACCTGAGGAATCAAAGAATTGACTGGTTAATTTATTTAAAAAATAGCTCTTACTATGTTAGAGAAACTGTCCTACTTTCTTGTTAGAAACAGTAGCATTTACTAGTAAAAGAACAGAAACAAAATCTATCATTTTACAGATATAACGGTGAACTCAGAGTCAACTATCACTTTCTCTAAAACAAAATCACCAAATTGTGACTTTTTAAATAGGACATCCATGTAAAGGGAATAAACATACAATCTATAAAAATGATAAGGAAAATAAAATGCAGTACAGATTTAACCCAAAGATATAAAGAAAAAAGACAGAAGTTTCATCATTATTGAGCTCAATAATAATGTAGCTATTACAGTCAACAGCAGCTGCAGCTTTTAGATTCTTTAACACAGTATCAGTCACCTCTTAAAAAATTCTGTCATTAATTCCCACAGCACATTTCTTTATGGAGGGTGTTATCATCTTCATTTTCAATTCAAAAATACAAAGGCCAGAGAGATGAAAACATCTCGATTAAATTTTCACAAAGGTGCATCGACAGAGGACATTGCCAAGCCCAGATCACTTTCTTCTGTTAGAAAGTCTAATTTAGTTACTGTGTATTTACATTTGTTCACTCACTCTTTCAATCAAATTCTTTAAACATTGCTAGGTAAAATATGCTATCTTGGTCAGTTTGGGCTGCTGTAACAAATTGCCATAGACTGGGTACCTCAAACAACGGACATTTATTTCTCACAGTTCTGGAGGCTGGAAAGTCCAAGATCAACGTGCCAGCAGATCTGGTGTTTGGTGAGGGCCCACTTCCTGGTTTGCAGGTGGCCATCTTCTCATTGTACCCTCATGTGGCAGAGAGCAGAGTGCTAGCGCTCTTTCTCTTAAGAACACTAGTTTCTTCATGGGGGCTCCACCTTCATGATCTAATTAACTCCCAGCCCCCACCCCAAATATCACATTAGAGTTTCAACATAAAAGTTCGGGAAGACAAAACATTCAGTCCATAGCTTATAGTATAAGTGGTGATGTGCTGGTAAATGTTTAAAAACTGACTCTAAAAAAAGACAGAAATACACATGTATATAAGTTTATTTTTAAATTTTACTAATAAAAAGAATGTGTAGCACACAACTTAAATGTAAGAATAAAATATACAATATCCTTTATTATAAATCCTATATAACCAATTGATTCTCACAGAATACTTTTGTTAAATTTTATCAAAATTTTGTATCCATGGCCAACCTCTGGTTTCAATTAACCCACAAGCATAGTCCAGCATGAATGTTGATTGATAGTTTTAGGTTTTAAGCCACCAACATGGTGTCACTTGACATGGAGCTAGGACGAGATGCTCAGCAGCACACCATTAGACAGAATTTCCATCATACACATAAGATAGACATAAATAATCTCAAGAACAGAGGTAATAGTAAAACGTGGAAAACTAATTAGGAGATGATGAGATGATTTCTGAGTCTTTGTTTTAAATGTAACTTATTTCCTTCCAGGTTTATGTGATTTAATTTCTTAATAATAACTATGTTTAACTATCAGTTCACAAGATTCCAGAAAATTTAACAGTTGGCACTTGCAAGCTGGTATGATTGCTGTTAAGGAAAAATTTTCAGTTAATCAAACATGCCCATTTCCACAATGTTTCCTACTCCAACTGAGTGGAGTTTCAGAGCATTTGAATAGAGGCCATCACATTGTCAAGGAAAATAGATGTTGAAATAGATGATGTTGAAGTGGGGCAGAGATGTTTCTTTAAAACTTACTGTTATTTTTGTGGTTTATTCACAGGCATTTCCCTGCATCTCAACAGGCATTTATGGTAAGTGATCTAGCTTTTGATAATGTTTGTATTTCTTTATTTTGTTGGTAAAGGCGAGGTTAACGGGAAAAGTAAGAAGTTCTCTAATGAATATAGTTTGCTGTGATTTAAAGAGACTCAAAATGCAGGTCAAATCATCATCGAGGAATCTCAAGAGGCTATTTGGATGTTCTTTTTGTTCTTGAATTTTGTCGGGTACCATGTGAAATGATTAGCTGCACTGTGGTTTAATGTCTTTTGTTAAACAAAAATTTTTGCTTTAGTAGAATTTGACCTCTAATAATATTTTCTTTAGTAAAGTCAGATTTTTCCCTTAGATGAATCATAATGTGTATAAAGCCTAGCATTATCATTATTTAGTTGTGAATTACACAATAATAGAAACATTAAAATGCACATACATGCATATATTTGTATATTTAAATTTTTAAAAAATCCAAAGAAGTGACTGTTAATGAAAGCAGATGATTTTAATAAGCTGTAAATATTTTTTCTGGTATTGATGGTGTGTTTTAAGTAGTGACTGCTTCACTTACAGATGGAAGGAAAATATTTTTATAATCACATGTTTTCACCAGCCTAAAGCTCTCTAAATATCTTTCCACCTACAATGAAATTTCCCTATGATTTTTTTTTCCTCAAGCCATTAATAAATCTGTTTTACAATCTTAAGGTAAAATGGAGATTACTTATCATTTTA
The DNA here is from genome assembly GCF_037783145.1 of Equus przewalskii. Taxonomy (NCBI): domain Eukaryota; kingdom Metazoa; phylum Chordata; class Mammalia; order Perissodactyla; family Equidae; genus Equus; species Equus przewalskii. The sequence continues at coordinate 8,959,186 of NC_091851.1, read as the reverse complement.
GGGGTTTCTGTTAAAGCAAAACAGATTATGACATTTCTGAGCTCAAACTTCTCACGTGGAGACTCTTACCTGAAAAATAAAATATGTACAAATGTAGAGAAAGGGCTTAAGTTTATTACTATAGGGGAGGGATATCTAGTTTGATGTCAAAGGTAGAAGACTGATTTCTTCTTAATCTGATATTTCTGTTGAAGGTTTTGGTGAGAATAAAATGGAAAATGTAGGCCTGATTTAAATTAAATGGGGAAAGATTTAGTCACACTATTTAAAAATTTCAAATATGTTTTGTTTTTTTTCTCTCTGGATTCCACTATAGCCTGGCTTTGTGGAAACTCTGTGAACACTGGGCTAGAGAGGGCTAAACTTCACCGTTATCCCCATCATGACTGCTCTTTCTCCCTCATAGATGGTCAGTTAGAGCTCTTAAATATCTGCTTAAAGGAAGTATTACATGCTAAGTTTTACCTGGTCAAGAGACCAGAGCTTCACTTCACTTTGTCTAGAGTCAAATCAGACTCCATTGCAAAATGATTCTCATTTTGAGAATGTTGTGTCATGACAATCTTGATTTTCCCTCACAAAAAACAAACAAACAAAACTCCAGCTGCTTAAAGCAGTACTATACACATCATTTCCCATGTTTATTACCTTGTCATATTGTTAATGTCTGTTTTGTCTCTGAGAATCTTATGGGAACATGCAAAGAATTTCAGAGGGTGAATTTAACATGATACACCAAAAGGAAGGAAAGTGGCAGGAAAAGAAAATAGAACAATAAAGGAAGATGAGGAGGGACACTAAAATTAGAGGCTCAGGAGAGGATAGGAAGAACAAAATCAAACCTAAGGTGACTCTTGGTTAATTCTCATCCCTGAAGGACTGGGATTTCTCCTTAGAGAGAGTAACATGGCTCAAAATAAGGGAATTGGTTCTGTACTTCATTGTGTTGGATGGGGAGAAAGATTGAAGACTGTTGAGTAGGGCATTGATAGAGAGTCACAGTCACTGGCTTGGAGGGCTGCCACCAGGCAAGCTTGGACAATTTCCACAATACCAGCTGGAAGAATGTAGTTTTCAAGTGTTGGGGCCGGCCTAGTGGTATAGCGGTTACCTTCACACGCTCCCCTTTGGTGGCCTGAGGTTTGCGGTTCAGATCCCAGGCAGACCCACGTACCACTTATCAAGACATGCTGTGGCAGGTGTCCTACATAGAAAATAGAAAAAGATGGGCAGAGATGCTGGCTCAGGGCTAATCTTCCTTAGCAAAAAGGGGAAGGATTGGTGGCAGATGTTAGCTCAGGCATAATCTTAAAACAAACAGACAAACAAAGTACATATATAGTTTTCAAGTCCTGGTTACTCATCTCTCTTCCTCTCTATTTTTTGAGTAAATTTAAAAGTGAGAATGATACGCACAAAGTCAAATGCCATATTGCCTTTGGCTACCTTGAGGCCTAGGTTTATTTTTAGCTCCATAAGATCCTGTTTTAGTAACTATTAGATTACTCCAGTCCTTTTTAGTTTATGGACCATTTAGCATTTTGCAACCTGAAAATTATTTCTTATGTCCCTTGTGAAGTTATGGCTTTCTGGTCGGTGCTTGATTCTCTCCTAGTACCTAAATATTATGGGTCACTTGTTTTCTTGCTCTTCTTCAGAAGTCTGCTCTGCCTCCTCCATCATCTAGATCAGTTTTACTTTTATGTTTATTTTCTAAGATATCAAATAATACTTTATTTAAAGAAGTTCATGGCTGAAAAGAAAATATTAAAAAGCTTGCAAACAAAACTCCCAACACTTTGTAAATCATTCTAGAATGGATTTAGAGCGAATATTCAGAACAGTCACCTGGTTCTAGTCCTTTCCCTTCTTATTCCATATTCTAAACTTTACTAGATTAATTTTTCTGAGATACCACTTGGTGCCTGTTTCCCATCTGCTCAGGAGCCTTTGATCATATTCCATTACTTGCAGGTTAGTGTTCACTCTTTCTAGACTGCACAATAGGCATTGTATGTATCTCCTATAAACCAGTGCTTTCAAAATTTGTCAAGAGGGGGGAAAAATATCTTCTTGAGTATGTGTATCAGTGTGCCAAGAAATTATGTCTCTTTGCCTTTGTAGCTTTAAACGGGGAATTTAGTTTGCAGCGTTTCCTAAAATTATGTGACCATAGAGATTGTTATTTTCTCAACCTTTCTCAGGAGTAGTATTTTCTCCAGAATATAGTTTGAGAAATTTCTTGACATGCACTCATCATGGACACATATTCTGTTACCCACAAATAAGATGATGAATCTCAAAGCATGTTATATACCTTGCCAGGTCCAATTCTCTGTCCCTTCCTTATACCATACACACACACACACATACACATGTGCACCAAACTCACACACAGCATCGCTACCACTGCTCTCTCTCCTGATTCCCAAACAAAAATACACCACATACACTTATGCAGGTTGAATCTTGATCTCTGAGAAGTCTTCTTTTAATATGCCAACTTTTAGTAGTCATTACATCTTTTGAAATCTTTCTGCTTTTGTAATCTGGAGAATTAGCAATGCCCCCTTATATTGTGCCATAGATTTCTGCTGATATAACTTGTGCTTATAGCCTGTCTGGAATTCTTTAATGAGCAGGGATTCACTTGTGCATATTCTATGCACACTCAGGGCTTAGCATTGTGTCTAGAGGAGGCTCAGCAAATATTTGCTGTTTGATAACAATGATAATGATTGTAACTCAAGTTCTTGCCTAACTGAAGATACAAAAAACAGAATTGTTGACTGGCAAAATAACAGGTAGAGAAAGCTACACAGTTGATATTTTCTTAATGGGCAAACATCTCTATTTTAGGAAAAACAAATATGCTTCTAAAAAGCATTCTTACATCCCACAACTAGAAGGACCTGCAACTAAGATATACAACTGTGTACAGGGGGTGGTTTGGGGAGGTAAAGCAGAAAAAAAAAAAAATTGGCAACAGTTGTTAGCTCAGGTGCCAACCTTTAAAAAAAAAAAAAAAAGCGTTCTTAATCTGGAAATGGTATTTGTAGGCATGGCAGTGTCCACCTTGACCAAGTAAAATGAAAACTCAAAAACTTGTTCAGTTAGAGAACTAAGCTGAATACAACACTAAACTCCACTTAAGAAAAAGCCCCTTTGCTTTTTATTATGGCCCACAGGGTAACGGTCAGTCAGAGAGGTACACGTCGGCCGTGAGGCCCTATCCTAACTTCTCCCAACAAGCCTTAGTCCCAGCCCCCCTCCCCACCTGCTGGAATTTCTCAGATACTTGTTTGCTTTAGATTTACCTTGACTTTTGGATTTATGGTCCACAAACCTCCTGTAAGTCTAGTTCTACTAGAAGAAAATTTGGCTACGGTGGACCCATCTTTTGTAGGAGTTTGGTTATTTAATTGCCAGGATGATCTCATACCAAGTTAATTTCAACAGTAAGCATTCCCATTTCATGGAAACTCAGGCATCATCATCACACTCAGAGCGTGTCTGGAGGATCTGGTGCACACCAGTCCTTTGGGGGTGCTCGGGACCACAGCAGAAGCTAATTCCTCTTTCAGCCTCTCCCCATTCCTCAGCCTTTGGGGAACAAGCCCTGATGGCCGCAAAACCTAAAACTGCACCTTTTTGCAAGACACATACTGAAAAATATCCACTGTGAAACTCAACCCAATTTAAGGAAGACACAGGATGGGAGCAGGCCCTGCCTGCTTTGAAGTTCCGCTGGAAGAGGAACCAGACTTTTCCATTCTTTCAGCGACCGCTGTTGCAGCTCCAACATAATGTTTCCAGGATGGTTCCACGGGGCACCAGATCGCCTGCTTACACTCAGGATGAAAAGCCACATTTGTTAAAATACCAAAGAAAGGCCTGTGTTACTTTTGGAAAAATAGATCCAGATGAGGCTTACAGGGGCTCTGAACTCCCAGATTCCTGTTAAAGATTTGAATTGGCTGCTAAACCAGTCTCAGAGGGACCGATCTAAACTTTCCTGATGGACATTTCAGATCTCGTGCGTGCCTTCTGCCCTTTGAGTCCAACTTGGACACTCTGGTGCTAATAAGTTTAACAAAAGAGGCTAGACATGATGCATAGCAATGGAATTTTTGCTGAGAAGTGAAGAGCAAAAGTAATTTTAGTCCATTTTATGGGAGTCAATATAGTTAACAGAAGTGAAGTCCAGGTGGAAGGGAGTATGCTTTGAGTAACTGGGAAAATATTCTCTCAGGAGAAGAAGAAAAAATTCGAATATTGCTTTCCAGGTATGAGGTGGTATATTTTAGAGAGGAAGGAATTTCAGATATTGAGTTATTGGCTGGAAATTTGCAGAAAAAATTTAAGTACAGCATAATTTAGCTAACGCAGCTTCCATATTTGGTCATTATATTTCTGTTATGAACACAGAAGGCCTATTTCTATCAAATCAGCTGGTCTCTGTGAAATGCTGCCAGGACACAACTTTCTAAATGAATTCCTCATTTGCATTCAAGCTCGCTCTTCTACTTCTAACTGGTAAAAAGGAGACCAACGCGATGTTTCATTAATCTTATATCTACCTGGCAAATATTTTTATCACTACATCTGTCTAAATTCACAGACGTGACTTGGAAAGAAACCAGGGCATTCTCCAACAGCAATGCTAAGGGCATGCCCTCCATCAGCTTTAAACGCTGACAGATTTCAGAGGGTGTGACAAGCATTGCTGTGCAATTCTGGGCTTGCTGGAAGAGTTATCTTATGTAATACATTTGGAAACCAGAGCAAAATTGACAAAAATGTGTGCCCCTCCCTTTCATTCCCCTGACAGCTCTCCCCCTCCCTCTTGCTTTCTTCTCTTCCCTTTGATATTTCCATTTGCTTTGAAAACTTCCTTTCAGGTGGTCTAACGATGACTCTTTTTTTCTGTCATAAATTCTCTTCTCTGACATCCTGTGTTTTTTGTCTGGCCATGTTATTCCCACTATAGGAGGCCTGATTGTTCTTGGCAATCCTTGAGTTAATTGCCAGCCCTCAAAGCAAAGTAACATTAGAATCAGTGTAACTTACTTCCCTTTGGGAAAATGCAGTGCTGGGGCCAAACCCACCTCAATTATATAATATTTGAATATTATTTTACGAGCTCATCATTATGAAGCACTGGAGAAAGAGCCTTACAGACAACCAAATTCTAGCTATTAAATTGTTTATAACCCTCTGAGTGCTTACCATTTGGATAGACATTTATAGCAAATACACTTACATATGTCCACATTTATGCATTCATCCCACAAAATGTAGTATAAACTCCTCTCTTCCTTTTTCTAAGCTACACGGGTCTTTAATAAGAAGACATCAAACTATGAAATCAAAGGTACCGCCTTTGCTCTGGAAAATAGTCTTAAGTGCCCAGCAACAAAATACGCTAGTTCAGCTTACATAAAAATGACAGTGAGACCTGCAGGCAGGGTTCCTCCAGGGCATCTGCCAAAAGAAATGAAAATCCTGGAAACTTAGCTTCCTGGTCCTGAGGATGCAGCGAATAACCAGTGTCTTTCTGCCTGGTGCGCTGTCCAAACTGAACAATTTGAGGACTTAATTAAAAGATTAAGTGTTTCAAAAAGTAACAAAGGCTGCAATTTTTATTACTGTTTCTGAGGTCCACCTCCTTGCAATTGTGTCAAGGTAAAAATTTGGCTTAGGCCTAGAGGGCACAAGTGAATTCCAACCCACCTCTTTCTCAGAGGCTGCCACTTATTGCTATGCTGCCTTAAAAAATGGCTTTTCTTATAGAAGTATTAAAACAGAAAGCCTTTTAACGAAATAGGAAAACCGCTTCAGTAAATTATAGAACCTATCCATTTGGTAGTAACTCTGGGAATATCTTTCAGCCATGTTGAAAATAGGAGCACTATTAAGATACTCTCCCTAAAGAACTGTTTGGGGGTGTCTAAGAAATGACCACACTTTCAGTTCGATCACTGAAATAGTTTCCATACTCTTGCTCATTTTTCTCATCTAGTCTTGAGTGACATTTCTTTTTCTTGTTCCTTATACATACTTGATTCTAAAGGGCAAGTTTAAATAAACATAGCTCAGCTCTCTTTAGAAAGGACTTCAAAAATAATTCTGACAGTTTCTTTAGAGAAGTCAAGTATGTTTAGCTGTTTAGGACAATGATTTTCATGTCAAATCCTTTTTAGTCAATGATTCTATTTTTAAAATGCATCTTGAAGTGCATTTGAAAGAGACTATATTAGTTAGGGTAAAGCTAAACTGCTGTAACAAAGAGACTCTAAAATAGAGTGGCTTAGTGAATATAGATGTATATTTCTCTCTGTGCTAACAGTTCCAGAGTGAGCATCCTATTTGTGGGAGGATTTGTTCCACTCTGTCATTCAAAGAGCCATGAATCTACCCTGGTGCCAAGCAGTTGCTCTGCCTTCCTTAACACGTTGTTCTTATATACTTACCTGCCCTGGTTCCAGCAAAAGAAACACATATGATGGGAACACATCTTATCTTATGGTCCCTGGACTCAAAGTAGCACTTGTCACTTCCATCTACCTTCCATTGGGGAGAAATTGGTCTTATGACCTACGTAACTGCAAGGAGATTGGAAATTTATCCTAGCTTAGAATTCATGTGTCTGACTACAATTCTGTTATGTGGAAAAAAGAGGGCATTGAATTATGATGGACTTCTAGAGATCATTGCTCAAGGGGAAAAGAAAGGCAAATTAAATCAAACAGTTCACTTATAGGTACTTTAATTTGAGGCAGTGCCATTTACCCACAATCAGTAAATGTTTTTAAATCATCATGGTCCGTATTTTGTAAGAATATATGGTGATTTTGATAGTATCTACTTTATTAAAATGTCTTCATAATCCTGAACTCTAACAAATTGAAGGTATAGATTTCTTAAGACATCAGAAAAATGACCCATCTTTAGCTGTCAGCCAGTATATTTAGACATTTAGTTCTCACCTCAGTTGCATTTACATTTTTTTTGTACTATACTTCTTGCAAAATTTGCAGACATAGTGGAACTAAGATCAATATATTGAAAATGAGGAAATAATTGTATCATTTATTACATTCTTCATTCTGGCCCATTTCCATAGCAACCCTTGGAGGAATCAACTGCAATTTGCTTCTGTAACACTTTGCGCCCCTGATGCTACATCCATCTATAAACATATAAGAGATCCCAAGCAGATGCAGATCAACATCCTGTGTGCTAAGGATCCCTAGGGAAATGTGAGTTTAGGCAAGAGTCTAATCATAGAAGAGTGGAAATATTACTGAGAGATATTGAGAGAGGGAGAGAAGGAGAGGGAGAGAGAGAATGAATGATAATATGAATATGAATCTAAAACTCCTGGATAGTGAAAGGAACTCTCCTTAGAATCTTTAGAACTGAATAAAATAGTTTATTTATACCTTGTCTCTCTTTTCAGCCATAGTCAACAAGGAGAGTTCCCCACATGTAACTAAAAATTGAATTGAAATTCACAAAATCAACATGAAATTACCTCTCTATAATTTGTAGACCTGAATTCATTTCTAAATGTTTCAAATTAATCTAGGTTCACCTAAATGCTCCCAGATCTTCTTACTAATCAGCCACTATTTTTGGGGGGGAGGTGGTCAGGAAGACTGACCCTGAGCCAACATCTTCTGCTAATCTTCATTTTTTTGCTTGAGGAAGATTGTTGCTGAGCTAACATCTGTGCCAATCTTCCTCTATTTTGTATGTGGGATGCTGCCACAGAATGACTTGATGAGTGGTGTGTAGGTCCGTGATTACAGGATCCGAACCTGTGAACCCTGGGCTACCAAAGCGGAGCACATGAACCTAACCACTATGCAACTGGGCCAGCCTCTAAGCAGCTACATTTTTCATAAAACTTATTTTCCCTTTACTCAAGACTTCCATCCTATTGGAACTTAGCTTATAAAACTGGGTTCCAAGCTCTGTCCACCTAGCACCAAGCCAGATGCAAAGTAAGTCTTAATAAACATTTATTTAATTAACTACAAAATAAATAGATCCTCAACAAAATATTAGCAAATCAAATCCAAGAAGAGTATAAAAAATTATATACCATGACCAGTGGGATTTATCTCAGGTATGTAAGGCTGATTAAACATTTGAAAATCAATTAAGGTAATCCATCACATCAATAGACTATGGAAGAAAAATCACAAGATTATCAATAAATGTATAAAAAGCATTTGACAAAATCCAGCACTCATTCATGATAAAACTTTCAGTAAACTAACACTAGAGGAGAACTTTCTCAACTTGGTAAAGACCATCTACAAAAAAACCAACAGCTAATGTCATACTTAATGGTGAGAAACTCAACAATTTCCCACTAAGATCAGGTACAAGGCAAGGATATCGTCTCTTACCACTCCTTTTCAACATCATACTGGAAGTCCTTGCTAACACAATATGGCAAGAAGAGGAAATAAAAGGTATACAGATTGGGAAGGAAGACATAAAACTGCCTTTATTTAGAAACAACATGATCATCTTTGTAGAAACCCAAGAGAATTGACAGAAAAAACCTTCTTAGAACTAATAAACAATGATAACAAGGTTTCGGGATAAAGTTTAATATAAAAATGCCAATTTATATAAATAAATAATTGGAGATATATCCCATTTTCATGAATGGGAAGACTCATTATTGTCAAGAAGTCAGATCTATAGATTCAATGTAATCCCAATTTAAATCCCAGAAAGTTATTTTATGGATATTGACAAACTGATTCTAAAGTTTATATGGAGAGTTAAAAGACCTAAAATAGCCCAACACAATATTGAAGGAAAAAAACAAAATTGGAGGACTGACAGTGCCTGACCTCCACAATTACTATAAAGCCACGGTAATCAAGATAGTACGGTATTGGCAAAAAAATCGACAGAATGATCAATGGGGTAGAAGAAAGAGCCTAGAAATAGACCCACATAAATGTAGTCAACTGATCTTTGATAAAGGAACAAAAGAAATGCAATGGAGCAAAGATAGTCTCATCAACAAATGATGTTGGAACAACAGGACATCCACATGCAAAAAAATGAATCTGGACACAGACCTTACACATTTCACAAAAATTAACTCAAAATGTATCATAGACTTTAATGTAAAATGCAAGACTATAAAACTCCTGGAAGATAATGTAGATGAAAACCTAGATAACCTTGGATATGTAGAGGATCTTGGGTACGGTGATGTCTTTTTAGATACTACAACAAAGACATGATCCATGAAATAAATAATCGATAAGTTGGACTTCATTAAAATTGAAAACTTATGCTTTATGAATGACAATGCCAAGAGAATTAGAAGATAAGCCACAGACTGGGAGAAAATATCTCCAAAAGAGACATCGTTCTGATAAACTGTTATCCAAAATGTATAAAGAATTCTTAAAACTCAACAATAAGAAAATAAACAAACAAATGAACAATTAGGTCAAAAACCTTAACAGACACCTCACAAGAGAAGATACACAGATGGCAAATAAGCATATCAAAAGATAGTCCACGTCATATGTCATCAGGGAATTGCAAACTAAAACAACAATGAAATACCACTGCACATTTATTAGAATGGCCAAAGTCCAGAACTCTGACAATGCCAAATGCTGGCAAGGATGTAGAGCAACAGGATCTCTCATTCACTGCTGATGGGAATGCAAAATCTTACAGCCACATTGGAAGAGAGTTTGGCAGTTTCTTATAAACTAAACATAACCTTACCATATGATCCAGCAATTGCATTCTTTGGTATTCATGAAAGGAGTTGAAAATTTATGTCCACACAAAAACCTGCACATAGATGTTTATAGGAGCTTTGTTCATAATTGCCAAAATTTGGAACTAACCAAGACATCTTTCAGTAGGTGAATAGATAAATAAAGTGTGGTACATCCAGACAATGAAATATTATTCAGTGCTAAAAAGAATTGAGCTATCGGCCATGAAAAGACATGGAAGAATTTTAAATGCATATTACTAAGTGACAGAAGCCAGTCTTAAAAGGCTACATATTGTATAATTCCAACTACATGTCATTCTGGAAAAGGCAAAACTATAGAGACAATGAAAGGAGCAGTTTTTGCCAGGATTTGGGGTGGAGGAGAGATGAATAAGCAGAGGACAGAGGACTTTTTAGGGCAGTGAAAATACTCTGCATGATATTGTAATGATGGATATATGTCATTACGCTTTTGTCCAAACCCACAGACTGTACAACATACCAAGTGAACCCTAAAGTAAACTATGGACTTTAAGTGATTAAGACATGCCAGTGGAAGTTCCTCCTTTGTAATAAATGTACCACTCTCGTGGGGGATGTTGATAACGGGGGAGGCTGTGAAAGTGTGGGGGCAGCGGTATATGAGAAATCTCTCTACCTTCCTCTCAATTTTGTTGTAAACCTAAAACTGCTCTAAAGAAATAGTCTTAAGTCAATCAATCAATCAATAAAATAGGTAGCTGTCCAGTGGTAGGGAAGGCTGTTGACCTGCTCTGTCTAGACTGAAGACCAGACTCTGGATTCAGAAATCACTGAGATCTATCACACCCTCGTTTCAATTTTTTTACTTACTGAGAGGAATGATTTCACTTAGATTTTAAGAGGATAACACAGGAATCTGTTAATAATAACAGAGCCCAATCTTTTATATGCAGTTAATTTTTAAGCATTTTTATTAAAATATAACTTACATAATATAAAATCCTTCCTTTTAAAATGACTTTAGCAGATACACAGAGCTGTGTGAGCATTATCATAATCTAATTTTAGAAAATGTTAATTACTCCCAAAAGAAAGCCTATGTCAACTGTCACTCCTCAGCCCCACTTCCCCAGCTTTAGGAAAATAGTAATCTATTCTTGGTCTGTATAGATTTGCCTGTTCTGGCTATTTCATGTAAATGGAATCATAAAGTATGTGGTCTTTTGTGACTAGCCTGTTTCACTTAGCATAATATTTTCAAAGTTCATGCATGTTGGAGCATATATCAGTAATGTATTCCATTTTATTAACATTCCATTGTATGGATATACCACATTTTGTTTATCCATTCATCAGTTGATGGATATTTGAGTTGTTTCTACTCTTTGGCTATTATGAATAATGCTCATATGCAGTTAATTTAAGTATAATTATACATCTAAGTATATAGATTATAACTGTGATAGAGTGGTTTTCTGGAGTTAATTTTTAATCATCCTGAATTAATCCACATTTCCATTCTTTGGCCACCCAATTTCTCTCAAGCCTCTTCAAAGGCTACTTTTACTTTTTGATTCTGGTGAGCTGCTCACGTGGGTGGTGATGTAGGTTTCTTGCAGCGTGGTCTGTACCACCTGTGTGATCAGTCTTGAGTATCACTGCATTAGAGTTCTCTTAGAGTACCAAGGAATAATGGAGAAAGAAGGCACGTATCAATGTGACTGTGGGCACGGGTTTCAGGGTCCCATCAATCTAGGTTCACATTCTGAGTCTGTCTCTCATTAGTTGTGTGTCCTTAGGCAAGTTGCTCTCTCTAGGCCTCAGTAACCTCAATGCCTATAACATGGGGTTGTTGTAAGATTAAATTAGATAATACGTTAAAGTTCTTTCTGTGGTTTCAGATCATGAAGTTAAATATTTAACAGTTATTATTGCTATTACTGTTAATAGTAGTTTTATTTTTGCTACCATTGTTATTGTTATTACTCTCTTCCTGGAACCTGAGTTCCTTGAAGGTAAGAGCTTTGAGTGTTGTATTCCCTCCTATCACCTAGATTCTAGAAGAATGTCTGCACTGTTGAACAAGTAATTTATTATTTGAAAGAGGCTTTACTTAGACTCTGAATGACACCAGTCAACAGTCCTTTATCATGAGAGCCATCTCGCTTTCTGTTGGATTGTTTCTGCTGCTTCTCTGAAAGCCAGTCTTTGCCTCTCAGCCACCTCTTGGTCCTGTGGTTAAGCCCTGTGAGTTCAGCCATCTGGAAATGAAGCCTGTTTGTAACATCATGCCATGTTTTCTGTATCGCTCTTAGTTATAATCGCTGTAGCCTATTGTTTAAAAAATAAAGTCAATTTGATTCAGCAATTCCAAGTTCACTACAGTTTATCTAAGTCCTAAGAATGAAAACATTTTGTTTTGTCTGTATATGAATAAAAGCTTTCAGTGATAAGAGAGACAAAGTAATTATAGTTATTTGTGGTCTCGAAAGTGAAGTTCCGTGTTGTAAGACAGCATATTCTTATGGAGAAAACCAAATCGTAGTTCCGTAAGACAGCTTTCTAAGCTTCTCTCTGAGGAAACTTTGGAGAGTAGATAACAGTTACCCTGCCACTTGGCTTGAAGAGAGAAAAAGCCCAATTCTTGCTCCTTGTTGCCAAAAATATCCAGAAAGTTTGGCCCTTTTTTTCATTTCTAAGATCATAGGCCCTTGGGCTGGGAGTCATTTGGGATATTGTACTTGTCTTAGCTCCTTATTTTTCTGGCTGGGGAAAATGAGACCAAGAGTTGTTGAGTGACTTGCCTAGGCACAACCAACTAGTTCATGTGAGAACTGAGATCAGATGATCTGGTAAGGGTTTGGGAATCGGCAGGATATGAGATTACAGTCCAGGATGGTCCACTCACTAACTTCTTTAAACCACAGTTCCAAGCTTCCTCGTATGTTAGGTGGGAATAATATTAATATGTACCTTCTGCTATTAGGAGAAAAGAAGCAGTTGAGCTGAGGCTCTTCCAGAACTGAGTCCCAAAGACTTATCCTAATAAGGGCCCTGACTCCCATACTTAGTCTAGGTCCCTACTTCCACCCCTGCATCTTCTTCTAGCCAAGTTTATTCTTCTAGCCAAATCCTTTTTATGGGGATCACCTCAACCTAGGCCATTGGGTTCACCATCAGCAACTGGTGAAGACTGAGTTACTATAGAAAGTACCTGCACATCCATTTCTCTTTGCATCACATCAGTGCTTTTTCCACTTTATCATCAAAGTCCCCATCAAAGGCAAAGTTTGATGCATCTGTATCCTTGGGGTCCCAGGGCATAGCCGGTGCAAGTGAGGAATTATTTTTTTAGTTGAAATCTCACATTATAATCTGAAGTATAAATATATTGTAATGTATTTATTTAAACAAAAGCCTTATATTACTACCTGTTAAGTAATTTTATGGCCTCTTCTAATAAATCTTCTTGTAAAATTAACCCACAGGAAGGTGCCCATCCTGTGGTTTATGGTGCCTCTGGAACACTGCCAATGCCTCAGTTTAAAATCCAGGCATTCGACCAACCTTACAAATGTCAACCCTTGCATATAATTACAGGAACCTGTGAAAATGATCACCAGCAGCTCAGGGGCTCCAAGCTTCCGCAAATTCTGAATCCCTTAGCAAGGTGGAAAGATCTGCTGGCAGTGCTATGGGGAAAGGTTAGCATCCTAAATTATTGCCTCTCAATTTTTTTTAAATTTTGCAAATATTTCATCCCCTCATCCATAGTGAAAAAGAAAGAGAAGTGCACAGAGTTACTGTTTTCCCATGTTGTATATAGAAGGAAATGAGGACTCATCAGCTTTTTTCATCCTTCATAAAACAATGAAAGTACGCCTCATTGCTAGGATAAAACAGGACTATGCATCAGGGGATCTGGAAAATGTAAAAATACTTGACTTGAAATACTTTTTTTAGATCTCTGCACATGTTGAAGGCATATTGGACCCTAAGAGTAGTGTATATGTTTGTGTGTGTGTATATACGTACATGCATGTGCAAACTAGGAGGTATCCTAGTCTAGCTTCTCTCACAACAGACCTCATTTCAAACCACCTGTCCAGCCATGGGGGGAGGTAAGTAGTAGAAAATATGGTGAGCATGGGGAGATGATGACAGAGAAGAGCAACAAGAAGAGACATAACTGCCAAGAAGCTGAACCAAGTGAGCTGAAAATCTCATGGAAGGGCAGCCATTCCTAGGGAGAAGGAGTTTGACTAGAGGCTTAGCTGGGATATGCAGACCAGTCTGTGTCTAGGAATATCCTTTGTTTTCCAGTTCTTTCCGTTTAATGTTCTTTGCTCCCCTCCCTTTCACTACTGACTCCTTCCACTTCATACCTTTGTTCTCTCACACCACTTCATATCTTAGATGGGGCACAGCCTCAGAACTGCTAATAGCAACTAGGCAAGTGGGAAGATGGGGGTTCCCCTAATTATTTTCCTACTAGGCTGCCTTCCAGCTGGGGTTATCTTGGTCACTTCCTCATCCTTCATCGCACTTCCTTCTACATGCCCATCATAATCTCCATTCAGCTTCCTTTGCAAGACAGAAGTTCAGTGCCCAGTGGATCTTCCATGATGAATAAACAGCTCTTGACCTTTTATATTCCAATGTACTTTCTTGTTTCCAGTGGCAGTCATCCTCAGGAAACTGTGTGCTTACTTAAAGAATCAGAAAAAGAGGGTAAAAGTATTGAAACTGTTTTGCATTCTGCACTGGGGTGAGGTAAGAAAGAACCTATTGGGGAAGTGACTAATGGTAAGAGATGGTGGCTCCATCCCTCATGCCATTCAAAGAAAACAAAGGAGGTGAATAGAGATTGGCCTAAGACTGTGTGAAGCCCAAGGATATTTGAATACTATAGACAAAATGAACTTAGAGGACATATAAGGAATATTCCATCCAATAGTAGCAGAATACACGTTCTTCTGAAGCACACGCAAAACATTTTCTAAGATCGATCATAAGTTAGGCCATGAAACAAGTCCCAAAAAATTCAAGAAGACAGAAATTATATCAAATCTTTCCTGATCACAATGGAATGAGACTAGAGATCAATAATAGGAGGAAAACTGGAAATTTCACAAATACATCGACATTAAACAACACACTCATGAATAAGCAATGGATCAAAGAAGAAAACAAAAAAGAAATGAAATACTATCTTGAGACAAATGAAAATGGAAACACAACATACCAAAACCTAAAGGATGCAGCAAAAGCAGATTGAAGAGGGAATTTTTTAGTGATAAATGCATACATCAAAGATAAAGAAAGATCTTAAATTAACAACCTAACTTTACACCTCAGGAAACTAGAAAGAACTAACTACGCCCAAAGTTAGCAGAAGAAGGGAAATAATAAAGATTACAGCAGAAATAAATGAAATAGAGAATAGGAAAACAATAGAAAAGATTAGCAAAACAAAGACTGTCAGTTCTTTGGAAAGATAAACAAATTGGTAAACCTTTAACTAGACTAACCAAGAAAGAAAGAGGATCCAAATGAATAAACTTATAAATAAAAGAGGAGACATTACAACTGATACTACAGAAATACAAGGGATCATAAGAGACTACTATGAAAAACTATACACCAACAATTACAACATAAAAGAAATGGATAAATTCCTAGAAACATACAACCTACCAAGACTGAACCATGAAGAAATAAAAAGTCTGAACAAACCAGTAATGAGTAAAGAGATTGAATCAGTAATCAAAAACCTCCCAACACAGAAAAGTCAGGGACCAGATGGTTTCACCAGTGAATTCTACCAAATATTTAAAGAATTAACGCTAATCCTTCTCAAACTCTTCCAAAAAATTGAAGACGAGGCAACAATTCCAAACTCATTTTACAAGACCAGCATTACCCTCATCCAAATACTGATAAGGACACTACAAGAAAAGAACATGACAGGCCAATATCCCTGATGAATATAGATGTGAAAATTCTCAACAAAATATTAGCAAATTGAATTCAAAAGCACATTAAAAGAACCGTACAGCATGATGAAGTAGAAGTCATCCTTAGGATGCAGGGATGGTTCAACATATGCATATCAGTAAATGTGATACATCACATTAATAGAATGAAAGATAAAAATCTCATGATCATCTCAATTGATACAGAAAAAGCATTTGACAAAATTCAATATCCATTCAGGATATTAACTCAACAAATTGGGTATAGAAGGAACGTACTTCAAGAAAATAAATGTCATATATGACAACCCACAGCCAACATTATACTCAATGGTGAAAGGCTGAAAGGTTTTTCTCTAAAATCAGGAACAAGACAAGAGCATCCACCCTCACCACTGCTATTCAGCATGGTACTTTAAGTCCTAGCCAGAGCAATTAGGCAAGGAAAAGAAATAAAAGGCATCCAAGTTGGAAAGAAAGAAGTAAAATTGTTTGTTTGCAGATGACATGATCTTATATATAGAAAATCCTACAGGCTACAACAAAATCTGTTAGAACTAACAAATGAATTTAGTAAAGTTGCAGGATACAGTATCACCATACAAAAATCAGTTTTGTTTCTATACACGAACAACAAATTATCTGAAAAAGAAGTAAAGAAAACAATCTCATTTACAATAGCATGAAAACCAATAAAATACTTAGGAATAAGTTTAAGAAGGAGATAAAAAATCTGTACACTGAAAACTATAAGACATTCTTCAAAGAAATTGAAGGAGACACAAATAAATGGAAATACATCCCATGTTCATGGATTGGAACAATTAATATTGTTAAAATGTCCATGATACCCAAAGTAATCTATAAATTCAATGCAGTTCTTATCAAGACACCAATGACACTTCTTTTTTTTTTTTTTTTTTTTAAAGATTTTATTTTTTCCTTTTTCTCCCCAAAGCCCCCCGGTACATAGTTGTGTATTCTTCGTTGTGGGTTCCTCTAGTTGTGGCATGTGGGACGCTGCCTCAGCGTGGTCTGACGAGCAGTGCCATGTCCGCGCCCAGGATTCGAACCGACGAAACACTGGGCCACCTGCAGCGGAGCGCGCGAACTTAACCACTCGGCCACGGGGCCAGCCCCCAATGACACTTCTTATAGAAATAGAAAAAAAAATACTAAAATTTGTGTGGATCCATAAAAGACCCTGAATAACCAAAACAATCTTGAAAAAGAAAGCAAAGCTAAAGGTGTCACATTTCCTGATTTCAAACTATATTACAAAGCTACAGTAATCAAAACAGTATGGTACTCGTATAGAAACAGATACATAGACCAATGGAACAGAATTGAGAGCCCAGAAATAAACTCATATACTGTCAACTTATATTTGACAATGGAGCCAAGAATACTCAATAGAGAAAAGGCAGTCTATTCAATAAATGGTGTGGGAAAACTGGATAGTCATACTCCAAAGAATGAAACTGAATACCTATCTTGTATCATGCACAAAAATGAACTCTAAATGAATTAAAGACTTAAATGTAAGACCCCAAAGCCTAAAACAATTAGAAGAAAACATAGGAAAAAGGCTCCTTGAGATCGGTCTTGGCAATTATTTTATGAATATGGCACCCAATGCACAAGCAACAAAAGCAAAAATAAACAAGTGTGAATGCATCAGACTAAAAATCTTCTGTGCGGCAAAGGAAACAATCAACAAAATGAAAAAGCAACCTACGGAATGTGGGAAAATATTTGCAAGCCACGTATCTGATAAAGGGTTAATATCCAAAATATACAAGGAACTCATACAACTCAACAGGAAAAAAAGAAACAAATAATTCAACTAAAAATGGGCAAAGGACTTGTATAGACATTTTTCCAAGGAAGGTATTCAAGTGGCCAGAGGTACATGAAAAGGTGCTTAACATCACTAATCATCAGGAAAATGCAAATCAAAACCACAATGAAAAGTCATCTCACACTTGTTGGAATGGCTATTATCAAAAGATAAGAGACAACAAGTGCTGGCAAAGATGTGGAGCAAAGGAACCCTTGTGCACTTTTGAGAGGAAAGTAAACTGGTACAGCCACTATGGAAAACAGTATGGATGTGACTCAAAATATTAAAAATAGAACTATCATACAATACAGCAATTCTGCTTCTGGGTGTGTATCTGAAGGAAATGAAATCATTGTCTCAAAGCTATCGCTATCGCAAATCACTCTCTCATAAACACCCCTATGTTCACTGCAGCATCATTTACAATAGTCAAGCCATGGAAACAACCATCAATGGATGAATGGATAAAGAAAGTGGGATATGTAAATATATATGTAATAGAATACTACTCAGCCATAAAAAGAAGGAAATATGGCCATTTGCAACAACATGGATGGACCTTGAGGCATTATGCCAAGTGAAATAAGTCAGACAGAGGAAAACAAATACTGTATGATCTCGATTATATGTAGAATCTAAGAAAACCAAACTCATTGAAACAGAGAACAGATTGGTTTTTGCTAGAGGAGCAGATTAGGGGTTGGAAAAGTGGGTGAAGTTGATCAAAGATACAAAATTCCAGTTATACTATGAATAAGTTCTGAAGATGTAATATACAGCATGGTGACTATAGTTAACAATGCTATATTTATATATTTGAAAGTTGCTAAGAGATTAAATTTTAAAAGTCTCACCACACACACAAAATTTTAACTATGTGAGGTGATTGATATGGTAACTAACTTTATTGTGGTAATCATTTTGCAATATATACATATATAAAATCACTATGTTGTACATCTTAAACTTACAAAATGTTATTATGTCAATTATATCTCAAAGCTGGAAAAACAAAAGCCCAAGGATTTTCCTTAATAAGAGGGAGGCTATGACCTCATTCTTCCTCCAGTTCCCAACGCTTGAACCCTCATGTTTCTACTCTGCTGCCCCCTCCTCGACCCTCTTTCTTTGAAATACCTTCTTATAGGATTGGAACTCACCATTAGTAATGTAGAGGTACAGAATTTCCATTCCAACTGCTTGGGAGGCAGAATGTGGGAGAGTCCTTCATAGTGAAGATATGTTTCTAGGAACCCAACCCAAGACTGTAAGCACGTTTTCTTAGGATGAAGACAAAGCTATCAACATGGGCTTGGGACCCTCACCTGGCCTCATTTTGCACCTGGCTACTCTTAGCTCTCTGCACTCAGCCTCACTGGCTGCCCTTCAGTCCTTGCCACCAGGCCTCTGCCCTGCTGTTTGTGCCCTGGGCCTGGAGAGCTCCTACCTCGCTGTCTTCAGCTGTTTACCCACCACAAGCATAGTCTCTGGAGGGACGGTTTCCCTGACCCCCGATCAGATCAAACCTCCTTATTACTGACTCTCACGGCACTCTGTGGCTCTCCTTCACAGCCCTCATTACAGATGCAGCTTATGTTTATTGGGATTATTATTTTATTAATGTTAGTGTCTGGTTTTGCTCGCCCCTATGTCCCTAGCTCTCAGCACAGCGTCTGACGAATGTTAGAGTCAGTAAATTCTTGTTAAATGAATGCATGCATTTTCCTGTAAAAAAGATGTTTGATGCTCTATCTTCATTACAAATTAAATCACTTTTGGGCTTGTCCAGATAACAGAATTGCAATGTATAGCATTTTCTCACGGAGAATATGAATTATACGTTCCAAATAATCAAATGGGAAGAAATGGGTTCTCCTTTTTAGTCCTTATATTTCATCCTACAGATTTTTTTCTTCTTTTCTTTTGTAAATGTTTTCGCTTATTATGAAGAAACGGGCTTTTGGTGTTTGCGTTGATCCTCCTTGCAGGCATCTTAGGGTAATGTTTCTGCAGATGGTCATCTTTCCTCCTAGGGGACCATCTCTGAGAATGTTGGATGACCCAGAGCAGATAATCAGGCTGCCTAGTGACTGATCATTGATACTTCAGGATCTGTCTATAAAAACCAATAATTAGATGTATATGTGTATGTAAATGTACATATATATGTATATACATATACATATAATAAAGCCTTTATATACCTAAGTGACTGAATGAGAAATAGTATATATTTTACTATGAGAAGCATAAATACATGCTTGTACGTATGTATGCATACTGGTTTAAAGAAAAACATGAATTACTTAAAAACGATTTGGAGGATATATATCACTTTACACAAACATCTGATTAATTATTGTCCATTTCTGTCATGAATAATCCCTAGTTTTTTTTATTTCTTTAGACTTGATAATTGCAAGGTCATATTTTTCTATTATTACTTATAGGTATATCTAATAGGTGTTATATATTCTCTCTATGGCATATATGTATATATGTATATATATATACACATGTATTATACATAATAGAAAATATATTACCTATTATGTGTGTTTGTCCTTGTGTACAAATGTGAGAGAATGTGATATGTGTGTTTCTATATCTCAAACAGTTTTAATATAGCCGCTATGAAAATTTTAGGATATTAAGATTTTCTGTTATAGTCTTCTTGCTGTTGAATAATTGTGTTCATTTTTTCATCCATTCTCTACATGATAGTGACGATGGGTTTTTTTCCACTAAAACAAGAACTATTTCACCTACTCTGGCCCTCACAAATGAGCAAATCAAGTAATGTGAGAATAAATTAACAGTGCAGCCCTTCAACAGTTGTAGCTCAGGTATTTCTGAGTTGCAATGTGATTCTTAGAATTATGAACATAGATGTCAGTTTGTCAACAATTTTCTACAAGTGCAAAATGTTATTGTGTCCATCTCATTCACCATCTGAAAGCAAATCTGAGTATGAGACATACCGGGCTTGACAGCTAAAAACATTTCCTCATTTATTAATCTATTCCTGTGGAACATTGTTAAAATTATGAAAGGTCGTCTCTTCTATGAGGGGATAAGTAACACAAGTTATTTTGTGATAGCTACCAATGTGAAATTGCATATTGTCTTCTGGAAATGAAAGGAAAAGAGATGGCACGCCTACATGCATTTTCTATTCTCTCACCATTAACATGTTCTAAACATCCCAGAGGGAGTCAGAGATACGCTTCCCTTTGGGCTTTTTCAGTGTGAAGCATGGAATGAACTCTTTCACACCTTTCATTTGTGCTGTTAAGACTTAAATCAGAAGTACAAAGCATTTTAAATCAATAGAATAAAAAGCAAACCTCAGAGTGGTTTTCCCTCCTATTGTGCTTGCCAACAAGGCCAGGACACACGTCAGCAAGTCTCTTGAAGGGTGGTAAATAAAAAAGTGAGCCACCTTTGACCTCTTCTCCATCTTTAAAACACACTTGAGAATGGGTTCCTTCCCTCCCAGGATATATTCAGCGAGCTCTGGGGCTGTCAGCCCTGCGGAAAGGCCCTTGTTTGCCAAGCAGTCTGAGAGAAGACTAGCTGTAATTGGCAATCCATTTCTCCATTTCCATTGTACAGCCATCCCTGACAAATTAATCACAATCAAATGTTGGCTGCGGCAAGGGGCACCCTACGTGGCAGGGAAGAAAAATGAGGCCTCACGCTGGTCTGACAGCCGAATCTTTCAACTCACCCCATTAGACTGAACAAGGGGACACTGTGGTTTGCCTGTCACTCCCACCACCCATAAACAAACCGCTCGTCCTGCATCTCGGAGCTGGGCTGATGTGATCAGGGATTCCTCAACGCCTGCCAGGCACCTGATCCATCAGTGCTGCAGAGAAAGGGGAAGGTCGAGGCACTGGGCTGTGGCGTATAAGATTGGTGAGGACAGCCTGGCCCAGTGGAATCCTGAAGAATGATGTTATGTCTGACCATTTGGAAGTTGGTGAAGGCCCATTGCAAGCTCCAAATGAGGGTGTCTGTCTGTCTGCGCTTGCTGCTTATCTATTGTCTGTCGTTCGTCAGCTAGGTAGTGAGATATCTAGTCCTTTCCACTCATTAGAATTCACGTATTGGGCAACTTTCTCTACCCAACATTTAACCAGGAAACTGAAAATACCTTTCAAAATATTCTTCACATATATGCCCAGTCCATGTAATAAAGTTCATAAGCTTTACCCCCAGCAAAGCTTTTCGGGCCCCCACTCAGGACCTAATCACTCTTATTTTAGACGTGATTCTAACAAGTGTTTCTTAGCTTATAGCAAATTAGAAGATGGCAGGAAGATCCTAAGAGGTAGATGCTGGCAATAAAAAGTGGCTTAATAGTGAAAGATGAAAAAAAAATGAAAAGCCAAGTTTGCTTCCCTGCCCTGCCAGTACAGCAGAAAAGAAAATCATGTTTTGAAATGTTTATTCCTCATAAAAGACAGCCAAGCGCTGTGAAGGAATGCCTGGGATGTTAGGCATCCATCCTAAACTGAAGAGTCTCTATTCTCTTATGCCTCCTATGTAATGTTCGAGATGTGGTGTTTAGCTGAATTGAATCAAGCAAGAATCATAATGTCATCTCTTTTCTAATCCTATCTGCCTTTGCTTCTCACAATTGCAGGCAGTGGTATTTATGCCTATGCCACTTGGCTTTTGCAAAAATCCAGGCTGGGGTCTTATGGATAGGTAGTGAAATGTTTTAATTCCTTGGAAAAGTGATCATTGTTCAGACTATAGAAGTGCATAGCATCATTTCCTCTAAATTTTCCACCTAACTTCTCCCAGACAACTGAGTATCAATGAAGAATAATTAAAATGTTGGGTTTCATAATGTTGTAAAGTTGTGTTTAAAACTTTTCCCATCTTCAGTGCTAACTCAGAAAGCCACTTTTCTCCATATATATTTAGAACTAGAGATCTTATTTATTAACTAGTGTTAATTAAAAATAATAGAGATTATCTGAGGTCCGAATTATAGCAAAGCATTTCCCAGCACTAAACTGAGGGTGTCAGTGACTTGTCCAAAGTCACAAAGAAGCCGGACATGAACACAGTATCCAACACCTGCTGTTTAGTCTTTCCTCAGAGGGACATGATTTGACATTCTCTTGGTGATTAGTTTCTTTATGCAGGAAAAGGAAAATGTCTGAAAGTATGTATGTAAATGGCTGTTTTCCGCTTAGTCTCTCTCTGAGAAACACATGTAATAATTCCTAAACCTGTTCCAGCAACCTGAAGACTCCAGGGCTCACTGAATCATGGGATTGTCATTTTAACCTCTCCGTCTTCCTCCCCTACTCACCTCTTGTTCGGATAAAATTTTACCAGGAAGTGTAATTAATTTAGCCAATCTTAACATTCAGTTATTTTGATTTGTTCCTGAAAATACATTTATATCATGTTGGATTTTTAAATGTAGATTAAAATTGTTATACACCAACTAAATTGAAATGTACCTTTAAGTTAATAACATTGGTTACTATCTCTTGGATATCTATAATTATACCCAATATATTATGTGCTATTTCTTTTTTTTCTTTCTTTCTTCTTCTTTTTTTTTTTTTTTTGGTGAGGAAGATTGGCCCTGAGCTAACATCTGTTGCCAATCCTCCTCTTTTTGCTTGAGGAAGATTGTTCCTGTGTTAACATCTGTGCCAGTCTTCCTCTATTTTGTATGTGCGATGCCACCGAAGCATGACTTGATGAGCAGTATACAGGTCCATGCCCGGGATCTGAAACAGCTAACCCTGGGCTGCCAGAGCAGAGTGCACAGACCCAATCACTATGCCACTGGGCCAGTCCCTGTTATGTGTTATTTCTAATCCTCACAACAGACTTGATAGATCAGTGCAATTATCCTGATTGTACAGATGAGGGATCTGAAACTCTGAGAGGTTAGGTAGCTAACTTACGAAAGGACAGAGGTGAGATAAAAACTGATATGGAGGCTTTTTCTCTCTTTTTAAGTCTTATTTATCCATCATATATAATTTTGTGTGTGTTTATATGTATATTAGGTATATTTGTATATATATATAGATATATACACAAGCACAGATACATATGTGTATATGTAGTTATATATACATATGCATGTATCTTTATCATATATATTCTTAAGATTTCCTTGTCCAGTTTCATGAGAAGCAGCTCACATTCCAGGCCAAGGTCCCAGAACTTCGAAGAAATGCTTTGAACTATGGAGGTGACCTGTCATAGAAAAGAACTGATTAATAACAGTGATGATGGATACTTACTGGGTACGCACTTTGTGCCTTCTGCCTGGTATTATGTCAGTTGCTTTATGTATAGTAATCCATTTAATGTTTGAAACAATCTATGGGGTAAGCTCTGTTACTCCCATTGATGAAGAAACTCAAAACAGCTAAGCACCTGGCTCAAGGTCATGCAGAGACCACAGGTATCAGAGTGGTGACTGGACCCAAGCATCCTGAGTTCAGATTGCACTCCATCAACAGCAAGAATTACATCTTTGCAATGTTTAGAGGGTTTCTTCTTGTGCATTTTCTGAGACCCTGGGCTCTTCCTCACAGGAGAGAAATATTTCACCAGTCACCAAATGGCCCCTTTAATAGAAAAACAGTAGATTACTCAGCCCTGTTGTTTTTGGATTGGCCCTGAGCTAACACCTCTTGCCCACCTTTGTTTTCTTCTTCTCCTTAAAGCCCCCCAATACATAATTGTATATTCTAATTGTAGGTCCTCTTAGTTCTGCTATATGGCATGCTGCCTCAGCATGGCCTGCTGAGCGGTGCTAGGTCCATGCCCAAGATTTGAACCGGTGAATCCTTGGGCTGCCAAAGCAGAGCGCGTACTTACCCACTCGGCCATTGGGCTGGCCCCTCAGCCCTCCTTTTTAACCAGCGACGTTGGCCATGATGTAGACAATGAGTGTATATATTGGTCCCACTTCTCTGTCATCCAATTTAATGGAGATTCCAATGGTGGCAGCTTGTCCAGTGATTTTGGGGACTGATTGATGAGTTATCACTGTTTCATTGGCTATAGGTAATCAGGGGCGGGAATGAAAGTATCTCCAGCATCTGAGCAACTGAGAACATTCAACAAGTGATAAAAAAACCATCAGGACCCTTCCCATGTGTGATTTGTGTACATACCCTTGGGTGACTGTACTTATTATAAAACATACAAAGTCATCCTTACCCAATGTACTGATGGTTTTATGTTTAAGAATTCTGCTTGTGAAATATCATATGGCTTTGAGCAAATAACTGTCAGGTTTATTGAAATTTTTTCATAAGAGGCAGCCTATAAAATTATAGTTGTGAAATTTGATTCATATTTTGAAGAAGAATTAATTACTTAAGCTTTTACCACAGATTTGCTCTCATTACCAGTTTTTCACTCTATTGTAACCTCTGTGCTCAGTTTTCCTGTGTGGGTTACAACCTTCTAGATGCTGGCTGCCCTCTCATTTCAGCTCATTTTTTTAAGACAGGAATTGATTGACATTTTCACCATTCAGACTGGCTCCCTTCATAAACCTATAAACTAAAAAATGAGCTTTCTTTGTGCAACATCTCTTTTATGAGCTTAATAGCTACTAGACAAGCCTGAGGGATAGCTCTGTTGACCTCATCAGGCAGCAGGGTATCTGTACAAAAATGTGCTTTTAACCATTCCCTTTTGGGGAACTGTGTGTGTTAAACGCTAATTGTGATGTCTGACAGTAATTGCTGGGACAAGTGGAATCCTAGAGGCAAATACTGGGAATCACAGAACGGTTTGGGAATCTGAAAGAGAAAAGACCCTTCTTGAACTGCTTGATCCAACTCTCCTGACATCACCCATGCTCCAACTTTTCCTAGAATGTATCCCCTACCTCTACCCTTCTGGGCCTTTGCTTACGCTCTTCCTGTCCTGGAGCACTTTTCCCTAGACACTTTCTCTCCCATGAAAGTGAATTGGTTACCTCTTCTGCTGACCATCACCTGCAGAATGAGTCTTTCCTTTGTATTCCCACTGCAGTTTGCTGTTTGGGGACACAAGTGTGACTGCCCTCATCGCATTCAATCATAATCAATTATTTGTGGTTGTGAATAACACTCTGAAACTGAGTACAAAGTCCTTGAAGGCAGGTGTATGGTCTTTGCATCTGGTAGGTAAACTCAAGTTGACCTGATCTGAGTCGTCAGGCAAGGCTACTGGTTCTTACTGGCTTCAGCTAACTTTCATGGGGCCTAGAAGCAGCCCCAGGGGAAGGTTTGATATTGATTTCTTCTTCTCCCATTTCCCCTAGAGCTGTGGTTTGCAACCTGGGCTGCTTTTTGGAATTACCTGAGAAGCTTAAAAAAATACCAGTGCCTGCCTTCTACCCTGAGAAATTCAGATGTAATTGGTCTTGGGTGTGACCTGGCCACCAGGATTTGCTCAGTTTCCTGGGGAATCTAATGTGCAGCCAGGACTGAGATCCACTGAGCTGGTGGAAGTGAAGTTTGCTTGCTCCTTTATAGGCTTTATAGTTTTATTTTTAGCTCTTTGTTTTTACAGTGGGCAACTGACCTCACATCACTTCATTTTGTCTGATCCTGAGCAGACAGGCTAGCACCTGCAAAGACTGAAACTGTGGAAGGGGAGTGGAACTAATTTTTCATTTTTGAAAAAAACCCTGACATTTGAACATCTTTTGGGCTGGATGTTAGGATTAATTAAAATGATATTGGTTGCCTTATACTTACCGTATTTAGTCTGAAATTCTAGTGCTCAGATTAGTTTTTCTGTTAATTTTGATGTTATTAGAGGATTTAGGTAGTAACCAGGATGACCACAGTGACTTGACTCTCTTAATATTGGTGGAAAAATTTGTTCCAAACTCCTCTGCCTTTGGTTGTGGAAATCTCTCCTTTGGTCCTTCCCTGTCTTATGGCTAAGGCTTGGAGTTATTTGGCCGTTTGAAGACATGCTTTAGTTGCAGCTTAAATAGATTTCAAGTCCCTAGGAGGTGCCTGGTGTCCCGTGGTGATCCAGGCCTTAGCAGTTGCTTAGAACAGGATTCATCCATCACTTCCTCCTTCACAGGATTCTTCCTTCGCCTATCTCTTGCTTTAAGTATTTCATCTCTGTGAGCTGTGATTTCTCCTCCTCTGTAAAATGGAGATAATAGAACATAAACTAATAGAGCTTCTCTGCACATCACATGAAAAAATACGTCTAAGTGCTTAGTGCCACATCTGATTCACAGAGACCTTCCATAATCAATTGGAGATATTATTTAGTTCTATTTTCTAAACCCTCAATCTCGAGTTACATTTTTCCAATTATTTCCACCAGTGAAAGGAAATTTGGGCTATAAATGCTGAATCCTGTCACACAGGGCTTGGTTTCAAACTGTTCTGAGCATTTCCAAAGACAATTTGGATAATAAAGATTCCACATGTTTTCAGAAACCATTCCCTTGCAGATCGAGGATGACCACACCATTCAGACAAATCAGATAGGAACGAACTCATAAAAAGGAAATACACTCTTCCTTCCTTTTCATAGAAACTTCCCAGGAATTATTAGACCATAGCCTCATTTTTACGGCCAAACTCAGGCAGATGTTTGGATCCCCTAGGGAAGGTAACTTTGTTTTTGTGAAACTCTTGCGATATAAACTGAAAGTCATCATCAGTGATGAAAATGTGGGTTTAGAATTGAGATATACGCAGTGAACATACTTGTTAAACACCAACATTCTTATAGACTTATTTAGCATTGAATCAAAGAATAATACTAAGCTTATAAACATTGTAAGATTCTTCCGGAGAGATAAAAGTGATAAGACGTTAAAAAAAGATTGCACCATTTATTCAGTAGGTGTCCGCTAAATGCTACACAAGACTGACATTGATGATATTCATTTAACTCTTTCAGAGTTCCACAAATATTTCCTGAGTCCGTGCTTCATCATGTACAAGAGGGTCTTCCAAGCTTGGCAGATCGGGGCTAGGATGAAGAAGGGTAGCTTTGGGCCGATGTGGAGAAGCGTCCCTTCACCTGCTCCCGGCCCTTCACTTTCAGCCCCTCAGTGGCACATGCTGTGTGAACATTGGAGAGTCCTAGGTCCTTCAGCAGAGGTCCGCAGTCAGCTTGTCATCATCTAGAAGGGCAAGTGGAAGTTACAGTTTCAAGCCAAATATAGACATTCCAGGGTGTTCCTGTGGTTGCCAGAGCCTACTTGATTGAAAGGGTGGAGGATGAAATAGTATCAGAAGGTAATTTGAGGTCTCATGAAATCAAGGGATAAACATTTCTTGAGGGTACAATATCTCAAAAACATTGCTAAGATTTAGAGCTGGGAAATTGGATTTTTTTTTTTTTTAGTGATGAAGATTTGTACAGAGAGAATAAAATCACCTATCTGCAAGTTCTTCTTCATTATTTTCTGTACATTATCACAGCTATGTGCCCAAGTCGCTTGTATACTTGTATATCCAGTGCACCATCCCCTCCCACTCACCCCTTTGGAGTGTTGAGGTACTGTGGATATTCATTGGAGGAAGGGTGTAATTATCCAAGAGGACGAAATTTAGAGCATAAGAAGGGACTAGAAGCTCTGTGCTGCATATTCAGCATCTGAAACAGCTTCTTAACACCTGCCATATTAATGGCAGCCTTTTCCCCCCCGCCATCCTCTTATAGTTTCCTTGATCTTTCCAAAGAAACTAAATGCTCTCATTCTGATCACTATCTAATAATTATCCAAGACACTTTCAGTCTTGATTCTCTAAGCTGACTGAAGGATTATAGCTGCCTGCCAAGTTTCTAAAAGCTATATAAGGAGCCGAGCCAGGGGAGTGGGAAGCAGTGTTTGAAGTGAGTGAGGTTCTTCAGAGTTCAGGGGACCTAGTGACTTCTCAGTCTTTTTCTAGACAGTTTCTCTCTCCTGGGGGCCTAGATACAGTAAGACTCTTAGGATTTTATTATGATGCAAAGATGACCCTTATGGTAGATATTTGTGTTTCAGTTTCTCAGCAGTCTTGCTTCTTATTTCTTCAAATAAGAGAAAACAGTGCACCAAATTTTCTTGTTGAGGTCACACCTCCACCTGCAGTCCAAATAGTTCTTATGGGTTTCCGTTTCTAACCACACAGTTGTAGTATGTAACTTAGGACTGGCTATACTGATTGATCTAGGAATAGGTATATTACAAGCTTTGGTAAACAGATCGATTCTACTCTTCTATCTACAGAAGTTTTTTCAGATATGGGCACATGATCATTCGTTCCATTAGAATGGTAAATTTTGGGAAGTTACTAGAAAGAGTCACCACTATTGTTTCTGATGAAATTTTGAACCTGTGACAATATAGACTTGTAGTTGATTGCAGCCATTCTATTACCATTTGTACCCAAGAATGATGCCAACACAGAAGAAAGAAGATTTCAGAGATGAAGAGACCCTAGATCTAGGTGATATCTTATAGGTCCCTGGATCCAGCTGTTCCTGAAGCAAGACAAGTTTTGAACTTTTTAGTTATGTGAGCCAATATATATCTTTGTTTGTTCAGGCAAGTTTGAGTTGGTTTATTTATCACTTGCAACCTAAATGGTCCCAAATGTTACAAAATTGCCATCCAAAGAAAATTTATATGTATATTATATTATTTTTTCAGTTGTAAGGATGGCTTCCCACAGTGTTAAAATAGAGACAAAATCAAAAAACTTTTGCCTAATGACTGATATTCAGTTTAATTATTCCCTTTCCATTATGAACATCCATTATATCTATTACAGAAGTGTTTATCATTATTTATTAGTTTTGCTTGTTTCATGATTAAAAACCTCTTCTATGTTTCATAATTCCAAAATTAAAGGCTCTAGCTTCTAGAGTTTTTATGTACCTTCTAAAACAAGTCCACGATTGCTGAGAGCAGTCACCAGAAGCAACATCTTTCCTTGTTCCATGGCTTCCTCTAGGTAATGTTATAAAGTGGTCTCAATGCATCAAAAAGTTCCCCTCATGAGTAGAGAGTTCATGAATGTACTTATGAGCAGTTGGAAACTTAATGTGTGTTCAAATTTGAACCCAGTGAAAAAATCATTACTTAATGAATTATGTTTATATAACTAAAATAACTCATGAGAAAAAAGTCTATTTCACACCAAAGCAGAAAAATAAAGTACACATGAATTAACTTATATTTTAAGATAAAAATTATTGGAATAAATTTTAGAATAATATTTGCATAATTGTGTGGGTGGCAAGATTTTGGATGGATATTAGATTTTACTAAAATGTGGCAAATGGGAGGACAACATACTTGACAATCAGAGGGTTAAAATCCTAATATACAAAGAACTCTCAGGAAAAATTTAAAGAACTCTATAGAAAAATGAACAAATGACATAAATAGAAAAGTTGTAAAAGAGGAGACACAAGTGACCAGTAAACATATGAAAAGATCTCTAGTTACCAGGAAGACAAAAATCAAAATAAAATGTAATTTTATTTTCCAGGCATTTGGCCAAAAAAAAAGTTTGATAACAACCAGTGCTGGCAAAGATATGGAGAAACTAGCACTGTTATGTAATGCAGGTGGAAATGTGAATTTTGATCACCTGTTTTTGGAAAGTAATCTAACACAAGCTTCTAAGACTTAAAATTTGCATTTCACTTTGAATCAGTAACCCCACTTTGGGGAATCTCTCTTATGGAAATAGAAATATCAATATTTAAGAATACCTATAGAAGGATTTTTATTGCAACTTTGGTAATAGTGATGAAAATCTAGAAACAATCTGAATTCCTAGGGGTAAAAAAATGGCGCATAAATTATGAGGCATGCATAATATGGGTTTTTATGCAAGAAATAAAAGAATGAGTCGTATCTATGCACATTGAAATGGAAGGATGTCCATGATGTATTTTCAAGTTGTAAAGCAAAGAAACACAAAAACACAGAGAAGGTTGTGAGAAATACATACAAAACTATAATCATTGATTGCATAGGGGAGCAAAATTGAAATGAGTAAGTAACCATTTTTCCCCTTTATTGATTTTGGAATTATTTGACTTGCAACGTTGATAAAAACAAACAAGTTCTGTGAAGAAGAATTTTAAGAAAGTTTTGCTCCTATGAGTATATTTTCTCTTTCTTAAATCTGTTGTGTAAAGTGAGCACGGAGGTCTCATTCAAGCCCATAAACAGAAAACAAACACTTCCCTGTATGAGTATTTACTTGTTCTTTATTTCTGTAAATCAAAGAAGCAAAACTAAGCAACACCTCAGTTCATCTTAACCACTTTAGGCATTTTCTTTTTACTGTTTTGGTTCCTTTTAAAGATGTTCAGGTTCTGAATAGTACCAGATGTTTTACTGCGAGAGAGAGAGAGAGAGAGAGAGAGAGACAGAGACAGAGACAGAGAGAAAGAGAGAAAGAGCAGAGCAGGCTGTGTCTTGATTTGGATTAACTCTCTCCCTCCTGGTTTGGCCATTCTGGAGTGTTTGGTTCTGCTACTCCACGGCCACGGCACACATCAGCCCCTTTCCAGGACTGACTCTCCAGTTTACTGGTCATGTGTTCTTGGGAACCTCATTTTAATATCTCTGAGTCCCAGTTTCCTCAACGTTAAAATGAAGTTGACAAGGTCTACTGCATTTACCTCAAAATCAGGAAATAATCATATTGAAAGCCACGCAAATATTAGAGGGGAGCATGCACTGTCTCTTCCTGCATGAGTCACTGTATTTTATCTCTCTTTTACTCAAAAAAGTGCCTTACTAAATGTAATTCAACTCAACAAACTGGTTGTAAATGTACACACCATGCTGCTAAGATAAAAAAGAACATAATATAAAAAAATCATGGGCCCTGACATTAGAGAGGGCTATCTCGTTATGGAGATATATTGCACCTCATTCAATATAAGGTGCACGTTTTTTTACCTTTTCTCACCTCTGGTGTCACCATGTCTCAGAGAAGATGGAGTCTTATGATAGTATCTAGTATTCGCTGTTAGCCCAGGGGCAGTGTGGCACAGTTGTCATTGTGCACGTATAGACTTGATCACAGGAAGTGCGCAGTTTTGGAAATGGAATTCATAGTTTTAAGCTATAAGGGTGCTTTTCTGTAAATGCCTTCAGAGAAAGTAGTCTCTTTCTGTGCCCAGCTGGGTTGGTGTTAGAGAGTATAGAACCACGTCTGACTGGATACGCTGTTTGCAATTTTGCTTCTCCAAGGACTGGCTGCTTTGGGTGAATACTTCTTTGGTTTCAGTTTGGAGAGTATAACACTTTAGCAGGTATATGCAAGTAAGGCAATAGGGCAGGAGAAGGGCTTGCAGGGTGGCACATCTCTTTTCAGTATTTGTGCTCTTTCCTGTTTGCTTCTTGTCCCTGTTGGCCCCACCCAACAATGCCCTTCACCCTGCCAGTGGCAGTTAGTTCCAGCTTCCAGTCCACCCTCCCAGCCCCTGGCACCCTGGAACCAGGCTCATGGCTTCTTCTGAGGATTAGCAGCACCAGCAGGCAGCACCCTGTAGGGGAGGCAAAATTTTACCTCTGCCCTCTAGGGCTTTTCTATTGGGCCTGAGAATTAAACTGACATAAGACCTTAACAGGAGAAAAGCATACAAATTTATATAGTTTTACATGACATGGGAACCCTCATAAGGAAATGAAAACCTAGAGAAGTGGCAAAACCTAAATACTTTTACGTTACATTGAACAAAGAGAGTCAACGGTGGAAAAGTAAATAGAATATACGGGGAGGCTAGAAGAAGGCAAGAATTATTTTAACAAGGCCTGTTTGTACAGAATTCTCTTGGCTTTGACTCCCTGTCAAAGAACGTTTCTTTCGTTCTGGTACAGGAGGGGCATCTTTCACGTGGAAGCTTTTATCTCCTGGTTTCAGGAAGCAAAGGGGGGATTAGAATGTCCTTTTGCAATTGCTGTTTTTTCAAATGCCTTTCTTTCAAAAGAATCCTTAAGGCAATGTGACATATTTTGGGGTGGCATATTCTGCCACCCTTCAACCCCTTCCTCAGAGTTCTGGGTCCCGGCAACTTGAGTCCCTCTTCCAAGTTCTTAAGCCTCCGATACTGTCTGAGCAGTGCCTGGTCCTCAGGCTCTGGGTTTCCACTCTGCAAGGGGCATTCCTCCAAACTCCTAAGTTCCAATGACCAAAACGTCTTCCCTTTGTTCCAACAGCCCTTTGAGCAGTAGCTGCTTCCTGCTTTGATTGCGTATGTTACCTTTCAGTCCTCCAAAATCTATTTTGGATTTAGCCTATTGGATTTAACCGATCTCTTCTGTTACGTTCTCTGGTGAAGTAACTGTGGTGGTTTCTGTTTTCCTTTCTTGACCTTGACTAACACAGCACTCAAAAGAGAGAATTTCTTCTCATTTCTATCAAATTGCCATAGCCTCCCTGAAATTTGCATATGATTGTTAATCTTTTCTACTAAATCAATGATTTTCAAAATGAACTCTCTGTGTCCCAGAGCAAATCATTTAAGTGTGATGGTGAATTGAGGGTAGATGCAGAGAAGATGAGAAAGAAACCCTCACTCTTCTTCACCCTGAGTAGCTTCCTTTTAATTTTTTCCAGTTTCCCTTTTTGCATTAGAGTTATGTTAAAAGGATTCCAAAGATGTTCTCCCTACTCTGTTGATACACTTTAGAGGAATGTCTTAAGGTACCCTTGTCTAGGTATTTGAATTGAAGTTGTCTCTTTCTAGCCATACTGGAATAAATTCTTCCTGCTCTGTGTGTCAATGAATTTTCTTAACACATTCATTATTTTCTACTTAATCATAAGGTTTTATATGTTTCTTCTCTACTTGACTGTCCTCTTCAGGAAGGCGAGAAATAACACCGTATCCTTAATGAGCATTGAACCAGGCCATGGAAGTCCTTGGGATGAGTTCTTACAGTATTATACATGCTCACTGGATTATTTTACGCAAGTTCTTTAACCCTCCTTTAGTTTTTCGCTTTATTTTAATGCAAGGATAACAATACCCACCTTACACAAATTGTATGATCATTTGAAACTTGAATTAAGTACTGCTTATTTTTATTATTAGTTTTGCAAACCTCCCCTCTGTATACAGCCCAATACTTCCACCCAGTTGGTCCTCAGTAAATGCCTATTGCATAAAATGAACTATTCTATTTAGTGTTGCTGCAGAGCAAACCAGCCTGAAATTTTGTGGCTTAAAATAGCAACTTTAGGACTTTTCCTGAACTTCCATATATTTGGTTTATGCATTAAAGGTATAAATGAAGCCTTTTCTGTGTAAAAACAGTTGAGCTGTAGATCTGTTTGGGAAACTTGCTGTGTAAAAATAAATTTTTTTTGATTACTAGAACGAGATTAATATTATTTATATCTTTTATTGAGCATACTCACGACTGGAGGTATTTTTTTTCTTTTACTCTATGAACAAATCAAAATCACAGACATCACCCAAATTATGTTGGAATCCTGCTCCGTGAAAATGATATGTTTGTAAGAGCTACGTGAAATCTAGTTTCCAGATGGAGTTCCCTTCTTGCCAATTTTGGGAATATTCCAAAGAGTTTCCCCTTAGAAACCATCTAGGTGAAGTGAAAATTTACTCTTGAAAAATTATTGGAGAGAATGCTTGTGAAATGTGAGGGTATGACTTTCATATGGACAGTGTACACGTTCACAGATAGTTTATGAATGCCTTTGGGATGTGTAATAATAATTCAGGTTCTCATTATGTTTGCTCTTTTCTGAAAAGTAGAGACCACCAAAAATTAATTGCACCTAAAGAATATATTTCAAAATGAAGTTTTTACTGTAGGGTAATAGCAAATAATCTATAATCAGAAGTGATGAGAACTCCTTACGTCTGTATAGCATGTTTACTTTTCAAGGCATGTCGTGACCTGTTGCTTCTATAATTCTCAGAAAAAATCCTTGTAAGATAGGAAAGGAAAGTGTCATTGCTATGATATTTGGATGAAGAAGTAAATAGATATTACAGCTGTGCCATTTCAAATACACAAGAAGTATTTTGGTTTCATCAATGCCTTGGTTTATTTGTTGATTTGAAAGCCACTTGACTTTTATTTAACCTCAAGTTTGACAAAAAGGAGAGCAGCATTTACTGACTGAATAGAGTTGTCTTTTAAAATATATTTGTGTCACAATTTTGTGTTTGTACAAAAAACACCCATGCTGTCTGCCTTGAGTGTGCTGTAAAGGCCCCTTTGGGCAGCTTTCACCTGGTAAACATTGATGGTCCGTGGTGCCCACTACAATGAATTCCAATGATGTTTAATTTGTATGTTATCTATTCCTGGAATCTCCCAGTTCCTTCCAAAACTCTTCTTCCTTAGCTTTATTCCACTCTGAGCATGTTAAAAAAAATTAAACAAAACCACATCAGTTTTTAAAATTGTTTTAGTGTGGTTTTCTCCCAATCCTGAACTTATCATAATTGGCCTGCTTTTCTGGAAAATGCTCTATCTCTCTGTCCATTCTGTGCCCACTCAGCCACTAATTATATTTCAAAAATCTATGTTAAGATATCACCTCCTTTGCCATCCCTGAAAATTGATTGCTCTGCCTCTAGGCCATCGTTGTTTCTACCTTCGTTATTGTTCTTCTTGAAAAGTTTGTTTTTCACTTGGGCTGCTTGAGAAAGGGTGCATGTCTTAGTCACCACTGTATCTCAAATGCCTACAACTGTGAATGACTCACGGTAAATGCCCTGTGAGCGCTGGTCAGGACCAACACTCCTAGGAGCCCTCTCTCCTGGATGGAGACCTGACTGCACCCTGTGACTCCCTTTCCGCCCTCAGCATACTCCCCACTGGGGGCTAGTTTGTATTTTTTCTTTCCTTCTTACTCTCTTTCTCCATTTTTCTGGAAAACATTACTTTTTGTATTCTACGTAGCAAGAATCATAAATAAAGATTACTGCGGTGAATGAGATTTGCTATACATATATATATAGGTATGTGTCTGTATTTTTGAAACACCTTAGAATGAAGTCCCCTTCTAAGAAGAATGGAACCATCATATATTAGACATTTAAAGTATAAATGCCATATATTTTTTAAATTTTACTCTCATGATACATCGTACTTGGAGAATTGTTTTTGACTTTTAACATGAAAATATTAGAACATATCTCTGAAGTGTGGCCAGGCAGAGTGAAAATAATGTTTTGGCCATATTTCTGTCTGTGTTAAGAGCTTTCAGGTGGCCTGGCTTCGTTGAAGTTCTTCCTAGCTGTCAGACAAGTGCTTTGTAATCCTCAAATGGGTTCCCAGAAGAGGCAGAATTTTCTCTGATAACCTTAAGAACAGATGGATGCACATTCCTCTGGGATCCTTGAGGGGAGGTCCTGCTCAGGGCTGCCCGTAATATACCAACAGGCAGGGTGATAGCTCAGATTCTTCTCTGGGCTGGTGAGGCATGAGAAAACAGGACATGCCTGCAGCTTGGGAGAAAGGAGTGGACCCAGGCTGGTCCTGAACAAGAGTAGATGGTCATTTCATCAACATCTAAAGACATCACGTGCAGATCTATCCTCCACATTCAACTGTACCCACATGTACTTCCATATCCTGTATGAAGGTGCCTTTGATGGTCATCCTTTTGTTCATTCCATCCAGGAATATTTTCTGAGCCCATACTATGTGTCAGACACTGTTCTAGGCACCATGGACACAGTAATGAATAAGAAACATTTGGCTCCAGTTCTCGTAGAGTTTTCACTCTAGTAAGGAAAGACAGAGGTAAAAAGTGACAATTTCATTAAGTTCCATGTACTGTAAAGGAGATAAAATTATGTAATAGATTCTTTAAGTCACTTACCATATGAACTATCAATCTTCCTCCTTACTGATTTTTTTTTTTGATGAAGAAGATTGGCCCTAAGCTAACCTCTATTGCCAATCCTCCTCTATTTGCTTGTGAAAGATTGGCCCTGAGCTAACCTCTCTTGCCAATCTTTCTCTTTTTGCTTGAGGAAGATTGTCCCTGAGCTAACATCTGTGCCAATCTTCCTCTATTTTGTATGGGGGATGCCACCACAGCATGGCTTGATGAGCAGAGTGTGGGTTTGTGCCAGGGATCTGAGCCCATGAACCTGGGTTGCCGAAACAGAGTGTGCCGAACCCAACCACTACACCACTGGGCTAGCCCGCTCGCTGATTTTTTAATAAAGAGTGATTATTAGGGGATAGATGTGGTGGGGAAGGGCTGCTTTAAATTTTACCCAAGAGTTGATTGGTCAGAAAGAGCAAAGGTCTGGGCGTTCTGCACAGGTCTTCACCTTTATGGGTTTATTCTCTCATTCATTTATTCATTCATTCAGTTACCATAAATGCTTTCATCTCTTTAAGCTCATTGTCTAGTTTCTGATACACTGACTAGGCAGCCTCCCAGATTATTTTAGCCTTGGGATTATATGCATTTGGTTAAGTCAATTGATTTATTTACTTATTAATTCAGATGCTGTGTTGAGAATTTTACCTGGGCAAGGCCACTGGTCTGGGGTAAAGGTTGGTAAAAGAACATAGGGTGAAGCGGTTTACCTAGGATCCCAACACAAGTCAACTTTGGCATATTTCTGAATTGGATCAGCATCTTAACAAAAGGTCCAAAATTGTTAAACTCCTCAAAATGTGATTTGACCCATCGATATATCATTGACACCAATACATTCATCATCTTTCACCATCCCTTCACCTCTGTTACTTCTAGGTCATAAGAATTCCAAGACAATTTTTTCTCTGACATGCTTACTGTGAAAACTTTAAAAGCAAGGGCTTAGAGAAATACTAAGAAGAAAAAAGAGATTATAAGTAGAAAATGAATTTTATTTATTTAAACTCATTGTCTGACATTTGATACTCTGTAAGCAGCCCTC
Source organism: Equus przewalskii (assembly GCF_037783145.1). Taxonomy (NCBI): domain Eukaryota; kingdom Metazoa; phylum Chordata; class Mammalia; order Perissodactyla; family Equidae; genus Equus; species Equus przewalskii. The sequence goes on along the minus strand of NC_091851.1, from coordinate 8,921,700 downwards.
CCAAATTGTTTTAGTCTTATTAATAAGTATATTTCATGGCTAGACTATAGACAAGCTCCTGAAGACTCTAAGGTCTCCCTGGAGCCCATAAAAATTGAAATTAAATTTTTTACTTCTGAAGAGGAGCATTTCTTAGAGGCCCAGAAAGTCTTTACAATGTGATAATAATTTGTGACTGTTTATTGAACATGTACTGGGTGCCAAGCACAGAGTTAGGCACCGCAGCTCCACACTCACCATGTCCATGCAGCCAGCCTGACATCCACCCGCCGGAACCTGTTTCTCTCTGAGGGCATTCTCTGACTTCCGGAGGCTGCTCTGCTGAAGACCAGGGCAGGCCAGAATGCCAAGCAATCAACACCTCCACACACGTACCAGCCACCTGCAGTCCTTGAGTCTTGGGATTTGGCGGATCCACACCCCACTTCCTATGCTCCTCAAACAAGATAACTCTGCAGTAAATGTTCTACACCATCTCCCAAAGTTCCCAGCTGGATTGTGCAGCATCCGCCCACAGTGCTAACTAGTTTGATAACCACCCTTTATTAGTTTCCTTCTTTTCTGTCTCTCACTTCCCACTTTCCTAACAGTGTTTCTGGGACTGTCCTCCTAATAAATTACTTGCAATCTCTATCTCAAGGTCTGCTTCTGGGAGAGCCAAACCGAGACATGTACATGACACACATTATCTTAGTTAATCTTTACCTCCTTTCCAAGGGAAGTGTTACTATCCCCATTTTAAAGATGAGGAAATAGGAGTTCAGAGAGGTTAATAAGCATGCTCTCCTATTCCAAATCCCTTTTCCTTTCTATTTTGTTGTGAAGGAACTGGCCAAGGTATGCTTTTTAGGAATATGCAGCCGTGCAGTTAATGAATTTTGAAGCAGAATAATAAATCAAATATTTATTGATTCAATTTGTGTAGTCATGGTCAAACATGCAGGAGGTAGAATTTTGTCCATTCATTCCACAAATATTTATTTTCTCCCACCAAATACTAAGCACTTTGCTCCTTTCTGAGTGTATAGTGGCAAATGAGAAGATACCCTCTGAGAACAGCTGAATGAATACTAATTTGCAAAAAGTTCTTATTATGGTATTAGACGTTTCTGTGATGTTGAGACCTTAGGCTAGTATTCAAGACGTTCAGAAATGGCAAACTGATTTCTAAGTGTCTACTCAAATGCCAATTAGGTAGCTGTATGTCAGAAACAAGAAACCAGTTTCTCTCCTTTTTACTGTTTGGATAGACCTTTCTACTTTACGTTTTCCTTCCACTAGAGTCTAAATGCCTTTTCTGGTAATGAATATTTCTGCCATTGCATTGAATTTGAATAAGGAGTAATGGCCAAAATCTGAATATAAATGCAGGGTCCACATTAACCTACAAAATTGGATACACAGGACCTCCTTACAAAACACCTGTGCTGAAGAAGCATTAAACATGTTAAGAGGATATTTTCCTCACTCTTCCATTCAATTAAAAGATGAGAGAGGAGCTGGCCCTGTGACCAAGTGGTTAAAGTTCTGTGTGCTCTGCTTCAGTGGCCCAGGTTTGCGGGTTCAGATCCCCAGTGTGGACCTATACCACTCATCAGGCATGCTGTGGCGGTGACCCACATATAAAATAGAGAAAGATTGGCATGGATCTTAGCTTAGGGCAAATCTTCTTCAGCAAAACAAACAAACAAGAAAGTAGAAACAGAAAAGAGGAGAGAGGCTATTGATTTAAATTGGGAAGAAATGGGTGTTTAGCCTTGTTGGCCTCTTAACTCCATATAAGACCAAAATCCTGGTGCTGCTTCATTCTTAGTACTGTAATCATTTCACAGTTGACTAGTGATTTGCACCTTGCTTCAAATTACTTACAATGTATTATGGCATTATCTATGAAAACAGTTAGACTCTTAAAAGACAGCCTGTAGACATGTAGAGAGAAGCTCAGTGGCTGGCTATACAGTCACAGACTAGGGAGACCTCAAAGGTCACCTTATCGTGGAAGTGCCATCTTTGGTCAAAATAGTAAATTCCATAAACTTTGCCTCCTTTTTTTTGTGTGTGCCTTCTTATCTTTTTTTCTTTACTTGTCTCCTGCTTTTCTTATGTTCTTTCTCTTCAGGTATTTTTCCTGTGTAAAAAGGCCATGGTGCTTTGTTCTCAGCTATCTGCCTTAGTTTTCCTTCCTGACAGCCACTTTAATTCCCATGCAAGGAATCACCTGGTAATGGGATAAGACATTGTCCCTCTAGGGAACATTTTTATTTTCTTAGATATGCTAAAATATGGAAGAGTGTTTAAGACCCAAAGAATGAACCCATAATAGCAGAATTTCAGGTACTTTGAAAGGCCTCCAAAGGTTCAGGAGGTATTTTTGAATCACATTTCTAGCTAGTCCATTTCATTTTCATAGAGATCTCTAGAATATAGAGGAGTATTCAGGAATGAAAGAAATGAACCCTAAAGCCAATTACTTGCAACTATTGATTGACAACCATGTATTCAACACTGGCATACTTTCTGTGGGAGATAAAAAAGAACAAAAAGTCAGACAGAGTTCTGATCCTAAAAGAGATTACTGCTGACTGGAAGACATATATAATATGCATGAGAAAAGAATTGATGTTAAAATCTGTTGGTTGGCATAGTCAGGGATGGGCTGAGTGGAGGAGATGGGAACTGGAGTTGATCTGAAATGAGAAATAGAATTCATTCATGGAAAGGAAGGAAGGTTGTGGAACAGCACAAAGAAAGCCAAAGAAGTTGGAACAAACAGGGCACAAGTGAAGGCTTGGGATGAGGTTGAAGTGAAAGTACGGCTGGGGAGTCGTGAAATACAAGTGGAAAGTGAGACAGAAGGCAGACTATGGGGGACCACAAATAAGACGATGGACTTGTGGTTGTGAGAAGCAGGACCCCAGCATGTGTCCTTAGGCTTGGGGGTGCCTGGCAGCTGGGTACAGAAAACGTTAGAATTAGGGAATGAGGAGAGAGGTAGAGAAAGGGAGACCAGCTGGGCACCTGCTGCAGGAATCCACTCCATGGTAAGTGGGGTTTGGGGCTTGGTGATGCCAATGGGAATGTAAAAGCAATTCAAAAGGTACTTTCAAAGGACAAAGTGACACATTTGAGATGAAGAGTGCAGTAGAGAGAAAAGATAAAGCTGATTTATGCAAATGGCCCTAAATAACTCATCACAATATTACTCCTAACAATAACGTATCGAGCTTTGACTCCATGCCAAGACTTATTCTAAAGGCTTTCTTTTTCAACTTTTTTAATCTTCAAAATAACTATACGAGGTCACTTTCTTATCTCCAGGGTCACTTCTTTGTTCTGCAGTGACACCAACAATCCCATTTCTGCCCATGTCCATACCACTCATACCTGTCTCCCTTTATACCCTTGCTGCTTCCATCTATGATAGTCCAGGCTCTCTCCCACTGACCTTGCTGCATCATTCAAAACCAGGAACCTGGTCAGCTTCTTCTCTACATCATTTCTGCCCTCGTTTCAGGGAATTTCACTTCCTGATGTAACAGTTCTTGTCTTCCTCTACTCTTATTTTAGCTGCCATCCTAGATTTTGCCATCACCTGGAACTTCGGTATTGCTGTGATTTTGAACACTAAAATCCTCCTTTCTGACGGTAACCTCACAATCTTTGATCTCTTGTGCTCTCACTTCTACTGGTCATATCCTTTGCCTCCTCTCAGTCCTTGGCTTCTGGTGATGCTCTGTTCTCTAACATGCTTCCTGGTCGACAAGTCATCCCTAGTGTCTGAGTCTGTCAAGGTTTTGTTCAATTTCCCCATCCATTTTGGATCTCATTGTTGGATCTCATATGTATGTTGTCCCCTTTTCCTCCTTGTTTTTAGCTCATTTTTCTTCTTTATTTGTAGATCTCTCAGTCCTCAATCTTGGGAAACGCTGCTGCTCACTTTTTCTGATTCCCCCTCAAGATTGTCAAGATTGGCTGGGTAAAGATGACAAACTGGCTGTGTTTGTTCCGCCATACATCCACTTTATTACTTATCAACTGGGCCCTTACCACTTAGCGATAGTCCTATGGCTCTTCTCTAATCAGTTACTTACTTCATCCTTCTTTCTCTGCATCCAGTCCCAATATTCTTTGCTCCACTCAAGGAAGTGGTAGGTGAAGGCAGAGTACTTATTATGCTGGCCATTGCCCTGTTTTATATGATTGCATCTATTGAAACCTCAGCCTAGTAGGTGGTGTTATCCCAATTTTTTTCATATGGTAACTCTGAGGCTAAAATGCTTAACTTACACAGAACTTGAAAATGTTTATACCAATATGTTTGACTCCCATACCTGTGGGTTCACTTTCTAGTAAAATGCCCACTCCTGCTATGCCTACTCTGTAGATTACTTTGTTTCTTCCCGAAATGAGATAAATGAAGCCATATTATGTGTCTTATTCCTCTTTCTCACTACATTTTCTTCTATATTTTCATCCATTCCCTTCTGCTTCTTTCCTATCTAAAGGAAGGAATTATCCTCAACTCTTCCTTACAATCATCTCCTCTGGCTTTGTCATTAATTCCAACTTTTCTACTCCTTTTTGTAGATTGTTGACCCATCAATTTTCCCTATCTTTCAGATCCTTTTGAATCTCCCCTTTCAATCCCTTTCCTTCACATCAAACAAATATCCATCTTCTCATCAAAAAACAAACAAAAAACTTTGACTTCAATACCCTGAGCAAGCTAACCTTTTGCCTTTCTTACCAAACTCTTTGAATGAAGAAACCTCACTTACTGGTATTACCATCTCCCCACTGGTGACACCAAAACCACATCAACCTGACTTCTTTCTCCTCACTGGTCCATTACTGAAACTATTCTCTCAAAGTGTATACCAGTAACCTCCAAGTAACTGAGCTGATTATATATTCTTGAGCTTCATTTTTCTTGAGTTTTCTGCAGCTTTTGGTGCTTTGACCATCCCTTTGTTCTTTTAACTGGCTTTCCCTTGACTTTTCTCATATTATTTTCCTGGTTTTCTTTTCACCTCTTTGCCTACTTCTTTCCCAGCTGCTCTTCTCCCTTCGTTTCTATCTCTGTCTCTTTTCACTCTCTCCCTTAACAGTCTTACTTAACTACAGGCTTAATGGACTCTAACTTCCTCTAACTTTGACTTTTCAAGTGAGTTCACTTTGAATATCTCCTTCTGATTGTTTCACTGGTCTCGAATTTATTTTTTCTAATATTAAATCCATCATTTTGTTTTCCTTTTTTCTTCTGCTTTTTTGTTTTCTTTTATTAATGGCAACACCATTATCTAAGACTTAAATCTCCAATTACTTATAATGTTTTCTTTTCTCTTGTTCCCACATGTAATTAATTTCCAACTATTTTCAAATCTTTTTTTCTACATATCTATTGGCTATTTCTCTTTCCTGCTATCATACAAGTTTATTCTACTTCCAATTATTTTAATACTTGCTTTTATTAACTTGTTTCTTACCTCATGTTCCAATCTTCTTTGTTGTAACTAGACTTTCTACAGTGAGGTCCATGCCTTGGACTTTTTAGAACCCTGTGCCTTTGCTCACATCACCTCTGCAGAACTTTGTTCTCTATTTCTTGTTCAAATTCCATTATTCTCTGAGGTTTACCATTAATACATTTCTTCCAGGATTTTCCTTGATCTTACATTCTCTGCCTTCATCTCCAATTTAGGATTTTTCTTGCCTCTAAGCTCTTAGAACATCTTCTCATACTTTTAGTTTATTGTCTTACTTATAACAGAAAAGAATAGCAAGAATGTAGACTTTTAGTTCAGTCTGCCTGGATTGATGCAGGCTTCTTACTTACCAGCTGTGTGGCTTTGAGCTAGTTATTTAATGTCTCTAAACTTCATCTTATTCAGCAAAGTAACTAGAATAAAAAGGCCTGGCCTTCAAGTGTATTGGGAGGATTAGCAACAATATATGATGCAACCTCTAACACTGTATTTGGCCCAGAGTTACTACTCCGTAGAAACTGTTGAATGAAAAAAATCTCTCTAAGTGGAGTATGGGAGGCTAGAGAGTACAAACTATGGTATAGAGTAGGCATTCAAGAAATATTGCAGTGAAAGGGCTGGAATTATAGCAGGCAAACAGCTGCCATCAATTTCCTCCATCAGTTTTATAATCTGTCCATCAGGAGCCAGAGAAGACTAAAATTAGACTGGGTGAAAGTCCGACTCATTTATCATCTATGAGGGAGTGACTTTCGACTGAGGACGTCCCCTGAAAACAACAGAAACAAGCACTCTAAAATTGCATTTCAACTGTTGTAGTGACTACAGTCATCCTTGGTCCTATTTTCTGAGTAGAGCATCACATTTACTGTTTCCCAAGCTTGAAGGAATTCTGCCCTTGCATGCATTTTCAAAAATAATAACTATTGGTTGTGCTACAGTGACTTTGTCAATTCCCTCAGCTTTCAAACTCTGCTGATACGAACACATTCAGCTTTCAAAAGTTCGCTGACTTGCTTCCTTTCTCTACTTACAGTTTGCTTTCCCCTTACAAGTGATACCCACTCAGATTTATGGATTAGATTTGCACACTTTTCAAGTAGTATGTTCCCCAAAGGTTAATAGTTTTCTTTTCTATGAGTTAAAGGAAACAAAGTTATCTTGGGATCTTTCCTTTTGCTTTCTGTGATAGAAGTGTGTCTGCATGTTACAGAGTCTGGCTCTGAAGTCCAGACTGCCTGGATCTAAATCCTGGCTCAGGCACCTATTAGCTTTGGGAGTTCAGGCAAATTCATGCCACTGTGAACCTCAGTCTGCCTTTCTATAGAATGGGTATAAGAATTAAACCTATTTCATCTGAAACAGTGTCACTGGGAGAACTTAAACGAAATAAGGCAATTAAAAGCTCTTAACACAGTGAATAGCACATAGCAAAATCTCAATGTATATTAACTATTAATGTTAACATTTTACCATAAATCTTATAAAGCAACATCATGGCTGATTTTATGCTTTAGCTTTGCTGATTGTATTTCTAGTTATTCATCTAGATTTGTTGCTATTGTTTATTTTGTGTCGATTCCTTTTTATTGTTCATTAGGATGAAAATTTCACTTAATGAGTCGGGTTTGATGTTGTCCCTGCTTCCCTCCCTGCCCACCCTTGATGTCCACATTGGGCTGCTGTGGGCAAGAGAGACAAGAATGAAAATATCCCTCACCGTACTCTAGTCAACATCTAATTCACTGATTCCAGCTCTTTTCTTTTTCCCACTTCAGTCTGCCTAAAATACTCCCATGCATACTAGTAACCGGCTGTTTCCCATAGGAGGTACGGATTAAAGACAAACAGACAAACAAAACCTCCGCTAGTTCTAGGACAACTGCCAGCCTACACAGTGACTTAGAAAAGGTCACTTTCTCTGAACAAAGGGCAATCCTGTAGGGCTTGGCAGTTTAGGTGCTTTTGTGTCAGAAAGAGTAGTCCCGTCTTGAGGGGGAGAGTGAAGAGATTGTCGCCCTTGAGCCTGAGCATATGTGTTGGATTTCAGTCCTACCCACATCTTGGCTCAGCACAATCTTGCGTGGAGGCCCTGCCAAGGGTGGGTGTATATCTACCCCACACCCAATGGCAATCACTGTTGTACCAGGAGGTAGTATAACTTGCCTCATTACCACAGTAACATGTGCCCCTCAATCCCAGATTCCCAGCCACCTCTCTCTCATTTGTAGTAGGGATGCATCTCCAAGAACTTCTGAAAGCCATGCAAGTAAAACTTTTTTTGCTGGCATTAATGATATAACAGGCTCCCTTGGGGGAGGAATGAAATGTGGAGACAAATTCTTTTCCAAGAAAACTGCATGAGAGTGCTCAGGAAATCTGCATTCTGACGGGAAAGAATTTAATGCAGCCTATGGAGAGGTGGAAAAAAACTGCATTTCTCAGCATTTGCTGCCATGGATATAATCCCTTAGCAAACCTCGTCACTCTGCGTTAGCTGCACACAGCAGTGGTACATTATGCTGGTAGAAGAATACCTGGCCACTGCCACCCAAATGCCAAGGGGAAGCCCTTGCCCTGTTTGTACCAGCATGTGCTGTGATTTGTAAAGAATTCAGGGAGGAGTCCTCATCCCGATAGCTATGTAACCCTCAGCGATTAGCTCAAGGCGGCTGCTGGAGGGCTGCTGAGGAACCTGCTGAGGGGTCTTGTGGCAAAAAACCTTCAATTCCACTATTCCTAATCAGTCTGACTTTCTACTTCTAGCTTTTTAGGCTCTGCATGCCCTCTAAAATCATATAAGAGAGAAAATGCTATGTACTGCCTTCAATAAGGGAGCTCTACTGCAAAAGGGGAGCCCAGGAGAACGAAAGATGAGGAAAGGAGGAGAGTATTCTTGCATTCTCCCATTAAATTTATGTTGCTCAGTCTTGAGAGTCAAGCAAAATGTTTGCGGCCAAATATGTCTTTTATAGGATTGCAATAAAGGGATGATATGTCTAGACTTTGGACTAATTTGCCACGTCACAATGCACTTCACTATATTTTATTGAGTCCAAAATTCCATCAATTATAAGATGGCCCTGTAATTTTAGAAATGTTCAACTATGATATATCTTATTACCCGTTAAAATTTGTATTTTATACTTATCAAAAGAAGTACTTGTGGATTTCTTTTAGACACCAGCTTTTATGGTATGTCACTCTTTTGCACACACAAAAGGAAAATGAAAGTGAAATCAGTGAGTTAATCCCTTAGCCTTCTTCACAAAGTGCAGATCTTCTAAATCACTGTGCTGCTCGGAGTCATTGATAGTCATGTTTTCATGTAGCATTACCCTCTGTGATGTCAAAATGTTGCTGATGTTGCTGAAGTGACTTTTCTTTAATATATATATATATAAAATATTGTTTTTCCAGTTTTAAACCGTGTTCTTACTTTGCTTCCCCAGTAAGTCTGTAAACTCCTTGAGCACAGCAGAGTTGTCAGACCCTCGTTTTGGTATCTCCTTCAACTAGTAGGGTTGTATTTGGCTGTGTTTGATCCCTAATACATATTCATTCAATTGGATGCTGCATCCTACTTCAGTAGCAGAGAAGGAAAATCAGCAAGATCTTCCTGCAAAGTATTTCTCTGGTTTTGGAGTCCTGCAGATAAAATTGTATGTCTTCAGGAATTAGAGAAATCTAGGTCATACGCCTCTACTCGGGAACTTGAAAGAGTTTTGATAAGTGCTTGATTTCGAGAAGGTGATATTTCTCTTGGTTGGTCAGAAACTGACTCTGATACATATATTTTAAGAAGAAAGGGAGGGACATCCCAAGTTACTCAGTAGGCTATGAACAATATGAGCATTCTTTGAAGTCTCAGTTAAATCCTTACTTCCTTATGCCACCTCTGCAATTCAGTTTGGACTGATCGCACCCTGTCTGAACTTCCATAGCACTTTAACTCCTTTTGTTTATTTATCAGATTCTGGCTTTGGACACCTCTTATATCGTAGAATAGCTTAATGGACATGGGCGAGTCTTTTAATTTGAGATAAGGATTTGGATGAAAGAAATTTGAAAAGTAATCCCATAAACACTGCTTGGGGAAAAGGAAAGTGAGACAGGAGGAGAAGAAAGCCAATAAAGGGTACATTAATGAATGGTTTACTGCTGTGGGCAAGTGGCTTTCATTTTTATTGGAGACTGTAGTAGGCTGAATTATGGCCCCACAAAGAAGTCCTGGTCCTAATCCCCAGAAACTGTGAATATATTGCTTTATATGGCAAAAGGACTTTGCAGATGTTAATTAAGTTAAGAATATTGACATGGGAAGATATTCTGGATTATCCAGATGTGGCCAATATAATCACAAAGCAGAAGGGTCAGAGTTTGAGGAGGCAATGTGACAACAGAAGCAGAGGCAGAGAAGGAGATGTGACCATGGAATCAGATGTCACAGTGATGTGAGGAAAGACTCAGGAGCCAAGGAATGTGGGAAGCCTCTGGAAGCTGGAGAAAGCAAGGAAACGGAATTGTCCTAGAGCCTCTGGAAGGAATGCAATCCTGCCCACCCCTGATTTTAGCTCAAGTGAAATTTATTTTGGACTTTTGACCTCAAGAATTATAAGATAATAAATTCGTTTTAACTCACTTAGATGGTAATTTGTTACAGTAGCAGTAAAAAACCAATACTAGGACCTTCTGAGAAACCATATGGATCATGCTTCATAACTGTGCCACTGAGGGTCAAAGAAACTAGAGTATTTGTCCACTCACTTCCCTCCATCATTGGATAAGGATTGTCCCTAGAGGCATTAACTTTCCATTACTTCTGACTCATTCAAGCTGAGCACCTCTTGTATTCTCCAGGGGCCAGAGAAATCCCTCAGTCAGAAAGACACAGGTGCATGAAATAGGAAGTTGTGGGCTTGTCCACAGCTGTTCTCTGAAGATGCAAGTGATATGCAGGTTGGGCCAAGGGAATGTGGGTAGAGTACTGGTATTACCTGCCACGGTGCATAAGTATGTGTAGGTGTGTGTGTGTGTGTGTGGTGTCTTGTTCCCCCTTTATCAAGTTATTTGAGGATAGAAATTCTCTCTCATTCACCAGAGACCCCAGCACTGTGCCTGGCATCTAGGCAAAACACTTCCTGATGGATTGGGTGACAGAGTGTGACAACTTGTGAATGTCACAGTAAATAAGGAAGTTGGCTGTTGAACAGCAATGTTTTCTCTAATTCTTCAATTAAGACTGTGCAGAGAAGGAAAAGTTGCTATTTCTTGGAAACAGATTCAAGAGATTTTGTAGATCCCAGGCAGTTTGGATGCAAGGTAGCTATCAATCACGTATGCAAGTTGTCACTAGGCAAAATGATCTTCTCCTATTGCGTGACTGATCTGCAATCTAAGACTCCCTAGTCAAGGTTAGCAGAAAAATCAATAAAAAAAGAGACTAGCATTTCAGGCAATGCTGATGTCAAAGAGCCATTTCATGTGTCTGGCAGAAAATTGAGCACATTGCTAAAGTACTGAAGACTTCCTTTAGGAAAGTACTGGGATCTCTGGTCCTGAAAGGAAAATGAGATTAACACTCACAAATCCTTCTTGGCACCTGAGAGACAGTTTTCTGTTGATAAGGGCTTAGAGGGGACAATGTGAGGAACACTGGCATGGCCTTCCCTTTGCTGGGTATCTAACTTGACCTAGCTTTTTTGGGCACTTGTTAAGTAACAGATTCTCTTTTTACCCCCGGCATTATTTATTTATTTTTTTAGCAATGAACTTTAGCAAATGCTGCACTGTCGTTTGCAGATGTGTTGTGTACTCTGATTGTACTTCCACTTCTGCCAGGTACATTAACCTTCAGAACATATGTAAGATGAAGGCTCAGTGCCTCTTCCTTAGGAGAAACCTGGAAAATGGTCTTTATTTTCTGCACCAGCTGCTGCTCCTGATTTGAACACACCAGATAAATGTTTGATGCCCTTGAATGGTGTTTGTCTAAATTATTGACACCCTCTGACTGTCAAAATGTCTAGGGTGTTGGGAAAGCTCTTTATATATATAAACATATATGGACATAAACACATAGAGATATTTTTTAAAGACCATTTTGTGGCTAAACTGTGAAAATAATAGACGTTAAGTGTAAAATATGATATTAAAATTAGTTGATCTTGCAGAAGAATCTTCAGGGTCTGAAGGATATTTTAGTGCAGAATAGAACACGATTAAACTCCAAAGGATTCAGAATTTTGCTAATTATGTAAACGTCCTGATTGTCATAGGCCTCAAAGAGATCTCTGTCCAGTGCACATTCATGGTGAGTGAATGATAAGCTTCTGAAACAAGAAGGGCGAAGTACAGAAACTTTGGACTAATGCCATTAGAAACCAACCTGCCACCTAACTGATACACAAGCCCCCATTAAAGTTGGGCAGATGCTGGCATGAGCTGGGATATACCAAGTCTCATCTGTTCATCTGAATTCCTAGGCGCATGGCTCATAACTGTAGTCACATTTAACCAATTCTAGCTGCCTCCCTGACAAAACCTGGGATTCTGTGCCATTTCTCTGTGCTCTCTGATCTTTGAAGCAATGTCTGAAGTAATTAACACTTTAGAAGTGACAACGTAGAGAAGGAACTTTTATGAGGGTTATGTTTTACAATAGCACAATTCCCTTGTTTGTTGGTTATTCTGTTTGTTCCCTCCTCCCTTTGCCCTCTCTTCTCTGTCCTGCTCTGTGCAAGGCTACCTGAGCTTCCTAGCTGCCTAGCTTCTGTTTCCATTTGGCTGATAAGGGAGGGGTGGTTTGTTACCTGTGGGATGGAAAGGTGAGAGGAAGTGATTGGGACATTTCTTACCTCCCCTCACCTCCCCACTCCTCACTTCCCTGGCGCCTACCCTCATATCCTCCCCCCCTCCCCCCAACTTTGGCACCACATTTCTGGCTGTAGCTGGGCCCCTCCATGACTATGGTTCACTGGGCAGCTTCTGCTTCACAGCTCCAGGTCTCTCCCTGAGAGACACTGTGTCCCCCCCTGCCTTGCCCCAGGGTGTGGACTGCTTTCCTCTGCTGTTAGTCTCTGGGTGCCCCACTTGTATCTTGCTTGTGTTTTCACCCTGCCAGGTCTCTATAAGTGGTCCCTTCATCAAATGTCTGCATTTAAACCATCTAAGGAAATTGTGTTTCCTGCCAAGACACTGACAATTACACTTTACTTTCCCTAACCACAGCATTCTTCCAAAGTAAGGAAGATAGGAGTTTAATATTTAATTACAAAAGGCTTAAGTTGACACACTGCAATACTATAGTTCTCATTTGGCTAGCGTGCTGCTCAAAACTTCATTTGTGAGAGAAACAAAAATAGAAGGTGTATTCTTACATAACATTATGGCTTGAGCTCAAGTGCTCGAGTCATTCTGTATCTGCTGAGATAGGATCTGTGTCTATAGTAGTCGACTAGGTTGGTGTCTGAGTACATTGGTGAAGTGTCTGCCACTCTGGAAATGGCTGAATGACTCATGTGTTTCTTAAACACCAGTCAGGGGCTGACCAAAGTCCTTTCAGTCTGGATAATAAAAGCTAAGAGAAGTAAATGTCACATTGTGTTTATATTCTAGTAATTGGTATCTACAGTATATATATGGATATGTATATAGACATTTTATATTTATATATATAATACATATAATATTTTTGTATATTTATGTATACACACACATACTAGAAAAAGAGAAAGAATCTGAGCTATGAATGCTATGAATGGTGCCGCTTAAGCTCAGTGTTAACTGAAAGCAGCACATTGCATAAATTCTATCATTCCAGAAAGAAAGTCAGAGATAGCTTACACTCAGATTCTTGTTGTATAGCTCAGGTTATAGAACATATACACCTTTTGAAAACCTAACATCTATGAGGCTGCACACAAATGTATGCAGTTTAATTTGGGCATAAACAAGTTACATGGGTGCTGAAGGAATTGACTGGGATTAGGGGAGATGCTGACCAGGCAGAAATAAATTCTGAGACAGGGCTAGCTTCTGCCTTTGAGAAATAAATTAAATCAGTGACATTATACTGGCCACCAAACTGTTGTCACATCTTGAATTTCTTCCTTCTTTTTTTTTCTCTAGAAGTTTCTTTATGGGATGGCTGCTTTGATGACTGAAATATGTTTAAAATAATTTTCTGCCCAATGATATAATCTAAAAAAAGCGCACCTCAATAGGAATAAAAGGGCTTTGGAGGGCTTTGTAAATCATTATTTATTTATTTTGGGGGAGGAGGGCAGTGAGCAAAGGATGAATTGTGGTGCCCACACATGGTCACCCATGCTCTCATCTTCTTCTTTAATTTGGGTCATGTGGATTACTCCACTATCCTCTTTCCTTTTCTCTCAAACTGTCATTACCCATTCTATACTGGACTTTCTCTCTTGCTAAGCCTGGCTGAGGAGAAGGCCAGGATCTCCACAGTTCCTTTTTTCCTTCTTATCTCTAAGGAGAAACCCACAGGTTCTTTAAGTTTTCATGGTTTTCTACTAATCGTTATGGTGTGATCAAAATTAGACAGAGAGGCATTGTGAACCTTAAGAAATATGTCAAGACTGCAATTATCCTGGACTTGATCTGCTGTTTCTAACCCTGCAGAGGGGTAAACTGGGAACACATTGGGCTGCTTCACTTGGCTCCCCCAGGGCAGAGGTCACTCGACTCCTGCCTCTGCCTGCCCACCCTCTTGGGCAGACTCTGAAGTGTTGGAGAACACCCCTTCTTCCATCACCACCATGGCTCCCCCACTGGTTTTTCTTGCCTTCTGTGCTCCCCACATCCCCATCTGCCAAGGGAATTTTTTCTCTCTTAATGTTTACTTTCTTTTTTCTCTCTCTCTCTTTTTCATAATAAAATAATAAGAAATAATAAGAAAATAATAAGTATTTTGAGAGTGATCATCACCCTCATCTCTGCTATAGACAGATCAGAAAAGTAGGAGTCCCCTTCTCAATCTTCAGTTGTCCACTTGAGTTAGGTGAGTATTAGGCATTAATAAGGGCAGTCACCCTGGATACCTGGGCCTATCCATTTGGAAGGAACTTTTTCACAGCTTCTCCCGAATCAGAAGGGAAGATTTGAATAAATGTAAATCCCTGTGTAACCAACTCCCTGATCAAGATGTGGAACATTTCTATCGCTCTAGAAAGTTCCATCATGGCCCCTTTCAGTTAATCTCAGCCCCCCCTTAGACAAACATTGTTCTGATTTCTAATATCTTAGCTTAGTTTTGCTAAGATAAAATCTTTCAGTATATACACTTTGGTGTCTGGCTTCTTGCATTAAAAGAACTGTTTTTGAAATTCACCCATGTTGTGTGTATCGGTAGTCCATTCTACATTTTTTATGTAAATAGACTGCTGATTATATAAGTCAGAAATGTGCCTGAGTATAATTATGACATGAAATGCAATGGGCAGTACCAAAGGAAATTCCTAGTGTCCATGAAAAGTGCTTTGTAATTTCAATGTGTTATTAAAGCCACTGTTGACATTATTACCCAAAGAAGAGATTTGCCTCTGATAAAACCTTCCTAAGTAATTACCGGGCCTCTGTGCTTGACAGGATTGGAATTTTACGTGTTTGCTGTCACCCAGGAATTGCCTCAATATCAGTTCTAAAATGTGCTTCTGAATTTAGGATCCCAAAAGAACACTAAAGCCACTGAAGGATAAACTGTCATTTAGAAAATATGCTAGAAACAGCAGCTGGAATGCTCGTCTGTCAAAGCTGGGAGCTGTTTATTTTATTTTATTTCTTAATAGACTATTTTTTGCAGTAGTTTTAGATTCATAACAAAATTGAGTGGAAGGTAAAGAGATTTCCCACATACCACCTGCCCTCACATACAAACAGCTGCTACTTTCAAAATCCTGCACCAGAGTGGGGCCTTAGTTATAATCAATGAACCTACATTGATGCCTCATTATCACCCAAAGTCCATAGTTTATATTAGGGTTGACTCTCAATGTTGTACATTCTATGAGTTTAGAAAAATATATGACATGTATCCACCATTACAATATCATAAAGAATAATTTCACTGCCCTAAGAAGTCCTCTGTACTACATCTATTTATCCCTTCTGCCTCCCCTAACCCTTGACAACCTCTAATCCTTTTACATCTCCGTAATTTTGTCTTTTCCCACTGTCATATAATTGGAATTATACAGTATGTAGTCTTTTCAGGTTGGCTTCTTTCACTTAGTAATATGTATTTAAGGTTCGTCCATGTCTTTTCACAACTTGATAGCTCATTTCTTTTTAGCACTGAATTATATTTCATTGTCTGGATGCACCACAGTTTTTGTATCCATTCACCTGCTGAAGGATGTCTTGGTTGCTTCCAAATTTTGGCAATTATGAAGAAAGCTGCTATAAACATCTGTGTGCAGGTATTTTTTTTTCTGGATATAAATTTCCAACTCCTTTAGGTAAATACCCGGGAGCATGATAACTGGATTGCATGGTAAGAGTATGTTTAGCTTTGTAAGAAACTGCCAAACTGTCTTCCAAAGTGGCTGTACTGTTTAGATTCCTTTCAACAAAGAATGATAATTCCTGTTCCTCTACCTGTTCACCAGCATTTGATGTTGTCAGAGTTTCCAACTTTGGCCGTTCTAGTAGCTGTGTAGTGCCAGCTCATTGTTGGTATAATTTGCCATTCTCTGATGACGTGTGATATGATGCATCTTTTCATAGGCTTATTTGCCATCTCTGTATCTTCTTTATTGAGTTGCTTGATCAGGTCTTTTGCCCATTTTTTAATCAAGTTGTTCATCTTCTTATTACTGAGTTCTAAGAGTTCTTAGTATATTTTAGATAGCAATCGTTTATCAGATATGACTTCTGCAATTTTTTTTCCCTGCCTGGCTTGTCTATTGTTCTCTTGACAACATCTTTCACAAAACATAAATTTTTAATCTTAATGATGTCCAGCTTAACAGTTGTTTCTTTCATGGATCCTTTGATGTTGTGTCTAAAAAGTCACCACCATGCTCAAGGTCACCTAGATTTCCTCCTATGTTATCTCCTATGAGATATATATATAATATTCACATAAGGATTCATACTTAATTAAACAAATTTATGTTATTTTGAATAAATTACTATCTGTTGGATCAATTAAGAATAAGAGCAATAACTTTTTATTTTACTTTCACTTATTCCCTCTCCAATGCTCCTCCTTTCTTTGTGTATATCTGTGTCTGACATATCCTTTTCCTTCTCTCTGCAGAACTTCTTCTAACATTTCTTGCAAGGCAGGTCTACGGGCAACAAATTCTCTTAATTTTCATTTCTGAGAAAATATTTATTTCTTCTTTACTTTTGAAGGATAATTGTGCAGGGTGCAGAATTCTAGCTTGATGATTTTGTTGTCTCAACACTTTCAATACTTCACTCCCCTCTATTTTTGCTTGCACGAATTCTGAGAAGAAATCAGATGTAATTCTTATCTTTGCTCTTCTATAAATACAGTGTTTTTTTCCTCTGGCTTCTTTCAAGTTTTTTTCCTTATCTTTGATTCTCTGCAGTTTGAATATAATATGGCTAGGAGTAGGTTTTCCATTTGTTTGTTTTTTGGTATTTACACCACTTGGCATTCTCTGAGCTTCCTGGATCTGTAGTGTGATGTCTGACATTAATTTGGAGAAATTCTCAGTCAATATTCAAGTATTTCCTCTGTTCTTTTCTGTTTCTTCTCCTTCTGGAATTCCCATTATTTATACGTTACACCTTTCATAGTTTTCCCACAGTTCTTGGATATTCTGTTCTTTATTCTTTTCAGCCTTTTGTTCTTTGTTTTTCCATTTTGGAAGTTTCTACTGACTTCCAAAGTTTCTATATCCTTGAGCTCTGAGATTCTTTCCTCAGCTGTGTCTAGTCTCCTAATGAGCCCATCAGAGACATTCTTCATTTCTGTTACAATATTTTTGATCTCTAGCATTTCTTTCTGATTCTTTTTTAGAATTTCTATCTCTCTGCTTATATTGCCCATCTGTTCTTGTATGCTATGTACTTGATACATTAGAATCATTGGTATATTAATCCTTCCAATATCTCTACCATATCTGATTGGTATGATCTGAGTCTGATTCTGGTGCTTGCTCTGTGTCTCCAAACTATCTTCTTTGCCTTTTAGTATGACTTGTAATTTTTTCTTGATAGCTGGGCATGATGTACAGGGTAACTGAAACTTTAACAAATAGGTCTAGGCATGGGGGTAAGGGAAACATTCTATAGTCTTGTGATTAGGTCTCAGTCTTTCATTGAGCCTGTGCCTCTGAACTGTGAATATCACAAGCACTTCTTAGTTTCCCTCTCTCCCCCTGTAGGTGGGCTAGGATGACTAGAGTGGGCTAGAGTTATGTATTGCCCCTCTCCCTGTGGATGACTAGAGGTGGCTGGAGTACAATATTGCTCTTACCCCGGGTAGGTTAGGCTCTGATAAAACAGTTTCTCCTGAAGGCGAGTCTTGTTATGAACAGAGTGGCATATTTCAAAATAGTTGCTTTTCTGCTCCGCCTGTAGGAAGCACAAGGGGATTTTTCTCTATATTCATTGTGAGAAACTGGTCGAGTTCCTGGAGGTAAAACTTACAAAAGTGTGAGGTGCCACTCTAAGACCAGGCCCCCCTGAAGTTTTTAACTCTTAGGCTTGTCTACTCCAAGATGCAACAATTCATCAATTACAGTTTAGGTTTTCCTACCCTGGTACTGGTTCTTGTGGACATTTCTGCCTGGTGGTTTCTGCTCTGGTAAGCTGTGATTCTTTGTATTCACTTGTCTGTCTCTCCTCTTTAGAGGGACAATGGTTTGCCCTGTGACCTCACTTCTCTGATGAGTCTAAGAAGAGTTGTTGATATTTTCAGCTAGTTCAGTCTTTTACTTGGTAGGAGGCTATGATGAAAGCCATTCTACTTTTTACATGCCAGAATGCCATTCTACTTTTTAAGAAGAAAAATGTCAGGTGTTACATAAGTGAAATACTGTGCAAACATCTACTTTATTTTTCTCTCAGGAATACCCTTGAGTGTCCACAAAAGTTCCAACTTTCTAAAGAGATCCATCAAAATAAATCTTCAACATTTATGTTTAAATGGATATTTATTCCTACTAAAAGCACATCCTAAACTACTTTTCTGGCCCCAGCAGGTTTTCATGGCACATTACAACTTCATGCTATCTTGTGTCTGCTTACTACAGCTCAAGCAGGAGAACAAATTGATTTCTGATGAGAAATATGCCCTGCTATGATTTCATTATTCTACCACAAACTTAGTGTAGAGCTCACAGTTTGTGAAATACTGTCATTCATTATTAAGACTAACAATGATGAGCATTGTGGGAAATTTGCATTTTAAAATGCAGTTTTCCTGCTTTACAATTCTGTGGCTTATTTGGTCTCTTCATTCTTCTATCATTCCTCAAACGCTGTCTATCCTGCAAGTGCCTCACTGTGGTTAAGACGAATGAGCCAGGCTCTTTATATTTGAGGGAAATGGTACATGCATCACTTCCAGTTACATCTCTCTAGGCATTTTCAGGAGCAGTATCTTATATTTGGGTGAAACTTAGAAATCCAAAAACCAGTCAAGGGATGTTCTAGGTAGAATAGTAAAAAGTCATATATGCAGTGAATCAGAGTTGACTGTTCACGCCACTCCAAATTCATTTTAGATTCTTTAAAGAAGTGTATCCATATTGCTAAAATGCTGCAAAATCCAGAATGTCGTGTTTTGAGGGCCTAATTAGTAAGTTCTTTTTGGGATTGATACTTTAGACTACAGCAAGGATGGTACGATTCCTTCAGAGGTTTACCCATAAATGAGATTGTTTTGTTAAAACCTACTCATCTGATACCTGTTTGTCTTACCAAAAATTCTATTTTCTAGTATCAGGAAGTCATTTTGGGGAAAAAAAAATAAGTAGTGTAAATCTATTTCCAAGTTCTTGGGGAAAACAGTGAGACCGTACTTGATCTTGAAAATTGAGCAAACCTTGCTTCAGATTGCTACTCTGTGGCACATTGAAGAGCCAGGAGCTCCCAGCTGGGTTTCCAGGCCTCATGTGCTGAATAGCATTCTCATACCTTTAGGCTTCCTTACATCTTTCAGCTTTCTTACATCTTTAAGTAAATAAGATAAATATATGGAAAGGAGACTTAACAAGAAGGCCCCTGAGGAGCAAATAGTATGTGACTTATACAATTTAATCTTCACAAGAGGGCAGCCTTAACCCCAAGTTACAGGTGAAGACATTGAGGTGTAGAGACATGTTGTGCTCCCACTGATTGCCATTTTCATGGGAGGATGCAATATCTGGTAGGTCTGACTCCAAAACTTCTTCTTTTTTCCTTATTCCAGGGTTTCTCTTAAACCAATTCCCATGCCTCTGAATTACTTGACGGGTATGCAGAATTTATTATGCATATGATATTTTTACCCCGGACAGACAGTCAACATGTGAAGCCGTTTCCTGAAGACAGCGAAGACCTAGCATAAGAATAAAAACTACTGAGTGCTCTGCATCCTCAGTGAGATTTCCAGAAAGGCGCATGTTCACCAGCACTATCAGTTCTCACTCAATTGTATCAGTCAGATTTTTCTACATTGCAGACAAGTTGAAAAGCCCAGCAGCTGACAGCAAATAGGCTTTATTCTCTTATTCATGGTTCTGTAGGTTGGCTGTTGTTTCACTGATGTAGGCTGAGCTTGGCGTGGCAGACCTGGATTCCAGGCTTCTGTTGGGGCTCAGGTCTGCTCTACCTATCTCATTTCAGGAGCCAGTCTGAAAGGGCAGCAGCTACCTGGAACATTCTCTTTTTATTCTAGCAAGTGCTCTTAAAGCCTCTCTCTGCTCACATCCCATCGGCCAAAGCAAGTCACATGGCCAAACTCAATATTAGTGGGGCCGGGAAATAAACACTCCACCCACAGGGACAGGCTCTACAAAGTCAGATGGCAAAGGGTATGGCGAAGAGGAGCAAAGAATTGAGGTCAGTTGTCAGATCCAGCACACTCAGAAACTAAACTATCAAAAGGAGACCCAGCAGTCTAATGGTGGCGTTACTGCTCACATCAAACTTGAAGCTATGTCTTCTGTCTCAATATTGAAATTTTCAGAACTTCTCACTTGATATCTTCTGGAATGTCTTTGAAAATGATTTTCAGGACGATGTCCTCCAGTAGGCTTTAATTATTCAAATAATGTATTTTTGATCACAAAGGTTATATCAAATAATGTGTTATGTTTAAGCACAATCTTAGTCCATAAGATTGCATTAGCCTCCATCTCAATCAGCAAAGGAGTGGATGACATTGTAAATTCTATCAAACTAACTGGACCAACCCTGTATAGGAAAACCTCACATGTTAAAATGGAGAAGCTGGTTCAGACAGACCTCAGAATGTAGAACGTTATAGCCAAGGTCTGTCTTGACATTCAAATGTGAAGAGGACAAATTCTCCACGTGAGTGTTCATCATAGTGGAGTTGGTTGGTCACTGAGAAGACTTTCAGAGGACTTCCTGGAGTTATGAGGGCAGTTTACAAACTCGGGGAACTTGACTAATCATTGAAGACTAAAAGCCAGTAATCAGGGGATTTGGAGACTAACTGATCTTCTTCCATGTTGTGGTGGTCGGGGGTAATGCTGCTGGGCACCATGATAGTGGTATTCAGCATGGCTCCCTCAGGAGAATCTTGTACCTGTCTGTGCAGGGGGCAGCATACAAGCTTCTTGGGACAGAAGTGGTTTAATGCCTGTGGGTCAGTGACAGGTAAAACTAAGAGACCCTGTATGCTGATGGGTCCCCGAGAAAGGCCCTGTGCTTTGCCCCATCTTGGAGGTAACAGAACCCCAAGAGGTGTTTATTGGGCCTAAAGCCAAGGGGACTTAGCTGTCCTTCTCCTAGGTTATGCCTTTAGGTTGTGCCAAGGTCACATGCGTGGGGGGAGTCTTGGCCAACGGGCACCAGAGAGCAGCACAGAATTAGTTCATTTCATGCCCTCCAGTGACAGGGCTGATTTTCCTAGGCCTCAGGTGGCATAAAGTCACTGCAGCACGCTAGGGAGCCACATGGAACACTGGACCAACTGGATATTTCCCATATTCCCAGAAATGGCATGGTACTTTATTGAGCACATATTTTGTTTTGAGCACTGAAGGTGGAAAGGTGAATAGGACAGATGAGGGTTCTCCCTCATGGAGCTTATATTCCAGTGGGAGAGACACATGGCAACCAAGCACATGGGACAGACATCATTTCAGATTGTGATAATAGCAGCAAAGAGCACTGCAAGCCAAAATGGGAGTTTGGACTTCGGTCATATGTGTGGAAGATCTCCTAGCGTGGACGTGACATGGTATGCTTTATATTTAGAAAGATCACTGGCTGCCGGGTCCATGCACCATAGAATGCCACCAGTTCAAAAAGTAAAAAACGCACTTTCACCTCTCAGTAGACCCCAATATCAATCTTTTCTACTCAAATGTGATGTCCTGAATGAACTCCCTTGATTACCCTTGTAGGAAAAACGTTCTTTTAAAAAAGAATTTTAGAAAAATTCTATTCCAGGGGAGTCTATGAGATTTTTCATCTCCCTTCTCAGGAGACTTATTCAGGGGTAGTAGGAACAGCTTGCATAGAATAGAATTTGTTTCACGAGCCATTTCTCAGGTCATTATTATAATTCCTTAGGCAAAAGATGATTTTACAAATACCTCAGAAATAGACGTTGGAGCTTATAAGTTTGAGAAGCTGATGAAGCTTGCATAGATTGTAACCTTGTGTCCCATAAAAATGCAGCTCATTCATACCTGCTTTGCAGAGCAGAGGAGACAACTTGAAAGGAAAACTTCATGTTTCACAATTTTTTAAACAGATGAAAGCAAGAGTTATTCAAGGCCGAGGCTGAATATAGTAGAATTTATGGGGTATCATTTGCTATGGCACACATAATATCAAGTGAAATGAAAGAATGGGTTTGAAGAGATTAAAATGATAAGAAGTACAGAATTCCCCTTTTCTCTTCTTATATTATGACTAATTCTAGAGGCCCTGCTAGGAAAATCAGTACTAAGTTGAAAAAAATAAAGAGAGGGGTAAGACAGAACCACTGCGAGAGGTGTGCCAGCACAGAAGTTGTGTTATGAGCCAGGGAGCTTCAAATTTACAGGTTCCAGTTGTGTCTGGAATGATAGTATCTAAATCTTTAGGAGTAATTGTTCTGTCAGAACCCAGCTTTTCTACATTCCCAAGGGACTCCTTGGGCCCGCCCCCCACCCCTACTCTGTAAAGAAGATGTTAAATGGTGGACTGGATGTTGCCGCAGTTGCCCCAGGTCTATTGAGTGTGGCCTGTGCAGGAGGCGTTTTGTTCCACACTCTGAAGCAAGCTTTCTGACTATAAGTCTTCCAATTTTATTTTCTTTCTTTGGAGTTTGAAACAGTGTTGTTCTGGTACTGGAGTCTTTGAAGGAGAGGCACTATGGTATGTTCCATCCATCCCATGGAGATGTGAGGATGAACGATACGGCAGGCACTGGGCTAGAGCGTGGGTGGAGGGAAATCAGGCAGACCCAGGCTTGGGTACTGGCCTTGCCCCCTGCTTAAATTCTCTGAGAGCCACTTTTTCTCTTCTATAAAATAGGAAAAATTATATACATCTTAAAGGGAGTTTTGGGGGTTTGGGCTATTTTATGTGGAAGCCAGAGGTGGAAGGGCTCCTAAGGACAGCGTAGGCTCCCACCCCATGTCTACCCATGGCCACACGCATTATCATTGCTTCCCCTTCAAGCAGATGCCAGTCCAAACCACATTAGTGAGAGATAGTGAGTTTACTAAAGCTATATGACACAGTCAGACTATACTTTGCACACGTCTTGGCAGTATTTAACATAAATCCAAATTAATCATCTTTGACCCCTCCCTCAGTACACTAAAGTCACCGTCCATTCACAGGCCAACTCATCTTCATTCTTCTTTTTATTGGGCTGTTGTGAAGATTAAATAAGATACTGTATGTAAATGCTAAGTAGAATGACTGGGGCATAATAATTGCTCAATGAATCTTAGCAGCAGCAGCAACAACAACAATTTACTATCGTTCTAAGATTTCTGTCTAGTGGGGCCAGGTTTACATTGCAAATGTGAGCCTGGCCTATGTGACTTCTACACTCCTCCAAAGTAAAATATTACAGTTATGCTTCGCTTAACCACGGGGCCATGTTCTGAGAAATGCGTCATTAGGTGATTTCATTGTTTTGCGAACAGCACAGAGTGTGCTTGCACAAACTGAGACGGTATAACCCACTACACACCTAGGCTCTATGGTACTAATCTCATGCAACCACTCTTGTATACATGGTGTGTTGTTGACTGAAGTCTCCTTATGTGACGCATGACTGTATTTTGCTTTTACGCCAACAACCAGTGAGCTCCCCAACTCTTTCCCCACATGTCATTAAGTAATTTATAAAACATTTCTCTACTGTGCATGTGCCAGAGATTACAACTAGAAAACTTTACAGCAAGGGTGCTCTCAAGATAAGACATGACTCCTCATTTTCTCAAGTTCATGAATGTATGTTGATTGCTGTCATAGTTTGGCTTCCCCCAAAAGCAGATTCAGAGGCAAGAGTTTGGGGGAAAGTAGTTAATTTGGGAGATCATTTCAGGACACGGGGTGGGCAAGAGAGATAGATAAAGAAAGGAAGCCAATAAAGAATGTGTTATTGAGCAATTTGCCATTGTGGACCACTGGAGCTTAAGCCCACTGGGAAACTGCATAGAGCATGCAGCCCAGCATTGTCCCACCCAAGGGCGAGCGAGCTGGGGCATTTGTCCAACAACTCTCGTTAATCATTGGTTGAAGAATACTTGTGGTGGCCTTGATTCCCTGACACTTTGGACCTGACCCACATATAGGCAGAGTGAGCTCTGGACACCAGAGAGAGCCCTCAGGTAAAAGGCTGCAGATGCTGATGGTTGTAAATCAAGCCAGTGTGCAAGGATGGCACATACCAAGGGGACATATATGGGGCATTGTCAACATCTGCTGTGTTACTCAACTTATTAATATGCCACATTATGTATATATACATATATGACAAAACCAGCCTTGTCCTTCTAAACTACTGCTCAGACTCCACCATCTTAGTGACAGGCTGTGGACACCTCTCTGTTGCCTACTGCAGTGCCCTTTTGCTCTCCTGAGGGAAGCCAATGGCATCCTCTTTAGCATTCCACTGCCGTGCTCACTGCAGTAACAGGGGCCAGTGTCACTCTTATTACTTAACCTGTTTTATCTTTTGTGAAACTCAGCCTTTAGCTAGAATTGTCTGAGTGGTTGCTCTAGCAATTGCTTAACGGTGAGGCTCCTTCAGCTCATTTCTCTCAAGTAATTTGATTTCATCATGCTATCAGAATTGCTTTTATGGGTTAGAAAGAGGCCTAGGGGGAGGGGGTTGATGGAAAGAACTTTTGAAAATAAAAAAAGTAATTCATTGCCTTATACTTCCCCATGTCCACCACACCCTCCATCTCTATCCCTCTGTCGCCTCCCCACCCAGGACAGAGGGATGTGTGTGTGTGTGTGTGTGTGTGTGTGTGTGTGTTCAGGGGGATTGATGAGGAACGTTTTCTGAGAAAAATGCAACTCATTTCACACTTTATCTCCTTTTACGGGAGCTTGTAAAGTATACTATTTCATGTCCCTTTGGTCCCCACACCAGAACTTTTGTGCCAAGATGGAAAAATATTATGGTTATACTCTCCAAAAAAATCAAGCAAAGCGTAACTTTGCATTGATAGTCAATGTTGACAATCCCAGTTCACCTGATGTTAACATTTCAGTAATTCCTAAATGAGTAACACATCCCTTTCATTAGGACAGTCAGAGATGTTCATAGATGCTGAAAATCCCAAGTTTAATAACTGAATAATATTTTGGTTTTACTTGAGCTTGTGTGTGAATAGAAAAAAAGGCAGCATCATGCTTTCCTCATTTGATGGGGAGGGAGGGCTCAAAAGTGGATGTGAGTTTAACGTGTAGAGTTCAAAGGAGTTTGATGTTTTTAACTACTGCCTCTTAACTTCTGGTTATTTGTAGCAATTCAGTACCAATTTGGTGCTTATAGTCAATCTGAGGGCTAGTTAGCAAGGCAACCACTTTCTACGTAATATTCAGTGCACATGGTGTTTATGATTTCCTAAAATTGCCAGTATTTTATCACATCTTTGGGGCGAGTGCCCTACTGGGTGGGGCGAGAGTATGGACTAAACTCCCTTTGAGGTAAAAACAACTACAGAAGAAATTGTGCAACTGAAAATAAAGTGCTTCAGTGCGTAAACAGTAGTTTTTAGATTTATGAACTTTGCCTGCACATTGGTGTCTAGATTGTTTTCTTCTTACGACTACTAGAAAGGCATCCACAGTTAAAGCAGAGGTGGCTTCTGGTAACTGATCTCGAAGGGGTGTTGGGGAAAATGCAGGAGAGAGATGCCCTGGGCAGACTGTAAATGGTAGATGGGGTTAACATTTTAAAACATGGCTTAATT
Organism: Equus przewalskii; assembly: GCF_037783145.1. Lineage (NCBI taxonomy): Eukaryota > Metazoa > Chordata > Mammalia > Perissodactyla > Equidae > Equus > Equus przewalskii. The sequence goes on along the minus strand of NC_091851.1, from coordinate 8,895,605 downwards.
ATCCTTGGTATTATGTTCAGGTTGATTTTTAATTTTTCGTAGTAAGAACCTCTTTGAAATAATTGATTTAAGGCGTTACCATATGCCTCTTTGTGATATGACAATCTGTAGCTATAAGCGGACCCTCATTTTAAGTTTAAAACAAAAGCTGTTCCATTGCTTCTGCCTCCAAAAAGGACAGTTTTGCTGGCAGAGTAAGTCATATCTATCTTGATTTTAGTAGAATATGCTAGAATTTCAGTAGAATATGTTTGGGTTTTATATCAAGAGAACAAAATTAGTTTCTACAACATGGGAGCCTATGGACAAAGTTAAAGGTATTGGGGAACCACCAACAGCAGAAAAAGAAACAAACAAAAAAACCAGAGAGCAAAATTGTGTATGGCAAGGTCAAAGCCAGATTCACTCCAACTCTGTTGAAAACATTCCAAGTCTTAAGTAATTCCAACGATTAGTTCAATGGCATAGTAGAACCTTCAATGAGTCATCATTGCTGTATATTTCTGCAATTTTATTTAAAAAGAAATATCTGCTTAATAACGGAGTGAAAGGAAAATGTCTGCCTAATAAATTATTTGATGTACCGTGGATGAAAACCATTGCAAACTCAACTTGCTATTTTGCTTTTTCCATCTTTCTTTTAAATTATTCTGATGTTCTGTTGACAGAATTTGTCCTCCCTTGGCTTAAGTACTCACTATTTTGTAGGGAGAAAATAGTGGGTCATAAAACTTTCTGAACTTCTAGCTATAAAATGTATTGATTAGCCTAAAGCTATCCTTAATGGCATTAAATGTGCTCAAGAAAATATAATCAGCAAGTACATCCTGACATGCTAACTAATTAAATACTTATTTTAAACTTTCATACACTTCTGGTGGGAGTGTAAATTGGTCCAGCTTCTTTAGAAAATTGGCAGAATCTACCAGAGTTAAACATCTGCATAACCTATGGATCAGTAGCTCCAACTCATGGGCATATACCCCACAGAAACAAGTGCTTATGTTCACCAAAAGCCATGTATGACAATGTTCATGGCAGCTTTACTTATAATAGCCCCAAAATGGAAACAATCCAATTGTCCATCAACACGAGAATGGGTAAATAAATTGTGAATATTCATTCCATGGAGTGTAACACTACAATGAAAAAGAATGAGCTTCTGCTATATGTAGTAACATGGATAGATCAGGCAGGCATAATATTGAACAAAATATAGACATTAAGAGTGTACTTTGTATATTCATGTATATGTAGTGTAAAAACAGACAAAATTGACCCATGATAATGGATGAGAGAATAGCAGTTACATTGGGGGTAGATATTGACTTGGGAAAAGGCAGCTTTATGGGGTATGGGTAATTGTTACATGTATGCATATATTTGTACATATGTAAAAATTCAGCAAGCAATTTAAACACAAAAGTAAATAAAAAGAAAAAATCACTCACGTTGCATAAGTCAATTTCACCATGTACAACAAAAGTTGATTTTAATAATCCGTCCTAATGAATAGGGAGCTAAGCTTTGGAATGCCAGCAGAAGAACAGATTCTATGCACACCCGGGTGCACACACACACACAACTCCCTGCATGCCTGGCCCTAAATTATTAATGGCTTGTTCAGCCTCATTGACCCTCATACTTGGAAGAGATTTTCTATGTCATCTAATTCAATGATTCATCTGAAGCTTGTCTGCAACCTTCCCTCTGGGTAGCCATTCTGCTTTTGTGAACAAGAGTCCCCCAGTGACCAGAATATGGTTGTGATCTCCTGAAGCAGACCTTACTGTCATCAGGAGCCCATCCCTGGGCAAAGATCTATCCTTGTCTATTTATCGATCTTACTTATAAGCTTTGGGGTCTAGCAGTTAAGTGGACAAAGGATTGGGATGTTGCTGTTTACTCTGAACATCATATTATATCTTGTATATATATGTCCACTGAAAGCAGGCATATTTTCAGGGATATTTGTCTTGATTTTTCCCCCCTTTTAGTTAATTACAGCATATCTTCCCACCAGGAACTATGTTTTCTCATACATAGCTTCTCAATAGTTCTCCTCAGGAATGAAATAAGATAATGTGGATATATCCTTCTATTTGCACATCTTCTCAGAATCTCTTCACCCTCTCCATATTCTAGGGCTAACCACCCTTGTTCTCTCAGTAGTTAGCCTTTTCCTGCTGTCAATACAAAGATTCACAAGTCCACAATCCATTCACTCATTCATCACGTATTTATTGATCATCTCCTACGTGCCAGCACTGTCTTAGGGATATAGTGCTAACTAAAACCAGATGTGGTATCTTCCTCCTTAGGGCTTTCACTCTATTAAGATTAATAAAATATTTACATAAATAAGTGTAAAATTGCAACTATGATAAGTGCTGCGAGGGAGAGCTACATGGTGTTATGAAAGCATAAAAATAGGGAGTCCTCAGTGTCAGAGAGGTGTTCCCTGGAGAACTGATCTCTGAGTAGAAGACAAATAAAAGTTAAAGTAATCTAGGAAAAAAGGAGAGAAATTTCACTTCAGAAAGAGGAAACAGCATGAGCAAGGCCTAATGGCAGGAAGGCAAGAGAGAACATGCTACATTCAAAGAACAGAAAGAAGGCCAGTGTAGCTGGCGTGGAGAAAGCAAAGAACGATGCAGCCTGAGATGAGTCTAGAGAGACAGGAGAGAGCCAGAACATTCAGGGAGAGATGTTCACATTAATGTGGGGAGTGGCTGGAGGACAGAGTAGGCTTCAAATGTTTGTAAAGGACATTCCTTGCAAAGTAGCTGAACAAACAAACTAAAGAGAGAACAGGTTTTGAGAGAGAACTGCTTAAATTAGTAATTTTGGAATGGAAATATTACATGAAGGTCCAGGGTGTAATCTAAGGACAAGGTGGAATGGAGGTTGTTGTCAAAAATGAGCAGGTCAAGAAACTGGCAGGCCACGTGCTGGGTGGGTCCTCTCTTGGATGTTAAAATCTCCCAGGGTTATGGCAAGCACTGAGGTGGAGATGAAAACCATAACTCAGTGCCAGAGGCTTTGATGAATGTGGGAAAGTGACCAAGAGGTCACAAATAATTGAGAACTGACCGTAGTTGCCATGGTTCTATAAGAACTTGTATAATTTTTCTGTGGGGAATTACGTCTTCTAAAGGTTAATGCTGATGGCCATCGCAACTGAGCATGATTACAGTATTTATTAGCTTTATATAGCTCTATAAATTTATGATTTAAGTACTTCTTAAACATATGAAAAAGTTGGAGAAGAATTGTATAGGAAGAGAATAAATAGGGAAAACTAAGACAAAAATCTAGAAAGGCCCCTTGAAGTGTGTAATGCCAAGCTAAGGTGATAAAGTTTATTCTGTAGTAGCTCGAGAGTCAGCATAGGCTGCCATTGTCTTGTGTAGGGTTGTGGTGTGATGATAACTATACTTTAGGACGAATCACTTGGAAGCGGTGTGCTAGAAAGATTGTAGAAGAGAAGAAGACCAAAGGGGCTCAATTATGAATTGACTGCAGTTGTCAGGGTGAGGGCTGATCAGACCTTGAATGATACCAGTGGGAAAAGAAGAAAAAGAAGAGGTGGTGTAAAATATTTCAGAGGGTCATGTCTTTAGGATTCACTTGCTGGCAGGGAAAGCAGTGAAATACGGTGGTGACTAGGAGAGAGATAAAGCTTCAGGCAGAAACCAGGAAGTTAGAGAGGAGGTTCATTTTGTGGAAGAATACACTTTACATTTCTGGTTCTGGAGCACATCAAGGGGAGGTATCCAGCTGATTACAAATGTACGTGCTAAACTCAGGGAAGAGGTGGCCTGAAAAAGCCTTCTGTGGTTAACTGCTAACCACTAATGCCCATCCTAGCCTCCTTCTTTTGCTTTGCAGCCCAGGGGGACTCCTCCTGCTTTCTTCCCCTCTTTACTTTCCCCCATCTTCTCCATTAATTCCTTGCTGCTCATAGCTTACTTATCGGGACAAAGTCTCCTCAGCTCCCCACTTTATAGCTCCCTTCCCCGAGCATTCTATCTTTTCCTAGAAACCCTCCCTTTTCTTGCTTAGTTCTCTTCATTTGTGTCCCCACATCCCTAATGCGCTTGCCATGGGTTGCCTCTTGTCTATTTTCTCACCCAGACCTTGGGCTTTGGAGGACAGGGACTCATTAAAAGTGTCTCTTTTCTGGTTCAATAATAATTTCCTCAATGAACTAGCTAACTAATTAACTAAGAAGTTTTACTAATTTTAAGGGTTTTTTACATTTTGAAGCCTTCATTTAAGGAAATGAATGGGACAAAAAAATTCAAAACAAATCCACAATCTCAAATGTTGTAGATGAATTTACAAAGTTTCGAGAACTTGTGTACATTTTTTGTATGACATTGGTTCTCTCTGGCTTATAAATAAAAGTAAGTGGAGGTCAACCCTACTTTATTTTGTCCCCCTTCCTAATGCACTCTCTTAACAAAGCATGCAGGAAGTCAATCAGAAAAGCAACATTTATTCCTGGAAATGGGGACAAACACCTCCTCTCTCTTGCTCTTCTTCTCTCCCTCATTTTCTCTGAATGTCTACTAAGATTTGAACCATTAGTATGAACTATTGGAAGATGTATTTTCCTTCCAGTAAAATTGGGTCTTTTAAATCTCAGATCTCTCCATTTCAGCAACACCGCTCTCTTTCTACATCTACACAGACAACGTCAAAGGAGCCTCTCGGACTAGAAGACATCCTCACAGATGTGTTGATGGATGAGTCTGCTGCTGGTTAAAGCAGACGGTATAGAGGGAAAAAAGGGCTGAGTTTAGGATGTTTGAATGGCATACATTTAATGGATGTTTCTAGAAAAAGGAGCCAAGGGAGATCAAATAGGTAGTAGAAGACAGGGAAGAAAGCAGTGTTGCAAAATCCAGGAGGAAAATCTGCAAACCCATAGAGAAAGAAAGTAAATTAATGGTTGCTAGGGGCTTGGCAAGGGGAGGGGAGATTGGGGAGTGACTATTAATGGGTAAGAATTTATTTTTGGAGATGATGAAAATATTCTGGAATTAAAGGTGATGGTTGCACAACTTTGTGGAGATATTAAAAACCCCTGAATTGTACACTTTAAAACAATGAAAAATAAGCTTAAAACAAAGAAAATCCAGGAGGGAAGAGATTGAAACATGAAAAACTTAGTGAGCACATCTAATACTGGAGAAAATGAAGATTGATTGAAAGGCTATGGATTTGGTGATTAGGAAGCCAGTGATAAGCTTAAAGAGAGTAGTTTCAATAGAATAGTTGCTTCCAACTCCTCTTCTTTCTGCCCCATAAATATATAACCTCTGAGGTTATTCCTTCACATATTTTTATCTCTATTGGCAGAATGTCTGATGATTTTGCAAGTTCACAAATGTATGTAGTTTATATAAGCTAAAGGGACATTCTGGATGAGATTTAGACATTCTGATTATGTGTGCTCATATTCACTGGGACATAGTATAAGTGTGTAGTTCTTGCTGCCCTTCTAAAACCAAATCCATCCTACAAAATCTGGTCTGTTCATGTTGTCTGAATCTCAAACATCATCTCAAATGTCTCTAGACGGAGCAGGCATTACCTTCTTTGAATTCTGATAATAGCTTTCAGTTGTCTGGTTATTTGGCAAGTTGTTTGCTCTGTCTTGTGTCAGTTCATTGGTGGAGTACTGCAGGCCTTGTGACCCTGGGTCAGCCACATGTTTTCTCCGAGCCATATTTACTTGGATGGTAAATTAAGGGTAATAAACCTTAATCTGAGGACTTCTTATGAGAAAATTATATGAAAGTGCTTTGAAAGCTACGAAGCAAATGTCAATACATTTTTAATTTATATTGTTGTAGAATTGAAGAGGCATTTAAATCTTTTATTGCTTTTTAGCTCTAAACTGGTATAGGACCAGCCCCCTAAATGTCTCGTATGTATGCTCACAAACTTCACATCAGTGTATACTTTACTAAGGCCTGTCTGGCTCAGTACTAATTCGTTGAATTGAATACTCTTTAAATGAGAAAAATCTAGTACCATGCCATGATTGACTTCTCTATTGCCTTCTTTTATTTTTGGTAATATGTTTTATTCTGCTCTTCATTTAGGGTTCCCAAATGAGCCTGCTGCAGTCATTGCCCTCAGCACCATTAAGGAATGGCTGGCCAAGAATCACCACGAGGTAGGGGAAACAACACAATCAGGGAACATTCAAGATGATGTAATTTGATCTTCAATTTCAGAAAAGCAGATAAATTTATTCCATAAATATCAAGTAGACCTACTCATTGAGCCAAAGCTGGCCGACTATGCTTCATTTGGATTACATGGATGATTAACTATTTCCCTGTAATGAATTGACTGAAGGGATTATAGTGACTGGTTTTGGTGATAAAGATGGGTGAAATGATCAGATTCATTTAGCCATTATCTCAGTTTTACATCTTTGGATACTATGGGTTTTGTGTGCAAAAGAAAGAACAGGATGGATTTCATTTAGATTAAGAATAAAAGATCATCCTATGCTCTTTTCCTTAAAGAGTTAGATTATCTTTGTTGACAGAGGATTCCTGGTTTAGAGCATTTATTTCATATCCTGAGCTCTCTTTATAACTAATCACTTCTATAAAGTAACTTCCGAGTGTGAGATTGGAGTGAGTTCGGAGAACTGATAGCTAAATCATTACGATCAGGATTTTTTATGAAACTAATGCTTCCATCAGAGTATCCATCATGCCTGCTATTCTGCTTATCTAATAAGATCTTTGGGATATGTTTAATGATGAACAGGAGAATTACTCAAGTAAACAAAGCAACACAATAATTGGAGACACTATGGAGGCTTAGATTTCAGAGGTTAATAGGTTTCATAAAATGCAAAATCTTGTGCCTTTTTCTGCTGATTTTGTTTTTGCCCTCAGATATTCACATGAATGTTATAAAGAATTTTGTTCCATTTTATGATGGACCAGAAATTTAGCTTTCTCCTTGGGTAGGATATGGTTTATTTGGAAATGTTTGTGTATGGAAACAGGCTATGGGAGTTTCCTAATGAGAGATAGCTCTTGGTGCCTTTGTGTGTTTAAAGAAACAATAGTGTTCTTTTCCACTAATTGCTATAATTTCAACATATCTTAAGTGGGTATGAACATTGTTAATCTCAAGTAGAAGTAAAGGTCACATGGCCAAACATAAGCATTTTGGTGCTTGCTCTTTCTTCTTCTCTTACTTTGAAAGGCATATGACAACTTCAATTTAGAGGGTACCTTTAATAACCTCAAAGAAACAGAATAATAATTTAAAAAACCTAAAATAGCCAGTTTACAAAACATGTATTTGACATGTACTCTTTATTTTCATAAAGCTCTTGTGAAACATCTATGATAGAGATTGTTATCCTTATCCTCATCCAATATTAAAAGGTTAAATGACATACTCAAGACTTCAAATTAACAGAGTCAAGACTCTGACTCAGTTCTCCTGACTCCAACAGCCATTCCTCCTTGGAACGCTCTGGAGGCCAGGGAGAGAAGTTCAGGCCCTTGAAAGCTGGTGCCTTCAGTATGTCTCTTGGTCACAGTAAATGCTCTTCACCTGGGCCATCTGCTTTGCAAAAATGTAGAGTGTTTGATGAGTAAAAGTTGATAACTGAGCTAGTGTATTGGTGCAAATCCATTATTTTTGCTAAAATAATAATCCAAAGATATTCCCCACTGATTGAAGTTCAGATGTGTCATCTTGGCACGTGATGGAAATACAAATAACCGCACAAATCATCAAGGAGGTGATAATGAAGAGTAAACATACTGATTGCATTTACAGCTTTTTGGTGAATTCTACGGATGGACACTCTTCTAGTTAAATTATTCAGAAAATTATTTTCCCTAGAAATTTGTCAGCTTAGTGTTTCCCACTTTATAGTTTTGCTCCAATTTTCTTACTAGCCTACTCTGTCTTTGAGTCCTTCTTTTGCTATCATATTTTTTTTCTCATTTCTTGGGTCCCTGGTAGGAAATTTACATATTTTGGATTGAGGAACACATCTTAGTTGTTGCCATTGAAACTTCAAACGTATCCTGTGTTGATTCTCTCTTAAAAAGCTCTTTGTTTCAATGTGCATTGCCTAATTTAAACAAGCTAATTTGAACAAGTCAGGTTTTACTTAATAAATGAGTTATAAGTGGTATGACATAGATAAAAGCTATACAAACTGATTATATAGCAGTATTTTTATTTATTTTTGCTATTAAAAACAAAATAGGTTAAGGACTGATGAAAGAGCATTACTTCTTATTCAGTTGTCTCTTCATTGCAGTATTGTTTTGACATTCTGATTGTTCAAACTATTTATTCATTAATTCACTCACTTCATAAATATTTATTGAATTCCACTAAACACCAGACACTTTCCTAGATACCAGAGACGGAACACTGAAAGACAAAATCCTTTTCTTATCATGTTCATAGTCTAGGAAGAGAGAAACATAAACTAAGCAAATAAAGAAACGAGATAATTCAAAGAGTACTTTACAAAATCAAACAGGGTAGTTGGACAGTCAGTTATTGGGGGATGCAGTTTTAGATAATGTAGAGACTGTTCTGTAATCTTGGAACAAATATTTGTCTGATGGGAGGGAGCAAGCCAAGCCACACAGAGTTCTTGAGGTACAACGTTCCAGCCAGAAGGAACAGCAAGAGAAAACCCCTGAGGGCAGAATGAGTTTACTGTTTACCAGCAATGGTTAGAGAGTGTGGTTGGAGCAGAGAGACAGAAGAACGGCAGGAGACAAATTTGGACAAATAGGCAGTGATCAGATAGATCATAGAGTGTTGTGGTTCATGGAGAAACTTTCATTTTTCCTCTAAGTTTAATGAGAAGTTGTTGACGGTTTGGGACAGGGAGTGGCATGATGATTGGATTCAACTTTAAAATAACAAAAGTCTGGCTTAGCTGCTTGGAGAATGGACTTCAGAGATGTCAGAGTAGAAAAGAGAAAACCAATTAAGAGGTTTCTGCAGTAAATCCAGGCAAAGAAGAAGGTTCTTTGGAAAACAGTGATGGTGGAAAAAGAGGTAACAGCATCAGGTTTGGAATATATTTTGACAATAGAGCCAACAGGACTTGAGGATTGTTATCAGGGTAGGCTAGCTCATGCTGCACTTACAAGCAACCTCCAAATTTCAGTGCCATAAAACAGCAAAGGTTTATTTTTGCACACACTATTTGTATATCTTGAGTCAGCAGAGGGCTCTGGGTGAGTCAGGAACCCAGGCTGACAGATGCTCTACCATGTGAAATATCATCTATCGCGTGACAGGAAAAGGTAGACAATCAAGTAACAGCTCTTAAGTGCTTCTACAAAGGAATGTCACATATAACTTTCCCTCACATTTCATTGCTCAGAGTGAGGCACCCAGGGGACAAGGAAATGCAATCCTCTCATCCGTTCAGAATGGAGAGAACTGGATGTCAATGAAAAATAGTAATATCTCTCATAGCAGTAAGTCAGATGTGGGATAGTATGTGGGGAAAACAGAAGAGTCAAAATGACAACTAGGTGTTCAATCTGAGCATCTGGGTAAATTTTGGTGCATTTACTGAGAAAACTGGTAGAGGAATATGCTTATGTGAAAAACATAAAGAAAATGAGAATTATGTTGCAGACAGTTAAGTCTGAGATGATATTAAATATGTAATGAAGATTTCCAAAAGACAGTTGGCTATTTGAGCCTGAAGCTCAGGATAGAAGTCAGAAAGAAAGGCCTGGTAAAATTGATCAGATTATTGTAAATTTAACTTGGGTTTGGGTCTTAGTTTGAGATTGGTTGCAAGAAATAGAAATACACTCAAGCTAGCTGATATAAGGGAAAATATATTATATAAATGAACTATATTAGAAAAAGCTTCAAGTTCAGGGGCTGTAACTGGAGCAGGGTCTCATTAGCAACTGAAATTGCAAACTATAAGTCCAACAAGAAGCAAGATAGGTAATTTTCGTTTTCTCTCAACCTTTCTCTCTCAATGTCTTTCTTAACTCTGTTTCTCTATTAATTTTTTTTTCTTTGCGCGTTATTTTCCCTACTCATTTACCTGCTTAGCGTGGCCCCGTTATGTCTGTATCTGCCCATTTGTGGGTCAATTAGCGCTGCTTGAAGGAAGGCCAGGGTTGAGCTTGGTGGACAAAGTTGCATCTTCTGGGACTCTCAGCTGGGCAAGTTTTCTGAAATTTTCCTTTAAAAAAATTGAAGAATCTATGTAATGTGTTTCTCCCATCAGTGGCCACATCTCTCTCAGTCAGATTAGAATGTGATTCAATGGGGCACATCTTCATGACTTTTGACAGTCATACACCATAAATAATAGAAGCGATTACTGAGCCTTCACATTTAACCATCTGCTCACTCTCTGATTTCTAAACTATCAGGAAAGGACACTTCTTCTTTTCCAAAACAATAGTTGATTTGATTCTATTTAATTACACACATCTCCCCCAGCTTGTGTGGCTGGACACATCCACATCCAGGAGGCCTCAGTGGAGCTCTTGGGCCTAGTGGACAGGATGAGGAAAAACATGTTCTATCATCGACCACTCATTTGTTTCATTTGCCCAAAGTCTGAATGTGAGGGTGCTGTTGTCACCATGTATTTAAAGGGACTCAGGGACTTGAGGCAGGGAGCCCAGCTGAACAAATAGTACAATTGGCTCCGACTGCAATGGCTCTAGTGGGAGAGACGGAGCAGCACTTTAATGAAAAAAGGAAGGAAAATCCTCGAGAGGATGTAAGTGGGGCACAAAAATGACTTGTTGGAACTAAAACATATAATGACTTCTGATTGGAAAACAAAGAGAATCTTCACTACTGAGAATTGAATTATTGCTCTGAAAAGACCAGAGAGATGAATGGTCTTACAACACAGAACGGAAATACAAAGAAATAGAAATTATGACTGAAGAGATAAGGTAGGTGGCAGAGAGACCCGAGGATCAAACATGAGGTGGGCAAGGGACGAAAATTACCCACTGGCATTTTCAATTAAATTAAGAGTGAAGAACTTCTAAGTTCAGAAAACCAAAAGGAAAGAATGTCAGAGTTGGCTATAAAAAATTGACAGTATGTGGCATGATAACTTTTCCATAAGTGCCCATTTTTCTCAGCTGGAAACTTTATTACAGAGACAAGTGAGCAAAATAAGAGGCGCTTATGGAAATGAGCAGCGGAAATGTGGCCCAGACTCCTAACCTGGGTGGCTGCTCTGCATTATCATCTACAGTTTCATGCATTCCTCATTTTTCATGCAGTCTAAAAATATCTTTCCTTGTGCAATAGAGATTTCTCCACTCTGCAGCTCTGAGGCACCCCTTTCGTATCTGGAGGTTAGCCTAAGAAATGTTTTTACAGTGCCCGTTCTATTGTTCTACCCCGGAGACTCATATGGCATTTGGCTATTGGTCTCTGGGGCAGTGTCCATATTTTTAATTTTTTCCATAGAAAGCAGAAAAAGAACAGGATGTCTTTGGCCTCTAAAAGCTACAAATGGCCTGGTATTGTAAGATATTTCTCCATTATGGAGGTCATGTTTAGTGATTTCAAATACCCCTAGAAGCAAGCATGCTGCTGCACAGAGCACTTGTGTTGTCTTCTGGGAAATCATCTTAGCAGGCAAGGCATCTAAGACGAATATTCTGGGATGGAAGACCAATGGATTTTAACGTTTTTAGTGCGGAAACACCAAAGTACTAATCAGGCCTCAGTTGTAGCATAACATCAACCTGGACCCCTACTCCCCTAGTCACAAGGCAGTAGATAGACGGGCAGAAGCGTGGCATTCTGGGATGCTCTAATTAAAGCTGTGGCCATGTGCCACCATCCAGAGAGGAGGCCGCGGTTCACCTGAGACCAGGCTCCAGCTGCATCTCTGCAGATCTTTGAGAATGGCATGACCCAGAAATTTTTCGCATTCAATCTCTCCATGGGAATTTCCTAATCTCGCCGCTCGTGCCAGCAGCCCCCTCCTCTGCAAGCAGACCTCTTTGTTCTGGGATGGGAACAATTCAGTAGAGAAGCATTTGGTTCATCTTTGAAGGCCCTTAGTGGGCACCTGGTTTGACTTGGATATCATTGGCGGGAGAAACCCCAGCTCTGTATTTTCAAAACCAAAATCAGTTTTCTTCTGTGTAGGAGGAAAATGGAAGTTTTCTCTCATTGTGTGCAGAGTTTGGGCCTTTGCCTAACATATATTTTAACTGTGCTTTTAGCACAAACAGATTGTTGTTCAAATAGTTAAATATCATACTTGTCATTTAAATTGTTTATTCTGTGCCTTCTGAGGGAAACACGACACCTGTGGTATTGCTGTTTGTCACAGATGCCTACAGATGTGGCAGGGCACATGCGATGCTGTGTGTACATGGCTGTGTTGCACTGAGACAGATACCTAGCTCTACACTGGTTGCTAGCCAAGGTCCCAGACCTTACCCAGTGTGGTCTAGACCTCAAGGTCAACTGGTGGCAACCAGAGAGCAAAACTAGTTTTGAGCTCATCATTGTCTTTTTGAAGTAAAGATATTGGTTTCTTCTGTGTGGCAGCAGTTACATTGTCACCCTCCCCTGACTTCCAACATTCTGACAGACTATCCACAAAAGGGATTGTATTGAAAAAGGTGGACAGATTCCTCTACCCCAGAAAATCGAATTGGGAATCCATTGAAGAAATGCATGATTAGCATCCTGTTCTCGTGCTAATTTGACAAGATCAGGGACGTGGCCACTTGTTTCCTCATTATGGATCACAAAGAAACCGTGTTTAGCTCCTGGTGCCAGGACTATTTTTTCCCCTTCTTGGCAGAGGTCTTTGAACATATGCAGTGTTAAAAATTGTTTGTCACTTTTGTTTCAGAATCACATTATGGATCACCAAAAAAACCCCAGTGTGGGGCCTGCCTTATGTCACTGACATGAAACGCCTTAGGATCTCTGTGGTTCTTAAAAGGGGCCTTACGCGAAACATGAAATGATACTTACATTTCTGATGGGAAAGTTAGATCCTTCACACCAAGTTTCAATTCCTGTGGATGATTCTTTACAGAAATGCGAAATACGTAATGCACCATCCTTCAATTCCCTACAACACGGGTGTATAGTTAACATTCAGAGACCTGAAAGGAGCAAATCGAGTGCTCAGAGTTCTCCCTGGGGAATGTCTTTTTATGTCTACAAACACCGTTTGAGTATTTATGCCAGCCTTAGTTTTTGGTGCAATATAAGGTAAAAATATCTGTATTTAGAAAGATAAATTCCATTAAAAATATTCACATTCTGTGCAGGAACGTGGTTATGGTAATAATCATCATCATCCTAATATGCCGCTATAAAAATGTATCCTTTGACTAGCCCAAGCATGGTCTTCAGGTGGAAACCATGATGCTCAATGGCTGTGACATAATTGAAGAAAATTATTCCCAGACTTTGCACATATGCCGTGCTCCTTTTGCTCTTCAAGAAGCACGATGACTTGTGAACAGTTTATATTTTCTCTCTCCCTCCACCTATCTTCCTTCCTTCTTTCAATTCTCCTTCCTCTTCTCCCTCCTCCCTTTCCTCTCACTCTCTTTCATATACACACACACACACACGCGCACACACACACGCTCTCATACTCACACGCACAGTACTTTCCTGTTTTCAGGCTGTCTTTGTTGAGATTTGTGACAAGCAGTCACATTGTGGTCGAAAGTGAGTTCTCTCCCTTTATCTTATGATTCTAAATTCCCATTATTAGAGTGAAAGCCATACCCCAAGCAAGCTTCTACCTTTCTTGGTTGGAGTGTTCAAGTGCTTGGTGTCACCATAGACGGCCCCATCTTAGAGTTTGCCAAGTGAGCAATCCCCTTACCTCTCCAACCTCACACTGCTTTAGCATCTTTTCACAATAGGCCTGCCCAAGTTCTGGGAGCCAGACATTAGAAACCCTCGCTGTTGTCTCCAAGTTTCATAACTGTTCCTATCAGTGAGAAGCACAATATATGGCATATTAAAAACTTTGCTGCTTTGATTAGTGAGCCCGCTGCCATTTAGCCAGTGTGCCAGGGTAAGCAGAGCTTTCATCAGACACTTTTAGATACTGAGGTAAGGTTGTGCCCTTTCCCCTAGTCTTACTCTGTGTGGAGAGCTCTTTAAAATCAAATGATTGTTTTTTCTCCCAGCAGGGGATGTCTGGATAATCAGGGTACTCTGGTGACATCAACCTACAGTTCCATGTAGTTTAAGGTGGCTTGTTGACTTCTCTCCTGAGATATAAGCAACACACGTCCTCCTCTGCCAGCTACTCTTAACCCAGCAGTGCTCATTATACCCCCATTACTTTTTAAAAAAATATGATGGAGTCTAGAGAGAACCTGTAGAGAGAAAATATACTCTGTCTTGGTGGTGGTGGTGGGTGACAATTATGTTTAAATAGCTGTGGAAAGTCATATATATATATATATATATATATATATATATGTATATATATATATATATATACACTACTGGTAGGTTAAAATAGCAAAAGAGGGAAGGGAAACCAATATTTTTATGGCTCCTCATGTGTCCTATGGCCTGTGTTTGGGACATATACTCTTACATGTTTCTATGACATACGCTATTACATCTTCACAAAACTCTCTTCAAGGTGGGTAGTTTTATCTTTAATTTTACAGACGTGGTAGTTGAAGTTCAAGGAAAAGGAAATTCCTAAGGTCAACTAGTTGGTCACTTTCATTTTCTGCTGTAACCCTGCTTCTGTGGCCAGTGGTAATTAGTCCAAAGTTGGACATCTTACCAAACTTAGCCACTCAAAAGTACATATGTGGGCATGGAACCAAAAATAGGCTGACTAGAGTCTCTCTGGAGTTTTTTGCAAACTGGAGTTGGGAAAGGGAAATTAGGGCCCAATTTGGTGGTAAAGCTGAGAGATATGGGGCACAGGAGCTGCCAATGGCCATATTCCCTCCCATCTTGGGGAGAAAGGTTCTTCTTTAGGAGGATATTTTGCTGAAGATGTCACCGATGCTGGGCAGTTGGCAGAGTCATAGAACCTATTCTGCTGGCTTAAGTGAAGAATCAAATCTTAGGCAAAATATGGTGTATTTTAGCAAAATGGAGTGACTTCTCATTTTTAGTATTAACAACTCAAGATAGTAATTCTCCACTAGAGCAAAAGGAGGCCGAGAATCATTTGGAGGGTTTTTGTCCCCAAAACTACATGTTTTAAATCATTCATTCTATCCCTTTCAGAGAAACTCTGCTATGTTGAACCACTGCTCTCAATGGAATTATTCCAGGTCTTTTAAACGTGTTGGGTTGGAAAAAATACTTAGAGTCATTGTTCTCAAAAGTAGACTAAGAACCTTTTTAAAAATTCAGTCTTTCAATACTTACTTTCATGCAGGGGGCTAATCATAAGATTACTTATTTATTTACTCATTCATTCATTTTTCTGATGGTTGTAACTTCCTCTTTCTTCATTATAACTTGAAGGTAAGAAACATGTAAGTTTTAATGGAAGCCAGTGTTGGGTAGAAGCCAAGAATAAGTAGCATGAGACAGGAGAAGTAGAGACTCCCTACAATTAATATTTCAGTGCATAGTTCTTAAAAAGGGAAAAAGAGTTTTGTTCAGATGACATGACCAGGATGTTACTAGGGTTGGGATTGCTGTGTTTAAAAGAGGATGGATCCTTTTGCAAAGTATGGCTTAAAAGTCCATAAGACTATGAGACAGCTTTCAAGTTTAAAGGATTATATCAGCAAAGCCACAATGTAACAGTAGCTCAACTCCTCCTGCATGCAGCCAGAACGGGACTTATGGCTCCTGGAAGCTGGGAGGGAGGAGGTAGGGTGCAGTTCACCGCTGGCTATTATTATCCCAAAGAGGAACCTTGGTGTAAAGATTAGAACATTGGAGTAAAAATAAAAAAAATTTGAGTTCTAATCATATTAACCCACTTTTTTGTATAACTTTGGATAATTAACTCCATCTCTCTGGACTCCTCATCTGCAAAACGAGGAGTGTGGTCCATGTCTGTTCCACCTCCATGTCTGTTCCACCTCCAGAATTCGTCAACACTGATGCTGTCTTCTGGAACAGCCACAGTCATGTCTTTGCTCAGGTCATCATAACACAATCAGACCAATAGAAAGCTTTGTTCTCTCTGATGCTCCAGGCTCTTTAGGTGACATACCAAAGGTCAAACAGCATTTGCAAATGCTGTCTGGATGCCTTTAAGATGACTCCCAACTTCCATATGGGTGTATCTTCAGAGTCAATGTTAACAACCTTGACCCATTTATTGTAGGAGAAGAGGCCGCCATGTTGCTTTTCTGTAAATGATCTGGATTATGTGGTGGTTTCAAATAACCAACCTTTAAAACTTCTTATGAAATCACATCTGCTGATTATCCAAATGATGTGACATTTTTATAAATAGAAAATAAACTTCTGAGCGTGTGATTGGGTCTACATCTGACATGGGATAAAAATGACACTGAAAGGTCCTACTGAAGGACGTTCTTCAGCCATTTTTCTTAAGCTGGAAGCATGTGCCTTCCTTCTTACTAGGTAGGGAGGAAAAACAACACTTTGCCTTATCCTCCACCTTGCTTGAATAAGACTCAGGTGCTGCCATGATTGAATAAAAATCGTCAGTCTTGCCACTGTCATCTAGCTCATTTCAGGGAAGACCAAAAAAGGTAGTTTCTCATTCTAGTGGAGTACAGTGATTTGCCTGTAAGAGCCAGTGTTCTCAGTCAGTGCTCTGTATTCGATGGAAACTATGGCCAGAGCTGTAGCCATCTCATTGTTTCTCCTAACACATTTGGGCATAGAGGTGGCCTCTATGGAAACCAGACCTCCTTTGATGATGGCACTGCTACTCACTATGGTAAGAAACATGAGTAGGTCTGGCAAAGCCATCATTTCTCCAATCTCTTAGATCTTCAACAGAAAACATACTGGAAAAAATTTCAGAAGAGTGTGGACCTATAGACATACAACATCAGCTTAATTTTGGATAAAAGTTGGATTGGAGGAGCTGGATTGTGAGCACAGTGACGGAAGGACTTGCTAACACGCCCCCTCTCAATCAGATTGGGTTCTCCTCATTTCTAATCATGAACCTCTTAGAAGTTCTATCACATAGGAATTTGAGGGTAGAGAAGTAAGCTTTACTGCCTTCGGTCTACACCAGGGAGCCTCAGCCACATAGATGGAGACTATTCATTTGCATGAAGCAGGGAATAGAGGGATACTGGAGAATTTACAGCTCCCTAAACCTGTGGTGAATCCGAGTTACTAAAACCTGATCAGAATGAAGTGATCTTGTCTTTGATCTCAAGTTTGAAGGCCCCAGGCAAAAAAGTAAGAGCTCTAGGTGAATCCTGAACTATTGATCTTAGACTTGGTTTTGCAGCAAGGGTTGCAACCACTTGGCACATGACCTGCTGGGCACCAGGGTAAGTGATGTCTAATGTTGGGGAGGTGCTACCTTGTACATACTTTCTGTTATGTGACCTCTTTGAAAAAAGACAGAGAGAAGAAAAGAGAGAGAGATTTTAAATTATGCAATTGTTTTTCTGTTTCACACTAAACCTTTGCTTGAGATAAGACATATGAATTCATTTTTCTTCCAGTTGGTCCAAATTCTTATGTGTTTCTTAGTGTCTTTCTGTACTGGGTGATGACAGTATGTGAAGACTTTTTGTTGTCATTGTTGCTTCTTCACAGTGCTCCTAAATATTGGCCAAAAACGTCATCTTTCGCTCAATGGCCACTTATAAAAACTCCAGCAATCTCTCCTAAAGCTGGAGGAAAAATGGGCTTTGTTGGACTTATTGAGAGATGTGTCAGTTTCCAACATAGGGCCTTTTAAAAGAAGTTTAAAGAAAATTTTGCTGTGTGAAATTTTCACTTTATGTGCTGACTTTAGAGGCATAAGAATAACTCAACTGCATTTATTTTGCAACATAAATGTTGGCTGTTTCTAACCAGCAGATAGTCCTTTGCTCTGGGCTGTTTTTCCTGCCTTGTTATACACTGAAGAGTTTCCCTAATGACCCGGGTGTTGGTGAGCTTATCGATGAGACACTGACCTGGGAATGAGGAGATTAGGGAACCATTTTGGAACTGATCTTCTTCTGTAAAATAAGGTGAAAATCACCTGGGAAATGATTAAATCAGATAACAGGGCCATACCCTAAATCTGGGAGGACAATGGCCTATACTTTTTAAATTTCTTCAGCTAGTGGTTGAGAACGATTAGACCAGTTACTCTAATGGATCTTTTCCAGCTAGAACGTACTAATATACAAGCTCATATTTATTATCTTCAATGTGGATCTGCCAAATGAGGACTGTGAGAGTAAACCCCTCTTTCAGTCAGTGTATAACTGGTCTTTTAACAAGGAATTAGAAACCTCAGATGGGGGTATTGTTCAGAAGATGCCAAACTGGCTACCACAGCCTTCCTCCTGATGAGCACTTGTTTCTTTAGTCCCACAATCCCTTTTGACATGAGTTGGCAAATCAACGAGTTTGATGATGTCTACATATAAAGCGTAACCTCAACTCACATGAAATATCTATGGGAGTTACTAGTCAGCTTTCTGTGGCACCCTGCACATAGTAGGGGCCTTTTACTCTCTCTTAGAAAGCATTTTAATATATTTCCAGTGTCCATAGTAATCACTGTCTCTGGATATGTGCTCAGATGCCTCCTTGCATGAGATGTGTTTAATAAATTAGTAAAAGTCATCAACATATACAAATGAATCATTATTTCAGTGATTGTTGTAGTCAGATTGTAAAAGAAAGCCAACAGTTTTATCTCTTGGATCTCATATAATTATGTTGGTTCCTGAAAAACCTTTTGAGAATAAAGTGCTCAGTCACATGAAGCAAATTTGTTCTCCCCAGGCATGAGGGCACCACTTAGCATGTCTGCAAGAGACGATTTTCTGATCACTACTCTGTTGTCTTTATGGGAGCCTGTTTATACCACCCACCTATGGGTTGCCCTGAATATGCAGATATGTGTCACCCACAATGTTTCCAGAATCTCTTGCCACAGACAAAATTAACCTTCTTTAAGGAATTGGAAAATGAGCTGCCATACTAAAATTTATTTCTGAAAATACTAACCACCTTAATATATTCTGCTGTCCAGAATTTTACTCTGAAAACAATTAGAGCATGATGGGCTGTGTGTTTGACAGTCCAAATTGAGCTACAAATGACCTGAGTGTGCTTCAGCTAAGCACAGGGCAACTTAGGAATGTATTAAGTTGAGTAATCATCTCATATATTTTTCCCCTGGGTTCAGTGACATCTACAAAGTGCATTTTTCTAAGAAGTTTTTCTTTTTACAAATTTAAACTCAGGGGAAATAGGATCCATATGTTCCTGATTCATTTGTACTAACTCATCAAAACGTTCTTTTCTTTATAAGTTATTGGAAGTCTACAGAGGATTTTGACTGTTTTTTATAAGTTCTTTTAAGCCTTTCTGTCTAGAGGCAGGAAATGGCCATTTGCCAGCAGTGAGTGAACCCCCCAAATAGTCACGTTCTGTTTAGAAGGCAAAGGAAAAAGAAAATTCATTCCCTGTTTTCTAAGTACTGTTGGGAAATGGTTTTCCTTAGAGGGTGGGAATAAATGTATACTCTGGAATGTATTAGCAGATTTATTAAATGTGTAATTAAAGAAATTCCATGAGGTGGTTGCAGCAGGAATGAGATTTAAATTGCCCCCGTCACCATTGCCTTACCTACGAAACTCTTTAGAGCAGTTGGTTTACCCAACAGCATAGAGCCTTGAACTAAGAGAAACGTGAAACATCTTCAATGTGCACAGCAGAGGTTATTGTGTGCATACGTGTGTGTGTGTATGACAGAGAGAGATTTATTCAAACCCTATTTCCTACTGCATTTCGTACTTCTCCATATTGAATTCAACAGATCTACTTTTGGGAGTCAAAAATAACCTGGTATACTGCTGCATTGCAAATAAAGGTGAACTTTGTGACTTACTAACAATAGTCAAGGATAATTGAATTTCAAAAGCAAATAAGCTTGAGCTTGATCTTCCACTAAGTATAAAAAAATATATAAATATATATATATATATATATATATGCAATTTTGTGTCACATGTGTTAAGATATTGAGTGCTTTCTTTGTCTAAGCACCTCACTTGGGAGATCCCATTTAATTAATACAACAATCCTAATACAGCAGTCATTATAATCACTTCCATTTTATGGATGAGGAAACTGAGACTTAGAAATATTAAGTAAAATTTCAAAGGCCACATAGCAAATACATGGCAGGGTTGAAATTTTAACTCAGGATTCCAAGTTCATAACCATGATCATCAAAACCATCATTTTTTTCTTAATGAGGAAAGTAGACTACTACATCAGCGATTTCTTTTCAATGCTTACGAATCTCACTACAGTCTAATTCAGATTTCTTCTGCCATTATTCCATGGTACCCTCCACACTGTTGCTCATATGGCTCATGTAAAGTGATTTGTTAATTTTTTGGTGAGACCAAGATAGTGGGTCCATGATTTGGTCAATTTTTATTTTCTTGCCCCCAGCACAGAGCCAGGACCAAATTCATTACAAGTTGAATGCAATAGTTAACAAATGAGACTTTCTGCCTGAAGCTCTCATAGTCTAAGACTTCATGTGATGAGAGTTAGTGCCGAACAACTGATTGGGGCACCATTTCTGAGCCGTGGGTATTACCATTCACTCATTAGCCAAATCTGATCAAATGGCAAACAAACTCAGGAAATCTCTAAATTTCTCTGAGAATAGGCAGGCCCTCATGTGGCTCCAGTTCCTCAGTGATGAGCCTGGTCTTTGTTTACAGCACGTGCTTCTTGAGATGAAGATTCCTTTGCTTCCTCCAGTCATGTCTGCTCAAATATTGCATCTTTGGTGAATTTTTCCCTCACTCTTCTATGCAGACTTACAAGTATCACTGCTTTTACTGAGGTTGTGGATTTACCCGTTGGCTTTCCCACTGACTTGAGGACACGGATTGTGTAATTTCACCCATGAGGTTTATGTAATGTGTGTGTGTGTGTGTGTGTGAGGGCAAGGGGCCCGGCAAATAGAAAGCCTTGATAAAAATGCACTGACTGAATGAATGTTTTATAGTCTTTCTTACAATGATGGAGCTGAGCATGCGTGAAGCCAAGATGTCTGTCTCATACAGATCTTCTTTTCGGTGTCAAATTTTGAGTATGCTAAACAAGTTTTTATCTTTATTTCAGTGTATTCCAAATTAAGATTCAAGCCTTGATCTCCATCCCTACCTCCAAATAAACACAGGGACTAGAAACCAACCTTGTGTGCAGAGCTCCAGCCATGTCCCAGATGTGGCCCAAGATTGGGGAAAATTCTCCCCTACTCCTTCCTTCATCTATAGATGGATGCAATGTGTTGGGGTTAGGCGACTTTCAGCTATTGTCTGAAATGCAAAGCTCATTCTAGGGGCAAACTGGAGAAAATGAAGATTATGGAAGCTCATCCCCTTGCCTGAGCCTTTGACCTGTTGATCTGTAGCTGGTGTGCACAACGCTTAACGCCTGAGCCTACCTGGCCTTCTGTTTCTCCGCAGAGGCTCCTGGGATTTTAAATACCAGGCAATCTTAGTCTTTAGGAGCCACATTATCTTTTTTAAATCAATCTATTTTTAAATTCTGTTGTTTTTTATTTTAACTGACCTGGTGACATCAATGTTTCCATTTCCAGTTCCGAAGTCTGATGATATTATTTTTAAAATGTTGTGTATTTTTACATATAATGCATTTCAGAAGGGAAAATACGTTCTTCAGAAAAATGTTGGCAGTGTAGATTCACGTATAATTCTTTCAAAAGCATTCCAGTCTTCATTAATTTACTTAACAAATACTCGATAACTTGTAGGTCTCGGGCCTTGTGCACTATTTGTACAAAGACAGTTGATGCATAGTTCTTGTCCTTATAATCTGTTAGAGGAAACAACACAGACAGTTATTACATAATAATGCTATGAATGCCAGGACAAATAGTGCCCAGAGCATTGTGGGGCGCTAGGTAGAGGAAAGACACAAGACTCTGGATGCTTCCCGATTTAAATGAACAAGTACACTGGAGCCTGCACGCTCCTCCCAGGGCTTCCGTTCCCCTGGAAGGAAAATCCAAATGCCTCCCCTACAACATGGGCCTTTGACCTGTGGTCCGCAGACTCTTGAGAGATCTCAGAGAGTTTGCGAACTTGGGGAAAAAAATACAATTATTTTCATTAACCTCTAACTGCAATTTAACACTTCCTTCCATCATGACCGTAGCCACAAACCACATTGGTATCAGCAGTTCCTGTGACTTTTTGTCATCAGCAGAAATCATAGATGTTTCCTATCACATTACAGTTGTTGTAGAGATCTCAAGACACTGCTTACGCTCTAGTGGTGACTTCAAATCAGCACTAGATCTTGTTTTAATGTGTTGATAAAGAAGCACACATATTTTCATAGCACACACTGATTCTAGGTAATTGTTGTCTCAATTAAATTGTTTCCTTTGTAATCTTTTGCATTTTTTTTCAATCCAGATAATATATTGTGAGAAGAATTTATAGGCCCCACTCAGCTGCTAAAGGCATGGGAAAAGTCTCTCTGGTCCTATCCATACTGTTTCTCCCTTGCTCGTTACCCTCCAGTCTCACTGACTTCCACTTTGAATCCTCCTAGCATGCTCAGGCCTTAGGCCGCCATTGCATAGGTGCAGAGGTGACAAACAGCCTGGACAGATGAGTGTTTATTGGAAACAGCCTGACAGCAATGTAGACAGTGTCCATTGGCCTTCCTGCCCTCTCATGACTCATTAGCAGAGATAAAGCAAACCCAGTGTGACTCTTTTTGAAGAGA
This sequence comes from Equus przewalskii, assembly GCF_037783145.1. Classification (NCBI taxonomy): domain Eukaryota; kingdom Metazoa; phylum Chordata; class Mammalia; order Perissodactyla; family Equidae; genus Equus; species Equus przewalskii. Next base: position 8,872,640 of record NC_091851.1, on the reverse strand, counting down.
AGAAAATACAATTTGAAGAATTCATTGATCTTAGACAAACCTGAAAAATGCTAATGGAGCAAGTTGCTTAGCTATATCTTATTGCCTAACGCTGCTGCCTGTTTCGCCCAGGAAAGATGAGCAGACATTATTTGCATAATGTGCAGGTACAAACTATCGAAAGTCTGGAAATTGATGTAGCTGGCAACAGACGTTCTTTTCAAAGGCACCCACAATAAAATGAGGCTCCTGAGAGAACTTGTATCACACAATTTCAGGTGCCCGAAGAGCATGCTTTATGAGGGAGAAAAAAGGTAATGGGTTCATTGCTGCCAGAATGCAGTGTCTTGACACACAGTTTGAGATGTCTGAATCTGACATTTAATAGCTGAGATGATAGTGGCCAAATACTTCTAGAGGTCAAATTCATGCAGGGTTCCTGAAAAGGTGAGAAATCGTTGAGTTCTGTAATGACAAAGCTGATGAGAAGATTGATGAAATGGTGGTGGCAACAGGACGAGCCTCCAAAATAGCCTGTGAATCATTTATCCCTTTGACAGCAGAGCCAATTGACAATAGCAGAGTGCTAATTAAATACCAACCACTGGGGAAAAACTGTAAATTTCTTTTGGCTCTGTCTTGCCAATTTCGTACTTTTAAACAGAGGCCAAATTATTTTCCAATAATTGTTCTTTTTAGACCTAAATTTCATGTGTTCCCATTCCTTTTCTCTTTTTTCCTCAATCTCCGGTGTGTTTGATTTGAAACCAAAAAGGAGATGATAAAAGAAAAAAGTGGAGAAGGGATTGGAGACAAGAGAAAAAAGTAAAGTTGACAGGAAGAAAGGAGGGGGAAGAAAGAGGGTCCCATGTGTTCTAATGACATTCTATGAGAAAGACTTCCATTCCTTTCTGGTTTCTGACTGACTAGGATAATATAATAACTACCATTTATTAAGAACCCACCACAGGCTTGGCTTTTTGTTAAGTGCTTTATGTAGAAAAGAGTTAAGGTTTATTATTTACTACGTGCCAGACATTGTGCTGTGTGGGTCCTCACCACCACCCTATCAGGGTGTGAGAAGTTTTTTCCTGTTTTTTTTGTAAACAAGGAAACTGAGGCAGATAGAAAGTTAGTCTCGCTTGAAATGTGCTTTCTTGTTTTAATGAGTGTGAGAATTTCCATACAACAATTTTTAAAAGGCCTTTCTTATGGAAGCAGTTAATAAGAGTTATAGTTTGTTAAGAAATATAGTTAACACAATTTAAGGAAAACTGTCAAGTAAATAAGTTTTTTTTTATTAAGATTATGAAAGTTAACATCCTTGTGAAATTACAGTTGTACATCATTATTAGTCATGTTGTAGGCACACCACTTCACCCCTAGTTCCCTCCCCCCACCCCCCTTTCCCCTGGCAACCACTGATCAGTTCTCTTTGTCCATATGTTAACTACCACCTATGAGTGGAGTCATACAGAGTTCGTCTTTCTCTGTCTGGCTTATTTCACTCAACATAATACCCTCAAGGTCTATCCATGTTGTTGTGAATGGGACGACTTTGTCCTTTTTTATGGCTGAGTAGTATTCCATTGTATATATATATACCATATCTTCTTTATCCAATCATCAGTTGCTGGGCACTTAGGTTGGTTCCATGTCTTGGCTATTGTGAATAATGCTGCAATGAACATAGGGGTACATGGGACTTTTGGAATTGCTGATTTCAGGTTCTTAGGATAGATACCTAGTAGTGGGATGGCTGGGTCATAAGGTATTTCTATTCTTAACTTTTTGAGGAATCTCCATACTGTTTTCCATAGTGGCTGCACCACTTTGCATTCCCACCAACAGTGTATGAGGGCTCCTTTTTCTCCACAGCCTCTCCAACATTTGTCACTCTTGGTTTTGGATATTTTTGCCATTCTAACAGGTGTAAGGTGATATCTTAGTGTAGTTTTGATTTGCATTTCCCTGATGATTAGTGATGATGAGCATCTTTTCATGAGTCTATTGGCCATCCGTATATCTTCTTTGGAGAAATGTCTGTTCATGTCCCCTGCCCATTTTGTAATTGGGTTGTTTGATTTTTTATTGTTGAGTTGTGTGAGTTCTTTGTATATTATGGAGATTAACCCTTTGTCAAATAAATAACTTGTGAATATTTTTTCCCAATTAGTGGGCTGTTTTTTTGTTTCAATCCTGTTTTCCCTTGCCTTGAAGAAGCTCTTTAGTCTGATGAAGTCCCATTTGTTTATTCTTTCTGTTGTTTCCCTCATGTGAGGGGTTATGGTGTCTGAAAAGATTCTTTTCAAGCTGATGTCAAAGAGTGTACTGCCAATATTCTCTTCTAGAAGACTTATTGTTTCAGGCCTAATCTTTAGGTCTTTGATCCATTTTGAGTTTATTTTAGTAAATGGTGAAAAAGAATGGTTGATTTTCATTCTTTTACATGTGGCTGTCCAGTTTTCCCAGCACCATTTGTTGAAGAGACTTTCTTTCCTCCATTGTAGGCCCTCAGCTCCTTTGTCAAAGATTAGCTGTCCATAGATGTGTGGTTTAATTTCTGGGCTTTCAATTCTGTTCTGTTGGTCTGTGCATCTGTTTTTGTACCAGTACCATGCTGTTTTGATTACTGTAGCTTTGTAGTATGTTTTGAAGTCAGGAATTGTGATGCCTCCAGCTTTGTTCTTCTTTCTCAGGATTGCTGTAGCAATTCGGGGTCTTTTGTTGCCCCATATGAATTTTAGGATTCTTTGTTCTTTGTTTTTTGAAAGGCCTTTCTTATGGAAGCACTTAATAAGAGTTATAGTTTGCTAAGAAATACAGTTAACACAATTTAAGGAAAACTGTCAAGTAAATAAGTTTTGCATTCAAATTAACTCGTAGCTCCAGTTATGAAAGACAGAGAGATGGAGCCTTACACCTCAAATGACTGAAGAGCTAAGTGACCTCAGTTTGGAAAGCAGTTAAAATGGACTGGAAGAATTAGGCATCCCATACTTGGAGAGGCTTGATCTCCTCTATCCTCTCTCTGTCTTGCGCTAGGTTGGAGAGAGATGTTCTTATAGGCAGGGATTAAAGATTGTGGGGATGCAGAGTAAAAATGAGGTCAGTCTCCACAATAGTTCAATTATCTGAAAGACTTATAACTTATTGCCAAGGGCCAGCTTGCAAAGGCTTTTGAGGCACAGTTGATGAGAAGCGCGGAACTGTGTACAATGCCTAGGAGGCTATTCTAGTGGAGTTAGGAGAAGTGATGAGTCAGAAAGAAACATTTCAATCAATTCCATCAAATGAAATGAAGACTGGAAAAAGCTTACAATAGTGGAATGATTAGTGACCTTTAAGTAAGCAAACGTTTCTTTAAACAGCTTGTTGAACAGGAATGATCTATTTTGTCAGTTAACATAGATTACATTTGGTGGTATAAAGAAATTTAAAGGGTAAAACCCAAATTGGGTCGGGAAAACTAAAGTTCCATATGAATCTCAGGAGAATAACCTATCTTGTAACATTGTGAAGTGTTTAGATTGGGGGAAATATCCACAGGGAGTAGGCATGGCATAGAGACCTTTTCCAACATATTGGAGTGACACTTCCTGGAGTGTATCAAAGTGCTGATGAGCCAAAATTAATACAACAATAACTGCATGAACAGAGTATTCATCCCTTTTTGTCTCTTTTTGGCACCTAGGCTAATAACAATAACAATGCCTAGCATGACACTGCATGCCAAGGCAAATTAGCACAGGTGTCTTCCCTGTTCTTACGATTTAAGGTGACTGTGCAGCTTCAAGATTTCCCTTATTAACAAATACCCGCAGCTTCCATGACAGTTCAGACTGTGCAAAGATGAAAACAGAATCAACAGAGGAACTGAAAGGTCCCATTGGGCCTAGGGCATTCCAAGTCTGTCTATGGCATTGTCGAAAACGAGGTGGACAGTTCCTTCACTGTATACTCTAAAAAGACTAAACACATGTGTTTGAAAAACCAAGTGTGGTCTTAGATAGTCTCTGATAGAATTATTTCTTTTTAGTTTCTCAAATAGAATACCCTGGCCTGGGTCTTAGCAACATCCACATGCCCATCTTCCCATTAGTTCTTGATGATGGGTTTAGAAGACTTGCCATGGGTCAAACACAGATCTTATTAGAGTTCATCTTGCTGGAGCTAAAGCCCCAACTTCGGACAGCCTTTCATTCTGTTCCTCACCACATACATTTAATATCCAGTGGGTGTTTAAATCACAGAGAAGGGACAGCAAGAACAAATATATAATTAGACATGTTTCCTGGCTGCGTGCTTTGTGGATAGGCCTGTGGATTTTCTCTTGGGTGAGTTGCCCTAATTGTATCAGCAGCTTCCCCTAGCAGAGAACTGGGCTGAGTTTGATCCATGAAATTGAAGTTCAAGGTAAAGAATTGTGTATCCACAAGAACAATTATAAATATAATTAAGAGTGGATCAGTTTTCTTTTCACTTTGCCTTCTTGTTTCTCAGTGAGCATGGCAGGGATTTCCATTAAGAATAAAGACATTCTGGAGATGTAGAATTAGGAACTAGTTGACTGTAGTTAATTGGCATATTATTGTATTCCCATAAATTCTGTCTGGGACCTTTGTGAGTAGCTTTAAAGCTGCTAGGAAGAAATAAAATATACAGCCCTTTACAACGAAGTTGTTTTAAGCTTAAAGCTTTTGCATTTTAGTGACTTTGGAGCTGGATAAATATTAACTTGAAGATTTTATTTTGGAGAATGCTAAAGTAATGTACATGATAAGAGTTTCTGGTGTATTTCCATAAACTGCCATTAGAGCTAGGGGACAGAGTATATTTTGAAACTGTATAAAAATGAAAGTGATAGTATGACACAAATTCACTTTTTCCACCTCTTGGGTAGTCCATCCATCCCATTACATCTCCAAACAAACCAAAATTATTGATAATAAAAACCCAAAAGTATACCTAATTAGGATATGCTAATTGCATGATTTTAAAGAAACTAATAAAGCTCAAAATAAATAACATTCTCATTTTATAAACAATAATAACAATGATTAAATGGAGATTTTCTTTGGAGTGCTGTCTACACTGAATTTTAAGTGGAGGTTGAAGAAGCCCAGTCAATTCCTATGCTATCTATAAGTGTGGTTTTATTTGGCAATGGCTTTGGGCCATAGGCCGTTTAGTGGAAAAAAGAATAACAGAATGTGGTCAGAAGGTTTATTAATTGGAGGCCTTTGGCAAGTTGCTGAACATTTCTGAGTATTGGTTTGTCCATCTTTGGAGGGAGGAGCATAATGCGTAACTGACAAGGTTGTTGAGAAGGTCCAGCACTTGGGTAGGCAAGCAAGGTGCTTAGCATGCACAGTTTAAGGAGGCAACTCTCAGGTGCCAACTCTGTACTTGTAGGACTCTGGTGAGCACATCCTTAAATTCTGCACCCTATGGGCCTCCCTTACCTCACTCTAGGCCCGGCACTCTCAAAGAGGTAGTACACAGGAAGCCCTATCACAATGCCTGGACCTTATTGAGGATCAAAAAATATTTTCCCCTGTTTATTCTGTCTGCTTCATAGGTGTCTCTTGAGGAGAACATACAAGAAAGTATGTGAATGCGCTGGTGAAGTCCTATACAAATGTTAGCTGTGCTAAATTACTATTGTGGTTATTCTTATATTGCTATTATCATTAGCAAAGATGTTTGTATGTATACATGTAAATATACAGTCGATATTATAGTTGGTGGAAGAATTTAAGTGAGATAATGTGTGTTAACATATTGAAGATAACAATTCAAGGTGAGATTGAAATTCTTTCCGAGTACAAATTAGGGATGTTCTCAGGAGGGATGGTATCCCTTTGTCTTGTGACTGTAGGGATGGTATTCTCTTGCCTTGTTTAATGTCACTACTAGCCCAGCATCATGAGCATACAATCACTCTGTACCAGAAAAGAGGTGGGGTAGTAAAAAAAAAATCAGAATTGAACATTGTTTTAGGCTTGGAGAGTGTTGTCTGCCTGTTGGCAACTGGCACTAACTGCCTGCTGGGTGGGCAAGAGAAATTTGGACAGTTGCAGTTTAACTTGGGGAAGATGGACGAGCAGGCAATTAACAGGGCTGGCATTCTTACCACCCAGATGTCGATTCATTTGGATGAGAGCCATAATAAAAATCAACCATCTCTGGTGATCTCTGGGTTGGCCTTAGGGATTCTTAAAGATCTGCCTAACTTCATATGAATTACAACCTAAATTTATTTAGAGAAAAGGAAGATTTTTGCTGAGGGAAGGACGTTGCAGAGTGTTTCATTACATGAGTGGTGGCAAATGATTTGAGTTGAGTTCAAACACAATGTACTTTTCAAACGTAAATCTTGAAAGAAAAGCTGAATTTTTAGAGCCATCTTAGTTTTAGAGATTTTACGTTTTATTCTGAACTTGCAGTCAAGTTCAGGGACTTGGGAATGCTATTGGAAGAGACGTGACTGGGTCAGACAAAGGGCTAATTTGAGGCACGTTGGCGGTTGTCTTTCTTTGTGCAGGGAGAGTTGTTTCCTCACTGCGTTTCTGTGTGCCAGCAGGAAAAGAAGCTGTGTATGCGTGGCATTTTGTCTGTTACTCAGAACTCATCCCAGGCTGTGCTGCAATCGTTAGCACATTGGAGAAGCGGGGAGCTTTTGATGAGTCGCTAATAACTGGTTTCCTGGGACTGCTCACTTAAGATATATGAGCAAACTCAGATTTCTACTGTGGTTTAGAATCGATTGGAGAGTGAAAACCTGCCCAGGCCTTTGTATTATCCTGTGGATAAGGCTTGTCTATTCTTTCTCTGTGGAGAGGTGGTTTCCATAACTGATGGTCCATCTAAAGTCTGGAAGAATAGTAGCTAACGTGTTCTGAGCACTTGCAATGTGCCAGGCCCTGTTCCAGGTTCTTTATGTGCCAACATTTTACAGAAACTGAGGCACAGTTAAGTAACATGCTCATGCTAGTAAATGCTATTTCTGAGTACTCTGAAATCAGCAGCCTTGGCCTGGCTCACACTTATCCTGATACAATGGCTTTGAAATCCTCTGTATGTGTGCACATACATATTTGCTTGTGAAGAACAGCAAAGAGATTCTATCTTGAATAGAAGGTATGTGTATTAAGGACTTTCCTGGCTTTTTTGAGTATTAAAGGTGAGAGCAGCAGAGGTAAAGCTGCCAGGCTTGCCAGGTTCTTAGATTTGATGCTTCTGCCTGGAGAAGACTTGTAGACCATGACTCCAGTCCTTCCAGGGGCCAAGACAGGCCACCTGAGTGGGGGAAGCAGGCTGAGCAGTGCCTCTGTGGAAATTCGGGTGTCCCTTTGATGCCATTCCAGGTACTCATGGCCATGAAGGATTAGCCAAGGTGGCCTCATTGTCTGGTTTTTCTAATGAAGACAGACATTTAGATTTTTTTAAAAATCCATTTCACAAATATTGAAAACTAATTTAAAAAATATAGTGCAAATCAACCCAAGCATATTTATGGGCCAGTTATGGCTTGTGGGGTGTCATTTCAAGATAATCTCTTTTCTGGGTGAATGATGAGTCACTTACCAGAGCTTTTAGTTTCTCATTCTTCCTTTAAGAAGGAAGGGGAGTTATTGCCTATGGGAAACCCCAGGGCAGGGGGATTGTTTAATAGTAAGATATTAATTGTCTAATGCCCAGTGATAGCTCTGTATGCTTTCTACTCCAGATGTGTCATCTCTTTGCACTGTACATTATGGTAGGCATTAGCTCCATATAGCTATTTAAATTACAATTAATTAAAGAAAATTAAAAGTTCAATTATTCACCTTCACCAACCACATTTAAGTACTCAATAACCACATGTGGCTAGTGGCTACCATATTAGACAGAGCAGAACAGAACATTTCTATCATTGAAGAAAGTTCTATTGAACAATCTAGCTCTAGAGTCTTAGACTCTGGAAGCCCAGACTATGTTGTGACTAAGTGATATAAGAGGATGCTGACATGATCAGACTTGAGTAAAACTGAATGGCCTGCTTTCTTAGAAATTTCTTTCCTGGTCTATTTGCCTATGTAATTGGAATTCCCACTGTAGCCATACTAGCTTGAATGGTAGTGCAATGATTTTTCCTCGGAAGGAGTGCTAATCAATGCCATCAAGTCATTCCAGTAATCCTTGCATTAAAGTTACCTGAGGATATTTTAAAAATTCAATTATTTGGGCTCTATTTCATATCTACTTTCACAGTAGTTCTAGAGAGTTGGGCCAAAGCATGTCTGGTTCTCAGGATGTCCCTCAGTGATCCTGATGGAGGCCTCTGGTTAAGCATTACTCCACTAGTGCAAATCAAGTCTCCCAGAACATTCCAGCCTTGGGAGTACTCAAAGGCCTGGATACTAATCAAATGGTTTCTTGGCTAAAGCCCATGTAAATTTCTTTGAATTTCTACACCACTAAATTCCTCGGTGGCCATTTATGATGTTACCTTGGTAGAGTAAATTCCAGGAAATCTAAGGGTGTTGATCTACCTCAATAGAAAGAGGGCATTTTTTCAAGACTGATAGGTCTTTCATTTACACTTAGGTGGCCAAGCCTTCTGCTGGCTCACAACTCTTTGACGATTCCCCAAAGTTAACTCTGCCCTTTGATTTTTTAATGCTTCTGGGACACACTTTACATTGAGAGCACAGATGCTAGATTGGAAATAGCTATTAGTAGAGCACAATTGCTAATGGGTCCATCTCTGACCATGCACCTCACTGTGTACTTCCCAGTCCCTCCCAGGAAGCCACAGATCCTTTAAAAATGGGACCGTTGGAGAAGTGTTTGATCTACAGGTGTTCCAGGATGCTGGACTACATTACCATGGATTGGGTATTGGGTGATCTTGCTGTCACTCTGCATAGAGGGAGGGGGGCACATCAGGTGGCAGGTTACAAGGAGCGAGAGGGACCAGGCAGCAGTAGGCTGGAGGAACCTAGGAAGGAAAGCTGGTGAGTACTCCTATGAGCATTCTTGGGGCTGACTCTTAATGGTGTGGCCTGTGTCATGAGAGAAGGGTCATGTGCAGGCCTCATTGGTGATCACATAATGACTAATAGCACCTATGAAGTCACACCAATTTCCTGAAAAGGCTACTCAAAGCAGGCCCGCAACACTATTCTATCAGTAGTTTTCACTTCATGTAGTGCCTCCCAAACTTTGTTGCACAATTCAAAAACCTGGGGGAACTCAGAAAAATCCAGGTGCTCAATTTGTCACATACTGACTACATCAGAATGTCCAGGGGTGGGAGCAAGGCATCAGTATTTTTAAAGATCCTAGGTGATTCCAATGTTCATCAAAGCTTGGAACATACTGATTTAACACCAAAGCATCACTGGAAAATGATTGTTGTTGGTGTCTTGGGCTGTTGCTGAACAAGGTTCAGAGAAGCTGACCATGGTCCATGCCCCCTAATTCTAATTATTTTTTCTTCTATGGCCGTCAAATGGGCTCCCTGTGCTTGTAAGACATAATCCAAGTCTTCTCTTCCCTGTGTACTCTGCAGGAAAATTTAATGCTTCTCTGGATGTGGAAAGGCAGAACAGGTCTATTTGAGTGACTGCTGTTCCTGAGTCACAGAAACTCCAGTTTCTATATGGGACATCCAGAGGCCCTAGTGAAAATGGTGCTTAACTTCTCTCAGCCTGGGTATCTCCATCTGTAATTGGTCATGACGTTTCAAAGACATAATGCAGTGGTTCCTAAATACCTCATGCAGATGAGAATCTCTTGATGAGTTTGTTTAACATATACAGACTTCATCCTGGGGACCCTGATTCAGGAGGTAGGGGTGGAGCCTTGGATCAGCGTGTTTAACGTGCTCCCCAGGTGGTTCCGATGCTGCTCAAAGTCTGAGAACCACTAAACTAATGTACACAAAGCATTCAGAATGAAGTAGATGTTATTTCCTTTCCTGCCCCTCAATTCCTATGAATGCACTTTCCTTTCCATCTGAGTAGGGGTTAACTGTTCTCTGAGACATAATTATCTGGTCATAGGAAGAATATATAAAATAATGCCTCATCTCAGAAGTCTGTGGATTTAGTACCCAGAGCCATTCTTCAGAGATGTCCTGTGAATTTCAGGAGTTCAATTCTTTGAGTCCCATTTGCCAGCAAATTGCCTCATATGCGAGTACTTCAAAGATGAGAGGAGGCTTGTCTCTTAAGGACTGTACAAGTTATATCACAGCCACATGACCTGATATTTCCCGATTCCTGTATTGAATTCTGGCTTACTTCCTCATCTTCAGGCTCTTTCCTTGACTGTACTCACCAAAGTGCCCTGAACTATGCCTCAACTTTGCATCATCTCCAGGAGTTGTGAGCACAACTTACAACTCCAGGAGATGTGTCTGGTCTCAAATATATCCTTATATGGTTTTCTCCCTGGGAACAAACTCTGTAATCATCTCTGGTCAGCTGTTATGCTGTTGGCCCCAGACAACTGGACTAGGATCCCCCTCCTTGCTCTTAAATGTCTGTCATGGCACTCTCTGATACCGACCATTTAGCTGCTGTGATTGCCTCAGTGGCTTGAGCTTGTTTGCATTGCTTCAGTCTCTCCATTAGTCCAAAAGTCTCTCAGTGTTGGGCCATTTCTAGTGCCTTACAGTTAGCTCATGAAGTGTTTGGTCACTGAGGGAGAAGGGAACTCTTGTTACCTCTTGCACTTCTTCAGATTGCTCCTCACAGCTACAATTGTATATTCAATTGGGAAGTGAATACTTACTCTCCACTAGAATCCTGCTGACAGTCACAAGAGCAGGGATCATGTTTGTGCTTGCCATTTGATCTCTGGCACCTAGCAGAGTTCCAGGCACAGAGTGGAAAGCCAACAACTATTAGATGAACTTAGGCCCTAGGTAGCACAATTTTCCTTTACATAACATTCAGTATGGGAAAATCACCATTCCCAACAAGAAAAATGACATAGCTCGTAAAGTAATTTCCGTCATCTACAGGCTCATGAGTTGTCATGATGTGCTTCAGACCCACTTGGTCCCCATTCCTTTTATGGTAATGCACCCAAAGCAATCAAACATAGACTGTCAACATGAGTTGACACGCCAACTTGAATGTTCTTATACATCCAGCATTACAGTGTTCTTATTACTATTAACACTAACTAGCCAGTGAAACCTTGTGTGAAAACATTCTGGCAAGGAGTCAATGATACTCAACTCATATGAAAAGGCAGTTCGGGTAAGCTAATTATCCTTTTTAGTCCTTATTTGTATCATAGTCATTTATTCTCCTTTTATATAAACCTGAATCTCCCTTGCTCACCCAGGAATCAAGACAGCTGGATATTACTTACAGGGTGGTCAGCAGCACTCAGAAATCTCTATTCAGCATCTGGTTACCATGGGTGAGCATCACACTCAACCTAAGGAAAAGGATATTTGGGCAAGTTAGTGAGTGATGATGATGAGTGAAACAAGGGATTGATAAAAACGGAAGATTTTTTTCTTTAAATGTTCAAAAAGGGAAAAATAGATTTAAAAAAAGAAAGAAGAAGAAGGATGTATGTCATTAGTGTAAGCTCCACAAAGGCTAGGCCTATGTTTTCTGGGTGTGTCCTTAGCATGTCTGTCCTTCAAGGCAATCTAGTGAGATTTCTTTAATAAGCATATCAGAGGCTGAGGTGGATATCAAAAAATTGTATCCCTCAGTCTCTGACCGTTAGCTGGACAAAAAAAGCCATTTGGACTGAAGGATACATGATCTTGTGAAACAATTAGATGACAAAGACAAAATGGCACATAGTTTGGCACCACCCAAAGTAGTAAAGGTATAACGTAAGTCCTCTAGAAATCTGAAGAACAAAGAGAAGATTTTGGGCTAAATTGTTCAGGAAAGGCTTTATGGGGAAAATGAGGAAAATTAACACAACGAAAAGTTTAAAAAGGCGGGAGTAGAAAGGAGGCCATTAAAGTTGGGGTAAGGAGAGGAGGGGGCTGGAGTGTGGTATAAGCAAAGAAGCAAGAACGATCATGTGTGTTTCTAGAGCAGTAATAATTCTGACCTGGCTGGCTTTCACTGAGAAAAGATATCAATAGCTTTTGATCAATTGTAGACAAAGATGCAGAAGTTGTATCTGCCAAGTTGATTTAATTAGGAAGAAAACACATAGTCAGAAATTGGTAAACTATATTGGAAAGGTGGGGCTCTGCCTATGGTAGTTGACATTTTGTTGTTGTTTTCTGCTTGACAAGGCTGGCTTGGTTGATCTGGCTTTTAAAGGAGAATGTCCTCCTCCTCCCTTACAAGTACGGAGATCCCACTCCAACCTCCATCAAAGAAAGTGAGCTTCTCAGATAGCAAATGGAAGAAAATCTCTATTTAGCAAGGAAATATGAGCAACCGCCAAATGATCGACATCGCATAGGCACAGTTCATTCATCCTCTGTTTGTTTTGTAATTTTGCTTGCAAATATCTTATCACGTATTGGAAATTGGAAAGATATAACTATCTTATTTTGGTAAGTGTTGTGGTGGGAGATGCCGAAACACTATATAAATTAAAACCTTTAAGTAAGGGGAAAAAAGCTCACTATCTCAGCTTCCCAGCCCCCCACCCGCCTTGTCTGAGCTTGTAACTTCAAGCTGTTAGGACTGTACCAGCAATTAAATGTGTTCCTCAGAGGAAACGAAAGGAGCCCACTAGATATCAGTAAATATTTCTAAGTGTTGTGGTTTCCATGTGTCTTGTGTGAATTTTTGACTAAACATTTTATTCAAGAAAAAGGCTTCTCATTCTAATTTCTGCAATAATATTAGTAAACCTTAGTTAATGGATTCAGCTATCTGTTCTGCTCAGCATTGTAATCCTGAAATAAGAAACTCTCTGAGAGGAAATTTCATTTCACACAGCCTTGAAAAGCATCAGTGTTGAATGTTTGATGGAGAAAATGAGCTAAAAATAAAATGAGAGGTTTATACGTCTACTATTATATATTCATTTTAAAAGCCAATGGATTGAGCTAAATCCATTTCCACTTCAACCTTCTGAAGTCAGACCCCTTCCCAAATTCTTGAGTTGTTGTATCTGTTTTTCTGCCTGTATCATCTCACCAGCACCAGCCTCATTCTTATGCCTGTTAACCTTCAGTGACTATCCATTGCCCATTCTGATCTCTGAGTTTCATCAGTATGTGGCTTCAGAATGGTCTAAAGTACGTTATTATCAGCACCTGGAGTCCATTTGTTTAGCAAATATCTCTCCAGTGGTTTTCCAAGAGGGAAAACCAGTCACTTGATATTCCTCACATATGAATCCAGGAAAGAGCTTTGAAAGCCAACTGGCATAGCTGCTCTGGAAACCTCATGTTTTCCATCTTCCTTTTGCTTCTCCCCTTCAGTATCTTCTATCTTCTCCTCCATTATCTCCATGGCACTTGTCAACACTTGACAAATTATATCCCTTACTCATTTAATTTGTTAGTTGCCTACCTTGTCCCACTAGAAAGTGTTATGAGGAAAAGGATTTTTGATGATTTAGTTCACTTCTATATCTCCAGTACCTAAAATGGTGTCTGGCACACAGGAAGTGTTCAATAAATATTTGTAGGGTGTATCATGTAAAACAACAATTCTCAACCAGAGCAGTTTTGTCATCTGTGAGCATTTGGCAGTCTGGAGACATCTTTGATTGCTGGGTCTGGGGGGATGGGTAGTGCTACTGGCATCCTACAATGTGTAGGACAGCCCCTCACAACAAGAATTATCTGGCCCCAAATGTCAGTAGTGCTGAAATTGAGAAAACCCTGATACACAGAATCCTCCAGAATTCCACCAGGAAGGTTGGCTGCCATCTCTCCTGTGGCTCCCTCTGGTGCATCTTCTGGATTATAACTTTTTCTGCCTCATCTCCTGACCACACATTGCTCTTTGCTCTTTTTTTGAGGAAGACTAGCTCTGATCTAACATCCGCCGCCAATCTTCCTCTTTTTGCTGAGGATGACTGGCCCTGAGCTAACATCTGTGCCCATCTTCCTCTATTTTATATGTGGGATACTTGCCATAGCATGGCTTTATAAGTGGTGCTATGTCTGTGCCCAGGATCCAAACCAGCAAACCCCAAGCCACTGAAGCAGAGTGCACGAACCTAACTACTATGCCACTGGGCTGACCCGCTCTCTTTGCTTTTTGTCATCCAGAAATTGAACTCTCTCATTTGTTCCCTTTTGTATTGCTCTGCTGTCATTTTAATGTAGTTTCCTGATGGAGGGGAGGCAAATGCCTATGCGCAGCTGCCATCTTGAACTTGAAGTTCTGTCATCCTTATCTTGGTTAAGCATCATCTTTTCGCTAAAGCCTTCAATGTGACTCCAGCCAATATGTCATTCTCTCTTCTCTGAATTCTTAGAATATTTACCATATGTTTTGGTCATTAGGGTAATGTATTAGATAAGGTTGCTGCTCTAACAAAGAGAGTCCCAAATAGTTTAAAGAAGATAGAAGTTAATTTCTCTCCAATGTAACATTCAGGTCAAAGTCAGTAGGATAGCTCTGCTGCATGTGATTATTCAGAGATTCAGGCTCCCTCTATCTTGTTACTCTGCCGTTCTCAGAGCATTGTCTTCAACCAAAAGGGAAAAGATCTGGAAGTAGATATACCTGTTTTCCAGCTTCAGAGAAGTGAAGAGAGAGGCAGTTTCTTGCAGCATTTTCTTTTAAATTGTGATGTGTAATATGTCTGTATGGTTTATGTGTATGCGTGAGTGTGTGTGTGTGTGTGTTAAGTGTTAACAGTAGGTATTTCTGGAAGGTGGATTGCAAGTGATTTTTAATTTTCATTATTTTGCTCTTCCATATTTTTTCAATATATGTATACTTGTAGGCCACTGTAGACATTTTTAAAACCATTTGTTAAACTTCACTATTAAATGAAAACTGTATGTAAAGATCTGCCAAGAAGAGTAGGGAATTGCTAAATGGAAAATAGATGGTACATTTTTAAAAACAAGAAAGAACTCGTCAACTCTAAACACAAACCAAAAAAAAAGAAAGAAAGAAAGAAAAAGAAAGCATATGTTTTGGATTTTAAGTGAATTGGGAAAAAAATGTCTCTCTTAAAACGTATCTTTAAACTGTAATATTATATCTATCGGTTATTACCTTTTAAAAAACATATCAAGCAAATCTGATGTTTGACACTGTGGAGTTAAAATTTCTAGATTGATCCATTTTTCCCCCTTTTGACTGATTATTTTAAGATTTAGCAAACAACAGTTAAGTTGAGAAGCTAAGAGAAGAAAAGGGAAAATACCATGGAAAGTGGACAAAACAGTGTAGATGAGATGGCAGAGAAATAAGGGCAAGAGTGTGTATTTAGAGAGGTATGAAGATCAATAACAACGGTTTAAGTCAGCAGGTGGAAGAAGTTCGAGGGAGGATGTGGGAAATTTATCAGCACAGAAATGAAAGTGGGACAGTAAATAAAGCTTACATTTGCAGAGGAAAGAAATATAGGCTGAAGCAACTGGTAATAAACCTGAGTTACCTGGACCTGAAATGTTTCGTTCTTTACCTGTTAGTCACCATATTTCAGCTCTTCTTTGACCACATGTAGGATTAGCTGTCGTTCCTCTACTTCCTTGGCAGTTATGAAAGTGGTACTAAGGCTCCAGGTGGCGAAATGGAAACTCTTTCCAGGAATGTGGTTGAAATCTATTTGATGAAGGGAAGGAAGCTTTTGGCTGAAGTGGGCATATTACAAGTTAATTCCTGGACTCTGATACTGTAAACATGGCATAGTTTTCAGGGGTTTCTTTAAATTTAATGCCATAATCTAAGATTACTGTAGCATAATTGTTGACCAACTTAAATAGCGTATACATTTCTAGAAGCTGTGTTTTTCTTATTAGAATATTATGAACATTTTTACTTTCCACATACATGTAAAGATCTCTTATTTTTTCAAGGTTATATAATATTCCATTAAATGAAAGTTCCAGTAAATATACTTCTGACAAGATTGACCAAGTTGGCTATCAGGATATATATTTATTGAAGAAAAATTTTATTTGGCCTGAAAGTTATGGACTGACTATTTGTGTCCCCCCTACCCCCATACACACAATCTACGTGTTGAAATCTTAACTCCCAATGTGATGGTATTAGGAGATGGGGCCTTTGCCAGGTAATTAGATCATGAAGGTAGAGAACTCATGAGTGGGATTAGTGTCCTTATAAAAGAGACTCCAGAGAGCTCTCTTGCTCTGCCATATAAGGATATAATAAAAAGTCAGCAATCTACACCTGGAAGTGGGCTCTCACCAGAACCTGACCATTCTGGCACCCTAATCTCAGACTTCCAGCCTCCAGAACTGTGAGAAATAAATTTCTATTGTTATAAGTCCAGTCTATGGTAAACCATCCAGTCTGTGGTATTTTTGTTAGAGCAGACTGAATAGACTAAGACAGCACTATTTATTAGATTATTTATTCTTTATCCTTAGACATTGTAGTAAAGCAAAATCTATTCATGTTTTGGTTGCTCTAGGTGGTTGATCTAAGTTTAAAAAATAGCTTTCTTTTGTTTTATGTAAATTGCTAAAGGAATTGATCATCAATGATGAACTAAACATTTTAAATATAGAGAACTAAAAATAGAGCAAGTGTTATTGCCATTTGTTGATAAAAGTGAAAAGAGATATTCAAGTGAAACCAATAAATGTATTTGTTGATTGTATCCAGATAGAAATATGAAAATATTTTTAGTGTTCTAAATAAGAAAATTGGGATATGAAATATTCTAAATCCCATTATATTTTGCTGTTCCCAGAACTATTTTTAAGATTATACAGCTCTTAAGTCTTTTTCTCTTTTTCATATTTTTTCTTCTCCCCAACTTGTTATAAAAATCTTCAAGCATAGAGAAACTTTGAAAGAACAGAACAATGAACACCTATATAACCTCCAAGATTCAACAGCTGTTATATTTTAAGAGAACAGAAACTTCTTTGTTGTATGAATATATGAATGGTTAAAATAGCAAAAAAAATACCTAAAAGCAATATAATGCACCCTTTTATTTCTGCATTATATTATTGATCTTGGTTTGATAAATTGTAATGTCTTTGAAGAATCACAACAAAATCTAGATCGGAGAAAATATCAGTTCACAGACCTGGATCTAATGAGTGTAGAGTGCAGTGCTTCTTATGTTAATTTTCTCTCTTTTCTTTTTTCCTCCTTTCCTTTTAAGTCTCCTTCTTTGGCTTTCTGCCTGCCACAAGAATAAAATTTGGCAATATAGTTATTTACCAAGAATTGTCGATTTAAATGGATGTTTGTTACATGCAAAAGATCAATTACAGTCATGCAACACATAACAACGTTTTGGGTAATAACGGACCACATAGACCGTGGTGGTCCCATAAGATTAGTACCGTATCGCCTAGATATGTAGCAGGCTATACCATCTAGGTTTGTGTAAGTACACTCTACGATGTTTGCACAATGACAAAAATCACCAAATGATGCATTTCTCAGAACTGTATCCCCATTGTTAAGTGATGCATGATTATAATTACAGTCTATAATAGGTAGGAGTCTGTTATCTTTGTAGTTGGTTTGCCTTGTGTTATCTGGATTATATTTCGTAAATACACAAATAAAATCCATGTTTCCTTTGCAAATTACTCTTTTATTGTATTCCTTGGAAATAAATCACCACAACTGATATGCATTGAAAATTGAATGCTTCTTTTGTTCTCATAGTAGACTTGAGTGAATTTTCTTCTGCATACTAAAAACTTAGTATATGTACTAAGTTAATATTAACCTACCATCAAGTGACCTTTTAATTAAATATTTTAAACTTGGCAGACCTAGGTTTGCCAGATAAAATATAGACTGCGCAGTTAAATTTGAATTTCAAGTGAACAACAAATATTTATATTTGTATAAGTATGTCCCAACTGGAAATATAAATATTTGTTGTTCATTTGAAATTTCGATTCAACTGGGCATCCTGTATTTTTCTTTGCTAAATCTGGCAACCCTAGCAGAATATAACATGTAAAATGTTTAGTTGTCTAGTTTTTTTGGTTGGTTCTATTTTTTTGTCTTTTTATTTTATGCCAGTCTCACAATTAAGACAAAGTGTTTTGCAGGTTTTAGCTACCTGTTTGATATGTTGAAAAAACAAACAAACTTGGCACCATCATTGCAGAAAATAGCAAAGTGAGATTTTTAAAGATTACTCAACCATATACAATATTTTAATTTTATTTTTTACTCATTGATTACAAATTTCCTCCTAAATACAAGCTAATATGTGCTCAATGAAAAAAAAACAAAAATCAAACAAAAATAAGCACATATGAAAAACACAGAAATCCACAAACAGACTGCTTTATATTAAATTTATCACCATCCAGAATCAGCCTCTTTTCTGGAAAAACATTGGCCTACATCTTTGGAAATCCCAATTCCAGTCTTTGCTTTGTCGTTATGAACTCTATGGTCTGAGCAAGTATCTGAACCCCTCCTAGGATTCCCTATTCTCATATATCAGCTAAAGGGGGTTGAAAGTTTGATATTTAAGGTCATTTCCAGACCTGAGGTTATACTAGCCCATGATTTCAATTTCAAGTTACTGGAATAATTATGTATCCATGGTACTCATGAAGCCTGTTCTTGGCTAGTCAGTTTTTGTTTACTTGCTTTTTAAACTGTGCTGTTTCTATGTTGCCATTCTTTGTTCCACTGGATTTAGTTTTCACCTTTAATGGTGAAAATGGTGTAATGATGTCATTCATGTAAAGGAATAATCCAAAATTAAGTTCAAAGGAAATCTCTCACCAATATTCACATTAAGGTGCTGGATGTGCCTTTTAAATGAAGTCAGCATTTCTTCCTAAGGCTTTTGAGGCGTTCTAAAAGTTTAATGGTAGAATATAGTGGTATTTTCCTTGAGAAGGACAATTTTGGTGGCCCAATTGTAGATCAGTCATTTTAAGAGAATTGCAGAAGGTAAGAAGAAATGTGTATACATCATGATAATCTTACACATTAAGACATTGCTACGTGAGACAGATGCGGCACTATGATATATAAATATATATTTTAGGCCCAAATAATTTTTCCTGTTTGTATTACTTGGATGCTGTAAGTGCAGTTTTAATGTGTCAGAATTATTTTTGAGAAACAAAGAAAGAAAAAGAAGAGAAGCCTTAGAGATAATCCATCTTACTTTTTTTCTTTTTCTTAAGAAGAAACTTAGTCATAAGGGAAGATAGTTGGTAAGGGAAGAAAAGGGACTATGTGAGAGGAACTTCGTAGGTACAGCTGAAGCTTTATCATAGCCACACTCTGGGCCAGGATGTCCTAGAATCTCTGCTACAGAAGGGGATTGCCAGTGTCATTGTGGCTGTGGGGTGGGAGAGGGAACTTGTCTTGATGCAGTTTGGGAATAGGATTGAATAGGAGATTTGTCTGATGCTCCATTTGCATTTTGAGTTCACTGTTTGTACCTAAATTGTTTGATCGTGGTGCTTTGATGAGAGAGGCATGGTGGCAAGAAGGATCCGATGGAAATTATGGGGGCGCTAAATCTTTCCCAGGCCACTTTTTGGCTCTAGCACTGCCTGTGAGGTAGGAGGTATTTTTTTTTCCAATTGTACAAATGATAACCCTGAGGGTAAAAAACATTTCATTGATTCTCCAAAGGTTACAGAGTAATGAGCAGGATTCAAACTCAGGTCTATGGAACCAGAAAAATCTAGATGGGCTTTGCCTTATACCACAATGATGGATTAAACATGATCTCATCAACTTTGAAATGCTCCCTGAGATGAGACACTTAGCTTCAGGACCATGTGTGACTATGTTTGCTGTGTGTAGACACATATCCTTCTAAACACAGTAATTCAAATTAAATTTCTTTGAAATCACTCTGAAAAATACATGACTAAAACTATGTCTTTGTGTGCGAATTAATTGGTAGAAGAAAATAAAACATGATAAAGTCTATTACATAGATAAACTAATGAGTTATTCATTTTAGAATACTCAGATTGACCCAATTCCCTTGGTTGGTTTTAAAATAGCACCATGTTTGATAGGATTCAAACTTTTTCTCCTGAGAACAGCTCTTCTACGTAAATATACCCAGTTTTTCCTCCCTTACAGGCTTCTTTCCTGCCTGTAGAAAAGTAATATATGCCACTTTCTTTTAACTTAGAAGTTTTTATAATTAAAAGGAGTCTCAAACGGGTGTAACAGTATGGTAGGTGTGAAGGCTGATAAGTTTACCAGTTTCGACCATATAATCAGTTAAACTTCCAATATACAAATATCATAACCAATGGTATAATTTTTAGTGAATAAATAGATTTGATGTCAGATCTGGCTACCAAGATAGTCATAGAGCAAGTAAAGACACTCAAGTTCAAAACGTGTTCTATCCTCAGCTTCACCGTTAACTGGTTTGTGACCTTGGGTACATCACTTAAATTCTCTAGGGTGTGTAATGTCTCTGCTTTAAGTATCTTGCCAACTCTAAATTCTACCACTCTTTCACTGGTTTTTTAAAACCAGATATTTCCATGCCAATATTTTGAATAATCTGTGATTCTGGTAGCTCCTAGGAACAATGTAAATTCTCTTTATTCTTATGCAAGTGATTCTCAAAATGTGATTTTGGAATGTATTAGAAATGTAAATTCTCAGGCCCGCACCTGAGACTTGTTGGATCAGAAATTTGGGAGGCAGGGCTGGAAATGTGTTTTAATAAGCCCTCCAAGTGGTGAAGAACCACGTTTTATACTACAAAATTAAAGAGCTATTTCAAAGAAAAGGTTGATTCCCAGATTATTGGACTAAGACCCTAACAACTCATTCTCTGCCTTGACCGCATTCACGAGGAACCCCTACACAGAAGAGAGTGAGGCCTAGTGGATAATTAGGATGAGTGAACAACCAGGTAGGCCATAATTCCATTCCCAATAGGACACTTTCCAATCTTGTGTCACCTGCATCTGGGGTTTCCATCTCCCTGGATGTGTTTTCAGAGAGAGTGTTCATTCTAGTATTTCAAATAAATTTGTGTCGGGTAATTATGGAAAAGAAATAAATGACAATTTATTTTATTTGACAATGACAAAATAAGGATAGCATCTGCATGAAAAACCTATTGGTAAATATCTGGCAATGTTTGGGGATAACACAGGTGCGCCATCCCAAGAAGTTAGACATGAAACAAATGCCCCCAGAAGAGTAGAAGCGACTGGGCTGAAATTGAAGCAGTAATTTGAGGCATCACAGTGAACACTAAAGGTCATGGTGTTTTATTTATTATTGCAATTACGAGAACAATAAAACTGCAACAGGCAGCAGGGCCCGTGCAGTTTTGCCAGGCTTCCATGTGACACGTTCCCCCTCATCAGCACTTCTGATTTCCAGAGGCTTGAGTCTAACGAGCAGCCTCAGCAAGTACACAGATTAATATATTTGCGCGAGACAGAACAGTTTTCGAGCTGGCAGTTGTTGATAAAGACATGTCACCCCTTGTTTTGTTCTTTACTGGAAGGCCCGCAAGCAGAGATGGTGAAATTCTTGTTATCACTTCCACATGGGTTGTCTTCTTGGCACAAATGAAGGGACTGGGGGCCTGTAATCATTCCTCAGCTACTAAAACAAAGGAAGGTGGATTCCATTATTCCAAGGGCCCTGAGGATTGAATGTTTTCAGAAGCGTTCAAGAAAGAAGGAAGCTAAATGCTAAAACGCCTCAACGTTGATTAAAAAGTGAGATCAGAGGGGCTGGCCCCGTGGCCGAGTGGTTAAGTTTGCGCGCTCCGCTGCAGGCGGCCCAGTGTTTCGTCAGTTCGAATCCTGGGCGCGGACATGGCACTGCTCATCAGACCACGCTGAGGCAGCGTCCCACATGCCACAACTAGAAGAACCCACAACGAAGAATACACAACTATGTACTGGGGGGCTCTGGGGAGAAAAAGGAAAAAATAAAATCTTTAAAAAAAAAAAAAAAAAAAAAAAAAAAAAAAGTGAGATCAGAAACAAAGCTAGGATGCTCTTGCATTTATCGCATGTATTAATTGTGCTGCTATCTTTCATGTGCAGAATAGGATGTTATAAGGAATGCAATGACCATTTTGTCATGTTGAAAATGCCCTTTATTAATATGCATTAAGAAACAAAAGTGAAGTCACCAAGCAATGAATTTGTGCCCATCAAAAGACTTGTTGATGGAATGAAACTTATCCTTTATTCATACTCCAACAACACTTGACTAATCATTTCTAGTGCTGCTTTTGGCTGAATTTCCAGTGGTCCAGAACCTTAATGAGATCCTGCCCATCCTAAGATATACCTCTCTTTTTTTAGTATTTTTACAGAATTTGATGAAAAGAAACCAGTGAAAGCGATCCCCTAATGCTTTGTTTATAATCCTTCAATGGATTCTTCTTGGGGTGGTCAGCAAAGGATGTATCATCTCCCTACAGCTTATCCCTGTGACCTCAACACACACTGTTCGCCACTTACTCTCTGAGTTCCAAACCCATGGCCCTTCTCTGAGATACCCAAAGGCCCCAAGCTCCTTGCCACACGTGGCCTTCGCATGTGTTCCTCTCTCACCAGGAACACTTCTTTCACTTTTCCTGGGAAACTCCACCCATTCTTCACATAGCAGCTCATACAACTCTTATTGTGGGAAACCTACCCTTGGCTCCCAAACTGGATCATGACCTTGATCATATGTTTTCAAGGCATCTTATAGTTTTGCCTTAATTATTTGATAAATGCCTGTCTTCCAAGATAGAGGCCATTGTTTGTTCATCAGTGTATCCCTAGCACTTAGCAGAGTGCTACCTAGCTTATCACGGACAATAATAATCATCAAATTTTTTGAGCAGGGAATGACATGGTTGGCTGTGTTTTTGAAGAATTAGGCTTGTAGTAAGTTTGGAGGTCAAATGGGAGAGCAGAACCATTAATAATTGGGATTTCGTATAGGGAACTATTGAAGGTGTCTAGGAAAGAAGAAGAAAAAAATAACCTATGTAAACTATCCGTTTTATCATCTATTAACTCCATTGTCAAACATTTATTGAGTGCCTACAATGTACATGTCAGACACTCTGCTGGGTGCTGAGGCGATAAAAGACTCTATTTGGAAAATGGAGAGGAAGGGATGGATTCTAAAGGCACTTTAGAGGTAGAATCAACAGGACCCACTGAGCAATTTTTGATGTAGGAGTAGAAGGAATTCAAGAGGAATATAAGGTTTCTAGCTCAGTGACTACGTAGAGGGTGGTTCTATTAACTCATGTTAGCACTTCAGGAAAAATAGTAAGTCAGGACAGAAGACAGAGAGCTCAATTTTGAACACATTAACTTTGAGATGCTTGTTGGATTTGCAGGTGAATCAACTGATACAGCCACAGATTTTGGGATGAAGCTTCTGGTTCCTTGTAAAGGTTGGCCTGCAAAGACTAGGAGGATAGCAAGGTCCACTGAAAAATAGAGTTTTTTTTAAATAGATGCTTTCTTTTCTGACCTTTAGCACGTGCATATTTTGAATGAGAGTGAATAAAAATAGTTGATTTCTTTTTGTAAAGAAATGCTGAAGAAATATATCTCATGGATACTGTTGTTTGAATATAAGGAAAACAGAACGGTCATAAGTAGGAACAGAAATAATAGGGTATTCTTATTGAGTGGCAATAGATTAAACTGATATTTGCTATTCTACTGCTTCTTTTTGTGCTAATCATATGCCATAGATATATATTATGTACAATATTTATATTTTATATGATATAAATACGTCATATTATTTATTTATATCATATAAAATATAAACTATATAAATTATAAAAATATATAAAATATACTTTTGTCATTTTAAATATATAATAGAATAGTTTTTTTCTATTTTTTATCTTCCTTTTTTCTTGATATGTAACTCTTGCATTTTTCCCTTTAAGGCAATATTTAGGAATGTACGTAACCAACAAACACAGTGATAAGTAAGTCTTTTGCAGCCAGCTTCAAAATCTCAAGAGATCTAGGAAAGGCATGAAACTCTAACCAGATAAATCCATGGTATATTGTGGGAGAGCCAAATGCTTTCCCCGAAATGAGAAAGATTCAAGTCAGTGACAAGGAGGAGCACGTGGGTCTTAAGCTGCCTGTCGAAGGACACAGGTGTGCGTCAATACCACAAATGCACACAGAATTATCTAAGAACATCTTGCCTCACCAACTCTTTAATATCACAGGAAACTTGGGCCAAGTGTATGGCAATATTTAAACATACCAAACTCGGGTATTGCTTTTCCAGTGTCTATTTTAGCAGTTGCATTTTTTCTTTGTTCAATAAATTGTTATTTCAATACTGGAGTAGAATTTAATAAACTTAGGTCTGACTGGAGATATTTTCACTGACTTGTTGGTTAAACTGAGGGGTTTTTGTTTCTCTGGTTTGTCTAGCATATTGATATCTCACATTTTAACAAGATGAAATTCTTATTTTACACATTCACTCAATAAATACCTATTTAGAATCTTCTCCATGGTGAGCACTGTGCTAGATTTTAGGTAGGAGAGATAAAGTGATGATAAGAGAGTTATAACTGGAAGGGAATTTCACATGGAGAATGTAGGGAAGAATATATAAAAATACAGGAATGGCAGGGAGCCTGGGTGCTCAGATTATGGCAAATAGCTCAGCATGGCTGGATGCATGAGCTGGAATATTATTTTAATGTGGGGGAGTGGTCTGATGGGCTGGACAGTTGGTCAGGACCAAATCATGATCAGCCTTGAATGCCAAGTTAAAGAGTTAAGATTTCCAAAGGTCATTAGCATATATATCATATAGTGTGCAGGGATTTTCAGAAAAGAGTGACGTGACCAGATTTTCAATTTAGAAAGATGACCCTGGCCACAGTGAGAATGATGGATTGGGAGATGAGAGAAGGAATCAGCAGAGAAGGGAGGGTAGCCAAGTAAGAAACTCTTGTAGCAATTCAAATGGGAATGATGAGTGCTTGAACTAAGGTCAAGGCATTGGATGTGGAAACGAGGGGACCAAATAAGATAAATCTAAAACTTGGATGCGGGGGATGAGGATAAGGAATAATCACGGGGTAACTGGGTTTATGCAGGTGTACATCAGCTAGGGCTGCCATAAAAAAGTACCACAAACTGGATAGCTTAAACAACGCAAATTTATATTCCCGCAGTTTTGAAGGCTAGAAGTCCCCAAATCAAGGTGTTGGCAGGGTTTGTTTTTTTTTTCTGAGGGATATGAGAAAGAATCTGTTCTGTCCCTTTCTCCTGGCTTCTGGTGGTTTGCTAGCTTTGGTGTTCCTTGGTTTGCAGAAGCACCATTCCATTCTCTGTTTTCATCTTCACATTGCATTCTGCTTGTGTGTATGTCTGTATCCAATTTTACCCTTTTTTCTGAGGACACCAGTCATATTGGATTAGAGGTCCACCCCACTTTAGTATGACCTCACCTTAACTACTTACTTCTGCAATGACCCTTTTTCCCAATAAAGTCACATTCTGAGGTACTGAGGGTTAGGACCTCAACATATGAATTTTTAGGGGACACAATGCAATCCATAGCAGAGTGCTCTTAGAGATAGAAAGTGCATGAAGATTGTCCAATTTTTATGGGAAGAGTGATTAATTTATCATTGATTACACTGAATTTGAGATACCAAGGAGTAGTGATTTTTTTTCTAGAACTGGACTTACAAGTCTGGAATATAGAAACCACTGCCTCATAAAAAGAGAGGCTTTGGGTACACTGCCTACTATAATCTTTCATTCTGTTTACTTAATATAAAAAGTATTTAAATTATACAAGCCAAAGAGCAGAAGTTTGGATATTAATTGGAAATTTGGAAAATCAAAAGAAAAGCGCTAGGTAGACAAATACAGGAGACCCTTCCCAGGTAAATTTCAGCAACTTGGCATTCATATAAGGAGTCTGATTAATGGGCAGGCAGCCTAAATTTGGTGGAAAGAACTGAGTCTTTTGATTTTCTTCAGAAATTTTGATTCTGTAATATGACTGACACATATCCATATGTCCCAAAGCAGTATCTTGT
This sequence comes from Equus przewalskii, assembly GCF_037783145.1. Lineage (NCBI taxonomy): Eukaryota > Metazoa > Chordata > Mammalia > Perissodactyla > Equidae > Equus > Equus przewalskii. The sequence continues at coordinate 8,846,510 of NC_091851.1, read as the reverse complement.
GTGACCTTGAGGTTTTTCCCAGCAAGTTTCTTCAGAAAGCTCTGACCATTTAGCCAATTCCTTAACATATTATTCTATAATAGATTTTTCTGTTTGTATGGAAAACATTTCTGAGAAAACATTTGTTTTTCATATGTATAACTCTTTATTGCCCAACATAGTACCTCATACATGGTAGATGCTAAATAAAACCAGATGGCTATTGTTTAAATGGTTGGGATTCAGGCTTTGAAAAGCATCTGCATAACCCAGGTTTGCATGTAGTACATAGATCTTCACATCGTGCTCTCCCTTCCCCTCTGTGCCATGTGGGAATATGCTACGTTTGTTAAAAAGCCCAAGTAATGCTACCAAATGAGCCTAACTTGGAGTCCGGTCTTTTTTTCCAGTGGCATGAGCGCTACTGTTAGACAGGAGCATCAGGTAATTGTTGGAAACCTCTGAGGTTGTGACCTGTATAATTCACATAGATGAGGGCTTGCTCTGTGCCTCTCAATATGTCAGGCACCTTGGGGTTATACAAAAGCAGCATGTCAGATAGTGTCCTCTACGGAAATAGTCAAAAGCCAAGATTGTTGGAATGAAACTGACTATCTTCAAACCTCACTCAGCCACTCTCTGGTTGTGTGACCTTGAGCGAGTTATGTGACCTTTGTAAGTCTCAGTTTCTTCTTTATAACATGGGGATTATGACGGCACCTACTTCCTAGAATTATTGTGAGCTCAGTGATTATAAAGATATTAGCCATACAGAAAAGTTCATTAAATAGTAGATATTACTGTCAAAATTATCATCATCATTATACCAGAGATCTGAGAGGTCTCTGCACTCCCCTGGACCTATTAAGAAACCATTTTAGAAAGTAGCACCCAGGGAGAGATGATGCCGTAATCGCCATGAATAATTATGGTAGGGAGGGGCTAATGTGGACATCATCTAGGAAGGACTCTAGAAGGAGGTAAGACTTCAATGGGCCTTCAAAGATGGATTGTTCGAAAAAGATTGAAAGGAGAGAATAAAAACGTGTTGTCAGAACTCTACCTTTTTAGGCACCTGACTGATTTTGACTTCTCTGAAATCTGTTCCTCAACACAATTTCCACAGAAGCACTGGTTCTCACAATATTTACTATTGTAAGCTTCATCAAACAGCCAACTGATTTCTTAAAAAATAGGGGTCTTGACCTTTGCCTTCTCCCTGGCTGGGAACTTCATCACTCTTTGGTGAATAATACCAATTCTGTTTGCGGGCCCAGGACTTTTGACGGGAGTTCACGTGAAGAACTTGCCCATTTTCTTTTCAGCACAACTCTTCAGATCAGAGCAAATGACTCTTTCTTCTGAGTTCCACCTGCTGGCAGAGGGCGAGGATCTGAGAAATGCTGAGGAGCTCCTTTTGGGACTGGGCTTCTGGGTTGATGTCCCTGACCTGCACCAAAATATGGTTAACACGGACATGCATACATTTAGAATTTTTTGATCTCTTAAGAACTGATTGTAATTTTTACTGCTTTCTGTAGCTTTCTAGAACTGTTTATATAAAACTGTTTGCTACTACAATCCTTTGAGATTCTAAGATGATTAGGGAAAATGTGCCTTAGGTGCTTAAATTTTGGTTTAAGTCAATTAAACCCAGGCTCAAATATATGAGTTGTAGGTCCCTGAGCAAGTTACTCAGCTTTTCTGAGTGTCAGTTTCCTCATCTGTTCAATAGAATGGGTAATAATGTCCTGCTTCTAAGGTTGTAGTGAATATTAAGAATGTAATGTATCCTGCAGAGTGTTTGGCACATAATAGGTTCTCACTAAAGTTTAGCTACTATTATTTTAATGATACTGCAGGCAGCTATTCAATTTTTCAGTGCCATAGCCATTCAAGGTTCATTCTTCTGTTGCCAGGAATGTCATTTCCTTGACTTTCAAGTCATGACAGTGGAATGAAGGGACATCCTGCTGCAGAAAATGGAACCTTAAAAATGGTTTCCATCCAAGCAATGCGGCAAAGCTCCTTTTTGAATTGCTTAGTTTTCTATTGCCCCAATTTTAAGCAGCAGTTTAAAACAATAATCCCACCCCCACGAAAATAAGTGGCTAAAAACAGTAAGCAGTTATTGCACATACGAATCTATAGGATAGCATTTCTAGCTGAGTGGCTCTGTTGGTCTCAGCTGTACTTGTTTGTGTGCATCTGGGAGTCAGATGGCTATTGGCTGTTCTAGGCTGGGCTTGGCCAGGTCAACTAGTTCTGTTCTATGCGTCTTTCATCCTCCTTCTGGGACAAGTGGCCTGCATGGCACGTTCTTCTTATAGTGATGGCAGAGGTACAAAGCAAGTCCAATGACCCAAATGCTTTGCAAGACAATGCTTCCATCACATCTGCTAGCATCTTATTGGCCAAAGCAAGTCACATGGCTGAGCACAGAGTCAAAGGGCGGGGGAGGTCACCCCTCTACAGTGGGAGATTACCGGAATGTCCTCTGGAAAGGGTGTAGATACCGAGTGGGGGAAGAAGTGGGGAAATCATTGTGCCTAACACAGCTCTAGAGTAATCCGTAGCCAACAGGCCAGTCACCTCACAGCATCTAGATTCTCAGCAGTAGACTTTTGCCTTAATATTGATTCTTTCCCTGAAGTCATATGGCTTGTTTTAGTACCTGACTGTGACATCAATAACAGCAGCACAGTGGAAACTCTCAGGGATTCTTGTATAGCCACAGACTGAGCTGAAAGAAATAACCCAAACTCTCATCTCAAGAATACAGACTTTTTAGCCGGTAGCAAGAATTATTCCCAACTGTTTTGAATAGGTTCTCACTGATTTAAAAGCTAGGATAGGGAGGGTTGATTACAATTTTCAATGTAGTCTCTGAATTATGCCAGAGAGATATGTGCAAAACCAATTTGTTTTAAGCAACAGAGAAGCCATCCAAGCTTAGACTTCCTGGCATTGTCCTCAACTGTGAATGGAGTCAGACTTGTGTCCAAGAGCCTCAGTGTGAATCTTGTCATGACTGCATCAAAACAGTGCTGGAGGGTTTGACAAACTCTGGGTGTCTAAACATCCCCTCCTACTTAACTGGCCTCTGCGTGCGTTTCTAATGTGACTTAAGACAGAGCTGTATTCCATTTGGTTGCTATTGATGGTTTTCCTTTATTATTTTATTTAATTATTCTTAGGTAAAATAATAGATGTATGTAGCTGTAAAAGTCAGCCACAACAGCTGGTTTTTGGAGGAAGCCTGTCTTGCTTTGTCATTTAACCTCCAGCGCCCCCAGTCCTCCAGGGAACTTCTTTAACCCATTGAGCAGTGGGGGGTGAGGGGGGTGTCACATTCTGAGCTTATGTGCCCTCATTTTCATGCTGCATTCCTCAGAGAGGCCTTGAGTACTTTAGGAGCTGATAGAGTTTGGCTGTCATTTGAAAATGTTTTCCTTCTAACTGTTTTCATTGAGAAGCTAATTTATACTCTGCTTTCAAGTAGGCTCAACTCCATTTCACATCTCTGACATGTGGCACACATTGCAGTGACTGGGGTGGAAGGAGACAATTCAATCAAAGGATGTTTTCTTCATGGAGGAAATGAATATTATTTGTTCATCTTGCAATTCAGAATTCTGGGCAAATTATGATGTTCGGCAAAGGCGCCGGCAAGACAGAAAGACAAATAAATTGCATGGTGTGAGAACAGCTTTCTTAATAGTAAGCTTTCCTTAAAACAGTGGGTATTGGCTGCAGGCAAAATACTAAGCTGCAAATCAGTGGTTTGCAACTCCTTGATCATCAGTTGTAATCCCAAGAACATATTTAATTTCCTACTTAGTCCTAATTTCTCTTTGTTCCTTAATGATATTTTTCTCCACTAAAAATAAGCCATCTGTTGGCAGCAGCCCACAGAAAACAGACACTGCAAACTCAGTAATCTGGGAGTGAGGCTGTTACACTGAGAGAATGAAAAACAGGTCTCTTTGGAATCATGGGGTCACCTTTAAAATTTCTAATTTTCCTTTCTTTTTCATTTTGTCCATATATAGTATTGGAAATACTTTGTGACCAGACAACAAGGCTTTGTACTCAAGGAATAGAGTGTTTACAGCTCAGCTTGGAGATGCATTTTGACATTTTTTAACCCTCAATTTAATAAATCCCGGATTTCCCATGTTTTCAAGAAAAAAATCTGTCTAGTAGTGCACACTGGAAATTGAGATGACAGCAGAATGATTATTTTCACTTGAAGGCCGTGAGATGGATGGGCTGAGAATGGAAGAGTGAGCACTATGACGTGGGGAGCGAGCAGAATAAGAAGTATTAAAATTTACCCTGTGCCCTTCCAGACTTTGACCACACCTATCTTTTACCTGTATTTGAACAGCATTCCAAATGATTTCAAATGGAAACAAAGGACTCTCTTTGACCATGGACGAACATAATGATAGCTAATACTTCTTGAACTTCAACCATGTGCCAGGCACTGTGTAAGTGATTACACGTGGATTTTCTCCTTTAATCCTCTCAGTAACCACATGAAGTTTCTCATATTTGCATTGTCGAGATGAGCAAACAGTCTCAGAGTTCCATAGCTATTAAGTGTCAGAGTCTGGATGATAACCTGGACAGCTTGATTTCAAGGGATCTCCACACTTCAGCTAAAATTGGGAATGGGTTAACAATGAAGTTTTTTTATCCTGCATGCCTGCAGGAAACCTCCTAAGAGTAAAGAGAAGAATTCAGATTCACTTAAAAGAAAGTGTTAGAAATATTGAAACAGACACACAAAGCACATCAATGCAGAGGTGAGTGAGGTGGAGGAGCTTTTGATCTTCCCTTTCACTCCCTCATGTTTTGAAATATGATTCCTTTTGATGCCATTTCTTCAGTGATTGCTGCACTTCAGCTTTAGATGACTTTTCTATCTCCCAGAGCAATTAAAAGGTAATATCAGTATTTTACTATGTGAAGCTTGACATCTGATTCATATATCACTCAGCCTGAAGGCATATTTTTCATATTCACCTGGGTGCATGTCATGCAGTGAATTGATCTCTTTTAGGATTCAAAAGGAATTCCCTTTTCCAAAGGAGATTCAGGTGAGCGAACAAAATTAATATCCTTATTACTACCCATCTCCTTTAATTAGTGAGCCAGAGAGCTAACAATTATCTCACCTGTCAGCTATCTTGACAGCTTGCTGTTGAGTGAAAACCAAAGAAAGTTTCTCCCCCCGATCTCAGACCCTAGCAACTGATATCAAAGTCTCCACCACCAAAGGTCTACTTAGATCCCATTAGTGTGACCTTCATGATAGGAAGGAAACTTCCAGTTTCCTCAAACCAATGTCTCAGATCCTTCCTTCCTCCATCATGGATATTCTGATTAATAAATGTCACTACATGGTGGAGGTTGCCTTGTCTCGGAAATTTCCACTGTCAAAATATTCTCAGCAGTACTAGACAGATGGAACCAATCCAGGGAGCAAAACAAATGCTACTGCAGCTTTTTGAGCACTCCAAATGTAACAGTACTAGCTGTTCTTATCTCATAACATGCCCATTGCCATCATTTTTTTCCGCCTAATAATCTGTCCATGGTGACAAGTTCTATTCCGCTTTCTTGATGAGAGATCATGTCTCGAAGCCATATGTTGTAATGGGAAGGCTAGCCTAGTCATAGCCTTTAGATTTTTAAATAAGTGGAATTGTACTTCTCGTATCACCTCCCATTATCTTAGTACTTATCTCAGTCTGGTTCTGCATCCTTGTAATTTCCCTGAGAAAACTAAAGAACATATGTAATGTGATCACAAATTTGTAGGATGGGATAAATCGTCTAATTGTTCTCCTCTGCCAAATTTTTTGATTCCCATTTTCAGAGGATGATCTGTCTCCTGCCATGAGCTGAGACGGTGCTACCAACACTGTAGCAAAATTGAGCAGCTGGCCAAGACAGATGGACTTCTGTGTTGATCCAGTGAAGTTTCTCCTGTGTAAATCTTCATTTCTTCATCATGCCTATTAAGTATTCTTCATTTCAGAACCCACTCTCTGCCCTGGTTTTGCCCTACTTAGTAGTTGTTTCTGAATGAATTGGGGCTTTATTATAAGCACCTCTAAAAGATGTTTCAACCCCAGTATAATGGTCAAGGCTGGGAGCAGCAACTAACTATGCTTTAAATTTATCCAAATAGTTCTTCTCTCATCGCATTTATCTACATACATCAATTTATTTCTCCATTTGTCTATCCATCAACCCATCCATTCACCATCTATTCATTCATCTCTCTGTCCACCTATCTGGTCATTTAATATTTCTTAATATTTGTAGTTAGTTTCATAACTTTACCTTATTATTTGAATATACAAAGGTAATCTAACTTTTTATCTGTTCTAATTCATTCAGTAAAAGCCTTCTTTTTTGGAGTTCTAATCAACAATATTTGGAACTCCATAATTGAAACATAGCAGTTTGAAATTATATCACCAATTCTTTAACACTGCTCCCTTTGAGAGGAGGAGTCTGTGTTCTCTTCCACTGAATCTGGGAGAACCTTAGTATGTACTTTTTACTTAATAGAGTTAAGCAGAAGTAATGTTGTGAAATTTCCAAGCCAAAGTCAGTAAAGGCTATGTATCTTCTACTTGGTTCTCATGGATTGTTGTCTCTGGGGGAAGCCAACTACCAGGTAAAAAGTACTACCCTGAGACCATCATGCAAGGGAGGACATACATAGACATTCTGGCCAACAGTTCAGTTGAGCTCTCAGCCAACAAACAGCGTCAACCTTCAGTCATGGGAGTGAGCCATCTTGGATATCCAGAGCAGTCAAGCCTTCAGATGATTCCAACTACAGCTACATCTGACTTCACCACCATGAGAAACTCTAGGCAAGAACTGCCCAGCCAAGCCCTTCTTGGACTCATTAACCAAAAACCTGTGAGCTTAATAAATAGTTGTTTTGACTGCTAAGTTTTGGATTAATTTGTTCTGCAGTGATGATAACTGAAATTAAACCAATATTTGACTAGTAAATTCCTGAGGACTTCAAAGGAAAGCTGACATTTTAAATTTTTAGAAATGGACTATTTTTCTAGTTTTCATCTTTCTGTTTTAAGCTATACTCGTTTTGTAAGCTTTGCTGCTAAATAGAGGTTGAGATAGAAATAGATATAGAAAGTACGGCTAACTGTCAATATCTTTTTCCCCATTGGGTTGTATGATTTACACAAATGTGGAGAGAAGATCTTAGTTACATGAGTTTGGAAGCTAATACAAAGAAAAAGATTTTTAGCTCATCCACTTTAATTTACTCCTAGATTCGGTTCTCATTTTCATACTGGGTTGTGTGCCACACGTATATCATTTCTTAAAGATTGGGTACCTCACTAATAATTCTGTGTTTGGATAATGCAATTTAATATAGACTGAGGTTTTATTTTGACCCCAAAGTCTCATCTCCAGTGGGTAATGGGGAGCATTGGCATTGCTGTGATAATTCTCCAGATCCTCTTAGAAGGAGCCCATTTTTCTCATGTGTGCCCTAGTCCCAGTCATCATATCATAAAATCCAAGTAGCTTCCCTAAATCGTCTGTTTAGCGTGTGTGGGATGATTTTTTCACAGTCAGGCAATATTTTAACTCAAACCAGCTATTTTCTGTGCACTTGTCATCTATGTGCATAACCATATATATATATATATTTTTGCAGACCTTTCTGAGTATTAAGTGTTAAGTTAGAGACACTGACACTTCATTCGCAAATACTTCAACATAAATCTTCTAAGAAAAATGACTTTTTAAAAATATAACTACAAGAGCATTATCATACTCAAGAAATTTGGCACTAATACAGTAAGATATCCAACATAAAGTCGGGATTTCTCCAGTTGTCCCGGTGGTGTTTTCTGTTTCTTGTTTTTGTTAATACAGAACCCAATGCATCACATTGAGTTGTCAGGTCTATTTATCCTCCTGTAACCTAGAAAAATTTCCCCATCTTTTTTGTGTGTTCAGTGAAATTGACATTTTTAAAGTGTCAAGACCCATTATTTTTAGAATGTTCCACAATTTGAATTTATCTTATTATTTCTTCATGGTTAAATTCAGGTTATAAATTTTTGGTAAGAATATTTATAGACGTTATTTCCTCCCAGTACATCACACTGGGAGGTACTTGTCATCCATTAGTCTCATTATTTGTGATGTAAAGGTGGTATCCTTCATTTTTTTTATCTTTAGGTATATTTTGCTTTTAATAATTTCTAAGCAATCCAAGAAGTGACATTTTGAGACTGCGTAAATATTGTTTTTTCATCTTATGAAAAGTTTTCATCCTATGGTTTTAGCATCCACTGGTGAGTCTCAGTTGAATCAATTATTATATTGGTGATTGCAAACTGGTGACTTTCTAATGCTATCAGAGGTCAACATCTCCTGTTTCCTGCTGGGGTAGATTCAAGGAAGGGGAGAGGGTCAGGCAATGTGGGGCAGTCTAGGGTAAACAGAGGTTCTGCTGCTGCATAGACAGACTTTCATCCAGTCCTCCTGTTTTCAGCCTCAAGCTTTGCCCCTTCTTTCCCGGGTGCTGGAAGTCTCCACTTCTGGATCTTCTCCAGAGTTCTCTGGCAACTGTCATTGGCTTCCTATTAGTCAATTTCTCTGTAGGTTCTTATATTTCAGTTATTCTCCCTTACTCTGTTACCTCTTATTCCATATGTTTAAAAAAAAATGTTTTCTTTCCTTGTCCTTTGCCACCTCACTTCCCTTTCTCTTTGTTCTCTTGGGCTTTTATTCATCATCATGATTATTTCACCATCATTTTAGTGAACTTTCAGAAGGCAGTAGAGAGGAAAACAAGTACTTGAAACCTCATGTTTTGTGTTTTTAGTTTTTAGTTTCACAAATGCCTTAAATCTCCATTCACATTACATGTTTCCTGTACAAGAATATTTCCTTACTGTATGACCACATTACTATTCTTTTTTATCTATGGTTATTATATAAGCATTGATTACTTTCCTATAAGGAGAAAAATTTTCCTCAGTTTGTTTATATGCACAAACAGTTTTTTCTTCAAGGAAGTCTATGATTTATTTTCTTTTTTAAAAAGGGATGTTTTATTAATTAAGTAGACCTAGGGAAGGTTTGGTAAGTATATGGAGTGAAGAACATGTGTTTTCCTTCCAGCATAGTTTATTAGAAGTTCTTCTCTTTCTTGCAAGACAGTTGAAGAAATCAGTGCTCCCTCCCAAGAAGCATCACCTGGACCTTTGGCATAATCCTCAGGTTGTTTTGTAAGCTTGTGTAGATGCTCATGATCTTTCCTTAGCTTTCTGCACCACTCTGAAATGTTTAAATTTTTTTCCTACCCAGAGCCTTTTAGTGGTCACCTAACTGTGGATTTAGTCTTCAGGCACTTCTGATGTCTTGGAAAATCTCTCATCATTCAGGATACTCTAATCTTCTATTAAGTGGATACTAGAAGTAAAAGTTGGGAGGCACTCCAGATTTTAGTTTTTTAAAAAAAAATGTACTGTGTTAAAGTGTGCTGTAGCAGATGCTGATGCTGCCTTCTCTGTCTGTCCTTGGCCTGACTCTGAGTCTACCTGTGCCTTACTCTACAGCTCCCATATATGCAGGGATCTTCCCATCTCAAACACCTCCATCTTTCTGCTTCCTTTTCCAGGGACTTCTCCAGTGCCATGAGAGTTTTTCTCGTTCCCACTGAAGGGTAGCCTGGAAGTGACAAGAATTTGATGCCTCCAAGGTCATCCTTTAGTCAACAAGGGACAGGAATCAGTGAATAAATACCCTGGCACCTCAGTTCCTTACTAGGACTGTTCTAGGAGTGACCCATGTGCTTCCTTAGAAGGAATCAGAGCCCCAGTGGCCCACCTTGGTAACCTACTCATTAATGCTCCTTTATTGGACTTTTCCATTCTCTATCTCATTTCCAACTACCTCTCTTGTACTTCCTTGGATCACTTCTCAAATAATAACTGCACCCAAGTGCAGTTTGTCTCAGTGTCTGCTTTGGGGGGAACTGTGGCAAAGATTCTAAAAGTTCCAGACAAAGTACTATTACATTTTGTTGGAAATTGACTTTGCTTTGAGAAGGTGCATAAGAAATTATCCTTTTTTGGTCTAACCATATTACCCTTCTTTTAACAGGCAACTGCTGAACTTATGATATAAATAGCAGGGTTAATTTATTTTTAAAAAATCTCTGGAATTGCTACTTATGCACCAGGCTTTCTGCTAGGAGCTGAGAACAGGAGTGAACAAAATGAGTGTAGCCCAGCTGTCTCCATTATAGAGCTTAGACTCTTGTGGGGATATGGACAAATAGTCAATTATGATGCTGTTCGGGACATGCTATGATAAAGAAGGCCCCATTACTATAGGAATGCGCGGGGTCAGAAAAACTGTCTTTGTTCACCCTTGTTTCTCAACCTCTAGCACAAAACCTGGAACACAATGGCTATTCCAGAAGTATTTATTTAGTAAAAACGGTACATTCAAGAATGAGGGGCCAGCCCCTTGGCACAGTGGTTAAGTTAGGCATGCTCCACTTCTGCAGCCCACATTTGTGGGTTTGGATCCTGGGCGCAGACCTACACTACTTGTCAGCCATGCTGTGGTAGTGACCCACATATCAAGTAGAGGAAGATTGGTGAAGATGTTAGCTCAGGGCTAATCTTCCTCAAGCAAAAAAAAAGGAGGAAGATTGGCAACAGATGTTAGCTCAGAGTGGATCTTCCTCAGGGAAAAAAAAGAATGAATTATATTCAAGGAACTGCAAAGATGATCAATGTGACCAGAATAAACCAGAAAAAGGAGAGAGAGAGAGATGGACAAGAGTCAGGACTGGTAGGGCCTTGAATATTGTGTTTAGGAGTAACAGGAGATGATAAGAAATATTAGGCATTGGAAGGACAGAATCAGGTTAGCAGTTTTACAAAGATGCCTTTTTGCAGGCATTATGAAGAACCAATCAGACCCAGCAAAGCAGGGATCAGGGAAATCAATTAGGAAGCTGGGCTGTAATCTGCATGAGAGATCATGGTGGTCCCAAATCTGTTATTGGTAGTGAGGAATGGAGACATGGCAGGGCTGGAAAGAGATTTAAGAAGTAAAATGGATGAGGCTTGGCATTTCTTGGCTAAGAGAAGTAGAGTAGGGGAGACAGTGCTGATAATGCCCGGGTTCTGACCAGCACAGCTCTCTAGGTCCGGGACCACAGGAGAAACCGGGAGTTTAAGGGCAAAGGTAAAGAGAAAGGAATTCACTCCAGGATGATGCTGAAAGAAGAAAAAAGGTTTTGCCAGCGTTGTTCTATATTACATTTTCCTCTGCCCATAAATGCCTAAAAGAATTATTTATTTATGAAAAAAAGATAAATCCAAAATATGTCACTTAAATATAGCTAGATAATTTATAGCCCTGCAAATCTGAATGTGTTTTAACTTAAATGAGAATTTAGTATAATATGTAAATTTTTCTATCAAATAAGTATCCTATTTTTAACACCAAAACCTATAAATCATGGTAGTCCCATCTGGCAAAAAAGCAAACTATATAATATTCATTTTCTTAAACAAAATGTGATTATATAACTTGTATGTTTAGAATAGTTATTTGTTGGAATGATTTAATGAAATTGGTTATAGCCCTTTAGATGCAGTTTATTATTTTGAAATTGCTTCTTTTGGAAATGTGAGGAAGGGTAAAAAGGTTAAATGGGGCTGAAGTAGCAAGCTGGGCCATTTGAAGAGGGCAGGAGTTTAAATTCTGAATGCTGAATAAAAATGTCCTAAAAGACCTTTGTTTGGAAGGAAATGGCTTTCGCTGTTTAGCCTTGGAGGGAATAAACAGCCACATGCATACTAATCTTGTGAACCTGGTGCCCATGCTCACAGACTCCTTATCTTTTATTCATTTCAAACTATACAAATCTTCAAGGGAGAGAAATCTTCGCTTCTTGTAGCATTGCAACTAAAATGCAGAAGCTGTGTTTGTGCCAGTGGAATTTGAGTTATTCTTGATTTTATGTGGTTAGGTTATAGCAAACGTCTAAAGACAGGGAGTATGGCATGAATTTGTGCATCAATAGGGGAAGGAGGGATGTGTGGAGGGGGCTCTGGTGTGTGGGTGAAGAAGAAGTGAGAGATGGCAGAAGGTGGAAGCTCACAAACCAAGAGCCTTTCGAATCCTCCTGTGCCAGCTGGAGCCTTGCTATAGAGAAGCTCGCTTGTCGTCCGTATCTATTCTCAAATCAGAGCCCTGACTAATTCCATCCACTCCTTCCCCTCTTTTAGAATAGGGAGAAGGAGGGGCGTAAACGAGATTTGAAAATTGTCCTGCTTATAGACTATCATTTGAACTAGATGTTTTCATTTGAGTTTCTTCTTCATATAACTAGCTTATATTTTTATCGATACAGTTTAATACACTTTTAAAGCCATATTTCCAGAGTCATCTAGCATTTTCCAGGAAAATAAAAAAAAGACACACACTGTAATTGTTGATCATGGGGAGTGATGGATTGGGTCTGCCCTTTGCTAGTCCAACACAGATCACTGAAAGTCTCGAGGAACAGGTAAAAGGTTGACAGTTGGGACAATGAATTTTCAAATTTATACTCTGAGCTTATCCTACTTATCAAGAAAATTTGACATTAGAAATAACTGTAAATTAGCTGCGATTGAAAGTGTGTGACATTTATAGCTTGGCATAAGCTTCAAATGAAGAACATGTTTATTCGGTTTGAAGGTAGTTTACTCAGGATTCATTGCCCTTATCGTTATCTCTCTCAGGTCATAAATGGGGCTCTCTGGAACTCATGCATTCCTTACTTATTTAAACCTGCTTCTGAAGTGTGCTTGGCTCAGTGAAGCAGAGAGGCTTAGAGAAGGAAAATTAAAATGGGTCATATGCATCTGTGTCCTCTTTGAGGCATATCACAAAAACAGCCATTCTGGGAACATCGTAAACAGTTTTACCCATCTGTCTAGTTTAATCTATTTGGGGATTAAACCTTCTGGCTTCTCCAAGTACAGGGTTGTGCTAGAGGCTCGCTCACTTATGATATGTGTTTCCGGAATGCTGGTTACTCCAATATAAATGATGGATTTGGGGCATTGTATTTACTTAAAGAATCATGGATCTCTTGATTTATACTAGAACATCTGGCTTATTTTTCCCTGAAACTTTGCTTAAACTGAAGCCATTTACCCAGAAATAAAATAACCTCTGGGTACTCATGGTGCCCAGTTTTTGGTAACTTGGAATCTTATACTTACTAAAATATTTTTGGTTAGATGGCATGCATTATTTACAGTAAAAGGGTTCTTCAGTGATAAAAATATTGGAAGAAACCTACTTGAACCATAGCTCTTGTATATTATAATCTAGCACTCGTGGCCAACGCTATACTTACTATTCATTTTTTAAAACATAAGAAAAGTATTTGGGAGATACTACCAAAAAGAATCACAGTCTCTGTTTTTGTTTTCCATGTGATTACAGCTTTCTTATTAAGAACAAATGTTGGTAAAAACTGAATACATTATCGGGTTCATTTCTGGTCAGAGGATCCTCATTCTGCTCTGACTTCTCTCCCTTGGCTGATAGTGATTTGTTTCAGCTGGTGAACTTGAATCTGGACCACACTGTGAGATTGATGCTTGTCAGCAAAAACGGAAGAACTCTTGCCCTTAGATAGAGTTTCCAACTTTTATTTACTGTTTGGGATTTTTTCCCATGAATTTCAATTTCATTTATCTTAAAACTCCTATCAGCTTGGCATTCAAGCTTGACCATTGCAAGCAGGGCAAGCTCTGATCAATCATACAGCATGGGTTAATCAGTCATATGCTAATCATAATTAAAGAGGAAGTGACAGCAACATAAAATTTCACATGCAAATAATAGGTGCTGATTCGTTTATTATTTTACCTTTAGAGAAAATATTGCAATATAATTTTCTTCTCTGCATTTCTTCATTCAAAAATCACATTTAATAGGGCACTCTATTTTAAGTAAGTAAATTTTGAACTTCCTTAAAAGAATTAATTCTATTTTTCTTGGGTACAACTGTTTAGTAAAATTCAACCCAATGCTATAAAATACAGGTTAGAACAGCAAAATACAAATTAGGACACCTACTTCTTTCTTTCAGCTCTTCGATTAGGTAGCACTGCTAGAGCCTTTGACTCAGTGAGATATAGCATGAAGAAAAATACCTATGCTTCACATACAGAGAGAGGGAAAAAAATAAAACAGGCATTCCTCTTGGTTTTAAAAACAACAAAAAGAAACAGCAAACACAAAAACCAAAAGAAAAGCAATGTAATCTGAGCTTGATCTTTGGGTTTTCCCAGCCACACAGACTTTAGGAAACTTGCCATCGGCCCTTGGGTCATCTCCAAAGCAAAGCTTTAAAAATCTATAGTTGCCTGAGACCCTACCAGCCAAATCAGACATTCTACAACCTAAGCAAATGGCCAATAGGAAATTTAGCCCCAGTTGTGGTCGAGCATGTTTACTATAGAGAGCACTCTGAAGTGGTCTCAGATTTGATCTTTCCGAGCTCACGATGGAATGCAGAGAGCACGGAAGGGGGAGTTGGGCTTAATTCGGTGCAGCTGTTATTAGAGTGTCCCTTGGCCTCTGAGCTATTTGTTTGGATTTTGTCTTACTGAGCTCTAGCAGATTATAATTGTTGGACTGCCCAGGATATTTTGCTCTTTATCTATCCCCAGCCATGTCATGTAGGAGCCATCATCTCCTCTCTCACACAAGTAACTATTCAGAAAGCACTTTTAATTAGGATGGGCTAATAGAGTAATCATTTCAATGTGTGCCTGCCTACTATATGTTAGGCATTTTGCTAAGCTCTATTCAAATACCTCATGCAATCTCTACCCTAATTCTATGTGGTGAGCATAACTAAGATATAAAAAAATGAGAAGAATCACAGATCAGGTAAGATGCTCAAGGTTATTCTGCTACTGTATCAATTGAAATTCTTTAGATCCTCACACAATGCAAGCCAGACCTTCATGTCCTGCCCATGTATTTGGCACTAGAGAGCTTATCACTTCACCACTACTAAGGATGCCAGTGGGTCATTCCATTCTGATTATACAGCTGACCTGTTGCCCACTGAGCAATCCACGCCACTCTGCTGCAGCTGCCTAATTACAGCACGGTCCCTGCCACTCCAGCACCTTCCCTTCTGTACTGAAATCATGAGACATTCTACTTTGTTCCATTCTGGCTTACAGAGAACAGTCACTAAAACACTTTCCAAAGATGCTGGAGTTCCCCTCACCCATATTTTGATGAAGGGAGTTCTTTTGGCATCACTGAGGCATGGTAATCTTACTCCAGTGTGATATTTTTTTTCTTTTCCCTCATCTTTTGGGGTCTCACCCAAATCTGGAAAGGGTATAAGAAATGTGTTTCTCTGCCAACATATTTCTTTTTCCTATTGGCCGAGCTTGAAAAGTTTTGGTTAGGGAAGCAAACTTCAGGCGGTCCAGTGAATTCTAACTCTGGGCCTGAAATTCTTCCTACACAAATAATCTTACTGAAACCCTTATAGAACTATTTCTTTGATATATATATTTCTTATGAAGAAAAAGATGGTTTAAGTGACTATCAAAAATCAAGATTTTAGGGGCTGGCCAGGTGGCCCAGCGGTTAAGTTCACATGCTCCGCTTCTCAGTGGCCTGGGGTTTGCTGGTTCGGATCCCGGGTGCGGACATGGCACCACTTGGCAAACCATGCTGTGGTAGGCATCCCACATATAAAGTAGAGAGAGATGGGCACAGACGTTAGCTCAGGGCCAGGCTTCCTCAGCAAAAAGAGGAGGACTAGCAGTAGTTAGTGTAGGGGTAATCTTCCTCAAAAAAAAAAATCAAGATTTTATTGAATTATTGTAAATACTACAAGGATCTTAGATACTCTAGCTATACCATTCAGTATATTATGCTACTAGGAATATATTTTTCTCTTGGTATAATGCACTGAATGTCCTCAAACTGACTCTATCACATGTGAATGGGGGGGTAAGAGCTTAGAATTGCTTGGTAGCAATAATGAATAAATTTATTAAATAAATAATAGTCCCAATTAAATCCATCTCTGAGATAAGATCGCTAAATGCATGAAATAGATGTTAACTGAGTAGAAGAGATTTGATGTTACTTTTTAGTTAAAAAAAGTGAAAACAGCAACCTCATTTAAGATAAAAGCAGATTTTTATTTGTGGAGAAATTATCTGCTCCATCTTCTCACCCATTTCCCACATTTTTGCCACCCCATAAAAAGAGAACTTCCACTAACACTTGGAAGAATGAGACACAAGAGTTGAATCATCTCCAACATTTCCTGGCTTCTCTCCCTAGAGGAGAAATGATTAATTTAACGACAAGAGGTTGACATCCATAGACCCACATTCCTTTGTTGAGTGAAGTCAATGTGCTAAGTAAGGGTCACTGCTCACGTGTGGTCACTCCTCTTGGGCTCACAGTGCTTGGTAAGGGGTGAGGTAGATCAAATTTTCTACCAAGTTCTCTGCTTAAGTGTCTGTCCTGCAAACCAAATTCTCAGCACCTGTGAGCCCCAAGGTATAAAAGTGGGGTCAATGGATAGAAAGCCTTTGGGTCTTATGTTCAAGCTACATTTTCCAAATCAGTCTTCGCAATAAGAAAGCTAAAGTTCTAATGCCTATCTGACTCTTGAATATGTTCTTCAATTGATTTGTGGCTTGAAAATTAGAGGGATATGGTAGTTTATCATATTCAAACTCCAATGTCTTTCATTTAAGTAACCAAAATTAAAGACACCACAGGCACAATGCAAGTCACTTTCTGCCCCAAATTCTAAGGCTTTTGGTTGACGACATGATTGGCTGTGGGAATCTCTTCTAGTTTAAAAATACAACTAAATTATCCCACCTTCTATGCCTGTTCCCCTGGTTTGTGGCTGGCTGAAGATCCATGAAAGGTGAGAGATGGTGTCTTGGAATAAAAATTAGGAGACCCAAGTGTGACTTTGAGCTCTGCGGTTAATTACCTGAGGAGACACAGGTAAATTCTTTAATCTCTCTGATCCTTAGGCCCTTCATCTGTAAAATAAGGAAAATTAAAAATTACTTTCTAAGACTCTAGTGCTTTTGGCCGGCCCAGTGATGCAGTGGTTAAGTGCGCACATTCTGCTTTGGCGGCCCGGGGTTTGCCAATTTTCATCCCGAGTGTGGACATGACACTGCTTGACAAGCCGTGCTGTGGTAGGCATCCCACATATAAAGTAGAGGAAGATTGGCAGGGATGTTAGCTCAGGGACGGTCTCTGATGTTAGCTCAGGGCCAGTCTTCCTCAGCAAAAAGAGGAGGATTGGCTGCAGATGTTAGCTGAGGGCTAATCTTCCTCAAAAAAAAAAAAAAAAAGATTCTAGTGCATTAAATAATATTGAATTAATAAAGGTATTCATCTTTTAGATATCATTATATGATAATGGTGACAATTATTCAAAAGGAAAAATACAATTCTACTGCCAGATGCTGTTCTTTTATTCATTAAAAAATGACCTGATCAGTCAAGACTGATCATGGTCTTTCTGGAGATGTCAATATGGTTTTTTTCATTCTTGGACTAGTAATTTTGCTTGAAATGAGCCTGGCTTATGTTTAAAACAGAAGAGGAATACCTTGGACAGATGGCAAGGAATAAATAAGATGATCAAAGTCAACTTTTTCCAAGATGGCTAGATCTAAAAGGCCGCAAATTAGGTCTTATTTAAGTTATTTGCCCCAAAAAAGGAGAAATTCTAAAGATCTTAAGAGAATGTAGCATAGAAAATGCTATGGTACTGTCGGTGTAGTCAGAGAACTCCAGAGGGTCACACTCCCAATACGGAGGCAGTCAGTGTTCTAAGGGAAAGCCAGTGCAGTGACTTCATTCAGGGCCCATTCACAGCACCATCACCTCCTTTGTCTGAATAGCCTTATTCTTCAAAGTGTCGGTAAATTGGGCTTACTCTCGTTATGCATTTGATTGGAATAAGCATGAATTATGCAATTAACTTTGCCACTTTCCAACAACATGTCCAAAGTGAAACAGAAAGATAAGAGAAAATCTTTTCTCCAGGATCGGTGGATTTATTCAGCTTTGGAATTTTGCTAGCATGTTGAATGAGGCTGTCATCGTGCCTACTTAACAGCTAACTTTCACATTTTGAGCTAAGTCTCACTAGGTGGAGTGGTTACTTGTTTTGACTGTTAGAGATTCTCTATGCTGATTGGTACCACTAGATTAAATCAAATACTGTCTTGTCCATGTTACCTAACAATATACCTTTTGGGCCTCATCTGCCCCCAGTAGAGTATTGCCCCTTATCCTTTGATAAAATCAAATAAATTTTTTAAGTAAATGAATGAACAAATAGACAAATAAATGAGAGAGATGAACTCAGAGGGAGCAAAAAGATTTGGGAGAAAATTTGAGACAGTGCCTTTGGCTTTTGTTATTTTATGCTGAGTTATTTATCGGTAATTGTCATTAGACGAGCCGCATAGTGGTGAAAAGCTGCTGCCTTTTCTTCTGCAGCAGTGTGAACTCTGGGGGATGCCGAGCGAAGTCAAATAAGAAGAGAGCACACTGCCGTTTCATCCGAGCTACTGCAGCATCTCTGCTTGACACCCCATTGAACAAGAGACAATTTAGTAGTTCTCAACAATTATGCACGTACTTCTCGTGGCAAAAAATCCTTTGCTGCTTTGTGTGTGTGTGTGTGTGTGTGTGTGTGTGTGTGTGTGTGTGTGTGTGTGAAGATTATGCTGAATCAGCATAAAAATCAGGCCTGACTTATTCCTGGAAGGGACCAACCCATCTTTTACCATTGGAAACAAGATGGTCATAATGAAGCTTTGAATACAGAATACTTCTTTTGAGTATAGACAGACAACTTATTCTTATAAAGAACTTAAAATTTGCCATATTGTCCTAATTATTTCTGTGGTTACTATCCACTAAATTATCAATCACTGCCCCACATTTACCCCTCACTACCCCCAGCTTGGGGTATATTTCTAGTTCTATCCATATTGAAGCAACTGCCTGAAGCTTTGACAGCTATCTTTGTCTCTGATGTGATCTGGACCCCTTTGTGATGTAGGGCCTTCATATAAGTATGCAGTGTGGAAAATGAAACCCATGTGTGAATACAGAGTTAATTAGTATGAAAAGTCCCATTTTCCACCACATTTCTTGCCAGCAGCTATGATTATGAGCACTTAAACTTTCCAGATCTCCTAATATTTTTTTAACTAGATCCAAGCATAGAGATTCCAAATATTTCTTTCTGTGATATTGTAGATGCATGACAAAAGGGAATTAATTCGGGAAGTTTTCTCTGTGTGTGTGTGTGTGTGTGTGTGTGTGTGTGTGTGTATTACAGGCTTATTAGAGTTCATTGCCATACTTTCTGGACAGAAAGGTGATTTATTTCCTTCTAAATATTTTAAGCAGTAACAACTTTTCTGAGATCTTTAGTCATTGAGATGTTATTTAAGGTAGGCCTGAATGAAGTGCCACTTATAAAAATAGCTGCAGAGTAACGCTTATGTCAAATTGGTGTTTTATCTATATGTCATCTGATGGAAATTATGTCCATGGTAGAGATCAAAATAAGGTCTTTGAATTGTGTTGAATAAAATAAGATGTGTCAGCTCAACTCAGGGAAAGGGTCTTGAGAGGAAGTCGGTGCATTAGGAGGTAGCTAATGAGAGCCAGTGACAGAGAACAACTGAGGACACACCATACAAAGCATGTTATATGAGGTAGAAACATACATAGTTTGAGCAGAATATGTAGTCATGGCAGACGTAGGAAATCAGAAAAGAGGTCAGCAGCTTCTCTTTGTTGCTAATGCTATGACCGGCAGGCGAGAAGGATCTGCCAAATATATGTGTATGCGCCCAACTGTGCACAAATGCTGATTCCTAGGTGTTGATACTCTTAAAAATAACATCTCCTGTGACCTGGGTGGTAACAATGAGAATTAGAAAGAGGTGCTTTTCATGCCTTGTATCAATGTCAATCAGAGAAGATGGAGAAGACTGAGAGATGCTGGTCCAGCGTACTATGCAATCCTCCTCTCCTTCTTACCAAGGACTTCCCACCTTCCAAAGCTAGAAGATGCCTCTTTGTCTCCTCACCTTACTACCACCTTGTCCAGGCTGCTCATATCCAGTCCAGGAGGGTCCCGCTACATACGTAGTTTGCTCCATCACGACCTAGGAAAGCCCCTCTCTAACGTCTACCTGTTCTTCATCTTTTATTCAGATTTTGTGTGAGGTTTGCAAGCATTAGATGTAATAAGAAAGAACATGTAGCAAACCATCCTAAAAGGAATACTATATATTATCTTGGCATTAAAATTATTAAAGAGTGTATTTCACTTAAGTAGACAGCTGTGAAAATCACTTTTTTTAACTTTCAAAGCAAAATGCATTTCTTAGCAGGATAAACGAGTTAACAGAGTGTGGGAGGAATTGATCAAAGAAATAAAATAATATATTTTATTGCACATTTCTGTTAGAGCTTTGCAGGAAATACATACCTATAAAAACCTTTGAAAAAAGTAGCTTGCAAGACAGGGCTATAGCACGTTGTTTGTGTTACTAGTAGGGAAAATGAAATGATCAATGAAAGCAGGGCTGCAGAAGAGGGGATCCTTAAACTGTTTTCCTTGCATATGATTCCATTTAATCAATCCTGGAACAAAGGCTTGCATTTTTCTTTCCTCTTCCCGTGTGTGTTATTTCATGTTATTAAATGAGATTTGAGTGAACTGAAGTAAATCAGCCAAAACCTAGCTTGGATTAGATCCCCTAAACTTCCTTATGCCCAGATTTTTTCCAGATGGTTTCTCATGTCGCCAGCTTAATATCAACAGTGTGTGACACGCTAGAAGAATATTTCTTAGACCAGTTCAGCCCTTGAAAGATAATTACACTGTCAGTTGCCATCACCGTTACTGTGAAAGTGAAGATAACTGGGGTAAGTATATGAAAATCCAGCCCCAAACCATCCTCACCTTTAGATAGCTCATTTAAGAACCTTCCCACATTTTTGTTGCTATCTATCTGTCTATGTTGCTACGCACAGTGCAACATTGTTATCTTTTTGACAGCAAATGCCTGCAGGTCACTTTTTTGGGTATATTTTGGGGAAAATATAAAGAATTTTTACATGATGAAAAAAATAGTACATTCCTGTCTCTTTAAAAAGTCTGCATTATCCACTTTCTCATTTTCATTTGCATGTTGAAAAATGTATTTTCATGCTACTATCCACTTTCGATCTTTTTTATTGTACCACTGACATTACTTATAGCACATTTTGCAGCTGGATTTTTAAGCATGTTAGCAGGCAATTGTAGGCACCATGTCAACAAATGTGCAAAACAGAACAGAACTAACAAATAAGAATGCCTGCAATTATGATATAGGGTGAAAATAAAATGTTTTCATAAAGCTGCTTTTCTCCTTTTTTATTTTAATATAATTGCAGTCATACAGAAGAGTTGCAAGAATAGGGGAGAGAACTCAAGTGTATGTTCACCATATTTACCAATTTTCAACATTTTGAACATTTTTCCCATATATTTTTAATCAACATATATATAGATTTTCCCCTGTTCATAGTAAGTTGTATACAACATGCCGCTTTACTTTTATAATTTAGTATTCCCAAAGTTTCCGAATATTTTCTTGGATAACTCCAGAAAAACTATCAGGTTAGGAGATTAGAATTGATACAATACTGTTGTCTAATCCACAATTCATCTTTAAATTTTGCCAGTTTTCCCACCAATGGACAGGATCCATTGCATTTAATTACCAGGTCCAATTAGTCCTTAATCTGGAAAATCGTGAAGCTGCTTTTAAAAATGCAATATTTTAAAGGTCATATGGAGCAAGCACCACTGCACGGGAATCTGCTGGGAGCTGAGCCATGGCCTCCGCATCACTGCTCACCAGGTTCTGCTGTAAACGCTCTGATTTCCTGATAACTAACTTGCATCTTACAATCTCCAACAGAAAGCATTTCAAATGCAAATGTTCATCTGAAAATAAATCCCTGGAGATCTCTGAGAATACAAAGAGGTGAACACACAGCGGTCTAAAATTACTTTTAGCTTGAATACACAGATTTCATTATAAACGTGGCTGTAACCATAAATGAGGTCCCACAAATGTCATGGATATATAGGGATTACTTCATAGTAAAATTTTCTTGTGTGGATGATAGTTTGAAGTGTCTGATGTGATGGGTAAGTGTGTGCATTCACCTGAGATAATTATTTTAGCAAATTAAATAAACTACCAAACAGTATGAGACACTTTCAAACTGTGAGATACTTTTATGTGTCATTTCTTGAGGTATAGAAAGTAGAATTGTCAGCTGAGTGGTAAATCAGTCATGGGTTTTCCTTGACATTCTTTTAATAACGTCTTAGGGCAAAGAGCTGGTGGTCTTCTATGACACAAGTCACACTGTGTTTGGAGTTAGGAATCAGAATGTTAATCTTTTTCTTGCCATTTATTAGCCCTGTGGCCTCATTTGTCTCAGATGTAAAATAAAGTGACTCAGCCAGGTGATCTCTGAGCTTCTTTCAGCACTATAGTGCTGTGAAAAAGTTCGACATCTGCTTTAGGCCAGGGTGCGGGTAGAGAAAGAAACACCGTTAGGTTAGTAAGTTATTACCATGCCCCAGTTTGTTCTTAAAAATAACAAACTCAGTTGATATCCATT
This sequence comes from Equus przewalskii, assembly GCF_037783145.1. Classification (NCBI taxonomy): domain Eukaryota; kingdom Metazoa; phylum Chordata; class Mammalia; order Perissodactyla; family Equidae; genus Equus; species Equus przewalskii. Next base: position 8,823,692 of record NC_091851.1, on the reverse strand, counting down.
TACTATTTGTGCAGAGAAATACAATCCCAGTTTGAAAATGATTTCATTCATTATATGACTACCACTTCCATGTTTAGGACTTTTCCAATCTTATACCTTCCTTCTAACTCCACCTTACCACTGTATTTCTTGCCATTAAAAAGAGAGACGAATACCTCTTGAAATTCCCAGCAGTTTGCCCTGTCATCATTTCTATCTTATTGCTTAGCCCCGTAAAAGACCCTTCAGTCAGCAGTCTGCGTGAATAAGCATCACTCTGCAGCTGATCTCAAACCTTCAGCTGTTTATCACTATGTCTCCTCTCACACTCAGAGCAGTTTTCTTCCAATTGTCAAGTAATTTGCCATAGTTATACTGTTTCTTTTCAGTTATTCAAATATCGGTGTTACATAAACATATTGTCTGCTTACACTTCTCTGTTCAGCAAACAGAAGTATACCCTGTATCTCAAATTACTCTCATCATGGAAAACATAAAGACAAATCCTGAAGCTAGCTAGACCTTTGTTTTTTAAAGTGCTTTTGTTATTTTACTAAGCAGATTAATGACTCAAAGAAATACGTTCTCAACATTTTATCTTTTTCTGGTTTAAATAACGTGTGTTTTTCTTCAGAAAATTATTTAAATATACTGGCCCCGGTTAAAAATACTTGGTTTCAATTCACAAGGTAAATATTTGGAATTTTTCATGAATGGCAAGTACAATTTATTCAAATCTTTATCATTTTACGAATTATATAAAAATATTGTCCTCTTCGTTCTCAGGTACATATCTGACTGTTCCTGTTGAGTTTACTCCTGGAGGCTGAGCTAAAGCCACAGACATGGCCTCCCTGTTGCCCAGCGTATGGGATGTAGGGAACAGCTCCCAACACCTGGGAATAATAGAAAATGCAAATGACTCCCATGAACACATTCGAGTTTGAGCCAGATTATCACAGTATATAAACCACTCTCTGGGAGTAAATCATGAACATTGTCCATGAGTCTTAACCCTTTCAAGACTCCCGCTACCTTCCAATGATTTACTTCTGCGGTGCGTTAAGGGATACTCTAATGACAACTTAAAGGCTCTAATGTGGCTGCCAAAATGGCCTGGTAATTTTTAAGTAGTGGAGAATTATATCCTAGCGAGTCTGTTTAAAAGCCATGAACGCGAATGCCTATGAGAGCCAGGTGGTAGTACAGGAGTGAAGCTTGCAGTGGGGACCACAGGCAAAGAGAAAGCAGGTCGCCCTCTTAAGGGAGAAGCTGTTCCTCTGCTCCAGTCCATAGTTACCAGGTCAGAATGTGGGCTCAGAGTCATCACCTCTCCTCACTTCTCAGGAGAAGCTGAAAATTCAGATTTTTGTGTGAAATCTCCTAAATTTTAAACATTGGCAAATTTAATTCAATTTAAAAAATACTGTGCTGGCTAAGCTAAATATGCCTGCGGGTCACCAGTTCTTGAATTCTGAAGAATTCCAAAAGACATTAGTGTACTTGGGCAGGTAAGTTTCCTGTTGACATTAGCTGGACATGGGCTCCAAGGTCCGGGGCTCTGGCTCCACTTTGCTGTATAGGATAGTCCCTACCTTTCCTGTGGATTTGCAGTTTCCCACCCTTCCCTATCTCTTCCGCATCAGGCAAAGGTTTGCAGGTACTTAAAAAATTTCATTTAGGCCAGGCCCGTGGCCTCATGGTTATGTTTGGCACATTCCATTTCAGCTGCCCAGGTTCAGATCCTGGGCACGCCCCTACACCACTCATCAGCAGCCATGCTGTGGCAACAACCCACATACGAAATAGAGGAAGATTGGCACAGATGTTAACTCAGGGCGAATCTTCCTCAAGAGAAAAGAATAATTAAAAAAATTAAAATCCCATTGAGATTTTCAGGGAAATCTCCTGCCTCTAATTCTTTGTGCTTCTTTCCCAGTAAAGTGGAGATTTCTAGGATTTTGGCTTTCAGGATGGAGGATACATCTTTACACACACATCATTCTCTTGTCTATGATGATGTATTAGTTGGTATAGTATATGTCACATAACAAGCTAGCACTGAATGCTCAACACAAAATAATTTATCTGTTGCTTTCATGGTATGTCTCACCTTGGTGAGCAAGTAGATATACTCTACTTGGTTCCTCAGTGACCCAGCCTGACAAATGGTCTACTTCTTTGTGATGCTATTATTTCAAAACATGACTTCTAGGGATTCCAGAGCTTAGGAAGAGAGCAGTAACAGGGGCACTTCAGTTTGTCCAGAAACGGTATATACAATTTCTGTTTCTGGCCTTTTGGCTAGAAATAGTCATGTGGTTCCAATTGAACTGCAAGGGAGTCTGGGGGATATGAGGCAGCACATAAGATTTTAGCTGAGCATTAGTGTTTCTACCATAATATTTTCCTCTTGTCAAACTCAGGCTTGGGGGTCCCATGTGTAAGCAACTACAGGTGGTTTCACCTCAAAATCTTTCACAGATGCCCAGTTAAGTCTCTGCAGGCATGATATGAAAGTTATCAGAAGAATCTTCTAGCTTAAGTCTAGTGAATGAAGGTTGGACCTTGGGAACACTAGCACTTTAGAATCCGAAAGGGTCCCCTGTCCAGGGCTGCTGCCATGTCATGATCATAACATGGGAGAAAGAAGGAAAGATCTTCCTGAAGGCCTTAACCAGAACAAGACTTCCTCTAGTAATCCTCAAGCACAGAGCTCCACCCAAAAATTGTAGGGAAGGATGAGAAAGTACGTTCTGGTTAATTCTTTCCCTGAGTGATCCTTTTCCTCAATTCCACATTGGTCAATCAGAAATATAAACTTCCTATTAATGCTACCATGGTGTATGAGGGCTATATATGAAAGTTTGCACTTTGAAACAGAGTTTTAACTAATCTGAGTAGGAAGTTCTGTAATATGCATACTTTGGCAGAATTTATATGTTTGGGGATAAATCTTGCTGGGAAAAAAGGAACAGATGACTTCAACTCTCATATGTCTTTTAATTATAAACAACTGAAAATCCAACTCAAAGCAGCTCAAGCAAGAAAAGGAATTGATTAGCTCTAGCAATGGGTGAGTCTAGGGGAGGAAGTGGCTTCAAGCTGTATTCAGAACTCAAACTATGCAACTGGCATCCACACTTTCTCTTTCACTCTTCTGTTATTATCCATGCTGGCTTTATTTCAAGCCACCACACGTTGGCCCTGAGCATTTCAGCTGATTCAAGATGGCAGCTCCAGCGTCAAAACTTCCCAGGCTCAAGTTTAGGAAAAAAGTAGGAGAACCCTTTCTGGCTTCCTCAAAAATCCTGAGATTAATTTTTTTTTTTTTTTTGGAGGAAGATTAGCCCTGAGCTAACTACTGCCAGTCCTCCTCTTTTTGCTGAGGAAGCCTGGCCCTGAGCTAACATCTGTGCCCATCTTCCTCTACTTTATATGTGGGACGCCTACCACAGCATGGCGTGCCAAGCAGTGCCATGTCCGCACCTGGGATCTGAACCTGGGAACCCCGGGCCGCCAAGAAGCAGAACGTGCGAAGTTAACCACTGCGCCACCGGGCTGGCCCCCTGAGATTTATTCTAATTGAACTGCTTAGGTTGCATGCCCATCCCTGAACCTACCACTATGGCTTGAGATGTGATGATTGATTTGTATCAAATCAAAAAGTAAAGGCTGTTAGCAGGAAAAAAAAAAAAAGGATAGTAGGGGATCAATACATAGCCACTATTTCATGTAAAGTAGAGAATAAAGATACCTAGATAATCACTTAACCTTATTATATGTTAAAATTTTATTTACTTATTAATTTCTGATAGACTTTATTCTCTGGAGCAGTTCTAGGTTCACAGCAAAAATGAGTGGAAAGTACAGAGATTTCCCATGTACCCTCTATGGCCATTCATGTACAGCCTCCCCTATTATCAACACCCCCCACCATAGTGATGCATTTGTAAAAACTGATGAACCTACCTTGACACATCATTACTACCCAAAGTCCATGCGTTACATTAGGGTTAACTCTGGATGTTGTACTTTCTATGGGTTGGGACTAGCGTATAAGGACATGAATCCAAAATTATAGTCTTTTACAGAGTATTTTCACTGCCCTAACAATCCTCTGTGCTCTACCTGTTCACCTCTCGCCATAACCCCTAGCAACTACTGATCTTTTTATTGTCTCCATAACTTTGTCTTTTCCAGAATGTCATATAGGTGGAATCATATAGTATGTAGCCTTTTTAAATTGGCTTCTTTCTCTTAGTAACATGCATTTAAGTTTCCTCCATGTCTTTTCATGGCTTGATAGCTTATTTCTTTTTAGTGCTGAATAATGTTGTCTTGATGCACCACAGTTTATTTATCCATTCATCTGCTGAAGTACATCTTGATTGCTTCTAAGTTTTGGCAATTATGAATAGTGTTGCTATAAACATCCATGTTTTTGTGTGTACATAAGTTTTCAACTCCTTTGGGTAAATACCAAGGAGCACAATTGTTGGGTCGTATGGTAAGTACATGTTTAGTTTTGTAAAAAACTGCGAAATGGTCTTTCAAAGTGGCTCTACCATTTTGCATTCCCACCAGCAATGAATGAGAGTTCCTGTTGCTCCTCATCCTTGTCAGCATTTGGTGTTATCAGAGTTCCAGATTTTGGCCATTCTAATAGGTGTGTAGTGGTATCTTGTTTTAATTTGTATTTTCCTTGATGACTATGATGTGAAGCATCTTTTCATATGATTATTTTTCATCTATATATCTTCTTTGATGAGATGTTCCTTAAGGTCTTTGACCTATTTTTTAATTGGTTTGTTTGTTTTCTTATTGTTGAGTTTTAAGTTCTTTGTATATTTTGGATAACAGCCTTTATCAGATACGCCTTTTGCAAATATATTCTTCCAGTCTGTGGCTTGTCTTATTCTCTTGACAGTGACTTTTGCAGAACAGAAATGTTTAATTTTAATGAAGTTAAGCTTCTCCATGGATCATGCCATGGATCAAGTCATCTCCAAGCCCAAGGTCATCCAGATGTTCTCCTATGTTATTTTCTAGGAGTTTTATAGTTTTGCATTTTACATTAAGTTCTGTGATCCATTTTGAGTTAATCTTTTGAAGGGTGTAAGGTTTGTGTCTAGATTCATTTTTTTGCACGGGGATGTCCAGTTGCCCACCACCATTTGTTGAAAAGACTATTTTTTTCCATTGTATTGCCTTTGCTTCTCTGTCAAAGCTCAGTTGACTATATTTATGTGGGTCTATTTTTGGGCTCTGTGTCCTGTTCTACCCTTTTATGTTTTTATTTCTACCAATTATCATGAACTTTTCTTGTACCTGATGACTTGGCATACTATATTCAGAACCCTGGTAATTAAAACCCTACTGAATGACTTTAACCCTTAAGGTATATTTTGATCTATAATTCTAGGTCTAAGTTGTCAATACAGAAGTACTTTTTACTGAAGCCAGTATTTTATTTTTAACATAGAACTGTTTGTACATCTGGCAGCCTGCAGATAGCTGGAAACAGTTTGGATGTCCTTGAAATGAAAAATGATCACATGGTTATAATCTCTGAATTTCTCTTTGGATTTTTGTCCAGTCGAGAAGGTTGAATCAGAAATAATTATTTTCCAAATATCTTCCCCCAAACTTTGTGCCTTTTCTTGGGCTTATTTTACAGGTGTACCTCTGTATACAGATATGTTCCTTCTGAAAATTTTCACTGGCTTATTGGAAATTTAACATTTACTTTGTTAGAAAAATACTCTCTACTAATTGTCTTGCAAACATCTAGTTTTGTCTTAGGTATAAACTTTATGATTAAATATATTTAAGATTTTATAAGAGGAACTTATCGAGCTATTTGGATTCTATAAGATTCATACTGGGGAAAAATTAAACATTGCTTATTGTGCTTTTTTATCTTTAGCAGATTATATAAGGCATTAGGTCGGGAGGTGTCAAAATGATAATATGAAATATACAGAGCAACAGGGCCCAGGTGACTTTAAAGCATTATAAAATGAGGATGGGATACGGGACTTTATTTAAACTTGCAAACATTTATTGACTTCATGTTTTCTAAAGTATGTTCTTAGAATAATAATCTGCAAGTCGACTGACAAGTTGGAAAAAATGTTGCATTCTATATTCTCCTTTTGGGAATCAAAAATAGACATTGTCCTATTAAGTTTTCTGAAAAATCTTTTAGTTAAAAAAACAATAATAAACCCTGTTTAACATGGGAATTTTCAAACTTATTTTGACCATAGTATGCTGTTTGCATGAACAGCTCTATAGATTCACAAGACAAACTGGGAGAAATGTGTTAACTTCTTCACTGTGCTTAAGAGAAGAACCTGTATTGTATCCTGGTAAACATCCTTTCCACAAAATTTAAGCTCTTTCCAGTTTAATCAATAGGAAAGGGGACTTTTCACATACAATACTGATGAAAAGCCTACATTCACTCAAATTTCCCAGGTGAGAGGAAAGGGTAAGTTTCCTGGAAACCACAGCATGAACACTTGCCAAGCCTTTGCATAAATCGGTATTCATTATTATAAATCATAAATCCATTTGACACCAAGAGAAAATTTCTTTTGTTTTATTCCCGATTTTGCAATGAAAACCATACTTAAATAATTCCTTTTGTAATGTACTCATGCAAAGTAAAATAGTCTTTAAAATTAACCTTTTCTAACATGTAATTTTCACAGTTAATTTCTGACAAAGCAGAGTATGAAAAGAAAAACAAACTTCACTGACATTCATTGCAATCTATCTAGGGTTTATTCAATGTAGTAGGAACTACTGGTTAATTCCTCAGAAAAGCTGAATGTGGAAATGTTACCTGATAAGTTCATTTATTTTGTTACTATATACTAATAAACAATGGTTTTGATATAACTTTAAAGTATATTATGTTCACTACAATCTACATGCTCTTAGTTTAAAAATAACTGCCTTTATTATAAATGCATGGGAGCCCTGCACTAATTTTATATTTGAATCTGAAAAGTGATTCTGTTAAAGAAACACATTGCCAACTTGCTGGAATTGATGGAGTGCATGTTTTCAGTCAGCAAACTATCAAAGCACCATGCTAAGTTTGAGGAATGAAGATGTAGCCCTAGGAAGAAAGCTTCATCTGAAGACCAAGTAAATACAAGAAAAGCAATTTGAAACAGAAAATTCAAATTATAAATAAGGACATCTTATCTATATTTCATTATTACAAAATATAGCTAATAATATTCTTATACCAATAAATTGAAAAGTACCAAAATCAAAACCACAAGGTTACTTTTCAAAATAATCTTATTCAAAGAGAAAATAAACTCACTGCAATAATTTGGAAAAGCAAAACACTATAAAGCACAGAAAGATACACCCCACCATTCCCCTACCTAAACAAATCCAATGTTTTGGCATATTTCCTTCCAGTCATTCTCATTTTTTTCATTAAGCCCTAGACTATATGTATTTTACAACACTGTTTTAAAGAAAAATGAACATCATATTTTATTAGGAGCGTAATATGCCCTCACATGGCCAAACCAGAATAATATTTCTCTTAATTAAAATAAACTTTTGTTGTTGTTGTCTTGTATTTTTCCCCTGAGAATAAAAGCAAGCTCACTGTAGGAAGGGCTCACAGCAGCCCTTTGTTTGAAATATCTGTGCAGATTTCAAGATTATTATGGTCTGTTAGGAATATTTCTTAGAAAAATCATCAAGGATTTTTCCTTACTTTCCTTTCCTTAATTCTCTAATCAAGGCATAGAAAGAAGAAAACAGTCTAAGATGAGAGAGCCCAAGAATTCTCTCATAGGAAGTTGTGCTGTGGAATAGACGCATTCCATGAGAAACTGTAAAATCCAGCAAGATAAATAATTCCAATTAAAAAAACCTTATCTGCTAAATAAACCTGAAATGTGCTAGAGTGATTGGACTTAAGCCACACACCTCCCACACTTCAGTTCCTAGGGTCAGTCTAAAAGATGCTGCTAAATGTGATTTGTGTGTGACACATTTCCAATATTTATAAACCTTAGACATTGGTCTCACATGAGAGGATAATAAATAAGTATACTTTTTCCACAGACGCTTTGGAGATGCTACTCTAACCACTAATCTTTGGGCATAATTGACAAAAACAAAAGTTATATTCAGTTTCATAAAATTCAAAGCATTTGCAGACACCAGGTAGTATCTGCTTTGGGCCAGTGCTGCACACTTGGCATTTCATAATGATTTCTTTAGCCTCAGAAACCATGCTGAATTTTAGTGAAACAGCAAAGTGAGAGAAATATCAGATCTTAAGGCTTTTCATTATTTTAAGAACAACTCTGGAATCATCAAAATGTTGCAATACGTTCCAAAGACCGTCTTTCTCTCTCTCTCTCTTTGTTTTCTCTCATCTTGCAAAGTAGAGTTATATCAGTTGGCTTTTTCATGAAAGTGTATTTTAGATGAATTTGAAGATTAAGTTTCCCAATCTTTATATGAAGAACACAGACAAGCTCTGAAGGTGGTGTCCTCAGACTGAACAGAAGAAAATGTAATGCACTATGAAAGGATAGGCATGTCTTGGAGGATTTTTAGCTCTGGGGATCCCTGTAGAATCTCCTGGTTTAAATTGCTATCATTTCAGCTTCAGGATAGCCCAAACCATACAGGACTCGGACTTCATTGCATCAGTCCTAATTAATACTTTTTGTTTTTCTTCCAAAAAAGCAAACTGTATATTTATTGTATTGAGATGTGGATTCAACCTATAAGAGACCATTCTCAGTATACTTGAAATCTGAAAATGAAATGAATTTCCTAACTGGAAAATCTGGTTATTGAGCATGAGCAAATGGCTGTATTTGTTTTAGGTTTTTTTGCTAGTCAGTCCATTTTCTTCTAATTTAACAAAGCTCATGTATGAAATTAGACTCAGCTGTTATTTATTTTAACACTGAGCTCCAAAGTCTAAGGTATGAATTATTCCTCTCATATCTAGGGGTTTTCTTTTAAGTTCCACTCTCTTTATACACAGGCTCCTATAACATGTTTTCAACTTTCTTGGATATAAGCTCAAAGTTAATTTTACCATTCCCTGTGTTCTAGAAAAGATAGGTAGCTGCTCTCCCTCAGTGCGCAATCGAGATTGTGCTGCATTGAGGAACAAGTGATCACTAGCATTTCATTTTAACACAGGAATTTTTTTTCTTTCAAGGTTTGCATTTAAAGCTCTTAAATAAGGGTCTACTTTCTTATTTTGAGCTTATGGTTTATACTCTATCTACTTCCAAAAGGCATTTGGAGCTGGCTTATAATACAAGGCACATGTATATATAATAGCATCATTAAAACAGAACTGGAAAGTTAAAAGTCCTGGGTGGGGGGAGGTAAAAATATACCAACAGAGTAAATGAGGTCCTACAGCTAAGTAGGAGACCTTACCAGGATCCCTGTGGCAACCAAGGCAGAAAAATAAATGATGGATTACTTAATTCTCATTAGCTGGTGTGGGGAGGCAGCAAAGAAATGTACTGGTTCATCAGGAGAGGGAATTTTGCCCTACAACTGAATTGTGAAAGGCATTTGTAATATGGTTTCTAAAGATAGGACAGACTTTGGAATTATTTACTTTTTAAAGCATTTTATGGAAGCACAAGGTACATTGAGAAAAGAGCGCAGATCATAAGTGCATGACTAGATGAATTCTCACAGACCAAGCACATCTGTGTAACCAGCACTCGGAGCAAAACCAGAATGTCTTAGCATCCCCAGAAACCCCTAAGTCCCCTTTCAGCCGTGACTCCCTTCTCCTCCAAAATACCTACCATGTTGACTTCTCAGAACATAAATTGGTTTTAGCTTTTTTAGTGTATTTTAAAACTTCGTTTCAATAATTTACTCTATCTTCATATTTGAAACAACAATTTTGTTCACTCATGGTTTCACCCATCCATTCATTCCCTAATTGATCTATTTAAAAATTCTTGAAAACTTGCCATACAACTAACAAATATGAAATTTAACATGTTTTGGAGGGGCCAGCCTGGTGGTGCAGCGGTTAAGTGTGCACGTTCTGCTTTGGCGGCCCCGGGTTCACCGGTTTGGATCCCGGGTGCGGACATGGCACCGCTTGTCAAGCTATGCTGTGGTAGGCGTCCCACATATAAAATAGAGGAAGTTGGGCACGGATGTTAACTCAGGACCAGTCTTCCTCAGCGAGAAGAGGAGGATTGGCAGCAGATGTTAGCTCAGGGCTAACCTTCCTCAAAAATAAAAAGTTTTGGAGCTTTAAATTGTTTTTTGTTATTTTTTAATTTGCATGCACTAAAATAATTTAATGAACTTGATGCACCCATTGCCAGCTATAACAATCTTCAACACATATCCACTCTTAGTTCATCTCTACCCTCCAACCCTGTCTCACACTTGATTATTTTCAACCATTTGGCCTTGTGTACATTCATGAAAGCCTTCATGGGAAAGACTTGTACTTTGGCGCCAGATAAAGAAAGCATGAATCCTGGCTCCAGCACTTACTGCTGGGCGCCTTGGTCTATATTAATATCCCTAAGCTTGAAGTTTCTTCACCTACTTAAAAAAGATAATAATAGTGCTGATTGTGCAGACTGAATGTGATAATGATGAAGTAAAGGACTTTTCATAGTATCTGGCATCTAATAAACCAAGAGCTCAATAAATTGCAGTGGCTTCCAGTTATAGTTAAAAGACCAAACTAAATGCCAAACACCAAAGATTACACATAGGGAGATCCCATTTATATGCAGTATAACGACAGGAAAATGAATCTGTGCCGTTAGAAATCAAGATGGAGTTATCTTCAGGAGGGTGTTGACTAGAAAGAGGCAAAAGGGACTTCTAGGGTATTGATAATGTTCTTTTCTCTGATCTGTGCTGGTTACACACATTGTTCAGTTTCAGAAAATTCCCTGAGCTGTACATGCATGAATATGCACCTTTCTGTATGTACTTTATACTTGAAATGAAAACTTCAATCTCATTCCTGGCAATAAGACACTTGGCACATAGTAACATGATAGATAGATAGATAGATAGATAGATAGATAGATAGATAGATAGGTAGATATAGCCATATACGTAATCTTAGGCTTTGTTTTTAATTAGAATTGTTGCTTTCTTATTAAATTTTAGAAAACTTTAGTTGAAAATAATGTTGATTCAAGTCAAACAGCATATATATTTTGAATTGTTTTTTGTTAAACTCTTTTCCTTCATATTTTTGAGAGAACCCTCCATATTCAACTTGGGGGCCACTCTTTGCCTTGCTTTCTCTGGGTTCCTTTGGGGGTGCTAGTGCAGCATCAAGAGCCTCACCTTGTCTCCCTAGACCAGAGGTGCGCGGACGTGGTCTTTGGAATGAGTTAGGGAAGCCTGCGACACCCTGAGGAGGTGTGGCCCCACCTGGTAGCAAGCCAAACTTACCACGTTCTCCTGACGAGTAGAGTAGACCTCCTTATGCCCGGGGGATACGTTCCAAGACCCCCAGTGGATGCCTGAAGCCATGGATAGTTCCAAATCCTATACAGACTATGTTTTCTCCAAACATACCTACCTATGATAAAGTTTAATTAATAAATTAGGCACAGTAAAAGATTAACAACAAAAATTTACAATAAAATAGAACAATTATAACAATATACTGTAATAAAAGTTACCATAGATCTTAGCAACCTCAGCATATGATTTTTTTCTTTCCTTATTAAGTCAAGAACTTTCACCTTTTCACCTAAAGGAAGCCCTTTACACCTTCTCTTTGGCATATTTGAATTGCCAGCATCACTACTCTTGAGCTTAGGGGCCATTATTAAGTAAAATAAGGGTTATTTGAACACAAGCACTGGGATACCAGGATAGTTGATCTGATAACCAAGACAGGTACTAAGTGACTAATGGGCGGGTAGTGTATACAGTGCGGATACGCTGGACAAAGGGATGATTCTTGTCCTGGGCAGGACAGAGCAGGACAGCGACAGATTTCATCACACTACTCAGAATGGTATGCAATTTAAAATTCATGAATTGTTTATTTCTGGAATTTTCCATTTAATATTTTCAGACCACGGTTGATGCAGGTAACTGAAACTGTGGACAAAAGGGGACTACTGCCATTCTTTTTTCACAATACCTCCAAGAAGTAACCATGAATTCATGACAAAGATCTATCCCCTTTATTTGGGTGGTGACATTTCAAATGCTCAGAAGAACATTTGAGGTTTGAGAAAATAGATGCAGGAAATATTTGATTTCGTTGTTCTCAAACAATCACACTCATTTTGTCAAGCAGAATGAAGTGAGCTAGGCCCAGCGTTTCATATGGTGAAGCCTGCTGTTCCGTGCAGCTTCAACTGCCAAACTGAGAGGAGCCCTCCGGATGTGTTTGTGGAATCTGCTCTGAAGAAAAATTTCAGTTCTCACTGTTAGTCTTTTTGTTTCACAATCATACATGTGTATTTGCAATATAGTCAGATGGATTTCATAAATGTCACCTACTATAGAGATTTTAACAATGAAAAAATAGTTTAAGAAGGTAGATCTTAATCAGTATTTTCTAATGTGAATATGGATATGGAAAATATAATTATAAGGATGTTAGACCCTCTTTTTTGCTGTCACAGCACACAGCTGGAAATTGCTTATTATTAGCTTGCAAATCCTACAGGAAAATACAGAATTATTTTTAGTACTCAGCAAATTTATGGTGGTAATTACGGGTGCTCGCATCACTTCCAGAATGTGACAGCCCTATATCTTTCTTCTCATGCTGAGAAGATAATTTTTATCACTTGTGCCCCCTTGAATATTGATTTCTGTGATCAGTGAAAATCAAAAGTGCTTTTCTGGTACCGCCATGGATGACAATAGTCATTTGGCAATATAAACTGTTTGGAGGCTCTCTGGCCATGGTTTTTTATTGTGAAAATAGAAAAAGTAAAAAAAAAGAATCACCTTATTTTCCCATCACCAAATCCCCCAACTTCCCTACATCTGAAGTGACAGATTCTGCCTCTTTTCTGTAACAGTTAGGTGTGATGCTCCTGGTTTTATTAAAAGCTGAATCCTTCCCTTGTTCTTACCTATTACTCCAGAACCTCACTCTCACTGTCTCACCCCATCTCCCTGGTATCCATCTGTGTCTGCCTCCATTAGTCTACACACAGGCCTTAAGAGCTCTGATCTTGGAAAAACAAAACCCTCAGTGACCTATTCACTGCCAAAGTCCTTAATTTAGCTGTGTTCATTGTCTCTACTTCCTCACTTCCCCTTTGCTCCTCAGCCAACCCCACTGGGCCTCTAAATTCCTCAATCTTTTTATAAATGGCAACTCCATCTACCATTTCTTCAGGCCAAAAAGACTGGAGTTCTTTTATAAACTCAATCTTAAAGTTTTCTTATAAACTCAATCTCTAATATATATTTGTAATCCAACCACTTTTCATCGTCTCCATTGGGCTCCCAACTCCATCAGTACCCAGACATCATTGTCACCAAAACCCTCTTGCTAAATCTACTGGATGGTCAATTATTTGCCCCTTTCTTATTTAACGTCTCTTGTTGAAACTTTTCTTTTTCTTTAGACTTCTCTGACAGCACATCCTCCAGTTACTTTAATAAAGAGAACTTAACAAAAAAGAATGTTAATAGGTAACTGAAAAGAGTACATGGAATTACATATCCTTATATAAAGAACATTAACTAGATCATTGAAATGTGTGAAAAAGATCTCTAAGATATTACAGAGGTAGCAACTGTGGGAAACAGCCACCACCTTGAGGGAAGAGGTTGCAATGACTCAAATTTAGAAGCTTAGCAGAGTGGCCCTGAGGAGCTGAAACCCTGACCTCCGAGGAGGGACAGCGGCTTGGCTGGATCTCCTGTTTCCTAGCTCAGAGGAGGGGCCCCTGGGGCTGAGACCCAGACCTCTGAGGAAGGCATGGTGGTTGGTGCTGATGCTGGAGTCGCTGCACAGGGTGCTATGAGACTTATTCTATGAATATTGGGAAAATAGTAAAATGAAATAAACTGCTGCTAAGAAAAAATACGGCCACTGCCAGAGTGAAGAAAGGAGACTGAGATGAGTCTAAAGGGAAAAGAAAACACAAGCTCTTTCTCACTCAGACCGCCTCGCATGCTCCCTCTAGCGCCCCCTAGGGTGCTACTAGCTACTAGCAGGTAGCTGCTGGTAAAGCAGGAATGCTGGGTCTTAGCCCAGCATCGCAAAGCGGGGTATGCTACGAGGGTGAGTTTGAAGAAGAGATCTGTAGATTGACAACTGGCACAGTCTCCTCTAACTTGTGCTCGTTTTCATTCTCGTTTTCCTGGCTCTGCATCATCTGCCTGATATTTAAATGTTGAAGTACCCTGGGGCTTCACGCTGGGCCCTCTCTCTTTAGATCCTTTTCTCCAGCCCCATGGCTTTCAATGCATCTACACATGGATGATACCCAAATGGATGTCTCCAGCCCTGACCTCTCTCCTAGCTCCAGAGTCAAGTAGCAAACTGCTTATGATACATTTCACAGAGATATTTAATAAGCGTCTCAAACTTGACAGGTTGCAAACAGTGCTTTGATTTCTCACTCATCTCCAACCTGCCCCTCCCTCCATCTTCTCCTTAAATGGCACATCATGTATAACTTCCACAGGCCAAAATCTCAAAGTCATTTTATAAACTCAATCTTCTAATTATTCTTATAAATTTAATCTTATAAATTCAATCTCCAAAATATATTTGTAACCGAACCACTTTTTATTATCTACATTGCTACAATTACTACACAAATCACCATCTTTTTCTGGAATAGTGCAAGAGACTTTGAACTTGTCTCCCTGTTTCCTCACTTGTGATCTCATAATTCATTTGTCACATAGTGTTCATGGGACTTTGGAGTCAGGTAGATCCTATTGCTAGCCTGCTTAAAATCTTCTAGCAGCTTTGTATTGAATTGAATGTAAATTAAAACCCAAACTCCATGCCATGATAACCAGACCCTACATTAGGGGTCAGTAACTTTTCTATAAAGGGTCAGATGTTAAATATTTTAGGCTTTGTGGACCAGCCAGTCTCTGTCACAACTACTCAACTGTAGTGCTGTGGCATGAAAGCAGCCATGGATGATATGTAAATAAATGGAGAGGGCTCTGTTCTAATGAGACTTTATGTACAAAAATAGGCAATGGGCAAGATTTGGGCTGTAGGTCTCCTATATGATCAGGTCACTTCATACATAATTTTTACCCTATCTCAGTATAAATGGCATCCTTTGTCACCTCAAGTATTTTATACTTAGTGTTCCTTCTATCTGGAATTCCCTACCTTCAGCTCTGTGCATAGCTGACCTCTACCCATTATTCAAGTTTCCACTCAAATGTCATCTTCTTGACCACCATAGGAAACTGCTCCCTTTCTCACCTGTCACTGTTACCCAGTTTAGGTTATTTCAGAACATTTGTCACTATAAGAAATTTGTCATTTGTTCACACATGGATCATCTATTCCCTCAACTAGAAGAAGAGACAGTGTGTTTGAAATCCCACCAACTATGCCTAGCACATAGTTGCTCTATAAATACTTATGGGATGAATTAACTTAAACCCAGGACTTTTGTCTTCTTCTTCTTTGTGAATACAAAATAAATCCTTGATTTGAGTTGACGTCATGGTTTGTCACTGATTTTCTACCTCGCTTTCTTTACCTTGATTGGTCAGTTAATCAGCCAGTCAGGTAATCAGTTAAGAATTCACCAAGTGGTTGGTCTGTGGATACACTCATCTAGACCCTAAGAGGGTGTCATGAGTGCCTGGTGTTACATATGTATATAGACATAGATAGTAGATATAGATATAGATATATACTTTGCCATTCTGAATCTTGACATTTTCCTTGACCTCACAAATAGAAAAAAATCAATTTGGATGTAGACACATAACCAAGAGTGCTTGCTTTTAGCATACAGATTATATAAACATATACAAGCATACGTATCCTTGGCAAGAGATGTGCAATTCTTCACATGGTGGAATTAGATGATTTCCACAGTCCTTTTAGACTACTCAATTAGTATACCTGCTAGAATCCCACTTCTTATGTATCTTTTGGAACAAAATGTCATGCTGTAAGCCAAAGAATTCACTTGTTTTCTGTTCAATTAGATAGTAACCATTGTGTCTTGCTGCAGTGTGAAGAGGGGTTTGGGAGAGAAGATGTATTCTGTAAGGTTTGCAAACTGCAATTCAAGTCTCTTCACCTCTTTACATCCTCAGGAGGAAGATCTCTTCTGACATTGTGTTTAGTACTAAACTACTGTAATCAAGTTCTGTCAAGGTTGGGAGATGTTCGTTACCTAGTGGAAAATGTCTCCTGGAGCTCTGACTGCTGAAAATGGCCTCCCCTTTTGCCTGACTTCCCCTGTAATCTTATAAAGTTCATCCTAGAAGCCACAGGGACTGAGTTGATGAGATGTTAAGGCAAAAATGTCATTTCTTGAAAAGAGAGAGAGGAGGAGAAAATAAAAATGTGTGAGATATATCCTAAGAGTTCATATCAATCCTATTCAAAAATCCTCTCTAAATGTATGTATCCCTTCCAAGCACAGGAAGGTACTATGTCCTCCTCTTCTGGATTCTTGTCCCTAATTCAAGGCCCCATTCTGCTTTCACTGTTACATTCCCCACAAACTCCTATGCAGCTAGAGATCTATGGTCCCTCCTGTTCTCTGTTATCCCTACAACTCCTTACCTCAGAGGCCTTCTTACCAAAACTACATAAAGAAATATACATAGAGAAAATATAGGAAACGTGTTTAATAGGAAGATTAGGTATCAAGGCTAATGCCCCTCAAGTCTCCACCTTCATCAGGACTCTTAGCATCATCACAAAACTCATCAGTGGAGACACATGGGAAAATTTTAAAGGTCAGGAGCAATTTTCTGTTTGGATATTACCTTAAAGAATCTCTCAAATTGCTACAAAGATTTTTACCCCAAAGAAGTATTCTTCTAAGTGCCCTGAGGCACCTTCATTATATTTACCTGGAATGCTCGTTAAAAATTCAATCTCTTGGATTTTACTGGGGGTCCTTCTAAATCAGAGTTTCCGGGGCTGAGGATCAGGTATATGTGCATTTTTAGAATGTTCTACAGTCTATTCTTACTCAAGCCAAGGCGTAAGAACCTCTGGTCTATTAGGTCTTTGGAGTAATAGAAAGAAAGCTAATGATACAGCTGGCTTTCCCAAAATGTTGCCTGCTTACCACTCAAGGTATTAGAGATACTGTGGAATAGCTTTTTAAAATAATTATGCATTGATTTTCATGTGTTTTAGAACAAAACAAAAGTATAATCTCAAACCAATGATTTCACTAATATTACAGTTGAGGATGAGACTGAAGGAAAATAAAGTGAATGTCTGAAGAAAAATCCTAAGCAAATGAAAATAAAGGAAATTTGAATGGGCGAAGGGTTTCCACTGTTTTCTTCAAATCCTTGTCCAGCCACTAATTACTTGAGTCTCATCAGACTTGGTTCTTCATGTCCACTTACTTGTGTGGTGCACCCAAGCATGTTTTGTACCCATCCTGGGTGCAGCTGTCATCTTCCTCTGCTCTCTCTTCCTGCAGGCTGGAACAGTTGCCTGGAAGTGCCCCCAGGAGCACTGGGGCTGGCTGATGGTAAAATTGTGATGTTACCGCCTTCAGGGTCTGCTTCCACTTTGCTCCTTACCCACATTTCCCTAGTGCAGTATTTTTCCCTTGAATGCCACCTCTCTCTCTGGCTGTATTGTCCTGTCCAGGCCTGTGAATGTAGCATTCACAGTCCTGTCACTCAACTGAAAAGAATAACAATTTCTATGGATTTATTTACCAAATGTGCTATTGGGTGCCAGGCTTTCCAAGATGGAGCTTGCTAATCTGATACACATAATGAAGCTGATATACTAGCAAAGAGGCCAACACTGTCACAGTCTAATTTCAGGGGGCACAATGGATGCAGCAGATGCCATCAGTGCCCTGCCTGTGCCCCTTGACCTCTCCAGGTGCTCCATCTGATTTCCAGCTGCCATGCCTGCATCCCTGTGCCTGGGGGCTCTTTTTTCCTAACTGGAAGAAATCTCATGGTGATATACTATCTCTCACTTATTATTTAATCAAAGCAAGAATTTGGGAACCCAATTCAAGTAAAAGGAGAGAATATCTTTCAGATTGGAGAAAGGCAAAGTTTGGGGCAGATGAAAGCTTTTTCTGTCTTCCTAGTCAGCCTTCTGCTGTGGTCCCATATGGTTGTGAATTGAAAGTCAGTTATAACTCTTCCCTACCAATAACCCTCAAAAACCCTGGTTTATCATCTGACTCCATAGTCTGGCCAAGACAGTGGGTCTCAGATTTTAACTTGCATCAGAATCCCCTGGAAGGACTGATAAATCACAGATTACTGGGCCACTCAACCCCTCAGAGGCTCTGATAGAGTAAGTCTGGAGAGGGGCCTTAGAATTTACATTTCCAGTAAGTTCCCAGGTGATGCTAATGTTGCTGGTCCCTGGACCTCAGTGAGAACTGCTCCGTGTAAGTATGCTTCCACTGTACCCTCCTGAAACATACAGCCAGACGTTTGCCAATGACATAAGGCATTAACGGAGCTTTCTTTTAAAATTGTATCCATCGATTTTGATTAAGTAATATATTTCCATGGCTCAAAAGTCAAAGTCTATAAAGCAATAGATGGGTTCTTTGTTCATGTGATAAAGTACACTGATCTCAACACAAAAGCCAGTGTTATGCTTAACAGGGAAACACGGCAAACGTTTCCATGAAAGGAATAAAACAAAGATGTTCATTATGTCGACAATAATTTACCATTATTCCAGAGGTATTCTAGATATTATTGTGTACCTAGAAAGCTCAAGAGAATCAAGTGGAAAAAAACTATTATATAATAGGAATGTTCAATAACATGGCTGTGTACAATATTATATGTGAAACTATCAGTAAACTTACTGTACACAAGCAATAAACAAGGAGAATATATAATTGAAACAGAAGTCTCATTTCAAAAAATATATAAGATACTAAAAAGTAAACCATATTTTAAAAATTTGCAAGAAAAAAATCTTAAAATATCCTGAGGGTATGAAGAAAGCCTTGAACCAATGAAAGAAGATACAATGTTGAATGTCAAGGCTCAGCTTCATAAAAATGTCAATTTTCTTTAAATAAGAATTAAATTCAATATGAACTTATTGTTAATATTGAGCATTAACATTAATATTGAATAAAATTAATTAATAATAATATAATTAATAAATTAATATAATATTGATAAATTAATATTAATATTAAATAAAATACCAACATGAATTTTTGACCTAAAGATGTTATTTCCAGAGTGCACATAGAAAAATAAACCAATAAGTTTAGCCAGGAAAATTCTATAAGAGTAATGAGGAAAGACTAACATAATATTAAAATATACTGTAAAGCCATAATAATTTAAACATGGTGGTATTAGATCATGAATAGACACAGCACAAAACCCAGAGTATTGTCTAAAACTTACAAATATTTAGTATGTTACAGAGTTGACATTTAGTTCTTGGTAAAGGGATGGAATAGATTTCTCCAATATAGAACTTGTGGTCATTTGTGTTATTCATATTGTCGCTTTGGGCACCGCTTCAAATTCACCTAACTAGCATTTATTGAGAACTCACTACATGCCAGACAGCATGCTAGGCATTTCCACAGGTTTTAACTTGTTTAATCTTCACAAAAATCCAAGCAGCAAGAATTTTTATCTCCATTTTAACGCTGAAGGAAACAGAGACCCAGAGAGTTTAGGTATCTTGCACAGCAGTGAGTGGCACGGCTGGAATTCAAACCCTGGTCTTCCGACTCCCTATCTGGGGCTCTTTCTGTGCACCAAACTTCAGAGCTCATTAAGCAATATTTTGGGTTATTTCCTTTGTCATATGTGTATTTTCTATTCATTGTCTTTATTTCATTTGAGTCTTCATTTTTGAGGCTAGTCAACATAAGTTTCTAATTAGGAGCTTAAATCATGAAATTGATTTTTAAAGAAAAGGTATGTAACTCTTTTCTTTGACAGGAAATTGTCTCATTTTTCAGCTCAGACCAGCAAGATCGTGGAGGATTGATAGACTGCATGGTCTAAGTTAGTAGCTAAGAGGCTTTGAGCCCTACCTTGATGGTATGTTATCACTGAGCCTCAAATAGGGAGAAATGCTGTCACCAACTGGGGACATGGCAGGGGCAGGTCTGAGCAAGTCCAGGGAAAGTGGTCCTCTGAGCCTTGGGTCCTCCTGTTCCTGGGACCTCTCCTTCATCTCAAGGAAATGTGGATAGGCAACGAGGCTCCTCTCCCAGGTGAAGGCTGGCTTTCCAACTACTCCAGGTGCCTCAGAGCCACTCAGTCTGCTCATTCAGTAACCAGTGCAGCACAAGGATGCCAGAAACCTGACTTGGCGCTTCAATTCCTCAGCTTCAGGGCATTTGTCACAGTCCCTCTGTCCCATAAGCAGGTAATAACAGAATCATTGCTCACAATGATGCTGGGCCATTCACAGGTAACTTGGAGCTCAGCTCCTGATTGTGAGGAACTCTGATACCTTTTTGTTAAGACAAGTATGAGGGGCTGGCCCAGCGGCATAATGGTTAAGTTTGCGTGCTCCACTTTGGTGGTCCTGGGTCCGCAGATTCAGATCCTGGGTGCAGACCTACAAACTCATCCTCTAGCCATGCTGAGGCGGTGTTCCACATACAAAATAGGGGAAGGTTGGCACGCATGTTAGCTCAGGGACAATATTCCTCAAGCCAAAAGATGAAGATTGGCAACAGATTTTAGCTCAGGACCAGCAGTCTTCCTCACCGGAAAAAAAAGAGAAATAAATTACGATCCACCTGTTGAGGAAATTTATTTGCTAGTAATTTATGACTTTTATTTTTTTCCTCTTTAACCAGAATGCAGCCCTGGTCTCATTAGGTTTATTATGTTTTTAATTACCTTAGGGATCTATTTGGTGCCTAATTATCTGTATGACAGGAAATTAAACTAAGCTTCTATTTGTCTGTAGGCTCTGTGTAACCTTACTTTCCCTCCGTTTCTTTTTTTTTTAATGATCACATGGATTGCAAATCTAGACCAAAGAGGATTTGGCGCGGAGCTTTCAGACTAGCTGTTAAACACTTGATGAACATTAGAAAGAAGAGTCAATTTTTTGTCAATTGACTGTCATTTGTCAACTGTCAACTGATTTATTTTCTTGTCATAGGGGGCACTCTTCCATCACAGTCAAGTTTAAGGTCTTGCAAGTCTGCCTTCTGAGGTTTAAATCCTGGCATTGCTACTTAGTAGCTGTGAAACTTCCCAGTAACTAAACCTTCCAATGCTTTAGTGTCTTCATCTATAAAATGGAGATTATAATAAGACCTCAGAGAGTGGTTGAGGATCAAATGACATAATATGTGTAAATACGTGTACAATACTTTGATGCCTAGTACACAGTAACTGCTCAATAAATAATCAGTATTACCGTTAAGAGAGAGCCAAGATGTGGCGATATGGGTCAGCATTTTTATTTATAGCCAGCTGTTGACTATTTCTCATAAGAGATGAGCATTTCAGGGGCTGGCCCCGTGGCCGAGTGGTTAAGTTCGCGCGCTCCACTGCAGGTGGCCCAGTGTTTCGTCGGTTCGAATCCTGGGCGCGGACATAGCACTGCTCGTCAGACCACGCTGAGGCAGCGTCCCACATGCCACAACTAGAGGAACCCACAACGAAGAATACACAACTATGTACCGGGGGGCTTTGGGGAGAAAAAGGAAAAAATAAAATCTTTAAAAAAAAAATAAAAAAAGAGATGAGCATTTCAAGGAGTTGCATGTTTCTACTGACACTGAAAAAAGTAGAGGCAGAGTTGGCCCTTAGTCTGAAAACAGGAAAACATGAAACCCATGGACTGTGTATGCCACAAGCTCTGATCGTGTTTACCCCTGACCTCTCAGACTGGCCGAGAGATGCTAATTTAAAGCTCACAGTCATCAAAGATTCTATTTCTTTCCTTTCTTTTACTTTCTGCTAACTCTTGCAGAAGCTCTCAGTAATGAGTTCTGCAGGTAGCGTGATCCCCTCCCGGAAAATTATGAAAGGGAGAGAATGAATGAAATGGAAGCTCTCTGATTCCCTGAAGTTTTATTTCTTTTTCCATGGCAAAGCTGAAAACATCCTTTATTTAGAGCCATTGTCCCAATTGTCTTCATTATTCAACATCTTGGGAATAGAGTCTGCTGGGATAATGGGAGAATGTTGAAAAAAATCCAAAGTATATGTGTAAGTCTACATTCGTTTTCCAAAGCTTCCCTTTCTCATCAGCCTTTGTCAATTGGATTCGAGCTTTTACCAATAAGAAGTGATTTTTAAATTGATGCACTTCAATCTCTGTAGTTCAGAAGGAACCCTTATGGCCCCTGGAGCTAAATCTACAAATCTGAGTGACTTATCTGCAAGGAGGTAAGACAGCAGCAGCCGGAGAGATACACAAGCACACACAAACCAAGCGAGGCCACGAGGATAAATGCAGTGTGGCAGTCCCTGGTATCCTAGGAGTAATTACTCTGACATTCTTTATCATTGTGTGTTAGATGTGATATGAAGCAATTATCCCGTTGCTTTTTGGAATATTGATGCTTGGGCTGTCTTTGCACATTATCTTCATCTCACGCTGTGACCCTGCAGGACTTAATTTTGACACCTTGAGTCTCTCGTGGCAGATTGATAAGGCGCACTGGCTTAATCTTCCCTTTCTTCGGAGGAGACTCTGGTGTTTACCTGTGTTATTAAGGAGAAGTGCTGATAACGTGAGATACTGCCATTTTCTCTTTTCGCTTGCAAAATTTGATTTGTATCTCGAATTCTCTAGTGCCTGGTCCCCCACTGCAGATATTGGCACAACGGCATTTACTGCTAATTGTAAACTACACTCATAACAAAGGCAGACATTATTGTTTTTCCCTCTAATTACTTGCAATAGTCCCTGTGTTCATAAGAGGCACTTCTTGTAACCCTATTTTCATAGTAATCTAAGGAATATGGAATAAGACTTATTAAGACCACATGCTTCAGGTCCACGCTCACTCTGTGGGAGGAATGCCTGAGGGCATGAAATTTTCACCCTCCAAGTGGTGGTCTATTTTCTTAAGCTGAAATTGGCATTGTGTCAGTATTTCACTTCCATCTGAATGGCTATTCCTCAGTTCCTTTATTGGTAGATTATTTTCATTTTTCTCAGAGCAGATTTCTTTTTTTTGGAACATGGATCAGCATGCCTACATTTTAAATATTTCATATTATGTCAGCTTGTTTGTATCACACACAATAGGAGGCATCTGGCATCTTTCAAAAAGGCTGGAGGAAGCCACTTCCTGATGCTGTGTGTAGCTGGCCCTCCTTTGCCCCCACGTATGAGGTCTGCTGTGTGGTAAAGGGTGGTACAGCGTGGTACAGCTCACAGAAGGTGCAGTGACCAAACTGGGCTACAGCTGGGGCACTATGGTAATACAGTGCACGCAACTCGCCACGTGCATGTGCTCTTCTGCGGTCGACACTGCCATCCCTGTGAAGAGGCTTCAGCAAGGCAGTTTGTAAGTGTCAAGAGGCTGGGCATTTGTAAACAGGCCGCCCTGATCCATATGTGGAATGAGACGCACCACCACACTGCTCCCTCTCTATGAGTCATTCTTTATCATTTGGGAAATGAGGAGAACCATGCATTTCTTCTGCAGCTGATATAAGAAGTAAATGAGTTGTTGGACGTAAAGCTGTTAGCACAGGATCTGTAAAAAGTAGGCTGTCTCTTTAAGTGTTACTTTCCTTTCATTTGTCTCTATTTGTCTGTCTGTCTGTTGATACAGAGGGTTGAGTCATTTGGACTTCTGATTCCTTGGCCTGTGACAGGGACTTCTAGCTTAATTCATCATTTAATTCCTTCTTATCCCATGACCAGTCCCTGTTCCCCACCATATACCCTCTCCAGACACAAACATCTGCTATGTTTGACGTAATCATGTATTTGGATGTGTTCTTTGAAAATAATTTTTGTTTTATTTTGTGACTATAACTTTAATTTACACAAATGTTGTTCTGCTAGATCTTATCCTTTTCTCTTTCTTTTCTTTTTTTTTTTACTTTTGGTACAGTCTGGATATTTGTGTTCCCCCCAAATTTGTACATTGAAACCTAAGCCTCAATATGATGGTATTTGTAGATGGGGCCTTTAGGAGGTGATTCGGGATTTGTGCCCTTATAAAAGAGGCCCCAGAAAGATCCCTCACCCTTTCTACCAAGTGAGGTTATAGTTAGAAGGCACTGTCTGTGAACCAGGAGGCGGGTCCTCACCAGACCCTAAATCTGGCCAGTGCCTTTATCTTGGACTTCCCAGACTCCAGAACTGGGAGAAATAAATTTCTGTTGTTTATAAGCACCCGGTCTATGATATTTTGTTACAGCAGCCTGAATGGACTAAGACACATTTCCCTTTTTTTTTTTTTTTTCTTTTTCTTTGCATAGCATGATATTTTAAAGTCCTATCCATGTTGCTGGGTGTCAGTCTAGCCCGTTGCTGCTCACTGCTCGATGGAATTTCTCGGTGGAATCGGACTTAGCCAGCTCCTTGGTGACAGGCACTTGGGTTGGCTCCAATCCCCCATTACCACCAACAACATTCTTGAATGTGCCCCTTGCAGAGCTGTGTGAGGACCTCTCTGAGGTATGTCCAGAGGTGGAATTGCTGGACTCACCTCCAGAAGAGCAGCACCAAGCCTCGCTCTCGTGGATAACATGAGGCCTCCATCCCCACATCCCCACTAACACTAGGCATAGTTCAGCTTTCCCATTTCTGAGCATAAAGAAACAGTCTGTTGCTATTTTAACTTCTTTTTCTATCATACTAATGAGTTTGGGCATCAAACTTCTACCTCTTTGTTGATTTTTACTTGGTATCCTTTATTGAGCATTAACTCCTAATTTTGACGTAATCAAATTAATCAATTTTTAACCTTTTGATTTGTGCTTTTGAGTTTTCAAGCCACTCTTCCTCACCTCTAGGTCATCAAGATGTTCTTATACATTTTCTTCTTCTAAATTTGTAATTTCATTTTTCAAATTAGTTCTTTAATCTGTCCAGAGTTCACCCTTATCTCCGGCTGGTATTGGGAAGTGGTCTGCTTATATAATTTTCTTATCTGGGTGATAATGTTACTAAAAAGTCCCTCTTTTCTCTCTTACGTTATGGTCACTTTTGCTGATTCCTTAAAATTTTCTTTGTTTGATTCTTTCAAAACATTGCTCCATTGTCTCCAATGTTTCCAGTGTTGTTTAACAAGCCTGATAGCAATCTGATTCTTTCTGCTCTATCCTCTATACCTTAGCTTTCCTTTTCTATTTTCTCTCTTTATCCTGTTCTGATACAATCTGAGGCAGTGCCTAAATCAGCTTCCTGGATTATTAATTTATTTTTCTGTGATATTCATCTATTTAAACCATTCACTGTGTTCTTAATTTCAATTATTTTATTACCTGTAGCTGATATGTCCACTTGGTTCTTGACTTACTTCAGATTGCTTATCTCCTCTATATTTCCTTGCATTTACTTATTACGCCTCTTTTAAATTTTTTACTTTCTTCTCGGTAATTTGCCTTCAGGTTCTATTTGATATTCAATGTATTATCTTTCTTTTTTGATGGTTGTTCTCCTTTGTTATCCAGTCATTTTGGTCTGTAAGATCCTGATGAGGAAGCAAAGACGGTTTCTTGGAAATATACAGGAGAAGCATGAACAGCACCTAGGTGCTGCACCAGCTGCTTCCTTCTCAGGCGCAACAGCCCCTCTCCCCACCACAGGCACCCTCCAAGACACACCCTTATCAGCTCTCAACAGCCTTCAGTCTTCCCCAGATGATGACATGTCTTAAAGATGAGTGTCTTAGATCTATGCTTTCCTTTCATCTTTCCAGTTTTTTCAGGGTTGATTTTGGGGGAAGAATCCAAAAGCCCATGTCCATTTGTCATCTTGTCAGATTCTGGAAACACTTTAATTTCTTTGCCTTTTCCCATCTCCACAGTCTCCTCCTTTCTTCCTGGTCCTTGGCTCCCTTTTGGAAGCTACAAGCGCATCATGATGACACACTCATGAGCTTTGGACAACTGGAGAGAAAAATAAACACACCTCTGATCCAAACAGCTGCCACAATGAGTAGGAACTACGACACAAGCAAATTTCTCCCCTTTTGGTCAAACTGTCATGAGACAGTATTTCTTCTTGGGAGGGATTATCAGACAGAGTTTGAAAAGTTAAAATTATGGCGCTGGATTATGTTAAGTGAAACAAGCTGGTTCCAAAAGGAGCAATACTGTATGATTCCACTTATGTGAGGTACCTAGAGTCGTCAAAGTCATAGAGACAGAAAGTAGGAAGGTGGTTGCCAGGGGCTGGGGGTAGGGGGAGATAGGGAATTGTTTAATGGGGACAAAGTTTCAGTTTTGCAAGATGAAAAAGTTCTGGATAGCCATTGCACAACAATGTGAATATACTTAACACTACTAACCTGTACACTTGAAAATGGTTAAGATGGTCTGCCATTTGTTATGTATATTTTATCACAATTACAAAAAATAGATCTGCAATTTATTGAAGTAAATTTAATAAGCCTTATAAAAGATAAACTTTCTAGGAAGTAATTTACCAATGTATCAAGAGCCTTAAGATGTCCATACTCTCTTCTAGGCGTATCCTAAGGAAATAATCAGAAACGTGGTCAGGGACTCATTTAAGTTTGTTCACTGTAGCACTATTTACGATGTTGAAAAAAGGTGTATTTAATCTAAATGCTTAACTAGAGGAATAATGAAGTTCACTATGTCCATAGGAGGGAAATGCAATCATTAAAAACTTTCTTTGAAATATGTTTAATGATGTGAGGAATATTGAAATTGCATGAAGAAAGAATACATAACTGCAATTTCAATGGTATTCCAATTCTTAAAAAAAAACATATAAAAATCAAATAAAAATGGAAAGAAATAGACAAAATTTGAACACTGATAGTCTGTTGTTGGTGGGATTATCTGTGGTGTGTGTGGAAGTGCTCAGTGAGCTGTAACCTGGCACACTAACACAGGTTAAAAGCCACTTAGAATGGAAGACTTGAGCTATGCCAATGTAATAACCTCTTTTAATAGTAACATAAAAATTGTTTAGCATGTGGTAAGCATTTTCCTGAGTTATCTACATGTATTACCTTACTCAGTCCTCCCAACCAAGCTGTGAGGTAGGTACTGTCACTGTTCTAATTCCTTGATGGGAAAAATGAAACGTAAAGCAGTCATAAAGCTAGAAAGCTGGGTGGCCATGATGCGTGGACCCAGAACTTTCTAACATTAACCCCCACTATTAAACTGACTCTGAACTACTCTGAACGAAAGCAATCAAGCTGGTCTTGACTGTCTAGATGTTTTTGTCACCTTGTTGGGTTTCGGCTGGGTCAGCTCTGCAGAGAGCTAGCTGGCAATGCCCAGGGCCAGCATCCTCAATGGCATTCACTGAGCAAAGATCTCAACAGAAGAGCTGTTGATCAGAATCAGGGTGGCTGATCAGAATGCCTTCTCATGGTGGGTGTTCTAATGCTTTTGCATTTGCAGGCTCCTCTGGGGCCAGTGCACCATGAGGTAATGAGATTAGATCATTCCACATGTTAGCTGGTTAAATCATGGCACTTGGCAGCCTCCTTGAGAATGTACTCAGAGGTCCATGGTCATTCCTTAGAAGCATATTGACTCACTGATTAAACTGTGCTGGACTTGGTCAACTTTTTCCATAGCAAGTCATTTATAACACACATTATTTGGGAAATCCAGAACACTCTGAGAGCTGATTTAAATTATAAGTGCTCTTGAGAGCCATGACTGGAAATGACTCTCTTAGCCCTTTAGGCTCTTGCAGTGATCTGCAGTGCACTTTCAAGAAAGAGCTTTTAAGTGGTGTCGTTCATTATATGTGCATCCTACCTCAGAAAGAGCCCATACGTTACATAGAAGAAATTATGAGGCCAGAACACTCCTACTTGTTAGAAATGTCAGGAACACAAAGCTTTTCCCAGGTCAAACACTCCTAAGCCTTTGAGAACCCCAGCACTGGTTTGAGGTTCTAGGCTCAGTTCAGACTATGAATATGTGTGTTCTCGTGATGGCAGTACACATTTTCCCAGAGTAATGGAATGTCAAAGTGTGGCCTTTTCTCTCTCAATTTTGGCTCAGGCACAAGACAGTGATGCTATATTCCATGGAGCGAACCCTGCAAAAACTTCAAAGAGGAAGGCTGTGATTCCTAAAAGAGCTAGCAAACCCCTTCTCTACACTGTTGATCTAAAAAGGTTGTGGGAAGTTGTTCTTGTCTTTTTGGCTTTTGATTTGAGAACAAACTTATTGAAGATAGGTGCTGGTGTGTGGTGAATACCATCCCTCTCCCTCAAGGAGAAGAGGTGGGGGAAATGTTTGCCTCTTGCCACAAGCCTGGTGAGAACAGGTTCAAAAAGACTATTCCGAAAACTTTAAAAATATTTTTTGTAGTTAGGGAATATATTGGCCTAATTTGTGACACCCACCTGAATAATGTAGAATGTTAGAAATGTTTTAGCAACTTGTACAACGGAGCAAAGGGAAGGTCATTGCTCTCTTAGGATTGGGTTTGTTGGGGCAAAGAATACAAGAGTGGTTCATGTTGACCAGAATTTGGAAAAGAGCTGACATAGAAT
Source organism: Equus przewalskii (assembly GCF_037783145.1). Classification (NCBI taxonomy): domain Eukaryota; kingdom Metazoa; phylum Chordata; class Mammalia; order Perissodactyla; family Equidae; genus Equus; species Equus przewalskii. The sequence goes on along the minus strand of NC_091851.1, from coordinate 8,794,848 downwards.
TGTCTTGGATTCTGGCCAGTGGGGTCACTCTGAGGCATAGAGATGTCAGCAGAGACGATCTGAAGATACTGTCAGATCCCTGGGTCAGCTAAGGGAGTAAGTGATGCACCAGAGGAAACTCATCACCTGAAAAAGGCTACACAGGTGGGAGGTGTCTGATTATGATGTGGGGTTAGGGGGTCTTAGAAAAATCCATAAAAATGCTTTATGAAAAATAATTAGTTTTAAGGATCAGCTGGGCCCAAGGGCACAAAGCCATCTTTCCTGACTCTATGACCTCTGCTTTCTCCCCTCTCTTTGACCCAAAAGACATCAGAACCTAAATTGTCTAAGAGAAGAGAGGAGGAGTGAGGGGAGAAGGCTGACCATACCCTATTTCGACAGCTTACCACCTGTAGAAAGCTCCAGCTGGCAAAAGGGAGAGGTTTTAACTTCAAGTCACATTTGAAGTTTTGATTATTATATAGAAATCAGTATTCTAGATTTTGGGAAACAATTCTCTATCTGATGACTTAAAGCATCTTTAAGGCATTTTTTTCTTGAGCACGATCAGTAAAGTCATGGAATCCACAGAACTTCTTTAAGAAACAGTAAGAATGTCCTTCTCTAAACAATTTGTTGCAGGGGATAGTGGGAGACAGAAATTAAGTTGCTTCGTGTTTAATCCCATGAGTTGTATCTGTTCAGAGTGGACGTAACACTCTCAGAAGACTGGCTATCATCCTGCCCACTCTCCAGCCAGCTCTGGGATCTTCTTCCCAGCATGCTCACTGCTCTGGACCATGGTGATAATAAGATCTGGAAAGTGAGGTCCCAGGGTTCTAAAAAGGAGTTACCTGGACCATACATTTTGCAAAGTGGACTGGAAGAGTATGGGTTGGGTCGGGACATCCAGATTGAGAATCAACTCAAAGTGCATGCCCTTCCTAACACCGTAGGACCAGGCAGGAACTATTTTCCAGGCTCATCAGAACAAAGGTTTGAGGTGAACATTTTTTACTAAGGTTGCCAGATCAACACTGTCATCAAATAAAAATATAAGACACCCTATATTTTTATATAAGGATGTCCTGAAAATTGCATGGGACAGGTCCATACTGAAAAATTATTCACCATTTATCTGAAATTCACATTTAACTGGGTGTCCTGTATTTCAACTGGCAACCTTAAGTGAACCCTTTCCTCTGCTCCTGTGTGGAACATTTAGGTCATAATCTCTTTAAAAATACTCAGAGATGGGGCTATATATATCTGCAAGGACATGAGTTTCCAAATTACAGGTTGGCACACATTGTTTGACACTTGGTCCAGCAGTGTGAACAGCTTACATTATTGAAACTAAAATCATTCCCAAATATTCAGGCCTGTGATCGCTTTACCCTTGTCCCCCATGTGAGGCAATGTTAAAATCGAAAGAACTGTCTTGGATAACTGTTCTGCTGGGCTGGAGAACTTCTCCAACCTTGTGGTCTTGGGCAAGTCACTTATCATCCCTGAGTTCTCTATCCTGTCATCCACAAATTGGGAATATCAGGGAATTATAATGAGAATCAAATAAACAGATGAAAGAAAATTGACATGAAACACCGTAAAAGTCTTTACAATTGCCACTACTCTTGGCAGTAGTGTAGGAACCAATGCGTCTAAATTTTAAAATTTCTCTGTTGGCATTCTGTTTGCACAGAAAAATTGAATGAAAATTATTTTTAAAAGTATCATTCATTTCCAGAGGACCTGACTCCCTCATGAACTTGGGCTTAGCGAGGCATATCAGAACCACAACAGATCCAAGAACTCCAGGTAGCCAATTCCGACACCTTCCCCACTGAAGGCTTTTCTAGAACTCCCTTAAGCACTCAGACCTTTTCAATTGCTCTGTCTATCCCTTTGGCTGCCAACTCCGGGGTGCTGCTCACAATACTGAGAAAAAGCTCAGAGATGGGAAGAAGGAGAAACAGCAGATGAGGAAAAGCTGCAAATCAGACCTCAATATGTGGCCCTGGATGGCGCCTCCTTCCCATCACATGGAAGCTCGGTAGGTGCTTCACGACCGTTATTTGTGAGAACTTGGTCTTCTCCCTGCCCCTCAGGCCAGGGCAGGCTGGGCGGCTGGAGCCAAGGCAGTTTATCTTTCTAGATGGTCTTCCTCCTGTGCATGAGGCTCCCAAGTTCATTTTGACTGGCTTGAGCACTCAGTCCAGACTCGCTTCTTCCAAGTTCCTGGTAGTCTGTTTTGACTTCTTTTTGACTCATTAGTTTTTGCCCTTGTTTTTGTTGTCTCAGCTTGTAAGCCACAAGGAAAGCACTTTTGATCTTAATTTTGCATTGCTCATTATCAGTTCTCCTTTAATCATTTTCTTCTGATCTTCATCAAAAAGTTACTTGTAATATATTGACAAGGAGATCTGATCAGTGGTTACCAGGGAAAAGGGGGGGGTGGGGGGAGGGCACAAAGGGGGAAGTGGTGTACCCACAATATGACTAACAAAAATGTACAACTGAAATCTCACAAGGTTGTAATCTATCATAACATTAATTAAAAAAAAAAAAAAAGTTACTTGTAAAACCCAGGAAAAAGAAAGCTCTTCATGTATTTTTTCCCCGTCTTCTTCCTCTGGCTCTTTTAATGACAAAGTGGCAAGTGACTTCCCAGAGAGCTTTAAGAAGGCTAACCAAACGACAAAATAGTTGTGTGATGTCCAATATACTGAAAAATGTCTTACAGAAAAACCTTTAGTGAAGAGCCTGGGGAGGAAGGTAAAGGCATTTTCAAAAGTCAGAAGCTCAGAGGAGACAAATGGTGCTTGATGAGCACTTGAGACGAATACCGCAGGCTAATGCGAGCAATCAGCAGGTTTGTGGAGAATATGCTGATATCTGCAGAAAAAATGCAGTAGCAGAGGAGAGCTTACAGATAAACACAGGAGCTCAAAAAACGTTATTGCTGGTAAAACCTTGACATTTTGACCATCTTTTATGGAGCAGCTAGAAGGGAAATTCAGGCTTCGGTGTTTGCAACTGACTATCCTTTCTGTAATAAATTCATTCAAAGTGTCGTTTCAGGACTCCTCTCATTCAGCTCCATCACATAGCAACTCAGCCAGGCATCCCCACATTAATATGAATATTTAACCACACGATGACAGAAGCAATAAGATACTAATTTTTAAAAATTTGAATCAGAGATTAAATCCATGAAGGTAACTCAATTCAGGATCCATGTTTGTTAAGTTCTGTCGAACACTCTCCTTAATAATGCCCTCAGCCTCACTGGGTTTCCAGTTGCTAGACCCCATCATTGACAAAGAAGCTGTCCAGTGGACCATCCGAGTTGCACAGCACCCATCTTTTCACACCTCCTAGGAGCTCCTCTATGGCTGTTTCTTGTAAAGTCTGCATTTCTGTCTTTCCTCTGCAGAAAACCCAAGCAGTTAAAAGCATCTCTGCTTAAATTTGTGTACCCTGTCACCCATTTCAAGTGGCATATGCTCTGTCAATAAACCTCAGTTGAAATGAGCCAAAAAAGTAAATTTAAGTTCATATCTACACCCCAAAATACATAATCACATTTTGTTCTTGGGAGATGGTAATAAAAGGTAGAATTAAATAGTTGTCTCTTGGATTTTAACCCTATCTTATCCCTGGAGGGGAGTTCTTAAGGCCTAACGTCCATTGATAAGTGAACATTTTACTATCAGTTGACTGGCTCTGACCCCTCCGGATAGCAATAAACAAAGCAACAAATATTCTCAACCATGGCTCATTCATCCTTTTCATTAAAGGAAAGCATGGTGGACCAGGTAAGTTTGCTCACAGACGAACCTGAACAGTCTAGGTTCTTCAATCATCAGTGACCCACTAAAGATAATGTGGTAAGTGCATGGACCACAGCCCAGATCCCCCTCTTAAGAATATAGAACTCACTCCTCCACTGTGCTGGGGGTATGGTAGGGCAGAAAGCCTCAGCTGCCAGCCCCTACAGGCACTGCCTCAGCTGAAGAGAACTCAAGGCCATGCCCCTAGTCTAGCTGGCCCACACCCAATGACTGATAACCTGGGGAACAATGCCTGTCACCTTTGCTTCAACTCACACCCTCTGGAACGATTATGTTAGTTTCAGACTCCCCTAGTTGTCTGCAGCTTCCTTTGAGACTCTATCACAGCTCGAGCTGAGTCCTCTGCCCAATTTTACTTCCCTCCCTTCCCGTCTATGGGTTTTGGTCCCCAGAACACTTCCTCATTATCTGCCTGCATGCAAGTCTTCATTTCAGAGTCAGCTTCACAGGGAGCCCAAACTGTGACAGTGGCTTGATTTTGTTTTAGACTGTTGGGTTAACTCTTACAGACCTAGTGATAGTTCTTTGTTAGCCCAGGAACTACAAAGAATGTACTAAATGATACTCCTCACCTCCAAATTATCATGCAACTCTTTCATAGTTTCATCTAGAAAACAGAAGCCTCTTGAGGAGAGATAAGTGGAAATGAGTTTGTGAAGAGAAGACGAATCTACAATAAAAAAGCCTGTATAATGAGGGCAGAAAGGAGAATGGTAGGAAAGTAGATGTATGCATAAGATATTTGCTTTATCTACCTAATTATTTTTGGGATCTCTGCCATTTTACTTCCTACACTAGACTGAGGTCTCTATTAGTGGCCAACCTTTGGAAGTCCCTATAGATGACTTTTTAAAAAATATCCTAGAAAATTTTGCCAATGCCATTTTCTTAAAAAAATAATTCTATTCTATTTCTTGATTGTGTTTCAGTCTAAAATTACACTGGTGTAATTTTTACACAGGATGTGTGAGGAGAGAGGGGTTATTTATGTTGTCTGTTTCAGAGCCTATAGCCACTTCTAACTGAAATTCAATAGCAAATATGACTAGATCAAAGAAATGTGAATATTATATGTAGGGATTTCTTACTTAAGCTTAAACCCTCATTGATTTTCTTTGATTCAAATCCAAAATATCAAATCAAGATCTAGGGGAAGAAAATGAACAAAACCATCCCTATATATTGTAATCTGACTAGAGGAAAAAATAAGGAGTAGGACTTGACTACTAAAGGTAGTTAAATACTTCATAAGAGACGCACGAGCCCTGAAAGTTTTCCAGCTTTTACCATTTGTGAAAACCAGTTCATCCAGTATTGTAAGATAAATCAATGAACTAGTTGGCATAAAAGGAAAATAGAAGAGAATTTCACCAAGTTTCCCTCTCAACTGAGAGAGTCATTGTGGCAGTAAAAATAACTCATAAATAGACATTTAACCTGTAACCTGCAGACCCTTTAGAGGACATTGAAGAAAGTTTGGTCATGAATGTTTTCCTGGAAACAGAGTGTCTTTAATTGTTTTAAAAGTCCATTCAATGACATGTGCTCCTGGAATTGTACTTTGGAGTAAGTCACTACTACCTAAAATCAGTGTTCAGCCTCTATTCCTTTTTATTTCCCAACTTGGGATATAACTCTTAACCCCAGTAGTGTTCAGAATTAGGCAACAGCTTTTTGTGATGTCCTGCTTATCCTCTAGCTTTCTGCATTCCACTGCTTCTACTAAATTGGCAAGATGTGGTGCATCAGATCTCTAGTATACTTACCACATGGGCCTCTATTTGGGGATGGGAATGGAAAAGAAACGGCCAAAATCAGAGCATTGTCCAGAATTTTGGAGTCCGCAAATGTGACTCCACACTCTCAATACACAGGGGTAATGATTGATCAAAATGGGCCTATTTGGTTCCCTTCCTCATGTTCTCTTTCCTCTTCCTCCCTCCTTTCCTTCTGTCTTTTCTCTCTCTAGCTTTTAAACCTGGCTAGGCAACAAAATTATCAATTGAGTTTTTTATTTGCCTTTTATTTTTTTAGAATGCATGTGCTCAAGCACTGAAACAATTTCTGGGAGTGGAGCCTGAACAGCTTTATTTGTAAAAAGCACCACAGGCAATTCTGTAGCATGTCCAGATTTGAGAAGGACTGAGATCCCCCATCCAGAAGGAAATTGCCAGTGGACAAGAGGACTGAATGGGACATGCCAAGCTGTAGGCTCAACCACCAAGTCACCCATCTCTACTGTTATACCACAGAAGTTGTGTGCCACCCCTGAGTCACTATCGACCTTCCTAGAAAGTTTCAGTGTTCTGAGAGAGGCAGATACACGCCCTGAGATGTGAGAATATTCTTGGTCAAACAAAATTTTTTATTCTTGGCTCCTCTGGGTGTTTTACCAGAGTAACAGAGGTTTTTACTTCTGTATGGCACTGCAAAGTCTTTATTATAGAGACGTTGATAGCTCATTAAAACTGGTTAGCTTAGATTTGCATATTTCTGTTATAAATCTCAAAAATTATGGTGCCACAATTTTGCAACACACTGCACAAGTATCCACCCTTCTTACACTGAGCAGTTCATGTTAATTTTTAGGGAATGATCTTTCTGGAAATAGAACTATAAACAGATATACTGTGAATGCAGTGCAGTTTTACTGGCAAAAGGCATTTATCTTATTTCCAGATGCTCCTGTAAGTGATTCTTTTTTTCCTTAGAAACTAAAAGGCAAATGTTGAATGATTCCCCCCCCACACTAGTATGTCTTTTCAGACCCTTACCAGTTCTCTTAAATCTTTCCACTTCCTTCTTTCCCATCTACCCTCAAGGCAACACATATATAAGTGCATGGCCTGTGCTCTTTCATTTCCTTTGTATTAGGAGAAACATGTGCCTGGGTGGAAAGTCGTGAGTCCTCCCCTCTTTGAGCATTCTTGACTCTGCTGTCTTGGGGCATCACTCTTTGTAATATAGATTTTTTTCATGTTTTCCCACAGTTGCCAGAGAGAGATGCAAAATGAAAAGAGAGTATTGATTCTCTTCCTTCTGTGGGCCATAGACTATTTCAGATGATTTCAGCAAGAAAAATAGGATTGTGTGTGTGCATTTGTGTTTCTCAACCCTGATATTTCCTTAGGAGTAAATTAACATTAGATAGACCCAGAAAGCAAAATCAAATCAAATAAGCAAAATAAAATAAAATATAGTTATTTGCTAGTTAATAACAAGAATACTATAATACGAGAGTTCACATAAAATTTATACATTTGAAAATACCAATTTGGAAAAATCTAGTGATAATTTTGGTTTAATTTAAAAAGCAGTGATTCTACTGACTTTTATATATAAGAAATAGATAAGTCCTAGTCCATATTTCGTTACATGAATATTGTTATCTACAGCTTCCTAAAACTCACATCCCTAAAACACCATTTCCCAGTTCTCATACCATGTCGGACCTTCTTGATGTCATTCAAGGGATCTTGTTTTCCTGTTTCTTAATTACAAGTAACTTACAAAGCTTGCTGACATCTCTTCTTGGATTCTCCACTGACGTGTCAACTCAGCATGTCCCAAAGTGAACTATCTCCCTTAATTTTGCTTCCTAAGTATTTATCAACCTGTCCCCTCTCCCCATCTCTACTCTCAATGGCTTTGTTTGGATTCTTATCGTCTCTTGTTTGTTATATTATAATTGCTTCTCTCTTGATTTCTCTGCCTCTAGCTTTGTACCCCAAGATCTATCTTCCAATCATGTGAGCCGTCTAAAAATGCAAACCTACCATGATACTTTGTCATTGAAAATTCCTCAATGCCTCACCATTGACTCTTAGGAGAGCATATAAGGATCTGGATGATGTTACTCTCAACTTCTTCTCTAGGATAATCTCTGATTCAAACTGTACATTTCTAATTTCTCATGCACATCAGACCTTTTCCTGCCTCCATTCCTCTGTTGTTTCTGCCTCCGCCTGGGATACTTTTGTTTTCCCTTTCAATTGACTAGTTGTCATCCGTCTTTCAGGACTCAAAACAGGTTTAAGCCTTCCTGTGACCCAGGGCTTCTTTATTCTCTGACCTCCAAAGGCCTCCTAAAGATTTCTCTGTATGGCGCCTGCCACCTTAAATCCATATATATGTTTTGGATCCCACCCCACTAGGTTTTGGACTCCTTGAGAGCGGAGCCATGACTACTTTGTCTTAGTAAAGTCACAAGTCACAGACTCAAGTCATAAGCATATGTCTAATTAAAACTTCTTGAATGTATAAGCCAGAAGGAAATTTATAGATTAACTAGTAGAATGACTTTATTTCAAAAATTGGAAACTGAGACACAAGAAACTGAAGGAATATGCCAAAGGCTAAATGTTAATTCCGTAACTGAGCTGAAACTAAGGCCTAGATATCCCCATTGCCCTCTGACACATTTTGAGTTATATAATTTGGCATATCCATGAGAAACATTGGTATAATTTGATTATGTTGACTTTCGCTAATGACATTTATTTGGGAAATTGCAGTGATGTTCTCTTTTCTTTCCTGTTCTCAGTGACCCAAGAGCTTGCTAATTTCAAGCCATTGGCCATTTCCTTTTCCATCTACTTTGCTCTTGATTATACTCTAGTGTAGCTTGTTTTGGAATATTATAAATTTCATATATTATCCCTACTAAAATATTTCTATAAGCCAACCTATTCATTACAATTCTGCATGATACATTAATTTGCATGATGTTATAAATGTGTTTGCTGATTAAAATCAATACTCAGAGATTGAATCAAGAAAATATCATGAGTGGAAAAATAAATGTGAATATGGTATTTTGGTAGGACCTGGCCATGGCTTGGCCCATCTTAACACATCCACATGTTTGTCCAGCACAAGTTAATAAGGGAGGAGGAAAAGTAGGGATCCTCCACTTCACATACTGGTTACAGGGTGTTATGTTCTTTGGCCTGGTAAATATGAAGTAGTTGTATCTCCGTTCTATAATATGTGCATTATTGTCCCTCATTCAAACTTGCTACAATCTCACTGCCCTCTTGTGATAACATCCTAATTATTCTTCCTCATTTACTCCTATGGTTTATTAGAATATTCTTCAACTGCGTACTCCCTCACTGCCACCTCCATGGGAAGAGTATATTTTCTTGTACGACAATCTGTGCTTGGCTATGAGACATGATTTGGTCAGTGGAATGTTAGCAGTTGTAATGCAAACAGAAGCCTGAAATGGCTTAACACTTGAGGCCCACCATTGCCATAGAAACACCTTGCTCTGGGTAGCTATTATCCCTCTTGCCCTTGGTCCTTGAAGAATCACATGTGGAAAAGACCTGAGAACAATTTGCATTAAGGAACCAAGCCTAGCTGCACACACAGCTGGAAGCAGAGTTTTCCAAACAAGGCAAACCCAGATGAACCAACCACCAGGTGACCCACGGAGGCAAGAGTAAACGATTATTTTTAAGCCACTCACTTTTGGGGTGGTTTGTTTTGCAGAAATAGCTGACTGATACAACTTCTCCCCCATAAGCTACCCAATTAAAAAGTCTTAAGCCTTTTGCATAATTGACTCCACTATTCTCCTCATGGTCCTCACTTCTTTTCCTTTCTCAGCTGTCTTAGGGTTTTTGAAATACCGCCTAGATTCTAGATAGCTTTGCTTGGATTCATTTATGTTGCTTTTCTTCAATTCTTGTTCCTCTGCTTTCCCCTTTACTTGATTTGTTACTTATTCTTGGAATCTTTGTTTTCATGTTTTTTTTTCATTTTTGCCTTTTTCTTCTGCTGCCCCCTAAAATTTTTTTACATTCTTGCTTCTATTCCCTTCTGTGCCTGCTGCTGCCCGTTCCGGACTCTTCTTTTTGTTTCTGCCTGCATGTGGTTCTTGTGGGATGATGGCCCAATGCCATCCTGCTGTTCTTTCACCTGCTCTGTTCCTCCAGAAGCAGAAAGACAGATTAACAAATGATCTGAACTCCTCCCCCTGATAATTTCAGTTTGCTTTTTGGCTCCAGTGGTCCACCCACCCCCCAGCTGCTCAGAGATGGAGCTCATTAATTACTCTCTCTCCAGGCTTCTCTGTCTTTGAACAGCGGAAAGGGATGGAGAGGAAGTGGGATTGGCCAGGCAAGGGAAGGAAGAACCATGGGGAGCTTGTTAATGGTGTCCTTGTTTTTTCAAATGAGATTTGGAGATAACAAGGCATAAGGTCTATCCCTTGTATCAGAACTGGGAAATAAGCTTCTATTTGTCTTGCTAAATTTTGAAAATGTGTATGATTCCTCTCCATTAGCTCGCAGAAATATTGAAGATGTATTTGGCTAAACTGGAACACATCATCAGCCTAAAATGCCCAGAGGCAGCTCAATATAGCCATCCATATGCTTTTCTGAGTACATTTGGAATACAGAGAATTCAGTATTCAAATTGTCCCCATGGAACCCTCATGGAATCCTGCCTATGTGAGTGGAAAGGGAGGTAACTGATTCTTGTCATCACTTATGAGCTCACAGGGTTGCCCTAGGACTGTGTCATGTTGGAATGGAAAGGAGTGACGGGGGTACAGAGATTTGTGACTCCTAACTGCTACTTTTTTCATTGGCTTAATTGTACTACTTTATGGAATCCTTGATTTCTAAACCTTTTCTTAAAGGATCAGCAGGGGCTAGACCGTTGCAGTATAAATTATGTGATTACATTCACACAAATGGATAAAGTGGGTCCTCAGTCTCTCACCAACCCTCTCACGAGATTCAGATGAACCACTAGATACTCAGTCCACCCCCAGAAAGTCCCCAAAGGCACTGTTACTTCTTTCTATAGCATTATAATCTGTGCAGTCTTCTACAGATTCCCCCAGGTAATGAATTTCATGGAATATTGCCATGTGGAATATTTCTTCTTCTGTCTCCCCTTCTATATACTCTGGAAATATTTGAAACACAGGACAAATAATCTTATTGCAAAATTATGTTGAATTTTACTTAACATAAACTACCCTCCAGTTCATAATCCAAATATTAAGTGGGCAGATTGAGCATAACTTTCCTGGGCAACCTCAGTATGTGATACCTGTCCACTTCTCCCACAATGATTGCCACTTGATTCCTTCCCCTAAGTGGGTGCTGTCTTAGTTTCCTAGGGCTGCTGTAACAAATTTCCACAAACTGGGAAACTTAAAACAGCAGAAGTGTATTCTGTCACAGTTCAGGAGGCCAGCAGTCTAAGATCATGGTGTCTGCAGGGTTAGTTTCTTCTCGAGGTTCTGAGGGAGAATCTGTCCCACGCCTCTCCTGGCTTCTGATGCCTGCTGGCAATCCTTGGTGTTCCTGGGCTTGTGACTGCGTAACTCCAATCTCTATCTTTGACTTCACATGGCCTTCTCCTGTCTGTTTCTTCTCCTTTTCTGTCTTATAAGGATGTTTATCACTAAATTTAAGGTCAATCCAGGTAATCTAGAATGATCTCATCTCAAGATCATTAACTTAATGGCATCTGCAAAGATCCTGTTTATCAAATGTGGTCACGTTCTCACGTTTCAGGTGGAAATATCATTTTGGTGCCACCATTCAACCCCCTACGGGCACCTTGTGGGTAAGCTCCTTTGTCTTCGGCTCTCAGTGCTTCTCTGCAGTTACCACATGCTTTGGATTTGCAGGTGACCCGAAACACCTCCTCGACTACACTGCAATGCATTTTCCATCCCTTGAACTGGTGTTAGCAATGGAAAGCCACCACACCAGCAAAAATGATTGCTTTTCTGGGCTGGCCTTGGCCTCAGGTAGGAGGCAGAAGAAAAACAGGACACTCTCTGCATTTTCAGGTCAATGCAGATAATAGAGACTTTCACTAACTTGCTCCATCTTGTCTCTTTCTTTTTCTCTTTTAGCCAAAAAACTGTTTTCTATCCTCAGTAAACAATGGCACTGTGGCCCCTGGGCCTCCCACTACCCATGAATAGTGGTCCCAGTGTTGTGGTCCTAAGAGACTCATATCAATCTGTACACCCAGGAGTACATTGGCCATTTGTTGAGAGCTGGCTCTGTGCCAGACACTGCACTCATAAATTGCATCTTATTTAGCCCTTGTAACAAACGTTTAAGGTAGATATCAATATCTCATTTTACAGTTGATGTAGCTGAGTCTCAAAAAAGTTACAAAATAAAAAGCTGTCCAAAGGTAACACAGCTAGTCAAAAGCAGAGTCAGGACTGGAATCTTGCCGTCTGATTCTGTGGTCCAGGCATTTTCCATTGAGGCAGGCACTGGTCACAGCCCGGAGGGAATTAACATGCTGGCCAGCATCCCTCTGCGCTTTCTTGTGATTAATTCCATCTGACTCCGATTATTCCTTCACGCTGTGACCCCCCTCAGCACTTACATGCTAAGGTTGTGCTGTATTCATTTGTTCTTGTTGAAATATTGCTTTGTAATTGCTTCTAAACAATTTCATTTCTGCATCTATTGTAGGCAGAGTGCTAAATCTGGCAGTTTAAGCAGTTCCTAAACACTGTTTATAAAGCCCTGAGCAATTCCTAGGAGGCAGGCACACTGTGGGGATTATGTCTTCTCCCTCAACATGCGTTGTTGTGTGTGTGTTTCTGCGTGGTGAGCACTCTCAGACACACACCATGGCTCTTTTGCTTTTATTTATCCCCTAGCCTATCTGCTCTTGCCTCTTTGGAACTCATCATCCAGCGCTCCCTTTCCCCCCAACACAAGTTGCCATACTTCCCACAATGAGCTAGCTTCACAATAACTGACTAACTGAGTAGATTTCCCTACAGTTTTGGAGAAAGAAGCGAACATTTCTAAGATTCAGGCCACAGCACATTGTGGATCCATTTGCTACTTTAGTAAACAAATGGCATTGCTTTAATTCCAAGAAGAGTCAGTCTTGTTACAAATTCTAGAGTATAGTAAACATAGCTATAGCAAGATTTTGCCATGCTGGCTTTGGATTTTTGCCTCTTGGCTGTTGCCCAAATCTGAACATTACCTTGCCCCCAAGATTTTACTTCTGGCCTGGAAAAGAAAATGCTCTAATCTAATTGTCTGCCTCTATTGTGTCAATTCTTCTGGGAAATAATGGTCCCTGATGTTCCCCTGCCTCACTTTTGACTAACTTTGCATAATGCACATTGACTTATCTCTGTCTTCTCCCATGAAGGCCTGCAAAATCATGGGCAATTGATTAAGCCCGAGACTCTACTAGAAATATCTTTTGCGATGAAGTTCTTCCAGAAGTAGCATTTTTTAAAAAGTTGTATATTCTTACCTAGCGAAATAAACGAGACTGCAGTCTTCCACATTCTGCAAAAGAAATGCCCTGCCGCTGTGGCTTTAACTGTTCATCAGGGTCAGAAGAATGACAAGCGCCGAAGTTCTAATATTGTAGAAGAAACTGAAGAGAGAGGTTGGCTCTGTTGTTTTTTTGTAGTTATTTTAAAAATGTCCTGTAGAATGTGCCTCTAGACAAAGAGGAATGAATACAAAAACATAAAACTTAAGGAATTTCTTTTAAGCATCCCATGTTGACTATAGCCATCTGGCTATGGAAAATAGCACAGCTTCTTTTGAGAGAAGAGTTTCCAGTGCATTTACTCATCATGTACTAATAAAATGAGACAGACAGACTGACAGCCTGCCTGAGAAGTAGCCTCACACTGGAACCAAGTTGAAACTCCAGTATGTTCTGTCAGGCACATCGAGGCGGAGTGTGATGTCAAATTCCAGACTGGGTACAGTAGCCGAGAGATTGTCATTTAATAAGTGGATGAGGAAATCATTTCCCTGTGACAAAAAGGGAAAAAAAAATATCCAGCTGCATCTCTAGAAAGCTATCAGATGAAAATGAATATTTTACGGGAATTAAGCTGCACCGACTTTGTTAGCATGATGATGCCCTGGCCAGTTGGCTATATTAAAATGACAGACACGCTAACCCTCTTGAACTTTCTGTAATGGTCGGCAGCCAGAAATTAATGGCTTTAAAGTTTTACATCTGCTCAGATCTTTCCAGATTTGCTAAAAATTACCAACAGCTTTGTCTACTTATTATGACAGTTTGTTCTCTCCTGATTTCAGTCTTAGATTGGCGTGGCAGCATTGCAGCATTTTATTTTGGCTATAGTAAAGAAATCACCTTACTTCAAACTTTATTTGGTACTTGCCCCTCCTGTCTTTAGATAGTTAAGGAGATGTAGTATAGTGTTTCAAAATCAAACCTCCTTTTTTCCTTCCCTATATTCTCTAAAATAATTTGAATTTAAACAAGAGCTTTTTTTCCCTTATTAACATAGGGTGTTCTTTGTGTGAACCACCATGTTTAAAGCTTTAAGATACCATCCTATTTAAGCTTGCTAATAACTGTGCAAGTTATTCACATTGACCCATTATACGGCTGAGAAGATAGAGGCTTCCAGGTGTGAATCTGGCACAAAGTTATGTAGCTGGGATTCAAATCCAATTTTTTCTAACTTTAAAGCCTTTGATTACCCCGCTATGAGGCTGTCTTCACACAGTGGAGACTGCTTCTGAGCAACTGTGTTGAAAAGGACATAGACGGTGGGAAGTCTGACCATTTTGCCTGAAAATGAGTAAAGTTAGCTGAATATGGAGACCGAGAGACTGAGAGTTCAAAGGTTGTCGTTCTGTGCATGGATTTCTGGCATACTGCGGGCATGGCTTTGTAGAGCGCTACTGTTTGTGACCGCACCTTAGACCCACAAGTCAATGAGGGATGGGAAGAAGCAAGCTTCTTCTAAAATCCCCTAGGACTGTAGAGATAAGCCGAGCTGTTGGACACAAGTGGCTGCTTTTCAGTAGTCCACATGGATGGAAAGCCAGAGCTTAAGACCAGTTCATTCGTACTGTGCAGCCTTGAGAAAGTCACTTTAATTATTTCCAGATTCTGTTAGATAAAAACTAAATAAGACAAATGTAAAGCACCTAGCCTAATGTGACAAATAGGAGCAATCAACAAATGGTGGATTTTGAAGACTGTTCTTAGCTTCTATTATTTGTTCATTCTTTTATTCCTATGAGTGAAAATACGTTACTCTTTTCTGATAATTTTCTCCCATACCCATTTCTCCCAGTTACTCTTGTAGCTCACCATATTTCCTGTTTTTTTCCACATTTGAAAATCTCTGAAATTGCACTTCATTTTTTCGTCGGAGTAGGGGGAAACATGCCAACTGCCCAGAATGGCATCACCTGTGAATGTGTGCCTTGGGCCATGTGTTCAGGGTATCTGTTCCTCTGTTCCTCTGATTGCCAACACAGTGAGCTATTTGCATTGGCAACACCAATGGCTTGGATTTTAGCTTAAATTGGGATCACTATCACTAAATGTATTTTACACAATATTAAAACAGAAAAGGATGGTGCATATACAAAGTGGATTGTCAGGTGCCTGGCATGTAATTAAAGGCAGTAAAAATGGCCAGCTTGCTGGAATAGGTTGCAGAATTACAGCGCTTGAAGAGCGTGTATCTTAAAGAACCAGTACTCAGAGTCTGGATTCTGATAAGATGCTGCCTACTGGGTGTTAACATTTTTTTTAGTTTCTAAGATCTTTGCCAAATGATATACCCATGTCTTAATGCAAGAGAAAAAAATAATAAACTTTTTGTATTCTTACTGGATAATTCTTACGTCTGGCTTTAAAAATAGAATTGTATACCCTTCAGTTTTTAGCACATTCTCTGTTTCTCTTAGGTAATTTTGTCTCTCTGCTTTGCTGAGATTTTTCTGATCCCGTTTATGGCATGTGCAGGGTGGGGGAGTACCCCCAAAACATGCCTTTGCTGCTCTCTTGTCTTGCTGCTGACCCTACCTCATCCCCAAAGGGCAGCCAAGGCAGTGGTTTCAGAGTTCCCAGGAGACAGCTGCACCCAATCTGCATCAAGGTCTATTCAAGAGGCAGGAGGCCTATGCCCCTGGAATATTTAAATAAAGACCAGGATGGACCAGCTTTTAAAGAAGGAATCTAAGAGCTCTTTCTCTAACCTGCATGAATTTCCCACCTATTCCAGTGAAGAGAGGCAGAAACTTCTGGCACATTGTTGGCCTGAGACATGAAAGAAAAATTTAAAGAGATGATAGAGGTAAGTAAAGGCAAAAACTGTTTCTAGGTTTCTAAGGAGCCAAGTTGGTGAGGTGGGAATTCCTAGTGTCTCAGGAAAATCCTGGAGTGGTCACTAAAGCTAGATGGGGTGCAGCCAACTCAGCGGAGTCCTCTTGATGCCTCAGAGTGAGATGGAGCATACCATCAGCAAAGTTGAGGGATGGACCCCTGCAGGGAGGCGCCAACGAAGATTTCCAGATGGTACCCAAGATCATACGTGATAGAGCCAGCACTGGATCTGACCAGCACAAGAGACCAGCCCAGCGAAAGTATCAGCAGAAGAGGTCAGCAAAGAAACGACCACAGTGCAGCCACCACACCCACCACTGTGCAGGGCTTGCATCAAGCTGAGGAAATGGGCCGCTCCTTCCCATTTCCACTTTGAAATCCCCATGTGCATAAACAGACCCCGTGTCCCTCCCGGCCACTGTCAGGTGGCACATGCATAAGTACTCTGAAATTGGAAACAAGACCCAGAGAAGAAGGTAAGGAGATGCCGGTGAGAAGCATAAGGAAGGCTTAAGACGGAAACATTGTACTACAGTGTAAAACTATAGTGATATCTGAATTTAAGTGAAACTTCCCCAAGAGAGACTTTTTTAAACCCAAAATAAATAGAAACAAGTTTAGTTACTAAAATGGAATAAGGTGGTTGTGAGCTCTAGGCAGACCGTGAGCCAAAGAGCAAAACTGGTATCAGCTGTGAGTAAAAGGAAGGCAGCCTCATTGGTGTCCACTTCTGGTGGTTGTCATTTGTGTCCCACTAAGTCAGCTCCCCATTCTTCCTGACAAAGTAGGGATCAAAGAAGAGTCTCTTTACCTTTGGGCTGAAAACTACTCTTGAGCTTCCACATGGAGGCTCCTTACTGTTAACCTGTGACCCCACTGTTTTTCTTCAGCACAGTCCTTGCTCTGACAACCTCCCCAGGATGCGATGTACTGTCTGCCTGCCATACTCCCAGGTTCGCTTTTTTCTTCGCCCTGTGAATTGCCTGGTTCTAACTTTAATGTCATCCCTAATTGCATCTCCTCTCTTGCCTCTACACAGTCTTATCTGCTGTCCCTCAAGCCGGTAAAATTCCTCTTCCAGCTCTAGCTAGAAATGTTAGGCTTACATGGTTTTCTGGGCTGTGTCACCAGAGATCCTAAAAGTCTTTGTCTCCCATCATTTGCAGTGGTTCAGTTTTATGGAGCCTCTCATGTTACACATGGGTACCAGAGTTGTGTACCCATATGGGCTTCAATTTCCTAAACCCACTTCTCCCTGACTGCTAACGCTTTCCCTTCTGTTCAGGCCGGGCGTTTCAGATCTCCAACGCAAGCTGTTAGTATCCATCTCCCGAGCTGTACTAGAAGGGTGGCTTTTCCAGGGATATTTCTGGATTTGAGACTAATGTTCCATTCCCCATGTCTCAAGATTCTGTCCCTGTTTGCAAGATAATTCCTGCTGGGCCGTTTTTCATTTCAGGTTATCGGGTTTTGTGGTTCTTTTCTCATCATTTTTCTACTAGCGTTTGTTTTATCTATTATTTTCTACTAGAATATGTTGAGGCTCAATTGGGCTGATGTGGTTGTGAGAGAAGCATAATTCAGACATGGTTCGACAGATCAGGGACAGAACAGACATGATTAGATAATACAGAAGATGGAGGAAAACCAGATTTGATGTGGAGCTTGAGGAGTGCAGTTTAAGTTTTCCCAGAATAACCAAGGAGTATTTATAGTAATTTATTAAAAGAGTCCTAGGCAAATAAGTTTCGTGAACTAGGTACCATCATAGCCCTTGGCCTCAAAGCTGATCCCACGATGGCTGATACATGAAAAGACTATGGTTATTTTGTTTTTCAAAATAAAAGAGATTCAACTGAACTGATAAATATGAATGCTCTTATGGAGACAGGTGAACAGTTTTCAGACTGTTTGGGAAATACAAGGTGTACAAATGCCATGTGTTTGTGGCAGGAGAATTCTATCTTATTCATCTTTCATTCATTCCGCAAATAGGGAGTGTGTGGGCTATGTGCCAGGCACTGTGATAAGCCCTGGAGTAACAGAGGTAGGAGTCATGGTGTTTGGTGTCTTATTAAGGAATACAATAGCGCATTCACCGTGGGGTGTTTGGTACAATGATGGACATCTGTGCTGGTTGTGTTGGGCAGTGGGGGTGGGGGAAGTTCAGGGAAAGTTTTCTGGAAGTGGTGATACCTAAACAGAATATTGAAGGATGGAGACAGACCTTTCAGAAACAATAAATGATGCAGAAATGAATAACAAGCAACATTTATTGTCCATAAGGGCATGGGAGAGAGAGTGAAAAGTGAAACAGGAATGGTAGGCAGGAACCAGATCAGGATAGGTCTTTTATTGGTGTGTTAAGAGATTAAGATTATTTTGCTGATATCTCTAGAGAACCATCACTAATCTTAAACAGGGGTATGGTCTGAACAAATTTTCATTCTAAAGGTTTGAGGCAGACATGCAGAGTCTAGTAGGAGGCTGACGTGACAATCTAAGCAGGAAATGAGGAGGGGCTGAATTAAAGCAGTGTTTCTGGGACGGGAGGATGCTGAGAAGATATGGAGACTGCGAGATGGGGGATAAGAGCCGAGCGTTTAGGATAAGGTCTAGTTCCCTGGTTTGGTAAACTAGGTGGGTTAGGTACTGTCCACTGAATTAAGGAGGAATCAAAGAACTTGCAATGGAAGAGAATGAGTCTTTTTCTCATTGTGTTTATATTCAGGCTCAGAGCCTAGGGGGCATCAAAGAAGAGATGACCGCTTTATATCTGGAGCTCGAGAGAGAACCACCCAGGCTGGATATTTAGATCATTTGAGTAAGAACAGAAAAGGGCCAAGGACAAGATCTTGTTACTTAACCTGAACGGCACCTACCTCAGAGGATAGTAGGATAAAAAGAGATAATAATATGTTAGGTACAAAGAAGACACCTGTGCAATGTTTAATGGCTGTTAGTTATTATTATTTATATTGTCATTAGTTTGTTGAGGATGGGGGAAAGACTTAGATTATTCATGTGGTCTATTTCTGAATTTGGATGGTGATGTTTAGAGACACTGCCAGAGACTCTAGAGGGGGCCCCACTTTTATAAGATGCTCCTGGCATCTGCCACCACAGGTGACCAAAAACCTGTTAAAGTCACCAAGCTGCTGTTGACGTCATTGTCAGCTCTATGACATTTTTAAAGTCAAGATAAACTTAGAAGAGTTGAGATGGTACTATAAGTTGTAGAAATAATACTTGAAAATGTGTTAGAAAGCAGCAAATGGGTTTCAAAGTTCCAGGAATATATATCTGAGGCCTGGGATAGTTGCTATCTGTCTGACTTTTAGAGAAGGTCACAGAATAAAGGTGCCATGGACTCTTTTAAGTGATAACTGACTGGTATGGAAGTCATCTAGCCCAACTGGGGACAATCTAGGTCACAAACAGGCCATGAAAATACCTGTGGGTGTCGATGCATTAATGTTGTTCTAGAAATCAGTGAGGCTGTTTAGTTGAACTTTCAGACTGCTTTCACGTTGTTCCATTTTGGGGTAGAACCTTTTATCACATTGTCTTTTGTTCTCACTGAGTCATGTTCACCAGTTCATTAGAAGTCTCTTCTCTGTTTCAAATTATTTTTCCCAACCATCTGGAGTAATCTCAACATTGGTCTTGGCTTCAAATGAATTAAGGTTGCTAAGTTCAGACTTGCTATGGTACTATTGGACGTGGGTGGCTTTTTTCAGCCTGAATGGCCTCAAGGAGTCTCAGAATCCAATGATTCTTCCAGAAAATTTTGCATTGGCCATGCAGATTGTAAGAATTAGCTTTTTCTCCTCTACATGTATTAAAAACTATTTAAAAATATAAAAACTTCCTCTAAGCAGTTTGAGAATGGGCCATTGCAGAAAATCAATAAAATGATCACCCAATTAATTCTTCTCCAGATACAACACTGCAACTGGCAACTTATTGAAAATTGGAAAAGAATAATTTGCATCTGGAGAAGGCATTATAAATGCAAGTTCTGGACCTGTCATGTTCCTAATGTCTCTCGTATTTGGCTCTAAAGTAGTATTTTTGGCTCAATATTACACACACAACACACACACACACAGCTTCAATACAGATTGCTTCAGCCATCTAAGGGATGCAGAAACTTCTGGTTACTTAAAGGAAAGGAGAGAATGGAAAATATGACCAAAGAGATTCATACACCCCACCAAGCCTCTCAGATTGTACACACACCCCACCAAGCCTCTCAGATTATACACACACCCCACCAAGCCTCTCAGATTATACACACACCCCACCAAGCCTCTCAGATTATACACACACCCCACCAAGCCTCTCAGATTATACTTTTAATAAATGGGGGACAGTTTAGGCTCTTCAAATCTGAATGGATACTGCAGGCTTTAAGTATGTTTTGTAGATGGTTCCCCAACACCTTCATGCTGTTTTAAGATAGATTTGTCCAAAACCATACTAAAAATAGGTTTCGATTTGGGAGGTAAAAATAGACATGCAGTAATCGTGCTTAGGTTTCTGCGGTAAGAAGGGCTGAGTTTATGGTTTTGGCTTGCTTTGTGGATCCCCTGAGGAGACTCAAGACAAAGATTCAACTCCAAGTAGTTTCCCTGGGCAGTGAAGGACAAGGAGTGAGAAACTGCGGCAGGGAGAGGAGGGCAGATAACAAAGGGTGACTTATCAACCTGCCTACAACAGTGGGAAACTGACACCTCGGGGTCATCCCACACAAGGGGCAGGAGAGCTGAGGTATTTATACACCTTTCCATCAGTCATTGGTTGAGGGCTGCTCCGGGGAGCACTCACTCCTCTGCACTTGTGTGCCTGGCACAGTGGCCTCCAGCAGCAGGTGCTGGCAGTTGCGATTCAGGAGAGTGTGCACTGACGGAGGAATGTGGAGGGGGTATAGATGAGCATCACGAGTTCTGCCTTGTGTGGAGCAGTTGTTTCATTCTGAAAATTCCTATGAATATGCTCTTTTGTGTTTTGAGTTTGGCTAATGGTGAGTAATCTCTTTCTTTTGATGAAATAATTCAAAATTGGATGTTGTCATCATTGAAAAACCAAGTTTTCTCCAAATAAGTATGAGGAGGTGTTTCCCTGGGAAAGCAATCTCTTAAATGGGGAATTTTTGTTTGTTTCTTCATAAAATGCTGATACTGATTTGTCCATTCTAGAACCATATTTCACTTCAATTTTGGTGTCAAATTCCAGCTGTGAATAATTCAAGGACCAATGAATGAAGCAGACTGTATGGCTATAAGAAGAGGACCTTTTGGGGGAGGCGTATGTGTGTCTGTGCGTGCGCTTCTGTTTTAATGTAGCTTTCACCTGTGTGGAAGCAAAATGCTTCTTAATTATTTTTAAATATCTAGAATTCAATCTAATATAAATTGTATACAAAAATCCAGATTGTTGTCACTAAATTTCCTACATCATAGATGTATATATAATTGTAATAAAACATATCCACCAAGTATGTTTAATATCTCTGATGACCATGTCGACACTCATATCTTATATACTTATCAAGTATTTGATAAATGTTTGCTGAATGAATACATTAATGACTCAAATTTTTTTTTTTATGGGGATGCCTTTCTGTGGCCCAAGCCATTGATAGTGAGAAAGGAAGGGGACGACTAAGCAGAGATTTGTAAAGTAGGGACAGGGTTAAGAACTGGGAGCCATGAGTTAATTTATTTTCAGAGATACAGATGCCCTTATGTGAGCTAGGCCATCTGCTAAAAGCTAGATATACAGATAGAGAGAAGACGGGTTTGCTGTTAACAGGCTTCTTGACTTATAAAGCCACAAGCTCAGAAATCTTGCTTAACTCAGTTTAATAAGTCATCTGTCTGTCTATCTACCTATCTATCTATATCTACATAAGTATATAGAGATATACACACATGGTATGTGGTAGTCAGTGTGGTAACACCATGTGGAACTGATGTCAAAGGATGTAAATCCCTGGATTTAATGAACACCTATTGTCGCCATCTTTTTAGGCATCATACTATATGGTGAATAAAGCTCTGCTATACATAATGACTATTTGTAGACTGAGGTCAGCAAGCTATGGCCCACAGGCCAAATCAGGCTCGCTACCTGTATTTATAAGTAAACTTTTAGTAGAATACAGCCATACCCATTCTTTTGTGTATTGTCTACAGCTGCTTTCCCACAAATAATGGCAGAAATGGCAGAGCTGAGTTGTTGCAATGGAGGCCAAAATACCCCTAAATCTGTAATATTTTCTATCTGGCCTTTTACAGATAAAGTTTTGCAATCCCTGGTATAGAACATTATTATATAATCCTCTTTAATTTTAAGCATTGGCATCACCAGTTATTTTCCCACAAATGTAACAGATATGTAAAACATAACTGCACAGAACCCAGGGACGTACAGGTCACGAATCAGTTCCTTCTTATACACCATAGCTATAATTTCTAGTATTATATCCTACATCCTAAAAGCTTCTTTGGTATAGTTCTTTCTACATCTGGCAACGTGTGATTTTCATTTCATTCTCTTTTTTCTCTCTCTATTCAAACATATGGGATGTCATGTCAGCAGTGGCTGAATCTAAGAAATGCACCTTTTATACGTTGACTTACACTATTTTGTCCAAGGCCAAAAAGGGGGAAAGAAAGAGGGAAAGTGACAAACGCTTTTTTCTAAAGAGAAGCACCCAAGTGCAGAGAGGACCACAGAGTGACTATGAAATGAAGAAGTTAAAAAGCCCCATAGCTGAAGGATGCACAGGTGGGCACAGAATGTGTGGACTGTGGGAGGCCACTGTTATGCTCCGCAGCATTCAGACACCTCCCACATGCAGGTGCTCAGCTCTAGGATATTACAGAAAAGATGAAGATGTCTATGTAAAGGTCAGGGGCAATGAGTAAGGAGATGAAAACTAATTATTTCTATAACAGTAAAAGAGACTGAGTTAATTTATCTTGGAAAAGAAAAAGATAAGAAATGGCTTAGTATAATGTTTGTATCATTTAAATCCATTATGATATAAAAGGTCAATACTTGCTGATCAGTTAAATCCTCTTTAAGATAGAGAATGGCTTGGTAAGAGGTTTTTGGTTGCAAATGACAGAAACACAAGAACTAGCTAAGGCTAACATGTACCTTTGTGGCTAATGGAATCCAAGAAGGAGTTGAGCAACCAAGCCTCAGAAATTCAAGGTTGTGCATGGGGTTCAGGAATTGTTGGAACAAGGCTCCTGGATTCTGTCTAGATTGTCTTTTCAGCTCTTATATGTGAATTTTCTTCTTTCTCCTTCCAGTCTTGCTTTTTGCCCCATGGCATTGAGCATGGCAGCTGATAACTTGTGAAATTTATATCAGATGTTCTCAGCCACTGGAAAAAGTCTGATCTCAAGCTCTATTCATGATCCTAGGGGAGAGAAAATCCTGGGGAAAAGATTTAATGGCCCAATTTGGGTCAAGCGCCTGCCCTTGGGCTAGTCATCTTGGACCAGTGAGTGATGGTGATAATATTGTGCCCCTGCATTAACCACATACATAGAGGAAGGAACACTTAATTTCAAAGGGGAAATGGACAGACAATTCTAAGTGACCACTCCATTATTTCTTTATCTTCACTTGGAAAAATCCATGGAAAATAGCTCAGTCTGCAACATGAAAGATTTAAGTTAGAGAGAAATAAGATGATCCTGACATTAGAGCTTATTACACGCTGGGGTATGTTACTGAAAGAAGCAGTAAGATATCTTTTCTTAGAGGTTTATAAAAATAGAAGTGATTTCTCATCAGTTGAGATGCAAATCGTTTTCAAAATGGATTAGACACACAAAAATTTTGTTTGATGTGCAAACTCTTGAGAAGGTTTTGCCTTTTTTGCCGGTAAATTCTGTTCATTTCTACCCTTTTGGTGCAGTTCAACAAATATTTATTAACTGCCCACTAGGTGCGAGGCATTAGGCTAGAGCTGAAGAGTTTGCATTGTGTTAGGGAGGATCAGAAAAGTACAAATGACTGTAATATGTGGTTGGTTAAGGCAATTGTCACAAAGGAGGTTCAGGTTCATTGCTATGGCATTTTCATAGGAAAGAGAGAATTGTAGAAAGAAGGGAGAGAGGGGTGGGAGGTTAATAGAGAAACAAGAAAACAGAGAGAGAAAAAATTAGCAAAGGGTTAGTTGACAGCCTGAGGTTTGAAATGAGGTTTGAAGTGGATAGGATTTTAATAGGTAGAGATGAGTGAAAAGGCATTCGGGGCAGACAGAATGGCATGAACAGTGATTTGGATTATATCGAGGGAAGCAGTAAGTCATCCTTTTAGATGGAAAAGTATGGCACAAGCAGGCAAGAGTTACTGGAAAAGATTAGAAAAGAAAGCTGAGATCATCTGTGGAAGGTCTGAAATGCTGAGTTTAAAGTTTTGTTTTAGGAAGATTAGTATGGCAACGCTGTGAGGCATACGATCTAAGGAGAGGGGCAAAAGGTGAAAAGATGAGTTTGAAGGTAATTGCAGAGGCCTATATAAGAGATCCTGAGAAACTGAACTGGATGGTGGTAGCAGAAATAGAAAGAAGAATATTTGTGGGAGGGAGATTGTAAGGATATAATCTATAAGCCTTGTTCTTTCAACATACCAAGGATTTATCAGAAAATGGCATTTATCAATTTCCTAGTTCGTTAAGATATTAGATCCTTATTTATATATTTATTAAGCCTCATATCAACCAAATAAATAGGTTAACTTTTATCACCATTTTGCCTATGAGCAAACTGAACTTTAGAGCAGCTGGATCCTGAGGCCACGCAGCTAGCAATCTGCTGAGTGGGCCTTGGAACCCAAGATGTCCAGCTCCAATGCTCATGTTCTTTCCTTTTTAATTATTTTTGATTGAGGTGAAATTGGTATAGAATATTATATTGATTTCAAGTATGCAACATAATAACTTGATGTTTATATACTCTACAGAGTGGTCACCACAATAAGTCCAGTTATTGTCCATCATCATACAATTGACGCCCTTCATCTTTTGGCCCACCTCTCAGTGACCACCAATCTGTTCTCTGTGGCTATGAGTTTTTTGCTTTGTTTTGTTTGTTCGTTTGTTTTGTTTTATAGATTCTACATATAAGTGAAATCATATGGTATTTGTCTTTCTCTGTCTGACTTATTTCACTTAGCTTAATACCCTCAAGGTCCATCCACTTGTCACAAATGGCAAGATTTCCTTCTTTTTTATGGCTGAATGATATTCAATTGTGTATATATACACGACATCTTCTTTATCCATTCACCTATCAGTGGATGCCTACATTGTTTCCATGTCGTGGCTATTGTAAATAATGCTGCAATGAGCATAGAGGTGCATATATCCTTCCAAATTAGTGTTTTCATTTTCTGCAGATAAATACCCAGAAGAGGAATTGCTGGATCATATAGTAGTTCTACTTTTAATTTTTTGAGGAAACTCCACACTGTTTTCCATAGTGGATGCACCAATTTACATTCCCACTAACAGTGTACAAGGGTTCTCTCTTCTCCACAACCTCTCTAACACTTGTTATTTCTTGTATTTTTGGTAATAGCCATTCTGACAGGTGTGAGATGATATTTCACAGTGGTTTTTGATTTGCATTACCCTGCTGATTAGTGATGTTGAGCATCTTTTCATGTTCTTATTGGCCACTTATATGTCTTCTTTGGAAAAATGTCTGTTCAGATCCTCTGACCATTTTTTAATAAGATTGGGTTTTTTGTTGTTATTGAATTGTATGAGTTCTTTAGATATTTTGCATGTTAACCCCTTATCAGATATATGATTTGGAAGTACCTTCTCCTATTCAGTTAGGTTTCTCTTTTATTTTGCTGATAGTTTCCTTTTCTGTGCAGAAGCTTTTTAGTTTGATATAGTCTCATTTACTTTTGCATTCATTGCCATTGCCTTTGGAGTCAGATTCAAAAAAATATCAGCAAGAGTGATGTCAAGGAGTTTATGCCTATATTTTCTTCTAGGAGTTTTATGGTTTCTGATCTTACATTCAAGTATTTAATTCATTTTGAGTTAAGTTTTGTGCATGGTGTAGGATGATGGTGTGAGCTTCATCTGTGGAACCCAGGGGCATCCATTCAACAGATGATTGTGAATATACTTTAAATTCCACATAAAAGAGTATTTATGGGAAGATCTGCCTTTCTGTGAATATAACTAAAAATTGGTTTGTTGAATAAACTGTATACATACTGTGTGAAGGCACCTTCATCCATATATAGGAGGGAAGAAAGATTCTGCCAAGTGCATGCAAAGCAATGTCGCAGTCCCTTTCAGCTCCCTAAGTGCATTCTTATGAGATACTTCAGTAAAAAATGCCCATCTGCATGTTCCACTGGACTAATGAATATGAGTGTGCGTTCACTCATATTCACCTAGTATCCCTATTGATACTAGGACAAGAATTAAGTCCTAGGACCAGAATTGAGTGTCATAAATTATTTCTTTAATAAACAAAAGCAGATTTGGCCTCAAGTGAGTTTTTGTTTTATCTAGGAAAAATTATTTTTAATCCCAAACATCCTTCCAATCTTGTTTTAACTCCATAAGATAGATTCTAAGAGCCATCATAAGAGAATAGAAAAACGCATTGTCCGAAGCCTGGGCTAGGGCCTTTGGTAGGCACTGGGGGTGTGGGAAAACTCCTAATTCCTCTACCTTGCACCATTACACCATGTCTTCTCCATTTGAAGCCTATTTGGAGAAGCAAGACTTGGTCAGGGAAATGTCCCTTTCACTTTTTTGACACAAAGCACCAAGAAGAGCTGGAAAATGGCTCCAAGGCACTGGTTACCAAACTTGGCTATGCATTGGAACCACCTGGAGATCTTTTAAAAATACCAATTCCTGGCTCTTACCCCCAGATGTTTTGACTTCATTGTTCTGGGGAGTGATCTAGGTATGGGGATTTTTGAGAGTTTGGCTTATTCTAAAGACCCCAATAGGCAAGTCTTTTAAAAAGGTCAAAAAAATAAATGAGTGTGTCAATTCAGTTTATTTTAAACAAATATTACTGAGCACATACTCTGTGTGAAGCCATATGCTATGCTCTAGTAATAGAAAGAGAAATAAAAAAAATATATCCCTGTCCCTGAGAAGCTCACAGTTTAGTGGTGAGGGGGTCAGTCAGATGGACAAATAAATGCAGTGCAATGACAACTCAACTGACTACAAAACAGTGTGATGTGTACAAAATTAGATATTGGTCCAAAGCAGAAAAAGAGAAGGGGACCAGGGAAAATTTTACAGAGGAGTTTTCATGATATGAAATAACAAGCAATTGGCATTTCTAAAACTTTAAAGGAAGAATGCAGGACATGGGCTATAGGAAAGTCCTCAATTGTGAAGACTTTTCTATGTTTTCCTTAATAACTTGGGTTTTCGGGGGTGTAACTAACACCTGTGAATGTGGACTGTCTTAGTAATGGCCCAGCATATACCAACACAATTATTTATCCTTCTTGGCTTCCTTCTTACCTTCCATCCATTTCCTCATATCCATACCTACCTACTTACCTAGAGAGGCTCCTACAACTTTGCCTTTTGTTGTTTAAATGAGTTACAGGTTTTGAAGACAAGGATGACTTAACCACTGATCTGACTTTCAGTTTACTCTGTGGTTTCTAACTCACATATCACTGATGAGTTTTGTGAACATTACACTCATATAATTTATTCTCCTCCTCCTATTTGTAGAAACATGAATATATTGAAATAAAGGTGACTAGTTACTTTGATTTCAAAGTTATACTTAAAGGGAAAAAACAATGAGACAATAAGAGAACAGTAGCAACTACAAGAGTCACTATTTACCTGAATTTGTTGTATTCTCAAAACTGGACCTTCAGGTAAATACCGTAAGTAAGAAAACAGATACCTTCCAGCAGAGATGCAAATAATGATGCTAGATGAGCTTGCTCTTGAATCTTAGTGTGGGACTTCATTAACGTGACAAGTGGGAAGTAACAAGTTTATTCCCAGAACTAAAAAAATACCATTCAAGCTTCCAAAGTGTAACCTTAATCTTTGATTTGGCTTTTATCTTAAGGGGAAGTATTAACAGACAACAAGTATTTTGATTAATTCATTTTTAGTGAAGTAGAGCTGTTTCAACCATGACAAGTCTCATTAGTCATTGTAGCAGCCTTCCTTGAAGTTTTTGGATTATTTGACACATATTTATTATTCTTCTATCATAATCTGGTTATTACCAGGACTGCATTGCTATTAATAGTCAACACGTTATTTTAAAATTGAACAATCTAATATTATCAGTTCATAATTTTCTGAGTTTAAACCTAATCTATTACCATAATTAAGTTAGTATTTTAAATGAATGTTTATTTCTTATTACTTTCTATGGTAAAATACAATTAGATGTTTGTCTACGTACAAATGGTTTAGGAGTTTTTACTCTGTGAATGGTTTTGCATGAATCTATTGTACGAAAGAGTTTAGCTTTTTTACATATCCAACGAGTCAGAATTCAATGATATTGCTCCTAGTCGTTAAACTCAGAGGATTCATTTCAACTGTTCATGCCTCTTTAGTTTCCCTGTACCATGGATACTTATTCTTTGTCTATCTTCAACTTAATGTCTACTGTGTTCTTTCTTTTCTGGTTGCCTATCATTAATGGATTGATTTTCACACCAATCAAGGAGTAAAGAGAACATAGGATCAACAGACAGATGGGTAAAATGGCATTCATACATTTCCTAGTTTCTTGGACACTTAAAGAAGATAAAATAACAGTTTGAATTACTTATGGTTCTGCTTTATCTGAGATCCACCCGTTTGACATAATTTATTATGGGAGTGGATAATTGGGGGTTCATAGGGTGTGATTCCATATGATTATTATAAAGAACAGATGTAGGAGTCAGTTTCCTGTTTGAATTGTTATTTGAGCACCAAGCAATTTATTTAATCAGAAAGTCTTTATTTATTATTCATAAAACTCCTCTAGTCTGATCCCATGTGTTTGCTTCAATTCTGAAAGTGACTCTCTATTCAGGGCTGATAAACTCTGTTGTTCAAATTAGGATGTTAACCAGAAAAGTTGTGCGTCTGATCCCATGTGGACCAATTAGTGTCAAACAAAGAAATCTCTGTAAATTTGTTACAGGTTTCAGTACCAGAAACCCAAATCAGTTACCTTATGGGGGTTAAAATTGCTACAAACTGCACCAAACTGTCTTCATGGCTGTGATAACGGTACCAAGGGTATGCTCTATTGATAGTAGAGATGGTAGCTAGGAGTCATGTGGTGGATATTGTCAATTAGCATGCAGCATCCATTTCCATCTTTTTCTATGTGATTTGCTACACCACAGGGACTTGAGAGTTAAAAACTGGCTTTCCAGACTCCTTTGAAGCTAGGGTTCGGGATACAAATTATGTTCTGCCAATTAGAGACACTCGAATGAGATTTGAAAGCAGCTGACGCAGAGGCCATCTTCTTGCTACTGTTCCTGCTGGTGAGGATGGCTACAGAAATGAGTGTTTTGGAGTAGTTGTGGCTATCAGGCTCAGTCTCGTGGATATTCGGAAGCAGTCATGGCAGCAACGGTAATAGCATCCTGACCTCTGGTTACAGCAGCTACAGTTTTGTGTTCCTGTCTCCTGACTCACCATCTCTTCTAGGAATTTTGCAAGGAACTAATTTCCTGCACTGAATACCATTCTTCTTTAAATACTAGGTTCCTATTCCCTGCAATCAACCTTGACGGGTACAAAAACAGTAATAACCACAGTCGCCAAAAGAGTTACAGTTTATTGAGTGTCTACTAAATGCCAGACAAATTGAGCCTCAGTGAAATTGGGTAACTTGATCAGGGTCACAAAGCTAGTGAATGGCAGAGTCAGTATTTGAACTTGGGTCCCTCTGTCTGCAAAGGTAGTACACAAAGGGCAGAGACTTTAATAGGTCTGTTTCTATTAAAATTTGAGAAATCTCCAAGGGCTGGAGCAATTCACAAAACTTAAATATAAGCTCTACGATATTGACTTAAAATAACATAAGAATACATGATTGGTGAATCAGGTAGAATATGGTCAGCCTTGACTGCTTATTGAAATAGTTACATCACTAAAACAAGCCCACATCTGCCTCCACCACTATGGTGATATCAGGTGTAGATTATGAGCAATTCTTTAGCCCATCCAATTCATCCATTCTTTTTTGTATTCCTCATCACAACACTGAGGGGAAAATTATTACCTTAATGGGTTAGCTTTTACATTTCCGATTCCCGTGATGTCGTTTGTGTGTATTTCAGAAAGTTATTTGTATTTCTAAATCTTTCTGAGGCTGAAGCAGACTCTGAAAAGACAAAGGGCATCATTTGGCTGCATCTTTCAGCATTTTGCGGCCTAATTTAAAACAAAAGGCAAGACAGTGGGAGGGCGATAGGGCAGGAAGTGCTCTACTCTTCCCATTGTCAAGAAAGACTCTGGAGGACAGTTGCCAGGGCTGAGAGCGCTGCCCTTTTCAGAAGTAAGTGGGACTGATTAGCCTGTGGGAAGACTCAACATGGGGGTCATATGATGCACAGGGGAAAGGACTGGAGATGTTTTGCCTGAGGAGGTATGACTCTGGCGGCCAAGTACAAAGAAATGAGCTGTCACATGGAGAGATAAAAGGCTAAGAACTGAAACAAAAGCAGAAATTTCAGAGAGGTAAGGGAGTTTCTCGGAAGAACTTCCCAGAAAGAATGGGCTGCTCCAGGAAGCAGCTCCACTGCTGGAGTCCTCTGCTGAGGTGTGCTGGCTGTTAAAGAGGGATGCTGCCGAGGGGATTCAGCTTCATCAAAGAGTGTGAGGATGCCTTCCCTCCCTGAAAGTGTAGAGTGCACGCCCCAGGAAGGGGCTGCTTTTTTCCATTTTAACTCATGGCTCTGGAGGCAGCCAGATTAGATTTAAATCCTGGCCCCATTATTTACTTGCTCTATTATTTTAATTCTGTACCTCAGTTTCTCCATCTGTAAAATGAGGGAATGAATAGTGTGTACCTCATAGGGGTATGTGTGAAATCAAATAATTTAATTCATGTAAAGTGGATTCGTCTACTTATTCTTATTGGCTATATGGTGATTGACATTGCACCTCCCACACTGTTCAGGCAGCGGGAGGAAGTACCCTCAGACCCTCACTCTAAAGTCTCAGGAACCAGGGGAACCCAGGGACCCAGGGACAAACTCGCAGTACCCTTTCTCCTGGCCCATGGATTGCATTAGACTGGCTTTCTCAGTCCTTGGGAGAGAATCTAAATTTCTCAAGGCGCATATCTCAAAATGTTCAAGCTACTGCGTATTTCTGAGAACAGGGACTAAATGCAGGCTCACAACATTGGAGAACATTAAAGAAAGGAATGGAGACCATCAGACCCAGGTCATTTTAGGGATCAGTACCTTCCTGTGTCCTCCTGTCTCCCTATATGATGAGGATTGGGGAGCTGAAGTTTTGGGGTTTTAACCTCAACATTAGTCAGAAGTCTCATTCATTATTTCTTAAGTTCTAAACTAGAAAATGATTGTCGCTTGTCCTTGTGCCTTTGCCTAATAAGTAATTGAAGTTTACATAAGTCTTGGCTTACTTTGGCTGTTTCCCTCTTGCGTATATTATGTCCAAATTTAATTAAAGACCATGCTGTGGGCTATAAACTCCTTTAGTGCAAGGAAAATAATGGAAAAGCCCAGCTATTTTTTTATTAGGTTTGTGTTGATTGAGTCAAAGCACATGCTCTAACTGAGTTCCCTTGGAACGAGTGGCGCATTCTTCCATGCCACCTGGCTATGAAACAAACAGGAAGCGTTTGCTCTGGCGTGAAGAAACCCTCAGTATCAGGGAAGTGGAGCTGCATTCCACATGGAAACATGGCAACTTTAGGCTCTGCTGTTTTCTTCCCTCCTGCCAACCCTCTGTGTGTCTTGGTTCTTTCCAGGAGAGGGAGAAATAAAAATATCTTAACAGAAATGGAAGCCTGTTTTTCTCCCCCTAGCAGGGTATCCCACTCACTCAACCATACCATATATAAGTGTGAGAGGGCTTGGAATGGGAAAGAAATGTCTACTTTTGAAAAGCTAAAAATATTCATGGAAGGTAAAAATCATAGGCTGCAATTTCTGTACTCATCAGAAAAGGATTCCAGGTCATTAGACAAGGCCACAATCATCTGTGGAGGGGGCAGTGTGGGTCAGGGCTGCAAGCATTTGCCTGTCTTTGTCTTGGGTATTGACTTGCTGACTGGCCTCCAGGAACTTAATTAAGTTCCTGGATTCCTCTTTTGACAAATCCAGATTACAAACAATAACCACCATGGCCCAGTGCTATTGAATTCATGTGATAGTAGAGCATTAGAAAATCAGAAGTCTACATAAGAGCTGATAATTATATAGGAGAGAATAGCACGCTAACTGGGGCAAAGGGGTCAGGTGGCTAACTTTTCATGGTTCAAGTGTTGGTAAAGAGCATATGAATTATGGGCCAGTGAGAAAGGCATTTTGATGATTATTTGGAAATTCTCAACTCCAGCAAAGACCAAGTTTAAATAGTCTTGAATCAGCAGGGTGTGAGCCGATGGCTCGTTGACAATCCCAATGGGTTTGAGTGTGTCATTTCTGTTTCCTAAAAGGCCCTAGATAAAGGCTTTCTGGAAAGCACTGGTTAAAGACATTTGGAATTTAAGAGAGACGTCAGTGGACAGGTTTGGGACTTATCTCTGGCTTCCTTTAGATGCATCCTGGGCACAGTGGAAGGAGCACTGAAACAAACAAGTCATTTCTGGGAAGCCTCAACTTCAAAGGAAATCGCCCACTGTAGAGGGGCTGATGCGGTGCTGAATGAATAATGAAAAATACAATAAAGGCCAAATCTGATAGGGATTTGAATTATATGCAAAGAAAGTATTTCTGAGGAAAATGAGATGGTGGGGAGAGTTTGGAACAGATTGAAGAATTCATAACTAGAGCTGTTCAAAACTTCTTTCACGTAATCCTAGAAAATTTCAAGGCTCTGTGAGAAAGCAGTTAGATGAAAGTGAAACATCAGTATCTTTTCTCTGAGATTTGAAGTCACTTGTGTCTTGAGTTACCAGAGTTCCCACTCCCTACTCTCCCCAACCCCCACCCCAGTGTAGGGAAACTCCAACTTTCATGGTGCCATCTGCAAAGATGCTGCACTCACTTGGAGCCAGGTATGGATGTGAGCCTTCATAGGCATATACTTCCCATTCACAGTGTACCTGCCGCACGCAGGCAGGTTTGAAGGAGTCTCTCCGGCCCATGCTCCCCTTCTCTGTCAGTGACCCCCAGCCACAGGGGCAGTGGTGTCCCCACTAAAGGCAATGGTGCCTTTCAGCCATGGTTGTTCAGTGGAACCTCAAGACTCTTCCACCTCACCACCAGCATGTTGGAGAGACAGACAGTAGGGGCAAGAGGGAGGGAGAGAGAGAGAGAGAAATGGTAAGAGAGGGAGACAGAGAGAGCTAAAGTGAGACAGATACAGATGCAATGAGAGAGCAGAAATAAGGAGGGAGTGAGACAGTGAAAGAGAGACACAGAGAAGGAGGGAGATGGTGAGAGAGAAAGAGAGAAACAGTGGCAGCTGTGAGTGAGATAGAGAGCCAAACAGACAGTGAGACACATGTACAGAAGCAGTGACACATGTACAGAAGCAGAGTGACACATTTACAGAGAAACAGGGTGTCCTCTCTGTACATGGAGACGTTGAAAGGTGAGGAAGCTTGATGTTTCAATGACTTCTGTGTTCCCAGGAGGATGGTTGGCAGTGTCTCCAGCCTTGTGTGCATGGCCTACTGTCACAGCAAATCCATAGGCACCCAGTGCCTTTTCCCTACCCCCGTTACACAAGCTACAAGGCGGCAGTGCCCATGCAGAAAACAGAAGCAAGTAGCCTTTCTAGGTTTTACCCTCTCACTCTCTCTTGCAGCCTTCCTCCCTTGTAAGCATGCTTTAAAGGGACTTTTGAAGGACAGACATAATGCTGTTCTCCCAACTGCCATTCCCCTCAAAC
Source organism: Equus przewalskii (assembly GCF_037783145.1). Classification (NCBI taxonomy): domain Eukaryota; kingdom Metazoa; phylum Chordata; class Mammalia; order Perissodactyla; family Equidae; genus Equus; species Equus przewalskii. The sequence continues at coordinate 8,760,768 of NC_091851.1, read as the reverse complement.
TCTGGCCTGTTTTCTTTCCATGAAGCTGTGAGACCCCCGTTCTTTCCACTTAGGATGGTCTTTCCCATGAGACTTCTGAGACCCACATGCAAACTGACCCTGGGGACTGTCCTGCTGGGCCTATGGCCATGTTGAGATGGACACAGGACACACAGGGGCCCCTGCTAGCTAGAATACCACCGTACAGCCTACTTCCCAGGACACTGACATTATTTTGCAAAGAAACAATCCAGCCAGAGCAGGTATATTGAAAATAAAATAATGCTGATTGTGGGGGCTTGCAGAGGGTCCTCCCCCATTTTATTAAAAGGTCTGTTACTCTAGTTACTAATCAGGCTCCCTTGATCACTGTTCCTACTCTCATCTCCTTCCTACTTTTTTTTCCCATTCTTTCCTTCTCTTTTACTCAGCTGCCTCTCCTAGCCCTCCACTCTTGCATCTAAGCACTTAGGGCTTTGGTGTTGTTTGGAGGCAAAGAGAGCAGAATGTGTTGGCATTTAAACAATAGACACAGCAAAGTGAGCTGAGAATGAATTGTACAGTTTAACGGAAGAAATGGGAGGAACTGGAGGGAGGTCCGCATCTCTGTGGAAGTTCATGCTCTGCTGAACTTCTGGCGATTCCGTGGTCTTCACGAGATTTGTATGTCTTTTATCATCACCTAGAAAGACAAGCTTTTTTGCCCTGCATAGAATCTGATATACAATTCCACAAGGGCTCCATTATTAAGGGGGAAGATGTACAGACAAAAATAAAGACTGTGGTAGTGTGCGTTTTGGGAGGCTCTTCTTTTTCCTCCTGACAGACAAACCTCTCAATACCTCTTTGCCTTTCCCCAAGAGACAGATATATTTGGAGTTAATTTCAGTGAATAAATTATCAGGCTGGATGAAGGAAAAATATATAGTATTTAAATTTTATTATAATGCTGAAGAGATTTCTTTTGTCTCCTAACCAAAAACAGCCCCAGCCATTGCCAAAAGAAAATTACTTCCATGTATCCTTTCTTTATTAGAATTCTTTTCTAAAAAATTGTTTAAAAATCATCATGAAAAATCCATGAAACAGTAGGACTTGCTCTAAAGGATGAAAAAATATATATACATATATTTCAAAGTGCCCTCCTTTGTAAGTGGCCTGTAGGTGGCTTTGCTGCAACTGCCTTTGGGGCATAAGAAGGCCTAAGAATTTAGAAACAACTTTGGAAAACCTATTCTCTCTCCTGTCTGCTCAGTATTTGTGAGAAGACAAGAAAAAGAGCATAAGGAAAGGCAAGCTCCCCCAAGCTTACAAAGATTCCATATCTGGTGATCACGTGAGCCACAAAATAATAGAAGTTTTGAAATCACTGCAGCTCTTTTCTGGACAGTGGAGGAGACTGTGGCAATAGTTCAGCATTCTGTCTTGTTTATTTCAGAAAGGATAGATAGTATCATGGAAAAACAATCCATACAGGAACCCTTGAACAAACAATTACAAGCATCATAAAGCAAGCAGGTCTGGAATCGATCCCAGCAACCATTTCCCATTCTCACTCTTTAACTTTGCCTATTAGGTGGTTTGAAGATTCAACCTTCTGTGAGTGTTCTTAATGGTACAGTATCAATTTCCCCAGGTAAGGGATGTCTGTGCCCGTTTCTTTTGCCATATAGCAAAATATCACATCATTAAGTCGTTTCTCTCTCTGATTTGTGGTAAGTCTAAAATAAAGAGGGAGGAGAGGAGGGAATTATGTGCTTGTATACCTGCCACAAACACACACACACACACACACCCAAAAATACAAACACTCCTTTCTGTGCCAGAATACTTCTCCCCAGAGTGACTGCTGGAATATGTAGGATTTCCATCCTATCTTGTGTGTGTGTGTGTGTGTGTGTGTGCACGCACACATGCTCTGTTCAGCCTTCACTTTCCTCTCCAAAGCACATTGTACCCTTCCACCCAACACATATACACATATATGATATGGTGTTTGGGTTCCTGGTACAAGATATTACTTGCGCTCCAACTCAACTGCATCGGACATCCATCAGCAACTGGAACTTGAAGGATAAGGGACTTCCTCATTGGATCCAACCAGGCATAGACCTATATAAATTCATAACACTTTGCCACCAATTGGACATCTTGTTGGGGTATTTACTCACTTAGCTTTAATTGGAGAAGAAGTTTCTCAACATTGTGAGAAATAAGTACAGAAACCTGTGACGGTGTTTAATTGCATGAATCGAGGATTTGGGGGTTGACCTGGATTTTGTTTCTACTCCTATGATGTATATTTATGGGTACCTCTTCTACCAGTTGCTCAGGGTCCTATAGGGTCTGGCCTGTGCCCACCTTAATCTCATCTCCAACTTTCAACCTTCTTCTGCATGCTGCAGCCAGAAAGGCTTCCTTTGATTCCATACTAAGCATCTTCCTGCCTCAGTGCTCTCTGGCTTATTTTTTCCTCCACCTGGATTGTGCTTCCTCCAAAACCTGTATCTGACTCTCTTCTTATCATTCTGATGTCAGTTGAAATGTCATTTCCTCAATGAGACCATATTTGACCCCTGTAAATTACCACCCTTCAATCCACCACTTTGTGCTACATAACTCCATTCATTTCCTTCCGTGAGGTTTCATTCTCTCAGATTAACTTATTTCATTGCCTGTTTATCGTTTGTCTCTTCCCTGGAATGTGATCTCTTAATGGCCCAGATCTAACAGTCTTATTCACCATTGTGTTTTCAATGCCAAAGAGAAGGTTTGGAACAGAGTAGGTATGATAAATATTTAACGAATGAATGAATTTACGGAGATGTAAGAGCAGACTATGTGCTAGCCACTTATCTTGCTTAGTCTGCTAAATCACTACGAAAACCTTATTGGATACCTATCATTATTACATTTGCCTTAGTTAGAACTTAGGTTTGACTACATGTGACAGAAAATCTCAATAGCAGTGGCTTAAATGAGAATTTTATGTATTTCTCATATAAAAGAATTTCAGGACTCTTATGGGGTTTCTAGTTGTTATCTGCTCTACCATCCTCATGTTCAAGCTGGCTGCTAGGGTTCCAGCCATCACTTCTGTTTCGAGGCAAGAGAATGGAGGAAGGAATAAAAAAGGGAATGCCTCCTTCACTTTAAGAAGTTTCATAATAGTCCCCACAACTTTTCAGATTACATCTCATGTGTCAGAATATACTATTCTGACACATACTATATCTACTTATAAGAGATGCTGACAAAAGTAATCTAAGGCAGCAATGTGCTTTCCTAAAGCAAATATGGGATTCTCATTCTAAGGGAGAAAAGAAATAGCCTCGGTGCTGCATCCCCATTGAATCTCACAGAGAGAAAGTAATTCTGCCAAAGTCACACAGCTAATAGATTACAGACCCGAATGGGAAACCCAGGTCTAATGTCTTCACATTGCTCCCAAAAGCATCTAAACCTCCTACACAAAGCCACTAATATAATTGCCCTCCAAGTCCCTCCTAGGGGACACTTGGTTGACTGGAAAGCCAAGGTTGAATTCCCCTTTCTTCTTTTTCATATTCCCAGAATCCAGGGAAGATCCTAGTAATTGTCAGACAGACATTACACGGTGCTTGCATGCACCCTACCCCTCCTCATTTCACTCAATAGCCCCGCACATTCTCTTTCCTTACATAAAGATTCCTTAGTCTTAATGCTACTAATGGTAATAATAGTTTGTATTAAGAATTTGTTCTTATTTGCTATGTGCTCTACTGAATGATTTATTTTTATAAGAATTAGTTCATTCAACTCTCATAATGGATCCCATTTGAGGGATAGGGTAATCAGGCTTAGAGAGGTTAAGTAATTTTTCCAAGTACACCCAGAATTTGACTCCAAAGTTCATCCTTATTACAAGCCTTCTCCAATTTGAGAAGCACTTCGCCTTTCATGCTTTCATCTCCACTTTCTCCAACATAATCATGTTTGAAGTGCATCTTGGTGACTCAAAATAGGTGATGGTCTTTGAGCTGGAGGAAAGTTTATGCCTTATTTTGTTGTTTTAAGTAAACTCTGCTCTTGCTGTCATGTTCCCGTGCCTGAGGCTTGACAGACTACATTCGGCTGGAAGTCAAGAGTCTGCCTGTCTGGCCACAGACCCAATTTCTCTATCCTGGGATGTTCTAGTCCTGTGTGGGTAAGGATGGCAAGAGGAAGGTCAACACGCAAAGTCAGGGAAGACTCTGACTTTCTTCTGGGAATGCCATACCAGATGCCTTTCCTGGCTCTAGGTGGGGCTATAGAGTCCGTGGGATGGAAGCTGCTTCCCCGGGATTTGACTTTGACCATGTGTGCATTTGATCTGACCCCCCAGAGCAGCAGCTGCGCTAGAATGGTACATGGTTTCCTCCTACTTGTGTGAAATTATAGCCAGTAACCCCAAGGCAAGAGGGTCGCCGTGTCATTACAGAGCTCCAAGCACTTCATTCACTGCAGAGATGAATGTGAAATTTTCCCGTTGCTTCTGTGTCTCAGCCACTGTCTAGTCATCGTGTCATGATAATGTATTCTGCTATGTCATTTTTCTCTAATTATCTGAACATTTCCAGGGATTCTAAGGTGATGAGGTATAGGTTGAAGATAGTTCAAAGAAATGAAATGAGGAGTTTTCTCTGTATAACTAATCATTTTCTCTGAAAACTCAGAAAATCTCACTGTTTCATCTTGCATGGGAACTCTCTACTCTGAGTTTTTTAAAAAAGAAAAACAGAAAAAAAATCTGTCAGATGAAAAACAAGTATTATGGAAACTCTCTTTTAAAAAAATGTTTTTACCAAGGGTAAAATAAGTGGAAAGAAACCTCTAAAGTTTCTAAGAGTCCTCTAAGAAAAGTTCTCTCAAAACGTAAGAAGACCTGCTCTGCTAAGTTATAATAAGTAAGCTGGAACTAATAAGGCAAACCAAGTAAATATATAATATGTGGGATTGAGGACGGGCTAAATGCCTGGTTAGGTCTTTATTTTTAAGAAACATATATTTAATACATTGTATTCGTTCCTTCAGCTTTGTTACACTCCATTGAATTAAGAGGTAACTTAGCAGGCAAGCTAATTTTGAAATCACATACACATGCTACCTAATGGTATACATGGTTTTCAGAAGTATTATTTGTTGTTTACAAACCCATATTATGCAAATTACAAAAGAATGCCTACTATCCCTTTCTAGTCAACATCTTTTCAATGGCACTAGGTCTGTGTTACCTCAACTCCTCCTGCTCCTCCTGCTCAGCATTTCTTGTATGATTCACACTGGACTGTCCCACATTTCTGAGCTCTTAGGATCATATTATTATTCACTTATTTCTCTCAGCACACCCCTGAGGTAGGTCAAAGGTAAATTCATCATTATTATTTGTTAACTTACAGCAAAGGTATCAGTGCATCATTTAAAAATCTGTTGTCATAACGCATACTGGTCTTACAATGAAAGCATCTTGTCACACCAGGAACTAATTTCTCTGGTGAGCTCCAAACCTGGATTTCTATCATAAATAGCAAGGGTAGAGCTTTCACATTTATTGATAAAGAATAACTGAAATTTATTAAGGTGGTACTTTGTGCTGTGAAGTCTTCTATATCAGCTCCTTGAATCCTGAGAACAATACTGTGAACTAGGCATTTTTATATGGCCCCTATTTCACAGACAAGGTAACTGAGGCTAGGAGAAATTAAGTCATCTGACGAAGATTACACAGCAAGAACATGGTGGAGCCACATTTAGAATACAGGTGGTCTGGCTCTTGACATATACTGTGTCTCCTTTACCTTACCCTATTGTGTTTCCTTTTATGGTGTCATTTATTCATTCATCCATCCATTCATTCCCCCCACCCCACCCCAGAAACATTCAGTAAGTGCCTATTGTTTGCCAAGTGCTGTCCTGGGTACTGATGGTATACAGATGAAGTAGACACTATTTTTGCCTTCAAGGAACTCATGATCCAGGAGGTGGGAGATGCAGAACAGTTGATGAGAATATAGAGTAGTAAAGGAAAGCAACATAAGTGCTATGGAAGCTTAACATTCTTCTCACCTAGTCTGGGGATGCAATTTTCGTGGAGTAATTTATGGAATATATGTTGGCTAATAGACTCTAAAAAGTTAAAAAGAAAGGTAGAATGAAAAGAGAAAATGATAAATGGAAGGAACAGCTTGAACAAAGGCACAGAGGCAAGAAACAAAGATGGTATGTTTGGGGAGCTACAAACAGTTTAGTTTTATTATAGCACAGATGTGAGACAAGAGATGAGGTGGCAGAATTAGCAAGGGGCTGGAATATATGCCATGTTAAGGAATTAGAAGTTTCCACATTAGGATACACAAAATGATCCATTGAGGCATAAGAAGAAAATGTTAAAATTTATATTTATTTTTATGTTATTTTTATTTCGATTTTTGATAAACCTTTGAAATATGTATCACGCGAGAATAATAATACAGTTATATAATTGGGGAGAGTTAAATGCTAAAATTCTTTTACTGATATAGTTAAGATCAATAAAAGTTTAGAAGTCACTGTCATAAGTAATGGAGAGACAATAGACAATTTTCACTGGGGGCTATCTTGGCACATGCATATGTTTATAGATTGTTCTTGAAGCGCTGTGAAGAATGCTAGCAGAGGTGTAAGACTCAGGGAGGGAAGTGCATTGAGGAGAGGGCCACCAGGGAAGTCAACATTGATGAAGATATGACTCACAGCTCCAGGAATAAAGAAGAGGAACTGAATTTAAATGATTTGTAGGTAGTGAATCAATAAGGCTTGTGATGGATTGGCCATGGTATTCGACAAGCACCATATCACTCTCCAGGAGCCACAGCCACAAGCCTCCTTGCAGTTGCTTGAATATGCTCAGGACAGCTCTCCACAGCACTCAGGGCTGCCTCTATCTGCTCCTGGGATTCTTCCCCTTCACCTTCATCTTTGCCTGGCTGGACTCCTCATATCCTTCTAATTTCTATGTCAATATCTTATCAGTGAGACTCCCTGATCATCCTATAGTTCCTCATACTCCTTATCAACCTCACTAGTTCCTCAGTACTCCCTATCAACCTCGATTAGCTCCATAGCATTAACATCTGACAAACTCTAGAATCACTTTGTTGTTTGTTGCATAACAGCATGGCATCAGGGACTCAGTCATTTTTATTCATTGCCATCTTCCTCCTGCAGGGGTGCTTGAAACACATAGAATATACTCAATAAATGTTGATTGAATAAAATAATGAATGGATACATGAATCAATGAATGAATAAATGAGTGAAAAAGTGACTCTTCTTAAAATTAATCCTCTGAAAAACCCATTGAAGAAGGAGTATTTTTCTACTGGGACATGAGAAAAAAAGATATCCTAAAGGGATTAGAAATGTTACTTAATGTACCCTATCTGTTAAAACTCTTTACATAGTTCATAGAGAGAAATTTCCATCAAAGTGGCTTATGTATGTATGATGTGATTTGTTGACTTGAGTAACTAACGGTTCAGAGATAGAGCAGCTTAGTAGCAGTTTGATATAAAGGTTCAAGAATGTGTCTAGGGCTGGATCTATTTCCGACTCTGCTCTGAGAGGCTGTCTTACCTCATGGTGTCAAAATGGCTACAGCTCTTCCAGTCTTCAAAGACCCAAACCTCAGTACCGAGAAGGAAAGAGAACACCTATTTCCCAGATCCCCAGTGAAAGTCTTCAACTTTGCCATGACCAGGCCACTCCTAGACTAATCACAGAAGTCACTGGAATGGTATGTGCCATTTGGCCTAGGCCTAGGATTTCTCAACCAATCTGTGTTAAGAGAGATAGGATTACTCTGATTTACTTAGACAAATTAAGACCTACTTTTTGAGCTGGGGATAGAAGCAATAAAGTTTAGTTTCCTGGATGCTACAAAATGAGAAAGGGGTGGAATAGATATTGGAGGAGGAAGCCACAATGTCCTCTATAGCTTGGAAATAAATCCAGAGGTATATTACAGCAAAGTCATTTAAGAATGTAAGCTCATTTATCAAGAATGCCTCATAATGCATCTAAAGATGTCACATAAAATTTGAGCAGTGGATTTGGTTCTAAAGTTGTTAAACATATTTTATAATCCTTAATTATGGCATACATATTTAGACTGCTTCCTCGCCCACTCAGTGTTCTGAAACACACATGATTATTTAAGAATAATAATTTACTACTAAATATAGATAATAAAAATTAATATTGTAAAGTAATATCTTCCTTAAATTCTAGTTCTCTCTGCTTACTTGATGTGATCATTAGTAGACAAAGGAAAATGATTTACATCTGGGGTAAGACTTGCTGCTTCTGGTTTGTGCAAAGGAATTAAGCAGAGAATGTGTGGGAGATTCAGGTGGGCTCAATGATGCCGACTTTGATGGAATCCAATCCAAAAAGATGGTCACAAGAAAGCTGAACACCAACTTTTGTTCCCTTTTGATAAAGGACCATGTATAACAAATTGTATCAGCAATTCTGTGGAGCAGGATACTTTTCTCTGCTTTGGGCTTCTGAAAAAGAAATTTTTTGTACTGTTTTCCAATATCTGATTGCTCCATTTTATCCTTAAATTCTTTCTCTTTCCTTGACATTTCTCTCACAATTTTGATGTCCTCTTTAATTGTATTCTTTCACTTGGCAAACACTCATAGCCAACAAGTCAATCCAATGTACTTCTGATTTGAGCAAATTCTTCACTTTAGGCTTGCCTGAAAATGATCGTCTTTGTCCCAGTTGTAGAACAAATGAGTATATACTTTAATTTTTATCTGTTTTCCACTTACTTTTTATAAAACAGAGATGAAATTAAATTACCCATTTGTTTTCTAAACACCATTTAGCTGTTAAAGTCAATGATACTGCTGGTTAGAAGGCAGCACTGACATTTAATAGCACAAGAAAGGGTTTTATTTGTTTGTTATTCAGTGAATTTAAATGTGATCTAGCATGGAAAAGATGTTAAATTCAGGGAAAGAAGGTATAGCATACGAAATCCATGGACCCCTTGTGCTCACCGTTCCCCGTATCTGTCTTCTGAAGGCTCTGTTCTGTTGACCATGTGGGTATCAGTACAGCCGACAATGATCCTCCCATCCTTAAAGAACTGGGACATCCTAAGCTTCCTGTTTGCTTTTGGCAAACCCTCTCTCTTCTTTTGGAGGGCTCTGTTTATTACTTTTTGAAACTGAAGTGAATGAAAGTTATTTTTGCTGGAAGTATATTTTGAGAATTTCAAGACACCTTTTGGAAATAGTCAGCCCCATGGTTTGTTTCTGTGGCCATATTTGGGGAATACCATCTTCTGAGGCAAACAATATTTCCATGCAGCTGGCCCCATAGGTGGTCACTATGCCAAATCCATCCATGCGATGGTTGATTCCTGTGCCAAAGAGTTCAGAAACACAAATCCAATTTAATTCTGGCTCAGAAAAGCAATAAGTGTTTAAATTGAATTTCTGCAGAGTTTGTTCTTATTAGGTTCAGCATGCAAACTGCTTTTTAGACATTTATTATTTAATTATCTCTAACAAAGGATCTTATAGACCCAACATCTATAATTAATTGGGAATGAGAGCAGAAAGGGTCTTGATGCTAGCCAACGTGTGCTCTGTGACCCAGAACTTGCTCTAAGAGAGCTATCAGGTTTGTACCAAACACTAGGGTCTTTGGCAAAAGTTTGCTTCATTAAATTCAGCTTTGTGGTTTTATGCTTTTAATTCAGGCTCTCAAATGTGTCTGCCTGTCTTTCCTGCATGATACACAAAGTCTAACAGGGTCAATAGGATGCAAAGAGGTGGCACTTGGGAAGTGCTCCATCAGTGGCCCACTTTCAATTCACTCGTCCCTTCCATCATGTCTCCTCCTCTTCCAAGGACCTCCACTCCAGGTTCTTCCTGGACATGTGCCCATCCCATGTGTCCTATGCTTTAAAATGATTGGTCGCATTCCACCATTCTTGATCTTTAGTATTTCCTTTTCTTTTGGGGTTCTGATGACAAGGTCTGATAAATGGTTATACAAATGACTTACTTGGTGCTTCGTTGCTTGATTATATTTTTATAATTGCTTTGCATTTTAGTAGGAACCTTCCAGAACAGAGCCTTAAACCAGTGGCTGTAATGGTGGTAATGGAACCTCCATGGAGGTTAATGGAGAAGAAAGTTGAAGCAAGACTAATCGCATGACCATGGGAGGTCTGGCCCTGCTTACCTGTTTCTTGTGCTTGGCTCAGAAATGTGCCCATTGCATTTGATATGCATCATGATAAGAAATCATGTCTGATTTCTAGACAGTCGTGTCAGAAGCATTTATCTGCTAGTCTTGGTCATATGCTATACGATGATTTACAAAAAGTCTTTTTCTTACTGAGGCCGTTATTCAATAGATCTTTTATAATCACAAAGGATAATTCTCATAAACTTCCATAAATCCCAAATTCGAGAGTTTGGAAATGTTAGTGTTTGTTCTAGCTTTTCTTGGTTCATATTTCTAATAAGAGTCATATATTTGCGGGCATGCATATATCACAATTAACTATTTTTTCAACTTTCACTAAGATTTTCTCTTATTTCATGATCGTTTTTTCATAAGAGGACAAGAATGTTTACTACAGTCAGTGCTATAAGAAAGATCAAAAAGAGAATAAAGAAGGTGTGCTAAGATGTGACCGCTGGGTGGATGACTAGGTTCACTCACTAGCTGGGTGACTTCTCTATTCACCTCACAGTGAGCACCATTCACACCTGCGCATCTGCAAAACTTTACCTGACTTCATTGTGGACTTTCAGGTCAATAATCAATATGGGAACCCGTAAATGCTAACTGTGTGAATACCAGGGGTCTATTTTGTTAAATTTGAGTTTTATGATCTCCCAGCTCTTCTTCCTTAGCTATGTGACCTTGAGTGGTTCGCCTCCCCTTCCTTAGCAGTTTCTTCATTCATAAAATGGATATAATAATGGATAAAAATACTGTCTTCCAAAGGGTTATCATGAGGATTAAATACATCAAGTAAAGTGCATAGAAAAGTTCCTTGCTCACAGTAAGTGCTAAATATGTTATTACTGTTGTAACACTAAAGTTACAATTAATATTACTATTATAATGATTTTATTATTGTTAATTGGTCTGATAATTCATCATCTCCTCTGGTACAATGCTGGGGCAGAAAATCATTCAGGTTGGAAGGACCTAAAAGAGAAGACATTGAAAAAGACAAAAGTGGAAGTCTTAATTTCTAGTTTCTGCTCCAGCTCCTAGACGCTGTTCAAATCCTAGACTACTAGAGTGCTATCTCTTCTGCCTGAAGTGAACCTTCTAGAGATAATTACCGTCTGCTCAGGTAGACGTGGCTAAAAATATCAGCACTCTATTTGCACACACAAATTAGTATATCTTGTATTCAATAAATAATTTTTGGTCACTTACTCTATTCATGACACCGTGAGTGATACAAAGGTGAGAAGCACGTGATTTCTATTATCAAGGAGAAAGAAAAATATATGGACATGTAACTAAAGTCAAATATGCCGTATCTACAAGTATGGACAGAATTTCTTGTCATGCAGTAGGTGAATATTTTGGCTATATGCAAGATCAATAGGGCATCAATCACTCAGTTTGAACGTGAAGCAATTAGATTCAGTTAGGATAATCACCGTTACTGGATTCCACCAGTCCATCATCTGGTTGGCTCATAAAACTGTTTATTATCTTCATAAATCAGTCTAGACTCCCTCTGGGCTGTCACTTGCAGCCTCAGCCATGATAGACACCAGCATTCTCTCTCTTAGGAGCCTGTGAATGCTCTTGGCTTTGCAAAGACTATAAGAGGATTCCACATACTTGAATTGTTTCTCACCATCCTCCAGTGCACTGGGTTGTTGGGGTATAAACGCAGGGACCTACAGAAAAAGAAACCCTCTTTATGGCATTGACTCCAAATCCTTATCCTGGGTCCATTCTGGAGAACTGGTAAATCCTTGTGGTCTTCAGCATTCCTTTGGTATCTGAGGATTAGTGACTGGAGTTGAAGCCACCTCTTTTCTAGACTCTGCTCTTGAGGTTCCCACCCTAAATATGCGAGAAAAAAGCAAGCAGGAAAACATAGGAAAGAGATGACCCATTTCCCTCAGTCTGTGGAAGACCTTAGGTAAACATCCCATTCCAGATCTCATTCCCTAGTTATGTTGTGCTTTTCAACGTTGACAGGGTGGGAACCCTCCCAAACAGCAGGCTGCTCTGTCCCATCTTATGCTGCCAGCTACAAAGGGGAGAAGACTAGAGTAAACATCAGTTACAAAAGCACACACCATGCAGAAGAAGTTCAGAGAAAGCAGCAAAGAAAGAACCAGAAAGTCAAGAGCAAAGAGATTATCATACAAGTCCCACTTATCACGCTATTTACTTCTAATGGAAGCTTCACCCTTACCACAGTGACCTCCTCCTCCTTAAGAATGGAGTAAACAGGTGGACGCCATGAGCTCCCCGTGGAGTTTAAAATGCACCGCTATCAATTACTCTTCACAGCCTTTGGGGAAATGCTTGACTAGTGGGCCTCAGACTCAGAAGATATGGAAGTTCAGAATTCTTTGCCCAAAATTACATGCCAAAGCGTATATCTCTCCCCTCCTCCTCCAGCACGCCTCCACTTTTCAGTGATTTTTTCCTATACAACGTTTGAACAAATTCAAAGTACTCCCTTCAAAATGATGGGGTGAGGGAAGGGAGATGGTTAAATCTGTCGTCTAAACTGGCCCAGAGTTCTCAGCATCAGAGTGGAGATGATTCCCTTGGCATCTGTTTGGTGTTACACAAGGAAGAGAAGGCAGTTACACATCTGTGTCTTGCCCTCTGGCAGCAGATCACAAATGTCATAGCTTGTGAGAGTGCCAGTTCATACACTTGTAGCCTAACACACCTGCCACAGTAAGAAAATGTCAACCAGCTCTTACCTTGTCCTTGTGAGAGGAGGCCCATGCTTCTCTGCATATAGATATCTAATTTTGAAAGCTTCACTGTAGATATCAGAATATGGTGATTCTTCAGCTGGAATGACGAAGGGAGAGGCTGCCCAAGGGAATCAAGCCACTGTGCTCCACACGTACTGCACTAAGTTGGGTAGCAGCTAATAGAAGTGCAATGAGGTCAGATGAAAAGAAATGATTTCAGTCACTTGAAGGATATATGTCTTCAAACACAGTGTGTGTGTATGTTTGTGTTGTACACATATGTGTGTTGTGTATATGTGTGCATTGTGTGTGTGTATTGTTTGGGGAGTGTGTGTGTTGTACATACATGTGGTGTGCATGTGTGTGTTGTATATATGTGTGCGTCGTGTGTATGTGTGTGCGTATATTGTTTGTGTTTGTGTGTGTGTGTTCATAGTGTTTGGGGTGTGTGTGTGTGTCAGGGAAAACAGATGATAGTTCAATACTTAGATGTGAAACAGGACAACCTTGATAATTAAAGAGAATTGATATGCACACATATATATTCTTAAATATATGGATATTTAGGAGTTTCGTATTCATTTTTAAGCGTCCCCCTCCTTTTACATCCTCCTTTCCTTCTCTTTTGATTTACAGACTGAGTATGTATATGTAGGGACATTTAGCAAGAGAAAGACAGCTGGAAGCAATAGGGCTGGGCTTTGTTTGAAAAGCTGAATTTTCGCAAGTGGTTTGGGGTTTAGGTGTGGGGAGCAGAAAATCCTGGGCTTCAGAATAACTTTTGAAAAGTTGCTCCCTTGACATAAAGATTTGAAAGAAGTTATTCATAGCCTTCCTTGCACTTTTTAAAAGTTGTGTAAAATTACACCACCTACCACAAAAGAAAAAAAAAGAGATATGTAGGAAAAGTCATGTCAACATTTCTTAGAATGATGTATTTTTTAATGTCACAACCTTCTATTACTATTTCATCTGTCAAAGAAAACATATGATGGAAACTTTTGAGAAACCTCCCCCCCCCCCCAACACACACACACACTTTTCTTTGCCAAAAGTGTGTAGCTAGGGTCTGGAATGCTTGCTCCTGAAAATGGCACACATCTTACATAAATAGAACAGAACAAGCAGCTCAAGAGAAGAAAAGGTAATTCATTCTTCAATTTTTTAATTTCTGCTCTGTTGTAGCTCCTTTTTCTTAAAGATTAAATCGTTACCATCATTTAGAAATAAACTGGAAATGTTGGCAAGTTATCTTTACAGGCACGATCTCCATTTTAAAAGAAACTTCTCCAACCACCTTCTATAAATAGTAACCTTGTGGTTGATCTAACTTTCCTATTGTTTTTATTTTATAGCTACAAGTCTTTCTAATGCAAGGTGTGGGGTTTTGGGGGTAGGGGTAGAAAGCCGTACTGCACAGCAGTGCTGGGGCTGCAGTGCTGAGGTGTCCTCCCCTGCTGTGATCTGTTTCCTAATTTTAACTGAGTAGCCTGTCAGGAGCCCGAGGTTTCTCCTTTTGATAACAAGGCTAACTATTTCCTGAAGTAACACATAAAGAGTCAGGTTGTATCAATTCCAGAGTCTTGAATTGCTGCAGCTATGCCCTGGACTCTTTAAGCAGGAAATATAAACATGTACCGGCTATAAAATGTGTGAGAACAGGAATAGGGACAGCTATCTTTTTTGCATCCCTCAAGTATGGCATAAAGAGGAGAGCTGTAACTTATTACTAACCTTGTCCATGAAGCCAGTGTTTGTATATTGCTTTTCAGGGGCATAATGACTGAGCCCTATCTCTGAATATTGGATAAGGGAACAATTAGAGTCATTTGTGCCAAACCCCAGAGCTGGCGCTGCAGGCCTCTTTTATATGTGTCCAATGAGGGAAAGGTTTAGTGTAAATGAAGATCATCTGGCTAGAGTCCCCGCCAAGGCTCTGTGCCAGAGCTAAAGGAAGCTGGAGGGAGTTTTGCATGCCTGGCTTTAGATTAAATGCACTGTGGTTCTATAGCATGCAGCTGCTATATATATATATAGCTAAATAGCTAAGTCACCTTCACAAGGACTTATAAAGTATAGATTAATTAATTATTTAAACATAATGGCTCTGGTCCTGCACCTGACAATGGATCCTGCTACCAAGTTTTGGCAAAAGTAGGAAGAGACTCTAAAGGGATTTTTAAAAAGAAGGAATAATTAATTAAAATCTGGCTACTTTCTTTTTGAAAAAAGTAAATATACGGTAAAATAAAGTTTTGTCCAATTTGATTTCTGAAACTTTGCCTCTTCAGTTTTTTGGATTATTTGCTTGGCAAGGAAGGAAGGAAAGACTAAGGGAAAAAAGGAAGGAAAGAAGAATTGCAAGCAGGTAAGAATAAAAAAGAAACGATGGGAAGAAGAAAGCAAGAAAGAAGGCAGGAAGAATAAATGAATGAATACAGCTGAATGACTACAGGGAAAATTTTGAAATTGTCCAATGCTGAGCAAAATCAATTACAGCCAGTAAACAAGCCCCTTCCTCCTGTATTAGATGATGCCCCAATAACCTGGCAAATGGGACTTTTTAAAAAATCATGGCAATATTTATTATTTCCTCTATTCTTTTGATTCTTTTGTTTCTCTTGTTTTCTATTCTTTCACAAGTGTTAGAGCATATGACTTGCTAGAGAGATGGCACACAGAAATCTAATTCAGCCATGTATTGCTGGGGCCGAATGAAAGCAGTTCCAAGCACCTGTGCCTGGTTTTCATGAAATTGCTTTTACTTAAATCAGTACCATTTCAGACTGGTTAGTTTTTGGACATTCTTTACAAAAAAAAACAAAAAAAAAAAGAAGAAGTAGTTTTCTTTTTCTTCTTAAAAATATGCTGAAACTCTAATGGTAAAAAGAAAAAATACCAAATTTACATTGTGCTAATGATTAAATGGGTTACAGAAAAATGGCTTTATGTAGAAGATAGCATCTTAGGTTGGAACTCAGGCTCTATTTAACAGAGTCCTAATAACTAGTTTTGTGACCTTAGGTAGATTGAGGATGATCACTTGATTTTTTTTCTTAACCTTTATTTCCTCATTTCTCAAAAGGAGCTACTAGCAGTCTTTGATGCATTGAAATTAATAATTAATTAATTTAAACCAAATTTAAAGAAATGTTTGAAACTGCTTTTCAAAAATAAAAGTATAGGAGGCTGGCCCCACGGCTGAATTGTTAAAGTTCTATGCGCTCTGCTTTGGCAGCCCAGGTTCACAGGTTCAGATCCTGGGTGAGGACCTACTCCGCTCATTGGCCATGCTTTGGAGGCATCCCACATACAAAAAGTAGAGGAAGACTGGCACAGATGTTGGCTCAGGGCTATTCGTCCTAAAGTGAAAATGGAGGAGGATTGGCAACAGATATTAGCTCAGGGCGAATCTTCCTCACGAAAAAAATAAAATAAATAAAATAAAAGTGTAGATAACACAAAAGCATTTTTTCACTTGAGCATTTCCATTTTATTCTTTGAAACTCACCAAATCCTATAAAAACTGCTCGATGCTTGCCCATCTCAATTTCTTGTGGACGCACTGAGCTCACTACGTGATTATGCTTATGGAGTATTGGGGGAAACAAGTTAGATAGTTTCACATAATTTCCTAAGACCTGTTATTGCTTTCCTTGTATGCAGTTGATTCTTGAATGTCCTGCTTTGTGTTATTGATACCAGAGATTTCTAGCTGTGGGCTGGAATCAACCACAAGAAAGGAGGCCTCTGTCTAGTGGGCCTTAGTATTTGGGGACTTCTGTATGTTTGCTCCAGTCTAGAGGCTTCTCTTCAGAAATCTATGACTGGAGATGGGAGAGGAGGGAGTGTGGTCAGGAGGGTCAAACAAGGTAGAGGACTTCTGATGACCCATAGACCAGCTGTCATTGTATCAGCAGTTACCTATCAGCTTCCTCAATCACCAGCTGACCCAGTGACCTGGGTTACCCCATCCACTGCCCCACCTCCATCTCCTCGTTTACATTATCTGCTTTCCAAAGGGATTTTCTTTTCCAGATGGCATGTGCTTTGCAAGGCTCTGCTCTGCAGGAGCTCTGCTTGACAAACTCTAACATATCTTCTTAACAGCCCCCACTATAGCTTAGGTAAACACAAAAATGTAATTCTCAACTGTCTGGAAATTGGAGTCAGGATTTCCTACCCATAAGCCCTGAACACAAATTGTACTGGTTTATTTTGACTAGTTAATTGTTCAGTGTGGCCAACCTCCTCTATATCTGCCAAACGAGCCAGTCTATGTGCTCACATGGCATGGTTCTGCTAAAGAAACCCAAGTGATATGATGGTACAATTCAGGATTGCTCGGGTTAGCACATCACCAAAGGGCCCACAACCCGGTCAAGATCATATTGATTCTCCTGGCTAAAAGAGACTAAAAAGGTGACTCAAGAATCACGCATGCTTAAACAGTTTCTCAAGACACACAGTAAAATATTTGCCTCCAATTTTTAACTTTTAAGAGTTAAATCTGAATGTGATTGCAGATAGGTATGTACTATCAAGCCTAATAGTTTCTTGAAGAACCATGTATAGTGAAATGTAATGTGCAATAGACACCAATACTTGTTTCCCACTGTGCATGATCTTAGAAACCAATTTAAAAATACAGCTGTGCATAGTGGATTGTTCCAGTCTTGGTTTGTAGGTATATGATAACTTGGTTATTTATAATTATTTTTTTTCCTGCTTTTTTTCTCCCCACCTTCCCCCCAGTATATAGTTGTATATTTTAGTTGTGGGTCCTTCTAGTTGTGGCATGTGGGACGCCACCTCAACATGGCCTGATGAGCCATGCCATGTCCACGCCCAGGATCGGAACCGGTGAAACCCTGGGTCACCAAAGCGGAGCGCACGAACTCGGCCACGAGGCTGGCCCCTCTAATTAGTTTTAAGATGAGATCTTAACATCGTATAATTTATTGCCCTTGTTCATGCCTGTCTTCTATGGAAGCAAATAAAAAACTTGCATGATAGCAAAGGTTGTCTCTTGCCTTTTATAGAAACAAATAAAAAACTTGCAAGATAGCAAAGGTTTTCTGTTGCCTATTGCTCCTGGGATGAAGACAAAACTCCGTACATAGTCTAGACCTGGGCCTTCCTCTACCTACCTCACCACCCCATCCTTGGCCCTGTGCCTTCTACCCAAACTCACCTTCTTTTAGTTCTTCAAATATGCCGTGCCCCCACTGACCAAAGGCTTTTTGTTTGTTCCCATGTTGTCTTGAACACATAGAATGCTTTCCTCTTCCCCATGTGGATACCTCCTACTTAGCCTTCAGATGTTATGTCAGGGAGGCCTTCCCTGACTTCCTGATGAGACAAAAGTCTTCCATTTAGGCTCTCATCGAATTAGTTACCCATCTGCCATAAATCTTATTAGAATTGAAGATTTTCTTTTCTTTCTTTCTTTCTTTTTTTTTTTTTGGAGGAAGATTAGCCCTGAGCTAACATCTGCTGCCAATCCTCCTCTTTTTGCTGAGGAAGACTGGCTCTGAGCTAACATCCATGTCCATCTTCCTCCACTTTATATGTGGGATGGCTACCACAGCATAGCGTGCCAAGTGGTGCCATGTCCGCACCCGGGATCCAAACTGCCGAACCCCGGGCCACCGACGTGGAACATGTGAACTTAACTGCTGCACCACCGGGCTGGCCCAAAAGGTTTTCTTTTCTTGAGTGAGATTTTGATTACTGCCTACCTTCCCCTCTAGATTTAAAGTTTCATGAGGGCAGAGGCTGCATGTATTTTGGGTCACCGTTATATCTCCAGAGCTTCATAGAATGTCTGGCATATAGTGAGCATTTAGTAAATATTTATTAAGTAAATGACTTAATGAGTGAATTACTGAAGGTATAAAGGCTTGAAGGAAAAAGAGAGGGTGAGAGAAAAAGAAAGACAGAAGGAAGGAAGGAAGGAAGTAGGCAGGCAGGAGATAAGAAAGAAAGAAAAGGGGTCTGGCCTGGTGGCACAGCGGTTAAGTTCACACGTTCCACTTCTCGGCGGCCCAGGGTTCACTGGTTTGGATCCCAGGTGCAGACTCGGCACCGCTTGGCATGCCATGCTGTGGTAGGTGCCCCACATATAAAGTAGAGGAAGATGGGCACAGATGTTAGCTCAGTGCCAGGCTTCCTCAGCAAAAAGAGGAGGACTGGCAGCAGTTAGCTCAGGGCTAATCTTCCTCAAAAGAAAAAAAAAAAAAAAGGAAAGGAAAGAAGGTATCAGTATGATGTGTTTATTGATTAATTTCAAACCATAACATCCATACAGTACAAATTCCTTACTCAATTTACTTGGAAAGAATAGATGAAAACAGAAGATTGAAAAAAGTAACCATCAAGACTGTTTTCATTTGACATGTTGTTGATTTAAGTAACTCATTTTTCTCCCACAAATCCTCAGTTGAGAAAGTTTGGTGATGATATCCGTGCACACAAATTTTCCCACTGAAGCACACTGACACCTGGGAAAGCAATGTAGTTTTCCAGATTTATTTAGCAAATAGAAAGCATCTCTAAAAGTCCTTCAAAAGCACAACAGCAGGACTTTGGTGTCAGTAATCATATGCCATATTTCAGGCTTTTAATTTCCTCGAGATGATATTTCTTATGATCTGAAAGCTTTTCTCCCTCCCATGCATCAGATCTTATTTTAACATACTGATTGAGCCTCTTTATCTTACTCTTCCTGCTGGGCAAATAGATGGTAAAATGTGTGTAATGTCAATTTGCTTTAAGGCATCACAGGGTAAAATTGCAGGAACCGCAGGCCTGAACAGTGGTGTATATGTGTGTGACTCCAGACCTCCATTAGCAGCTCAAGCCTTACATTCAGGCCCATGAATGCCACGTTTAATTGCATTCTATTCTTCTTAAGCCTTAAGCTGTTTTTTTCTTTAGTTTGTACTGAGACTTTTACAAAAGAGTCATCTCTTTTCTGAAACAAAGTTTTAATCTGATCATCTCTATTTTGAGCTAATTTTCTTTGCAAATGTTTCAGAGTTTGAGCTGGACAATTAATAGAATAACACTAAATTCTGCCTGGCCAGAGCTGATTTCTAATTGTTTAAATCACTGGTTCTCAACTAGAAATTATTTTTACCCCCTAGAGGACTTCTGGCAATGTCTGGAGACATTTCTGTTTGGCAAATTGAAGGGGGAAAAGGAGGAGCCACTACTGGCATCCAGTGGGTAGAGGCCAGGATACTCTTAAACATCTTACAGTGCACAAGACAACTCTCTACATCAAAGAATCATCTGCCCCAGAAAGGCAATAGGGTCGAGATTGAGACACTTTGACTTGAACACTTAAACTTCAGTTTCCCCCTCTGTAAAATTGGGACACTCATATCACCTGCATCATAGCCGTGTTGTGAAGATGAAATAATGCAGGCCACATTCTTAACATAGCCAATAGCTCATGAGTGTTTTAGCTATTCTTATGACTCTAATTGAGTTCTTGCCCTTAATGATCTGAACCTTGTTTACCTCTCTAATCTCATTTTTTCCAACTCTCTCTTATATTCTCAGGAATTCCTTACAATTTCCCACTCATTACTCTTTCATCTGGCAAACTTCCTACTCTTTACTCACATTGACATTAGAGGTCTCTATACCTCCAGCCGCTAGACTGGTCTGGACTAACGCAAGGACTCATCTAATCCCCTGGTTTACCCCATTTCAGAACCCAGTACACACTGCATTGAATTGACCATTATTCTTCAGAGTGTGACCTCTGCACACATGCTAATATTACCTTTATTAAAATCCATGTTCTTGGATTCCACCCAGGAATCAGTATCTACCCAGATGTATCAGTATCTCTGGGAATGAGGCCTGGAAATGCAGATAGCTAGCTCCTGAATCCATTCTTAGCCATAGTAAAGCATGAGAGCCACCATAATAGACGCTGAGTTTCAGAAGGGCTAGGTTAGATCTTATTTCCCTTTGTATCTTTGATGGTTAGCATGGCGTCTGGCACACAGTGTGCACTCACAAATAATGGTACTATTTGAAAGAATAAATGAGTAACAGAAAAACTGAGTCTACCCTAGTCTCTTATTCCCTCTGTTCCTTTGGCTTTCTTCAACTTAAACATCTCATCATTGCTGAAGTCCTCACATGTTTACCCAATAAAAATATTTTATCTTTATTATTGTTGTCCTTTAACATATAGTTAATAAACACAGATAGTTAAAGGAGTTAGACAAAAAAAGATACAGGAAAAAGTAAGCTGAGTATAAGACATTTCACTCGCCTAACTTCTGAAAGGGAAGCCACAGTGCTGAGTTCCTATTCCCTCTTAAAGGAAATGTTGCCTCTCTGATAGCCAATGTTTGCTGGGTGAGAATGGAGGAATAGACGAACGAGACCTCAGTATTGCCAGACCTTTCTATTCTTCAAGAACAGTCAGAATATTGTTTTTATATGGCAACTCCAATGTTAACTGTTGGGCACTAATACAAAACTTAAAACAAACAGACTAGCAAAACCCTGTTGGGGTTCATTTGGGCCAAACAAAAGACATCTATGGTCTTTGTTCAGTGTAATGGTTCCCACTTTCAAACTTTGCTAAACAAAGGCGTATCTTGTCTATAACACACTTAATATATGAGAACAGAAGTAGCATTTTCTCCACTCTGAGAGCTAATACCAATGAGCCTTTTTCTTCTCAATAAGGCTATCACCCATCAACGCACCAACTGCAAAAACAGGAATAAGGCAAAAGCAGTGCGTGTCACTTCCTTGCCAGCTGAAGTTTAATCACAGTGGTGCATGTAATGATGGCTCCACAGGTGTTCTTGTCTCTCGAAATCTTGGCTGTGTCCCTATAAGATATAACTCACAGTCCGCGGTGAGGAACAGGGTATAAATCAGTTGGTCAATCTCTCTGCGTCATAAATCATGAGTCTGATGGTTTGGTAATTTAGATCAGCAGTAAACCCTGGGACTAAATTAAAGAAATAACCCTCAGCTAGAGTGTGTGCCTAGATTAGACAGTTGTGACTTTCCAATAAATATGGGCAAGAGTTCTGGGAAGGTTCAGACAAGTCTCACTTTGTTGAGGGAAAAAAGGGGAGAGCAAAAGAGGAATTGAAGCTTCAGGGAAGAATTGAACATTAGAGAGGGTTAGATGAAAGGATCGAAGACAGCAAAAGCATGTGCAGCCTGCTAAGTGAGCACAGTGAATACCCTTTCTTTAGTGGGATCTGGTTTAAGCATCATAAAAATATATCTCTTTTAGTAAGTAATAGAGTTCCCCACCTTGGGGTAATTACTTTGAGTTAGTCAATGTACCAATCAGCTCTTGTTGTGTAACACCCCTCCCCCACCCCAAACATCAGAGACTGAAAACCACAGTCACTTATTCTCAATCATGTATTTAGGGATTGCCTGGGGTTGGCTGGTCTAGGCCGGGCTTGCTTCAATGGCTCTGCCTTAACCTGTGTGTCCAGATGGGCTTGGCACCTCACTGTGAGTTGTTCTCAGGTCTGCTCCTCATGTGCTTATTCTGGCACCTCAGGCTGAGGAACAACAGTTAACTAGGGAAAGCTCTTTTTCATGGTGATGGCTGAAGTGGAGACATGCACAATTACACAAGCGTATTCCCAGCCTCTGTTTGCATCACATCTGCTATCATTCCAATGGCGACAGCTAAAGTCAGGTTGCAGGGAAGTATACTCTGTCTTTAGTGGGAAGAACAGCAGAGCCACAAGGCAAAGAAATTGAATAGACAGAAGGGATTAAGAATTGGGGGCAATAATTCAATCCACCATAAGCATGTTTCCCAGTGTGATATGGTGTCCACAGATGATTGTATGGGTCCTGTGGACATGACATTATGGAGTTGAATCAAGTAATGAGAAAGGGATACTAGCCAGTGTTAGACAGATGTTAAAGATTTACACAGAGACTTTCTCCTTAACCTAATTCAAAGGCTTTAAAGAGAATTGGAAGGAAGGATAACTACATTTGCTGTCCCAGTGCTGTCTGTTTTACTTCTAAAGGGTTGGTGAGCATTTGAACTAATGTTCAATTCCATCAAGCTTCATCAAGAGCTCGTACCAGTTGTGAGCCTTCTTCTAAAGGAATTATTTATCCACCTATTTTAATCTGCTTTGAGAGCCTCATAATTAAATGTATGGGTGATAGCACATTATAGTTGGCACCTCGATCAACATGGGGTGCACTCCCACCCTCAACAAATAACTTGATAATAAGGGACATGACTCACCTCTTCATTAACTACTAAGTTAAACTACTTCTATAAAAAGTTATAGACTCTCTGACAACTCACAGGATTATCTGTGCAAACCTGAATAAGCATCCTTGGGAATTCGCCAGGGGACCTGGAGAAGAAGGGCTGCAATGATAGCCACAATGGAAGTGAAATCAGTCCGTAGGGCTGCACTCCATCTGCAGGGGATGGTCAGCAAAGAGTAAGAATTTGGCAATGTTTCTCCAACCCTATTCTAAACCTAGAAGAAAGTATATTTCAGTCTCTAGAAAGAAAAAAACCCATGGGTAGGAAATGGACATTAAGCCATACTTCCAGCTTAAAGCATCTTATTCCCTTGTCCTGCTTTCATGCATATTAAGCAACCTTCCAATTTTTGGTTTGGCCCCCCAGGAGTCCGAATGCTGGGAAGATGGTAGCTGTGGTTATTCTGACAAAAGGATTTTTACAAATATGAATAAGAAATTGGCCATTCCTGTTTATATATATATGACTCATTCCCGACGCATCCTCAGTGTTGAGTGTCTTGACAAAATCAAAGTCCGCAATCAGATCTGGCCTGTGTCGACCCCCTTCACGGTCGTGCCACCTGGTGAAGCTCTCCCTTATCGGTGAACAGGCCTCCCAGGTCTAATCTCTGTTTTATCTCTCTTTGAGATCTGCTTGATATTTCGTGCTATAAAGATAATAGTAAGAGAGTGGTAGTTAAATTAAGAGGATAAAGATAAATGGAAAACTAGATGTATAGCCCTGTAATTAACTAGTTAAATTATACCTAAATTGAAGTTTTATCTGCTGTCATCTGATTTCTTAAGACTTTCATAAAATTGGTTCATACTCCATTGAATTACTGGACTCAAAGTTTGACAACACAGAGCAGCTTACATCCCAGAAAGGCAAACAATATGAAACTGAGAGGTAGATATCACTTATTAAAGAGAATAGTCTCCTGGCCTTTGACAACTTCAGAGAGGAGGGGGAAAGGACTAAATAGATAATCAATTAACTAATGCTTTCCATCTCTTCTTCAGAGGGATCCAACCCTCCTCCTTTATCTCTGCTTTATCCTTCCACAGCCTACTCTAGTGTCTTTCCTTTTCACACCTAATTGTTTATCAGGATACTTCTCTAAACAAAGACTCATTTCCTCACTTTGGAGGAATTCTGACGTCAGATGTTAAGAAAATTACTTGACCCTGGTAAAGATTTATGGATTATTTTTCTAACTCTATTTATTATTGATTTCAGTTTATTCTGAACACTGAATTTTTAATGTTAAGTTTCATCACTATGTATCAAAAATAAATGTGTTGTTTTCCAAATCAGTCTATGTGGTTACTCAGTCAGCACATAAATTTCAATTAATTTCAACAAATATTTGCTATGTGTTAGCTATGTGCAAAGCACTGGGGCTTAACAATGGAGATATGACTGATGTAAACCAGATATAAACCAGACTTAGCCCTTGGCCTCAAGAAGGTCACAGTCTAGTGGAGGACAATTGCCCCTGCAAAATAGAGTGACAAGGGCATGACAGGGGAAGACCTGTTTATGTTGTTAAAGGGACCCACTCACCCTTACATTTGTATCACTTTTTGTGGAGGAGGGTACATTTCCCCCCAAAGTATTTATTATGAAAATTTTCAAACATTAAGAAAAGTTGAAAGAATAGTATAATGAACACATATGCCCTCCATCTAGAGTCAACAACTGAAATTTTCTCTGTTGGCTTTCTTTCTTTCTCCATTCATCTGTTCATCTAGCCATCCATCCATTCTTCCATCCATCTATCTTTCATGTATGTACGTATGTATGTATGGATCTGTCTGTCATTTATCTAGCATATGAAAGCAAGTTAGAGAAGTCAAGACAATTCACCTCAAACATTTTAACATACATCTCCAAAGAATAATGTTGTGCTACACAGCCTTAATACCACTAAAAGACCCCAAAATGGACAAAAATTCTATATCATCTAACATGAAGTCATCTTTGAATTTCCTCCATTGAGCCCCAAACCTTTTAGGACTTCATTGTTGTTCTTAGAACCATCATCCAATCAAGGTTTAAGAACTGCATTTGTTTTTTATGCCCGTTTAGTTTCTTTTAATGGCCTCCTGCTTTTGTGAAGTCCAAGAATATTCTGGATTTTTCTGATTGTTTTCTTAAGGAGCTGTATAATGTGCTCTTCTATTTCTTGTAAACTGGAAGTTACTTCATGAGCCTTGATGAGATTCAGATTAAGCGGTTTTGGCTAGAAGACTTTGTAAGTGATTGTGTGTGTTTTGTTCTGATTACGAGGTTCCCGTTGTTATTAATGGCGCTGTGTTTGATCGCCTGGCTATGATGGTGGTCACCAGATTGCCTCTATTATAAAGATACACTTTTTTTGTCCCTGCAATTAGTAAGTAGTCTGTGGGTGACACTTTGGAATCATTACATCGCTTGTTTACCCAAACCTAAAGCGTGCATCATCTGTTGACGAGCCTTGCCTGCATCACCACATGGGGTTAGCAAAACGGTGATTCTCTAATTCTACCATTCCTTCTACATAGATTAGCTAGCATTCCTTTGTAAATAACTTTCATTTTTATCTGCTTTTTGAAAAAGCTGTATTTGTATAGAGCATGACCTAGAAATGGCAAATATCTAGCCTTACATAAACATTAAAAGCTAAGAACTTGAAACAAATTTAGAGAAACCATAGCAATTTAGAGCTAAAAGGGACCTAAAATAGTATATACTCCAATCCCCTTTCTTTTAACAGATGAGAAAAGCGAGGTCCAACTATGTTGTTTATTTTGATCTCATAGCTAATGTGTTTGCTGTAACTGAGACCTTTGAATAAAGGGAAACACATTGTACACGGGTAGAAATGAGGTCAAAGTACCCATGTGCAAGTACTGCTCATTTGTTGGCAATATTGTCTGCTGAATTAGAATTTTGTAGGATGGTAAGAGATTGTTTATTTCAGCCATGGTAAATACTCTTGCATGCCTGCGAAGAGTAGGGTGTGAGGTTTTGTATTTTCCTACATTATGTGATTGCCAAGACTTCATTTCTGACACTAAGGAATTTTCTCTGAGCTTAAACTGAGCTGATTTATGTACCCAGGATCTTTTCTAGTCTTTGAATAGTCAGTAATTTCACAGTGTCTCATAGCTGGAAATACAACATCCATATCACCCCTCCCCCCATGATATTTCAAGAGGAGACAGTTTATTAATCCAACGGAAATTTTGAAAACCTCCTATGATTAAGTTTAAGTCCAATAGTTTGAGTTTATATCTATTAAATGTGTAGCACAATATGAAATGGCAAACACTGGAATGAGTTGAATGAGTAAAGAATGGACAAAATATTGATGGGGAGATGGGTAAGAGAGTAATGAAAATCCAGGTGAATAATATCTGATCCCTATTCCTGGAAGAGCACGTTAAACTGCTCATTAGGGAATGGAGAGAGGGGGTATCATTAGAGAGCTTGCCCGGCTAGAATAATGCCAAGACTAGGAAGAAAACTGGATTCTATTTGCCAAAGCCAAGGATACATCCTAAATCAAAGTTGCTCAAATTTGAGAGACCTGAGAAAAAAGTCAAGAGGTAGAGTTTAGAAGCAGGAGTTTAGATGGCAAGTGAGAGGGTAGACTGGACGAAGATTGCAGACAAAGAGTGTTGCCAGCAACTGGCTTTATGTTTCCTTTTCAAAGATATATTCAGTGCTAATTATGTAACAGGCTTTGTGCCATGTGTTTTGTGTGCATTATCTATGTTAATCCTCACAACAGCATAGAAGCCAAAACTTTTATTATTCCCATTTTAGAGATAAGAAACTGAGGCAAATTACTTATGGTCACCTATTTAATAAGCATTGAGGTTTTCTTGACTCCTGTGCTTTTTTTATTGAGGTCACACAGATTTATAACACTATATAAATTTCAGCTGTACATGACTATATTTCATCTTCTGTATAGATTATATTGTGTTCACCACCAAAATTCTAGTTGCCATTCATCACCATACAAATGTGCCCTTTTATCCTTTTCACCAATCTGTTTTCCGTATCTGTTTGTTTGTTTATCTTCTGTATATGAGTGAAATCCTTCAGTATTTGTCTTTCCCTGTCTGACTTATTTTACTTAGCATAATACCCTCAAGCTTCATCCATGGTGTGGCAAATGGCAAGATTTCATCTTTTTTATGGCTGAGTAGTATTTCATCATATGTGTGTGTATGTATATATACACACACACCCCCCCCCCACACACACACATCTTATTTACCCATTCATCCATCAATGAATGCTTAGGTTGTTTCCAAGTGTTGGCTACTGTGAATAATGTTGCAATGAACATAGGAGTGCATATATCTTTTTGAATTCCTGTTTTTGTGTTCTTTGGATAAATACCCATAAGTGGAACAGCTGGATCATATGGTAGTTCCATTCTTAATTTTTTGAGGAATCTTCATTCTGTTTTCCGTAGTGGCTGCACCAATTTACGTTCCCACAACCAGTGTATGAGAGTTCCCTTTTCTCCACATCCTTTCCAACACTTGTTATTTCTTGTCTTTTTAATAATAGCCATTCTGACAAGCATGAACTGATATTTCACTGTGGTTTTGCTTTGCATTTACCTAATAATTAGTGATGTTGAATATCTTTTCTTGGGCCTGTTGGCCATGTGTATATTTTCTTTGGAAAAATGTCTGTTCAGATCCCATGCCCGTTTATTAATCTGTTTTGTTCTTGTTGTTGAGTTGTATGAGTTATTATATAGTTTAGATATTAACCCCTTATCAGATATATGATTTGCAATTTTCTTCTCCCAGTTGTTAGGTGGTCTTTTCAATTTGTTGATGGTTGCCTTTGCTGTGCAAGAGCTTTTTAGTTTGATGTAGTCCCATTTGTTTATTTTTTCTTTTGTTCCCTTGCCTCAGGAGACATATTCAAAAAGAAACCACTGAGACCCATGCCAAAGAGTATATTGCCTATGTTTTCTTCTGGGAGTTTTATAGTTTCAGGTGTCACATTTAAGTCTTTAATCCATTTTGAGTTAATTTTTGTGTATAGTGTAAGATAGTGGTCTACTTTCATTCTTTTGCGTGTGGCTGTTCAGTTTTCCCAGCACCATTTATTAGAGAGACTTTCCTTTCTCCACTGTATGCTCTTGTCTCCTTTGTTGAAAATTGGTTGTCCATAAATATGTGGGTTCATTTCTTGGCTCTCAATTCTATTTGATCTATGTGTCTGTTTTTCTGCCAGTACTGTGCAGCTGATTACTATAGCTTTGGAGTATATTTTGAAACCAAAGAGTGTGATTCCACCAGCTTTGTTCTTTTGTCTCAGGATTGCTTTGGCTATTTGGAGTCTTTTGTTGTTCCATATAAGTTTTAGGTCTCTTTCTTCTATTCCCGTAAAAAATGTCATTGGAATTTTGATGACGATTGCGTTGAATCTGAAGATTTCTTTAGGTAATATGAACATTTTAGCTATGTTAATTCTTCCAGTCCTTGAGCATCGAATATCTTTCCATTTCTTTGTGGATTTGTCTGTTTCTTTCAACAATGTCTTACTGTTTTCAGTATACAGGACTTTCACCTCCTTGGTTAAGTTTATTTCTAGGTATTTTATTCTTTTTGTTGCGATTATAGATGGGATTGTATTCTTAATTTTTCTTTCTGCTATTTCACTCTTAGTGTATAGAAACACATTGATTTTTTTGTGTTTATTTTTGTATTCTGCAACTTTACTGTCTTTATTTATTATTTCTAATAGTTTTTGGGTAGATTTTTTTTAGAGTTTTCTATGTATAAAATCATGTCAAGTGCAAATAGTGATGATTTTACTTCTTCCTTTTCAATTTGGACAACTTTTCTTTTTTCTTGCCTAATTGCTCTGGCTAGGACTTCTAACACTATGTTGAATAAGACTGGCAAGAGTCTGACCCCTGTGCTTTTAATCAGTAGAGAACTGTGTCTTTTTTTGAATGGTAAATGTTTCTTTTCAGAGAAAGCAGGGACAAATATATAGATTGAAGGGTTAAAACAGAGGAATCCAAAAATGACAGATAAATAGTGTGAGATGGCCACTCATCCCTCTTAGAATTTTGAAATGCCTATGGGCTTTCCATCACTGAAGCAAAGAAAATGCTGGCTGGCATGACATCATCCCCTGAAATATCAGACTGTTATGGGCCCTGATACCAATGGAGGAACTACAGGGTTACTGCCTACTGATTAAAAACATGGAAAGGAAATTCAATGGCTCTGAACAGTGCTAATCATAAGCGTCATTGATCATCATTAAGGTCATGAGAACATCTAGACCAAGGATACTTCTGAGTGAGCATAGCTTCTCAGGGTCTACCTTCGGTTTCTCCGGGTATCACGCCCAGGATGGAGGTCAGCAGCCTGTCTTGGGTAAGGAATCTTACAGCTTTGAGAGACTCCTAAGAAAAAGGACCCAGGTTTTTCTCTTTCCACTTTGCCGAAAGGAAACTATGGCAGTGCTTGTGTTTCCATGTGAGGCAGAAACTCTGCCACAAAGCCCCATGGAACAGGCCTGATGGCCAGTTGCCATCCTCACAAATCTCCCTCTTCGTTAGAGACTTTGCTCGAGCAGACCTGAGCAAGACCTGTCACACTATCTGTAAAATGAGATGGTTAAGCTAAATCAGTGGTTTTAAAACATTTTGGAGATGCACTTAAGAAAATAAATATAATTGCAAACAAACCGTTCAAGTAATACAGAAGTATATAAAAGAAAATAAATATCCAATTCACCTTGGATCTGTTCTCCAGGACCCCACCTTGAACACAGTTGGTACCAATTTCTTGCATATCTTTCTAGAATTGTCCCATGCACAGTTTTTTCTTTGTTTTTCTTTATTTTTTATATAAGTACATATATCCAAAGCTTTCTGAGCCTTATTTTTATCACTTGGCAATAGATTTTAGAGGTCATTGTATACCAGTACATGGAGATCTACCTTATTACTTTTAATGGATTCCATCAAATGGCTATACTTCTTTCTATACATTTAAAACAGCTGAACTCCTTATTCAATAAAACAATCTTATATCAAACTCCAGAAGTGAAATATATCAAACAAAAAATGCCATAGTTGATGGGAGCTTGGTCCTCCTTCACCTGAGGAGAGATCTCTAACATGTGTCCCTGGAACCCTTTATGACATAGTGGGGCAAAATTCGAAATACCAACTACCTTGTATGTAAAGTCCCTTCCAGCTCTAGTATCTCATGACTGTGAAAAATACCATTTGCCTACCACTTGGTATCTAGAGAGTCTTTACCAATAATGTCAGGAGGACATTCATTTGAACAAAACACCCAATGGATCAGGTCCCTCCTTCATGGTGGAATTCCTAGATCTACAATTTGTGGGCGCTATTAACAAGTGAGGTTGAGCCTATGAATTCCTGGTCTCAAAATTAGATTCTGAAAATTTGCAGCCATTGCTGAAGTCTTGGCTTATAGTTTTACACTGAATTATTGAACTGAATTATTTTATATTGTCCCAGTGTACCTTGTCAACTGAAAATACTGTCCCAGAGAGGCAACACAACAATATTTTATAAAGAAATTATTTCTTCATGGATGGGAAAGACCTGTTAGTACCCTGAGTCTCTGACCCACTATAGCACACAGACACACAGGATACCAAGAAGGATCTGGGGCTCAGTA
Source organism: Equus przewalskii (assembly GCF_037783145.1). Classification (NCBI taxonomy): domain Eukaryota; kingdom Metazoa; phylum Chordata; class Mammalia; order Perissodactyla; family Equidae; genus Equus; species Equus przewalskii. Next base: position 8,729,806 of record NC_091851.1, on the reverse strand, counting down.
AGCTGCTTAAGTCAACAGGAAATAGTAAAGCTTAGACTGGTGACATGAAGTACAGTCTCCTTTGGGTCTGGAGTAGATTTAGATTCTGTGCTTATGAATTGTCTGTGCACTGATGAAAGAATAGATATTTTAAAGTCTATTAATATTTGTAATTATAATTGACTTTGGGTCTAGGTTAGAAATTCTTCATTTCCTATGTCAAGGACTTACATAGCCCTAAATAGCAATTAGTTTTATGTTAGCTAAACATTCTAGTTCAATTTTAAAAACTATTCTATTTTACAGACACACACACACACATGCACAGAGGCACATTTAGTTATTTATTTATTCACTCATTCACTCATTCGTTTTAAAGGAAGTGGCATGTAGTAGACATCTGTTGTTTTTGTCACCCAGAATTCATTCATTTTTCTACTGAAAACAACACCTTGACTTTCTTCTGAGGAACCACATTTTCTCTCTCACTCTTACTCCAAGTTCTTCAGATGAGGTGGGCTCAGGGGTAGACATGTGACTCAGGTCTGGCCAATCAGCACAACCTGTTCTCCTGGCCATTGTGATTGGTCAGAGATGGCATGTTCCCCAGTGAAAGCCAATGACATGCAATATAACTTTCACTGAGACCATTGAGACAGAAGTTGTCTGTCCTTTCTTGCTAGATGTGACTTGGAAGAAGAGAGGCCTGGAGATCTTGACCACCATCTTTCTCCCACACGGAACTCCAGAATGAACCTGATGTATAGGAAATTAGTACTGAAAACTGGAAAAAGATCAGACTTTGCTGACGTCTGATTCTAATCCTCACCCCCAGTCTTTTCAGATATAGGAGTCAATATATAACCTTTTATTTTCTTAAGACAGCTTGAGTTGAGTTTTCTGGCGCTTGTTTGTGAAAGTTCTGATCTGATACTTTATTTTAAAAAATTCCAAATTAATTTTATTAGATGTCCATCAGGGAGGGGGAATGAAACCAGCTCATGGGGAAAGGATGGAATTTCACTATCCAGACTATCAAATCTAAACATAGGTAACTAACTCAAGTGTCAGAAGTATGACCCCTCAGTCCTACTAAGTCCTAGTCTCCAGAATAGGAAACCAAAGAATCTCTATTTAAAAAAAAAGAAAAAATGAAGAGGAAGAAGAGAAAAAAGAAAAAGCTTGTTAGTTTATGATACAGCCTGCTTAGCAAGGCTGTTCATGGTCCATGACCCAGAGATAGTTTGAAGACCACAGGTAATGGGAAGGGAAATAGCATTTATTTTGTATCTTCTGTGGGATACTTTTTGAAGTATTTTAACATATTTTTATTCATTATATTTAAGAAAAACTTTTGCATGCTTGTCCTCAGTGTTGCAGTCACTGTAGATGCTGGGTGCTCAGCAGTGAGAAAAAATGGCCCTGCTCTCAAGGAGCTTATAGTACATCTATAAGCTAGCACATCTAATAGAACTTTCTGCCGTTATGTAAATGTCTCTAGCTGCACCATCCAACGTATTAACCACTAGGTAGCTTTCGAGCATGTGAAATATGGCTAGTGAAAAACTGATTTTTCAGTTGTAATGAATTTTAATTTGAGTAGCCACATGTGACTTGTGGCTACTGTATTGAAATGTGAAGGACTCTAGATCATTTCTTCTTAAACTTTAATGTCATAGGAATCATCTGTAGATCTTATTAAACTACAGATTCTGACTCAGTCAAGTCTGGTGTGGGGGCGGAGGTTCTGCATTTCTAACAAGTTCCCAGGTGATGCTGATGTGGCTGGTCCATGGATCACACTTTGAGTAGCAACGATAATCATCAAAGTAAATAATAATAATAACTACAAAAAATGATAAAACGATCAAGGAGAACAGGGTGCTGTAAGGGAGAATGGAAGTAGCAGGATTTGGAACTAAATTTAAATTGGAGTGGGTCATAAAAGGCCTCAGTGGAGAGAAGTTCCTGGAGCTGAAACCTGCAGGATGCATGTGAGCTAGTGAGGAGAGAGGGGTGAGGGGGAGACAATCAGAGAGGGAACAGCAGTGGGAGTGCAGAGCCTCTAAACTACCCTTGTAAAAGAGTTTCTCTGTGAAATAGGTTAGTCAACAATAATATAGATATCATTACCTTTAGCAGCTTCTTATCTCTTTCTCCTTTTGACCTCCCTGCCATGTTTAGATAGGTGCTCCTCTTTGTGTCCCTATGACTCGTATGTGTTCCCATCATAATCACTGACACTTTGAGTTGAAATGTCCCCTTTATCAGCTCCCCCCTAACTGTGAACTCAATGTATTTTTATTCTCTGGATCCCTCCATCGTAGGCATTACATAAATGTTTGTTGAACTGTAGCCAACAAAGATAAAGCATTTGCTTGTGTTTGTTTATGAGGTATCTGGGATTAAGGAAGTATATATACTGCATATAGAGATGTATGCAGTATTTTTCTCCCAAATAGATAAGAAATATTTTTGGAGTAGAGCCAAGCCATTCATGGCCTCTCCATTAGTTTTGGTTTCACAGCAGGGGATTGCTCTGGTTTTGACAAGCACTAATTAATTCCATCTCTGGGGAGTAATGGGAAATGCAGGCTTATGCTGTTTGCACCAAGGTTATCAGTTATATTGGTTTTAATGTTCCACTCTGTTCTAGATATAAAACACACAGCAAAATGCACAGTTGCCTCCTCATTAGCTGTAAACAGCGTATTTCAGATTTGTCAAGCATACATATTTATTTTTACATCCAGGCATTTTTATTTATCTTCCTTGCAAGTCCGTGGAGTTTTTGCCAATAAATTAGGAATGTACTAACTAGTTCTGAACACTGTGGCACCCAGGAAATTTTATTGATCTCATAATTTACTGGATCTTTCGGTTAATTACAAGTTCTGTCTAGCTTGGTATGCTTTTCAAGTCAGCTGTGCGTCATAAATATGTAACCTCAGTACTCAGCCTCCCTACATCTCTGGCAGCCCCACATGAGGTCAGAGGTGTAATAGCTGCAATACCCAGAGTCTCTAACATGTTTAATTAAACTATTAATCTACTTTTATCTTTGACGCTAGAAAGCAGGCAGCATTGAGTTTTCAGAGTTCTTCATTGCAATTTACTTACGGTGGATTTTTCCAAGCCCTATTTTCAACAATTCAGCACTGGCAACTCTTTTAAAGGCAATTTAAAAAACTGCAAATGTTGGAGGAATTACTATATCAGCTAATAAGAAGGTGTATCATTTACAATGATTCATACATTTGCTTCCTGACTAAAGTGCTTTATTAAAAACAAGGAAGATTGAGGCTCACTAAAGATTTGAAAATTGTAGTAGATCAATCAGCAGCAGCCTTGGAAGGTCCATTATTTTAAAAGCATGCGGATGATCATTAGAACGAGAGTTATCTTTGTTATGTAACCTATGAGAACTCACTGAGGACAAGTGTAACCTCTTGTAGCAGCGATGATATTTTAAGTGGTCAGGCCTGGTTTTGTGTTCATTATCGCACTGGAGCCTTGAAATCTGAGTCTTCAGAAATGTGTCTCTGCGAAGCTTTAATTAGGTTAACAAAGTTCTCCTGTGTCTATCTCTGTCTTTTATTGTGAATCAACTGGTAGTAATCTACTACATATGTTATGCAATTAAAGAAGCAATTTGCTTCCTTTCATTCTGTTTCCTGTGCTCCTTCTTGAGTTTGTGGGTATAGAATTATGTGAAAATTTCAAGGTTCTATTTTCCCTCACTTTAAGCTCTTCCTACCCTCTTGCACAATGTTTTACTCCTCCTTTATTAAAGGAATCTGCATCTAGTGTGCCTCCATAAAGGCCGTGAAAATATGACACCATGACCTTCTAACTAATGTCCCTGGCTTTAATTTTAACAATGATTAAGAGTGATATGAGTCATGCATTTGAGGATTCCACATAAGAATCAATTTAGACAAGCAATGCCAATATAAATATTGATTATAAACCCACTGTGTTTCAAGCAAGTTAGATTACTATCATAAGCTAAAATTTAAAAACCTATTTTTCTTTCTTTCCTACTTTGTTAAACAGTATAACCAAAAACCAAATCCATTTGCAGGTTGCTCATATACTTTGCAAATGCCCATGGGAATAAAACATAATTTAGATACTCAACATATCTTTTCTCCCATCCTACCTCCAGTCAAAATAATCAAAACCACAACTCCTTTACGTTTACAGAGCAGTTGAAGTTGCATATTTCACTTTCTTTTATTGTATTTTAAGTTTTTATACTGCATTTACTGTGAGTATTCAATGTATCTTGTTAAATTCGAGCAGCACCTCGCAAACAAGTCATTTCAACTGACAGTTTTTGGCTGATGTTCAGCATTTTACAGCCTATGTATCCGAGCCATACGTTTACAATTTGAGATGCCACAGACTTTACTTATTCGTCATGATTAGATGTTTCTATCTGCTGTTCCACTGAATGGCCAGCTAATGTTGAAAAATAGAATCAGTTTCTAGTTTGGCAACAACAACAACAAAATTAGTGAAGAAATTAAGAGAGGTGTGTCGGGTTCATCTCCTTGATGGGGGGTGCAATCTGGGTCAAACTATTGAATGACCACTGACTGTTGGCACAGAATAGAATATGAATTGGTGACTTTGGAACATTTGTACCATCCTGGTGCTTCAAGATTAAAATGATTAGTTTGAAAAGACATTGTTCACCATATTTATAGAAAAAAATGAGTTTTACAAATGTATTTTTATGTGATGTGTGAGTACATAGTTATTAAAGTTCAATGTTTTACTTTGGAGAATAATTTTCCTTTTTGGACTATTGTAGTAATCCCTTGGTAAAAGTTTAACTTTTACCCTACGTAAGCAAAACCTGTGGGCTCTCTTTCCTACTGTTCTGAGATAAAACCCTCTAGAAAATTTAGAGGGCAACCCTAATGACACTATCCGACCCACAGAAATTCATCATTAATGGCGGAACCTAAGGCATGGGGGGTGTTGTGTTAGGGGAGGAGCCTGTTGACTTCTGCTTGGGCTGCCATCACTTATACAGCCTCCCCACAAAGGCAGGGCCAGCCAGCACTGCAGGGAAGCCTGGGCCGTGTGCCTGCCTGTCAAGGTCAGGGCCTTTGGCTGCTGCTGCTACTACCAGGAATAGTGTGAGTAGAGAAGAGGACACTGGACATTGTGTGGCTGGCCGGGACCCCAGCCTTCCATGGTGCTTTAAGCCCCACCATCAGAAAAATATCCTTAGTAAAAGGGTCGGAACTAATGGTACTGAGCCTTAGAAATTTTTGCTTTACCTTTAAAAATGTTTATCTCAATTTACTTAATACTCATAGCTATATTATTAGCCTATATTTTGCGTGAGAGTGCTTAAATAACTTGCCTCGGAATACATAAGTAGTAAATAGTATGGCTAGGATTTGAAAGCAAATAACTCTGTAAACCAAAGTCCATGCCTGGTCACTATACAATGACCCTATCCATGGTGGGGAAACACCTTATGTCTTTATCAGGCTATCCTTTATAAACTTAGTCGCTGAGAGCTAGAAAGGTACAGGATGGGAGCGGAGTGGGGATGGTGGTGTGTTGGGAAACTGGCAATCCAAAGGAAGTGAAAAAAGAAACAACAGCAACAAAACAAGCTCTAATTTGCAGCGTTTGTCAATTTTCTTTGGTGCAAATATTTCCACCATGGTCAGTTTCAAGCTTCCAAAGTAAGGTCACTGAATACAGAGTTGAGAAGAGACACACAGACTCAGCTCTCACAAACTGGCTCCCACACACCCCTGAGTAGGGAGCACTCATATGGGTGAGGGAAGGAAGGGTGATGGGGTGGTTAGAGAAGGGGTGCATTGCTAAGATGGGCATGTCACATAAATGGCATATGAGGACTCCCACAGCCTTGTCTCTTACTGCATTAGTCAGTTACTTAGCAGCTCCCAAGGAACCTCACCTCCCAGGATTCGTGCCCTGCTCAGTCCCTTCCACTTGGGTGGGCTTGTGACTTGCTTCAACCAACAGAATGCAGCAGAAGTGATGCTGTGCAGGTTTCCTTTGTGATGCCAGTGTTTCCAATTGACGTAAAAGGAAAATGAAGCGGAGAGAGAAGAATTCTCTACATTATTGTTCTAGAACCAAGAATAAAACAAATCTGAAATCTGTAAGCCCAAGGTTCTTTCAAGTATAATTCTTATTATGTTGACAGTTTGATGAGAATTTTGCTGATGCTTCTTTCTTCTCTCATCAACTAAAGAAGCAATCATGAAGAAGAAAGAAAGGGATCATTCTGCCAGATTACTCAGCCTATATCAAGACTAGATGGAATATTGTGAAAGCATAAAGTTGAGAGAAAAATAAAGTTCTCTGTCATCTAAAAACTGAATTAAGCTGCTGTGTAAACTTGATTAGCCACTACCTATGAGCAGAGATGCCAGAGTTAGCCATTGTGAATCTGGAAATAAGCAAACATCCAAAGGTTATAAAGCCTGCTGTTTGCCTCTAGTTCAAAAAAAACTATCTAATTTTAATGGTTTCATCAGATATTTTCTTAACATCAACAAGATGTTGATATTTTTGTCATGAGATTAATGCAAACAAACCAGACTGGGATTAAAATGACTAGGGAGATAAGGTGATTGATACGTCATAACAACAGCATATTGACAATTTTAGAGCAGAGCAGTGACAAGTCTGAAAAACGAGGCAGAGATATTAATTTTATTAAAGAAAAGAAAGCAACTTAAGAAAAGACTGTTTTGGCCTTTGGCAAAATTTTTATTTTGAATAAAACTCATCACGTTATACTCTCCAAGGTGCCACACAGGGACGTATATACTCTGCTGTCCAATTTTAGAAGAAAGATGAGTAACAAATTCTGGTTGCCATGTCACTTCGGTGTAGTTTCAAAGCCATGTTTTAAGAAGCTCCTGAGTTTTGGGGAAAATAGTGAAATCGTGGTCACGGTAGTGCACTTACCAAGGTATAGGAGTTAGTGTAGCACTTGGGTCTCCTATTCGAGGTTTAACAATTGACTCCCAAATGGGTCATGTAAACTCTTCCAGCCTGATCTTCTTCATGTGTAATTTGTGGGATATTGTATCTCCCTTATACCTACCCTATGACATTGTTTTAATGCTCCAAAACATACAGAAATGATTGATGAATTATAAAGTGCCGTTCAAAAGCAAGGTGGCCTAATGACAGGTGAAACAAAGTACTACCCAGAAAGCATCACCCCGACCCTACTGGATTCTTTCACTAGGCAATCCAGATAATTTAGGCCTGACTGTGTGCTTTCTAGAAGTAGCTCCACAAGTTTGGCCTTCCATGAAAATCAAACAAGATGGGCATGAAGAAGAAGATGCATATTTTTAACTCATTTTAGATCAATTGAATCATCTATATTAGATGTGACCTGATTTGTTTGGGACCCCAAGTGTATGAATCGATGCTCGTTTTCATATCAGACATAGGTATCTCTTTCAGCAGCAGCTGAGAAGCCAAAGGATGGGATGGCTAGAAGATTGCTGATATTATATTATTTTCCAGTGATGATGAGGACATTGCCTGACTTATGGCCATTTGATTACATTTTTTTCTTCTCATTTAAAATAATCAGATTTTAAGTAAAGCTTTCTAAGTAAATTTGAATGTTACATGAAGTGTGTAATAGAATAAAAATGGAGTTACAATGACTCCTGTTCAATTGCCAATATGCTTCTTTTCTATTAATGGAGATGGTACAGTGGCTTTGAGGACGAAGGAATTTAAGCATTATTCTGTACCTAGTCTTTGGTCCTTTGCATGATCATTTTCATGATTCACCAGATGATAACTGTGGTGGCCATCCTTCTGAATAGCACTTCTAAAAGTCTTGGTAATTTTGACTCATAATCTTTGCAAAATTGTGTTATCAAAAATTTTAACTTTAATGGTAACGCAAACCTTGTTAATCCTGTGGGAATATGGTATTTTATAAAATATAGCCACTTATGGAACTAAATAAGTACTGAGGTCATTGAGGCATTTCCAAATGAAGAGAGAGTTTGAGTTGTGTACATCAGGGTGGGTCAGGTGGCCCAAGGGAGAAGGAAAAGCTAAGTTCTGAGGCACAATAAAGAGAAGCACAAAAGAAGGAACCAGTTTCAACTGTTTCTTCTATATCTGAGAATTTAATTAAAACGTTCTTTAGACTTTAGTTGGACAAAGTAGGAAGATAAAGTAAAATCTCACTATGATGCTCAGTTTGGTTTTGTGGAACTGGAGCAGCTCATAGTGAAATACTAATTGATCGGGATAGATCTGAAGATATTCCACAGAGATTGTAATTAGATTTGATTTAAGGCACTGCTCAATAATATAGTAAGGATTAGTGGTGTGGTACAAGAATTATAGCCATTGTCAAAATGCAAAGATTTTTCCTCATTTTTCAAGAAGAAAACTGCAAGCTTACTAAAGTTCCACTTATTGTTTGGAATTTGAAACCAATGAGAGAATTATTTTTAATTCCATATGAGGCTCTGTTGGTCATACAGATGGAGTTTTACGAAACAACAGATTTAAATCTTTATTTTCTTATCATATTTGACTATGAAAAACATGACCCTCTCCTGTGACTCTTCTATTTGTGTTAAAGCATCTATGGTTAATGGCTTTCTGCTTCTCTTATCATTATGGACTTTAAAAAGAGATTATTCTCTGAAAATAGCACATTGTTTGTAAAAATGAGTTTAGCTTGGCAAGCTCTGTCTTTTTTTTGCCATCCTGTATTCTGGAAGCAATAATGATGAATAATTCACATTAGTCATCTTTTAGAAACTGTAAGTCATGTCTTCCCTGCCATGATATCATGCTCTGGTAGCAATCCATTAAATATTTCCTGCTAAAAATGACCCCAGGAGATAATAATTAACCTACTCTTGAGTGTAATAATAGAATCAGAAATTGATGAACAATTTTCTTCAAATATTTTAAGTAATGGCATAAAACTGAAAGGCCATGCATTGCTTGTCTTAGAAAAACAGTATGGAATACGTTAGAATATCATGAATAAATGAACACTTTCATTTATGAGTTTTATATAGAAATCATTGAGTTTCCCTGCTCGAGGTGCAGCCTGCATGGTAATTAATCTTCTTGTGGCACTTATTGTATAATGCAACACCTCTTTGGGCAATCTTTTGTATTAAAATATAATCTAAGGAGAGTGTTTAAGCTCTCCTTTCCTTTAGAAAGCAAGGCAAGAATGAATTGTTCAATCTTTTTTTTTGATAGCATGTTGGAAATTATTTCAGAAATAACCAATATGGTAATTTCCATTTAATATCTTTTTTATAGCTCATTGGAAAATATGAAATATTTTCAAACCAGTATAAAATTATTAGACAATGAAAAGAACCCTACGCTGGTAACCGGAAGACTCCTGTCTCAGCATCACCACCATCTATCTGCCACTGAGCAATTCATTTTCCCTCCCTCAGCTGTTGTCATTATTAATTTAATCATTAAAATGAAAATATTAATTCAGTGACCTCCAGGTAACTTCCATTTTAAACGGTCCTTCTCCCTGTTTAGATCCCTTTCCTCATTGCTATTTCCGTCCACTCCATCCCTTTCTATTGCACTCTGATTTTAAGTTCCAAAAATTTATGGCCCGTCGCAGATCGGCTTGGGATTTCCTCCTATATAAGAGAATTGTCTCTTACCCTCATTGCAGTCATATGCCATCTCTCACTCTGTAAAGGAGATTGAGTTTCAAGGGACCTGCAGCATCTAGAGAAAAGCTTAGATCCCATGACAGTCAATGGTTAGGCAAGACCTAGGCTAAATCAGATACCGCAAAACACCTCCTCAAGAAAATTCCTCAGAGACTCTTTCAAAGGGTGAGGGGAATATCTTCTGATCAGAGGAAAATAGCACTGTCAACTTGACGTGAGCATGCTAGGATGGCTACCACAATCATCTGTGGAAATTATTTAGTATGAGTACTGCCTCTTCATAAATCAAAGGGGTGAGTTCGTTTAAAATGGATATTCCTTCTGAGTTTTGATCCATATTTGGCTTAGTAAAACACCAACTGAGAAGGTTCAATCATCCAATTAAGGATTTTTGAGGATTTTTCAAAATGAAGATGTCAACAGGAAATTTCCCTTTGAGCTCCACATAGTATGCATGGGCTGTAAATTTTCCTCTGCATATTGCATATTGCAAGTGGGAAAATATGCCCCGCCAAGAGACACCAGAATGCTGTTGGAAAAAAAAAAAACCTATTTTTAAAATTAAGATGTGGCCATTATTTTATTTCTTGACATAAGAAGAAAAATTGAACACACATGTTTATGCATAAATGTTAGGCCATTCATGGCATTGTTATTTTGGTGCAAAAGGACGAAAATTATCCATTTTTGGTGAAAGGAGAGGAAATTGCTCAAATCATCTGGGACACCAGTTCATAAGCTATATGAAATCTTTAATGAAATGAACTCCAGAGTTTATTCAATTCCCCCAAGAAAAATAGATGGTTAAAAAAAAATAAATCATAATGAGTAATATTATTATTATTATTCTCACTGGTGGTGTAAGGGTCATTAATAAAACCGTCTCTATGATATGTGAGTTCTAATATAAAACTATACAAATATTATAAATCTGCTGCATAGAGTGAAATGCCCGTATTTATGAAATGGATTTGATGGGATTAGTGGCCATCTTGCACCATGGGAGCAAAGAGACTGTAAGTCTGCTCCATGAACGTTTGGATTTTCTGGCATTTAAAGAAGAGGATGGGTTGGAGACGAGGAGTAGCCTGTTTTTCCTGTCTCTTATTTGTGTGCCATCAAAGCTTCCAAAGACATAAATAGATGGCTGTAACCTTCTCTGCAAGACCAGGAGATGAGCACAGATGTCCGAAGGAAACATATTAGGAATGTACGTAAAACCTAAAAGGGTTGAGAAAATTGAGATATCATTGAGAGCTGAGATGGAAGGGCTTCATGGAGAAGTCCTCACTTGAGTCCCCCCTGAGAATCTGTATTGAATCTAGAGAAGGGGGAAGATTCATCTCTCATCACATCACACTCACTCCAGGAGCTGTGCTGAATTTTTTACTTCTCCTAGTGAACCAGGACCTTCTAACCTCCAGGCTTTCACCTGGAACCCTCTTTCTCTTCCATTTTTCCCTGGGTAATAACTTTTCAATTACCGTTCTCAGTCAAGTTGAGACTTCCTTCAGAAAGATTCCTGAGGTCTTTCACAGGTCTCTGACTGTTTGGGTCCATTGCTTTTTTATAAGCTGCCAAGACGTCTGCATGCATTGTCCCCATCAAAGAATTTGCCCCTCTATATTGAAATTGACTGTTTAGATCTTGATTTCCTCCAAAAGACTATAGCTCCTCCGTGGCCCAGAGTTTGTGTCGATTTATCAATTTATCTATTACTTTTTGCATAGTGCTTGGCACATATCAGTTATCAAGAAACGTCTGTTTTGTCTTTTTATTGAGAAGGAAAGAAGGACGGAAGGAAAGAAAGAGGGAAGGAAGGAAGGAAAGGACAGGATCTATATGAAAAAAGTCACAAAGGTGGGAATGATGGGTTGGCCCAAAGATAATGACAAGACTTTAGTGCTGATGTCATTTTCTTCTAAATGTGCAAGACGACATAAATCTTTTCAGTAGATTGTGGATTGAAACATTTTCCCTCTTTGAAGAGAGACAGAAAATGGGATAAATCCAATATGTTTTCCAGTGATAATTTGTTATAGGCCTATATAAGAAGGAACTTAAGGGTTTCAGGATTCAAACAGACAATTTCAACACAAAACACCTTTTGGAGTTGTATAAGGGATTGAAAATCACCTTAGAAAAGCAAGTTATGCTTTGGGGAGAAGGTTGCCAGTAAAATGACATTATTGCAACAAGTAAAGTTTATTTAAATAGGTTTAATATATCTGTCTACACAGTTACCACTATATAATAAGGTAGTAAATGGGCCAGCTGAAAATAGAATAGATAATAGGTAGAGATTTTCAACCAAAAGCTACAATTATCAGTCAGTTAAAATGCTCGCAATTTGTTGTATATATTGTAACTAGCTGATGGGGCCCAGAAGAAAACGATAGTTTTTCCCTGAAAATAAAATATAGAGCATATAAATCCCTCTGAACTCAGCTTCAAGATGGGTTCTTACACAGCTAACACAGGGGAAAGGTTGTATATACAGCATCTCATTTGTGCTGCCTTCTACTATCTTTCTAGGATAATACTCAAATTTTTATTTGATGCTTTAGAATTTTTGATAGGTGCGTAACATGGATGTTGTAATACTTCAGTTCCATTTAAGATGTTTACCAGGTCTATATTCTATGTTAGGTTCTGTGGTAGGCACTGAAAAGTTGATGGTGCATGAGACGCAGTCTTCTCCATCCGTGAACTCAAATTGAACAGGGAGAACATGTTGGAGCCAGTCTCCCAGCCCTGAGAACCCTGTGCTCGGAACATACCGGGTTATTTACTTTTCCCTGGGCATCTCAAAACATGTTCACTTATCTGTGATTTTGCTCATGTATTTATATACTTAGATTTTTGAGACACAAAACCCCTTTCTCTCAAATTATGTCTCTATGCAGAGTTTTAAAAGCTGGTTTAGAAATTTGAGTAAGAATTTCCTAATATTTGCTTTCTATCCTACTATAACTGCCATACCCATTTCCTGAGGCCATGATCTCTACTACAAGTTCAGTTTTAACAAGCAAAAGAAAAATTACTGGGAAGGAAAATCATTTAGGTTGATAGCAAACTCTGTCGTACTGCATGGCAGTGTGAACTGCTGGCTGCCATACATTGGCATATAAAAAGTGCGAAAAGGGACAGAGGCTTCATAGAAGCATCAGTGTTTGAGGTGGATTTTGAAAAAGCAATCTGAGAGTGGCAGGCAGCTATACTAAGGAGGGAGCACATGAGCAAAGTCATGGGTAGGTGACCATGCTTTGAGATGTGAAGACTCTGGAATGTCATAGATTATGATCTATCTTCCTCTAAATATAAGTAAATTGAAAAAACATTGTCCGGAATATGGGAGAAAATGAAAATGTCTATGCTGTTTTCACTTTTTTTTGATGCATATAATATGCGCAAATTTTATGAAAGTGAATTTGACCCAAATTTGCTCAAATAAATTACCTTTTCTTTCTTGGTGTTTTATGCCATGTGAATGTGAAGAGAGAAGAGTATCGGTTTCAGTAAAAACAAAAAAAGACAAAAGAGAACATTTTATTACTATGGAAATATGAAAAATTGAGAAATCTTGATGGTTAATAATGCTTTCTACTAAACAGGTAATGCCCACCACTGACAGTTATCACATGATGTGTTGCTGTGGATAGAAAGTGTTTATTGTACACTTACCATGCCAGTCATTGTGCAGGATACTAGGGGGACTTTGCTCAACAGGACAGACTAGGCTCTGATTTTTGGACCTTAGCTTCTAGAGCATGGAGTCACACAGAAAGAGTGGACAAACAAAAAATAAAAAAGATAAGATATTTTGATGAGATCGATAAACAATGGTAATAACATAATAACAATAGCATTGTGATGGAGAACAATGGGAGAACTTCCTGCAGGCGGGGTAATTAGCAGAGATCTCTAGAAGGTGATATTTAAAATGAAAACTAAAGAAGAAGGAATTGGCACAATGAAGAATGAGGGGAAAGCCTTCCAAGCAGAGGGAACATCTAATTGGAATAGCCCTGGTCATTCAAGAGACTAAATGAAGCCAGTGTGACTAGATGAGTGGGCCCAGGGAAGGGAAGAATGGTCTGGAAGAGCGCTGGAGAGGCAGGCAGGGAGCAGGCTCTGCAGGGTCTTAGACAGAAGTATAGCTGAGAGCAGGCGACATGTTGCTTTCCCTGAGCACGTTCTCCAAAAGTGGGACCTTTTAATGGTTGGTGACTACGATGAAAAGATGATGGAGGAAGCCCTGTGAGATTCACAGTGTTAACATCATATGTAGGACCATGGGTCTAGCAAAGGATAGACTCTTCGGCAGTACGCACTTCTGTACCATCCAAAGGCAGAGGGCCTCTCGTACCCCTTCCATTTACCATTATTGCCTGAAGCACCACCAGGCTGTGAGAATTAGCCAGAGGTTGCCCTGTAGGACATGGTAAGGAATATCTCTGATTCTGAGTGCAATGGAAAAGAACAGAATGGTTTTAAGTGGAGGAGTCCATGACCAGACTTATGTTTTTAGAAGATCTCTGTGTCTGCTGTGTGAATTATTTAGCAGGTAGGAAGAAAAGATATAAGCAGGACATCCAGTTAGAAGCCTATTGCAGTAGCACAGGTGAGGGAAGATGGTTGGTAGTACTAGGATATTGACAATGGACATGATACATAGTAGATAAATTTGAAATATATTTTGTAGGTAGCCTAGATAGCTTTTGCAGGTGAATTTGGGGTGGGGAGGCAAAAGGAAGGGAGGAATCAAGGATGATTCCTAGGAGTTTGACTTTAGGAACAGAATTTACTGTGTATTAGGATTTACTGAGATAGAGATGAGAAAGAAACAAAATAAAGCTCAATTGTCGCCACTCCAGGGGAGGCTGTCTCCAAGATGGCTAAGGTAGAGTCCAAGTTGGCATATGGATATAGGAGGTGGGCACTGCCATAATGGTTGGAATGTCAAGGGACATGACTGGATTGGAAAAATACCTTTGGAAGACAACAGCATGTGGATAGTATTTAAAGTCATTGGCTGAATAAATGCACATAGGGAATCCTTTCTTTTTAGAAAAAATATGAGTTTGTATTTTTTAACACCATAAACCCAGCTCTTTCCACAGTATAATGCCTCTCTACATTGGCAGAATATTCTGTACGTCGTAAATGAAACAACTGTGGTCTTTGCCTTCTAGGTACTCACAATCTAAAATAGACCCTGATGACATGTTCACGGGAGCTTCCATTTCCCATCTTGACCCTAAGCCTTCGTAGTAATAACTCATACTAGTATTACAGTCTGCAGGGATTTTCATATTCATTACCCATTTTTTTCTTTTTTCTCCTTGCAACAATCCTTGAAGTGGGAAGGTCATATACAATCTCTTGTTTGATGGACTGAGCAATTCTTTAAGCAAATATTCTTATACCTACTTTTAGCAGATGAGAATGTGGGCCCCAAAAGGTTAATTAAGCAACTTCTCAGCCAAGGTCACAAAAATAGTGAGTGCGATTGGCAGAGGGAAGATTCCTCTGACTCCACGGGTCCAGGGGATTTAGTTTTGGATGGATCTTTCCTGGACGTGTCTATCTTTCCATAGAAAGAGAGCAGCAATTGAGAGCAAGATTTCTAGCGTCTGTCAGAATTGGGTCAAATCCTTGCTCTCCACTTGCTAATTGGGTGACTTTGGAAGTAGCACAGCCTTCATAGCCTTGATTTCTTAATCCGTAGAATGGGGATACTAATGTCTACCTCTCAGGTTATTTTTAAATTCGTACATCCATCCATTTACCCAATCTTCCACTCACCAATGTATTCATTCATCCATCAAATATATAGTAAGCTCCTGCTATGTGCCAGGCACCATTTTAGGCATTGGGAATGCATCTGTGTAGAAAATAAAGCTGCTGTCTGGGACCTGCATCCTTTGGGATAAACAGTCAATGACTGATCAACAAGTTAATATAGACTAGAATGTAAGCAGTAACAAGACCTGTGGAGAAAGTACAGCAGTGTTGAGGATCATGAGAAGTCAGAGAAGGCTTCTCTGAGCAGAGACCTGGGCAGGATTACATGAGACACCGCACAAAATGTGTTTAGCATGGTGTTTGCCAAGTAATTCTGGAAAAAGAAGAGTGGAAAAGCAGATATGCCTAGTGCCCAGGATCACTTGCCCATTGCCCAGCCTAGAGAAAACCTCAGCTTTTGGAGTTAATTCATCCCACTGGCTAAGTTATGAGATAGTCTCTGTCTGTTTTAGCTGATGTCATTGAATATGTGATGAATCTAACTGCTGTTTTTCTGAATCTGTGCTCACCAAATATCTTCTAATCATGATTTAACTGCCCACGTAAGCCTGCCCACCTGGAGAGAATATTCTGATCATATAGACTGAATACTTTGCTTCACTTCTTAGCTATTTCTCATTATACGTTGATACAGAGGCATTCTAATTATGATTTGGTTTCCCATGTAGCTTGGCCACATGGAGTGAATATGCTCATCTCATGGACTTTGATTATTCCACTTCCTGTGACAGCTCTTGCTCATTATAAGCTAAGCAACTGGTGTTCTGACGGAACGCAGTCACCTCCTGAACTTAGGCAATGTTAGTGCCGGGCACATACTAGGCAATCAGTGAACGTTCACTGATTGATGGATTGAGACTTCTCCAGGCCCATGGCAAAATCTGACTTTCAAGGGTAAGTTTACCAGGAAGACGATGAGTGCTACCCTTTAGGGCCTCCCAGGAGCCGAGCTCCCAGTCTTTCCCAGGCGTCCACCCACTGTCACTGCACGTACTGAGCATGTGGGCTGATTTTTCTACAACAATCTTTTGAACTCCTGCTTCAACCTATTCCAGGGTTGAGAGGGAGAAATGGAAAATCAATTAGGGTGACAAGAGGGGAAGAACTCCCTACTCCAGGTGAGTCCAGGTGCCAGACAAATTCAAGAGCTGGGGTCCCAAATCCAGTTATATTCCTGGGAGCATGTTTCCCCTCACTGCCAGAGCCCTGGAAGGGCGGAGGGCAGGGGGCTGAGGGCAGGGGCAGGGTGATGGGACCCACTTAGCTCCTGTTGGTGGTAAGGCAGTACAGGGCCTCTAATCATAATGATACAGCAATATGATTCATTTATGATTCAGCAGGCACTGCATTTCACACTTGATACCTATCATTTCACTTAATTTTACTCACCCTGCAGGCCATTGCACATATCAGCTGGAAACCTCTCTTCCCTTGGATTCAAACCCATATTATTCAGAAATGTTTAATGAAGGTTTCTGGCTTTTTGGCTAAACAAACATCATGCATGAACCCATTGGCTTCTCTGTGAAATCCAGCCCAGCAGTTTCTCTCTCAGAGCTGCACGCCAAGAGATATCATCTTGTAACCTGTTAGGTATGTAGGAGTATCTTACTGTTTGTTAGCTGCTGATTCATTCCTCCTGTGGCTCGGTTTAAATAACACTTCTTGAGGAGATAACTTGAGGGTTGGCGGCTGATGGAGATTTCCATTCCTCTACTTTCCCACCTTACTCTCCTCCCATACTTACTACTAGTTGCTCAATCTATGAAGCCAAGCAGAATCTGGAAACTTCAACTCCACCCAGTCAGTAAGTTGAGAAAACTGAACAAATATAATTGAGACCCCATTATTAAAAATAAGATACCATGACTGTTTCCTTTCCTACTAGGTCATGTTGGCACTCTTTTTTTTCCCTTGAATTTTTAGTATCTCTGGTAAGCCCAAATACATAAGATTATATGTGAGGCATATTTATTATATAAAAATGAGTGTTTTTTCTTAACCCTCTGAGTAATTACATGTTTATTTGACTAAATTAAGGTCAAATTGAGGCCACAGTAGATCTCAAGTTCTTTTTCTCTGAAAAAAAGGAAGCTGTATTAGATTAGTGGTTTTCAATGTCTTTTAGGTGGTAGAGTGCCTTCGAGCCATGGTATGTTTTGTGGGATACCATGAAATATTAACACCAAAGCTAGACTTAAAATAGCCAAACATATAATTTTATGACATCCCAAATACTATCTCATATAAGATTCTAGTAGAAGCAAAAGTTAGCAGATATGGAGATGTAATTCATTCATTCATTCATCTGTCAAATAAGTGTTACTGAGCGCACAAATGGTCTCAAACTAGCCTGCATCAGATTCCCCTGGAGGGCCTATTAAACCTCAGCTTGCTGGGCCCTGGTCAGCATGGTAACAAATTCTCAGGTGATGCTGATGTTGTTGTTGCTGGTCTGGGGCCACACTTGGCCAACCACTGGCCTACTCTATTTTAGGCCAAGTATTGGCAAACTACAGCACATGGGTCAAATCTAGTCCTCCCTTCTTTTCATTAACTAAATTTTATTGGAAGACAACCACACTCATTTATTTACGTACTGTCTATAGCTGCCTTTGAGACGTAATGGCAGAGTCAAGTAGCTGGGACACAGACTATATGGCCTGCAAAGCCTAAAATACTTACTATCTGGCCCTTTACAGAAAAAGTCTGTTTTCTAGGTATCAAGATAAACTTATACAAAGGTACACATCGTTCTATCCTCATGGAGCTTACATTCTAACATGGCACTGAAAATTTTATGAGATTTAAAGGAAAAGTGTAGGAGAAAGTCTTAATCGAGGAATTCTACCTTCAGTTATTCATAACCTAGTTATTATTTCTTTCTTTCCTGTAAGGATCACTTCCCCATTCATATTTCTTGAATGCTAGCTCATGCTCCAATCTTTTTAAGTCTTCATGATTAAAATGCCCTCCAAACTGATCTTTTCCTCTCAGTACTTACTGCATATTCTAATTCTAGATAGCATTCCAGAATAAATATCTTACATGTAACTATTAAATGATATTTGTCGCCAGAATAAGATCTTGTTGTTCCAATTTTTCCACATTGTGACACCAAACTGCTACCACTGTTTTATCTACCCCCTGAGATTTCCCACAGTTGCACACCCTACAGTGACCTGCTCAGAAGTGGAGAGAGTAACGAGTTTTACCAGCAGGAGTGTCAAGGCAAGTATTCAGTGCTTTACCACAGGCTCTGCCACTGCCTGTTTTTCTCCCTGACCCAGGCAAGAGCCACTTCACTTGCTTAACTTTCCTGTCAGTCCCTGGAGGCAACTGAGCTTGCAAGCTCAAGTCTATATACTCTCCATTCAAGCCACACTTGTTCACTCACCATCTTCTAAATTACTTAATAGTTATGTTTTATTATTCATATTAGTTCTTTACTAGTTATTTACTGCTATTAGTTATTTATTACTAATGGCTAATGACAAATTATCCTAAAACTATGTGTCTTAAAGCAACAATAGATTGGCTTTTTATTTCGTATTTCCTGAGGAGCGGGATTTGGAGAGTGGCTTTACTAGGTAGCTTTTGCTCAGGGTCTTTCACGAGGTTACAGTTAAGATGTTGATCTGGATTACAGTTATCTGAAGGCTCAACCAGGTCTACAGGACCCGCCCCTGGCAGGTGGTTCACTCGACAGCTGGCAAGTTGGTGCTGGATGTTGACTGTAGACATCAGTTCCTCACCACACAGATCTCTCCTCCTCGTGTCATGGAGGGTAGCTTCTCACACATCAAGTGAGCCAAGAAAGCAAGGCAGAAGCCAAAGTGTTTTTCAATGTGTAGCCTCAGAAAATTTGTACTCCATCACTTCAGCAATATCCTGTTTGTTACACAGGTCAGTCCTAATCAAAGTGGAAGAGAAAGACACAGGAGTATGAATATCAGAGGGTGAGAATTATTGGGGTCCATCTTTGAACCTGGACACTATATAGTTTTAACTCTCTACTACTCCAGGCAGGGTCTTAGCCTTCACCATTTTCTCACTATCTGGAATATTCTCTTTTGTTTTTTTCACTTCCTGAATCTACCTATCTTTTAATACTCATCTTGGTCCCATCTTTCCTGTGTCAACTTCTCTGAATCCTGTAGCCGGAAGAAATTGCATCTTCCTTTGTTCTCCTGTGGCCTCATTATCCTTCTCACACATTTTAGCAGTTATTCATACACAGGAAATAATTCCTCTTTGCAAATGAAACAGTCCAAAGAGCTCAGCTCCTCCTGAGTGAGGAAATCCTTTAATATTACAACAAAAACCTGTGTGAGGCATTGAAAAAAATCCTTAATTAAAGATTGAATTGTATTATATTACATAATGTATTATTAGTAATATTAATATGGCATATTTGATATATTTAAGGGATCAGTATCTATCAGAGCAGCACTGCTCGAACTCAAACACTCATAGGAATCATGTAGGGATCTAGTTAAATGCAGACTGAGAACTCAGTAGGTATAGGGTGTGGTCTGAGAATCTGCCTTTCTAACAAGCTCCCAGCTGATGCTGATGCCACTGATCCATGGAACACAGTTTGAGTAGCAAGATACCAGAATATGGGCATAAAACAGAATATGAATTAAAAATAGATTGAAAAAGAGAAGTAGTGAAGAGAATCAGTGCTGTGTTCAATCACTAGAATTGGCAAGGCACAGATATTTGGAATCACCGATCACTCAAGTATTTCTTTATTGTTCTGTTGTACTGTCCATTATTTTGATATGTACAGATATGTCTTACCTCTTCCAGTCCTGATTATAGGTTCTTTTGGATCAAGTACATTCATGTCACCGATAGAATTGAAGCATAGTTCCTCTTCCTGAGTAGGGCCTCAATAAATGTCTACCCCTTGATTGCCCTGCTGCTAATTCTCAGCCAGCTCTTCATCAATTCTCCTCATTACCTCTTAAGACTTTTCTCTTTCCCAAATATTTCTGTTTTCAGTGTAGGAGCCTCAAAATGCCTTTCCACTATAAATATGAATTTATTTGTTTTGTTTATAATTCTTTATAATACATACAATTCCTCATAATAAAATAAAACACTAACTGGTAGTTCTAATACCTAATATGTTAAATTAATGTAATCAAATTAATAGAAATTAATATGGCAAATTAATGGAAAAAGGTCTGATGCACAGTCACACCCCAGATTAATTAACAGAATCTTTGAAGGTGGGCCCAGCTATAGGTAATTTTTTTTTTTTAAGATTTTATTTTTTTCCTTTTTCTCCCCAAAGCCCCCCGGTACATAGTTGTATATTCTTCATTGTGGGTTTTATATTCTTCGTTGTGGGTCCTTCTAGTTGTGGCATGTGGGACGCTGCCTCAGCATGGTTTGACGAGCAGTGCCATGTCCGCGCCCAGGATTCGAACCAATGAAACACTGGGCCGCTTGCAGCGGAGCGCGCGAACTTAACCACTTGGCCATGGGGCCAGCCCCTATAGGTAATTTTTAAAGCTCCTTGAGTGATTCCACTATGAAATAAAAGTTGAGGGCCACTAGTTTAATTCATATCCTACTAGATTTTAAGATAAAACAATTACACTTTTATTACTGTGCCCCAAAGCATATTTTTTACAATATTTACTTTGGAAATACTGATGAAGATCAGTTCAGAGAAAAATTTTCACTTTTTTTTTCTTACAGGGTGTAATTGTATCAATTTATGAATAAATATAGACAAGCTATGGTAATTTTTGTAGTCCTAGAACAATCTAACTTCTTAAATGAATATGGTTTCTTAATCAGACAGAACTTATTGATGTGGGTTGTACTTTTTTTTTTAACAGACGCGTCAGATCATTTTGCTAAATTATTCTAGCCATTTTAAAAACATGAAGGCATTTTGCAAATATTTTGTATCTGCTAGTCAAAATCAGTCTCATTTTTAAATAGGACATTGTTAAATGCCTACCTCATAAATGTTAGTGTCATAAAAAGATCTCTGTGTCATTTAGGAGTATTTTACTCAGAGGAAAATAATGTCACTTATTTTGCTTACTCAATGTCAGAAACAGCAAAAGGTGAAATAAAGACAGCCAAGTACAGTTAATAGAGCCCCGAATATAGAGTCAGAATTCTTGGCATCTCCTTGAAGCTCTGCCTCTTACTAGCTGTGTGACTCTTGACAAATCTTTTAACTTCTGATGGTCTTCAGTATTTTATTTGTGCAATGAAGGAGTTGAAATAGAGGGCATATTAGATTCTTGCAGCTGGAAAGGGGTAAGGACAGAGTAATGTGCCTTGAGTGCTTCTAGGTCAGGTATTTTGTGAAGTGATTTGAAATAATTCTCATGGAACTCTCAAAAATGCAATGACTCTATAGGTGAATTTTCAAGTGGACAGACACAAAAGTCACTAGATTGTTAAATTAAGCCCATAAAAGATCAGATAACATAAAATAAAAAGACATTAATTGCTTTGACTCTGATTCTCTCATAGAAAGGGAATTTTATACATCATTAATTCCCCCCCCCCCCACTTCGTTTTGCAGATGAGGAAACTGAAGCCCAGAAAGCTCGAGTGACTTATGATTACTGACACATGAAATAGCGCACTGGCAGATAATGAGAATTTGTCCATTTTAAAAGTACAATCTTTTACTTCAACCAAAAGCTTTGTCAGCATCATAATTCAGCATTTTATTCTACACTGAGAAGGAAGTGGCTTTAAGATTTATATTCATGGTAATTCCAAATTTCTGAAGCTGGCATCTCAGGAAGGTTTTCACAAGTGGCTTCAAATGTGATACCTGGGTCCTAATGTTACAAATCCAGATTGGCATGCCAAATGCTGCCATCATTGGGGCCATCTAACTTGAAGGCCTTTCTGGATAAATATTTTTTGTAGCTGGATTCACAAAGGTTGTTACCCCACCACGGAAAAAGACATGGTCCTTCCACTGCCCTGAGAGTCACAGATAGTAAATTAAATAGTAACATAGTAATGTCATACATATTCATACATACATATAGTCATACATAGTAAATTACAGAGAAACATCACTGGTTCCATGTACTCACCTGATCCTTGATGAAGGAATTGAGTATGAAGGCCTAAAACAGTCCTTCTCAAAGATGGGCCCAGGGAGCAATTAATTCAACATCATTTCACCAGGGGGAGTGAAGCTATGCCCAGGTGAGATATGTATCTCAAGTCCTGATAACTTATACCAAATGACTATGCTATCATCCTCTTAATCAACAAAATCAACAATTAATTATTATTCCTCTTCCATATGCCAGGCACTTGTTAGGCCCTGAGGATATGGTGATGAACAAAACTGTCCATGCCACCAAGGAGTTTATATTCTAGTGGGAAGATAAAGATACCAAAACATGTTTACGAAACAAAACAAAAAGTAAGATCACACTATGTACTGATTAGTGTGATCAGGAGAACAGAAACAAATGTGACAGAGAAGAGTAATATGAAATATGAAGAGTAAGGGCTGGAGTCTGTGGGAGGCCATGGAGCTCTTCTGTTAGTCAGTGACGTTGAAACTTAGATTTGAATGGTGAAAGGGAAGCAGTGTCAGAAAGGTGTGGGGGAAAAGTGTTTCAAGCAGATGGAGCAGAAAATGCAATGGTCTTCAGACGAGAATGAGGAGCTTAGCATTTCTGCAAGAAAACAAGTTTTAATAGTGATGGGCCTTTGAAATCTTTATTTCACCCATACGTTTACTCACTTATTTGTTACTTATTCATCAAAATATGTATTGAAGGCTTAATACATATCATGTACTATTCCAGACATAGTTCCCTGGCCTTGTGATGTTTATGTTCTCATGGGGAAATAGACAATAAATAGTAGATAATAATAAGCAAATTTTATAATATATTAGAAGATAAGAGCTTTGAAAAAAGCAACAGTAGTATAAGGAGGACCAGGAGTATGAGGATAGAGTGGTCAGGGAGGGCTTCATTGAGAAGGTGAGATGTGAGCCAAGACTTGAAGCACATGAGGGAAGCAGCCATGCAGTTATGTGGGAAAGAGCATTCTGGGAAGTGGGAACAGCCAACACAAAGGCATGTTGGAGAAACAGCAAGGAAGCCAGTGTGGCTGAAGCAGAATGAGTAGAAAAACAGTGGGAGACACGATCGGAGAGGTGATGGCAGCCTGACCATATACAATAATGCTGGGACTTTGGCTTTTCCTCTGAGAGAAATGGGTAGGCATTGTAGGGTCTCTGCTGTCATTCTAAGGTCAGTGTAGACATAGAAACCAAGGAATTCCATTCTAAATAACAGGAAAATCACCTAGGAAGGACGGGCTTCCCATGAAGTGGTGAGACCATGCGAGGGGGTTCCACCACGTCACTCCACAGTGGTCCTGTGGATGGTGGCAAGGAGGAAGAGCAGGCTGGCTCTTGTAGGTGCCTGTTATTTAAGAAGTGAATAGCTTTGCTTCCTCTGGAAAATATTTTTTATTATTTTTTAATCTAGGAGCTATTTTGCCTTCCTAAAATCACAATAACAAGCCATTCCCTAGAATTAAAATATAAGCACACACCCAAAGCCATATAAAAAAGAAAAGTACCTGAGGCAGTCCATAAAACTTTAAGTTTCAGTCGAGTACTAATTTAATCAGGGAAACTACAGCATTTTTGCTGTCTTCATTAAGCATGTTATATGGTCTCTGAGAATCTGACTGTCTGCATCCAAAAGGGAAGTTATATTCCCCTTTTATCTCTAGCAGATGTGGGCATCAAATGTTTATGGACATGAAAACGTCTTTCCATTAAAGGAAGCTCTGTTAAGTAGCAGGATTTTCTTTTATTATGTTGTTTTATGCACAAAACATTTCTTTTGAAATCACGGAGGCCACATAAACATTAAAGAAGCAATGTAGTATTTTCGTAACACATGTTTGTCTGTCGCCGCTGTTTTTGGGAGAATTTGTCCCGCAGTGATCTTTGGGGTAGTGGTTTCTAAGTAGTCGCCAGTCTTGACTTTCTAGAGACCTCAAGGACAGTGATGCATCAACCCATGGAGACTGCTTTTGGGGATCTAGCTTTTTGCTAACACACAAGCAAAGTTTTCTTGTCCTGAAGTTATTTTTCATCCTTGTCACTTCCTTCTACATTCCTTTGTAGAAACAGAATTAAATTGTATTGGGAATAAAAAGGAGGAAAAATAATTCATTCATATTTTATTGTTTTAATATCTTACATTAGTTATCACCAGTGATTTGTGTTTGCTAATCCTTTGTCCTTCTGTTTTGTCTTCTCCATGTGTATTAGGGGTCTTGAATGAGGATAATCAGTAAACAGGTTTTCAGGGGAGAATGTGTTTTGGGGAAATATAGGATGAGGTGAATGAAGGTTTATTTTTCTCATTGATCTTTCACTTTGCTTTCCAAAGCAGGGGACAATGATTGCATGCTTCTGATCAGTTACAGGGCGTGGAGGTAATGTTCAGTAGTTATATGTTATATATTATCTATTAATTGCTAAAATAAATGGGAAAGCATAAAAGCTGCTTGGTGTAGATGGAAAGCTCTGGACATTTGACAATGTTGCACTTCTCAGTATATTGAGAATCTTTTTTTTTTCTCCATAGACTCACCCAGCCTTGACTGTCATGTTAGCTGTTTTCATTTCTCCCTGCTTGGCACTGAGCAGCTGCCAGCCCTCCTGGGGAGAAAGAGCCTCCATTTGCTCTGTGCTCCTTCCTGGGGGTAGTGATGGCCTGCACGTTCCATTGTGACTGCAGTAGGCACCCCAGCTCAGGGAAATTGAGCGTGTTCTCCCTTACCATTACATTTCACTTCTGTGCTTTGATTTCAGAGAATTTTTTAAAAAGGGAGATATCAGAATGTCTATTCTCAGATGCTGGTATACACATTCCTACTGGCATATACTTTGAATCCATTCCTGACAACTAGCTCAGATCAGTCCCTGCTTTAGGGTAATGTTGTTGCTTGAGGTTTCTTAGGCAAAAACCATGAAGTTTCCCATTTTGCTGAATCCCTATGTGTTACTGATTAAGAGAGAATAACTGTGACGAGGTGGCCATCTGACAACATTTCCTAGATACTGCTAGCATTATGTTCCCCCAGGGTCCCTGGGTTTCAAGCATTTGATTTGGATTTTCCCTACTCTTTTGCTACGCATGACTAAAAAACTGTCACTTTCTTCAATGACTCCTGGTTATCCCCCTTGAAAAAGGAGGCAAAACAAGTATATTCCCTGAGAATAACTCAGCCCCATTCTTTGAGGATGTCACCTTCTAATTTAAAGTGAACTGGGACAGCTAATGTTGCTTCTAACACATGTGCTTGTTTAAGGATATGGAACAGTCATCTGCAAACTTTTTCTTGAAAAGGCTAGAAAGTAAATATTTTAACCTTTGCAGGTCATATAGTGTCTGTCACAGCTGCTCAACTCTGCTTTGTACTGTAAAAGCAGCCATAGAAGATATGTAAATAAGCATGGCTGTATTCCAATAAAACTTTATTCATAAAAACAGATGGTGGACTGCAGTTGGCCAACAGGCAATAGTTTGCTGACCCTTGTTACAGAAGATGATTCTTGGAACTGCTGGCATAGCTGGTTTCCGTCTGTTCTTACTCGATTAAGAAGATGTTGCCAAGGGTCCTAGCAGCAACCTCTCTTCCACAAGTGATTTCTACTGATCTAATTACACATCTTGTTTTCACTCTTTTTGCTCCATACCCATTACCAACAGAGTAGGCAAGAGCCAGGGAAGCTGTTGTTAAAAACTGGAAGATCCAGAAGCCCAAACTCTCTATACTGTGGCTTTATTTTGTCAACCAAGCTTGGAAGGGCAGCTCTTATTTTGGCTTCCAGTCCCTGTCTCTATTGCCAGCTTCCTCTGTTTCAATCCTGGCAGGATGAGATCCTACAATCTCCTAACCTCGAATTAACAGCATCAATAGCCCGGGTAATAGGAACACCATCCATGTGCTAGCCCTTGATAATGCAGAAAGCTTTCCATGTGCCTTACCGGATGTGATTATGGCCCAATCATTTGAGGCCCTTTTATTATTATTATTATTATTATTATTTACTGTTTTTACTAAAAAGTAAACAGCCCTGGAGAAGTTGAGAGACTTGCCCAAGATTCTGCATCAAATATGCTGTGGATCTAGGTTTCACCTTCATGTGTCCTGAGTCTGAGTCCTAGGTTCTGTCCTCTATCTGGCACTCTTCCTCAGTCCTGATTCACTGAGGGTCTGGCTTTCACACTCCTGTTTCACGTCTTTTCTCAGATTGATTATCAATACTGTGAGATGCCAGACAACATTCTCTGGAGAGAAGAGGAGGGCTATAGAAGACCATCCAGGCTGAGAATGTTTTAAAATATCTGGTACTGACCACCAAGAACAATGGTAGTGGGAGACGAGTCTTTGGTTAAGAATTTTCCAAGATATAGAGTCTGTCTTTTCTCTTAGAGTTAAGAGACCAATGCTATTCACGGATGCCCTTATCAGCTTTAGTTCCCAGTGCTCTTGTAAAATGGCTGACTCTTCACACTTTATGAACCAGGGGACTGGGCTGCGGGAGGGTCTGGTCTGGTCAAGGGTAGATTGTATGAGACTAACGACCGAAGTGTGATGGTCTTATCTAAGCAGTGCGAGAAGGCAAACACAGAAGTAAATGGTAATGTTGAAAACTCATAATCCACGAAACCCAGGAGGCTAGGAGGGAAGGCTGAAGAAGGTCCAAGCAGGTGATGAAGTTGGGCTATGGAGCCAGGAGTCACGTGCTAGTACACACACATGTGGTATAAATGAAGATAGAAGTGGTGAAAGTGGTGACATATAACCATGTGCCACGAGGGTATTCCACCTTTCCTAAATTAATGTATTGACTAGACACATTAAAAAGAAACAGCCAAACAAACCAAACAAAATCCAGTCATCCTAGGCCAGCTGATCATCTGCTTAGCTCTGTAGCAGGGAGCCAAACAGAGGAGAAGTGAGACTCGACTTACGTAAATTTGTAAGGATTCTCTTTTCTTCTTCCTCTGTTGTCTGAAGTAGAGAAGTTCATCAGAAAGTCTTTGCTCCCCTAAGATGTCCTTGGCTTCCGCCACTTACTGTTCCTTACACAATTATCTTAAATCCTCTGCTAGACGACGCTTGAGCCACCTTCTTCCAACAGCTACTTCTTTATATCTAAAGTAGAAAGATATTTGAAGAAAAGAGAAATAAGTAGCCAAAAGCCAAAGATGCTTAAGAAACCAAGCATAGGCGCTTTCCTGTTAAAAAGCAATGTCTAAGGGGGAAGAAAAGAAACAAATAAACCAGATGATTTCGAAGTGAGATGTAGAGATTTCAGGCCTGATTCAGTTCTTAACACAACCTCCATGATGAATCACTTACGCTGTATCAAACACTGGTGTATTCCTATGAAATCCCAATAAAATGCCTGGAGGAAAAACCCCGAATCTTTGTACAAATATGTGAGATACACTTTACTTTTTACTAATAAATATGCATATATAAATTTGTATATTTATATAATATGTATGTGTGTATCTATTATGTATAAGTGTATAATGTGTGTGGATATACACATATATATCTTGTTTAAATTATCTGTGTGTGTATATATACTCCAGAATTTTTAAATTTAAAACTCCCAAATTTTTTCAATTAAATGCTCATGAATTTTAAAGAGAATAAGAAGTCTTCTGGTGAATTTGATTTCTACCCTACTCAATGATATATTGTTATTGTAATTATATACACATTGTTATACTGTTATAGGAAAATACCTTTTAAGGTACTGTTTAGGAAACAATGTGAAGAGTTTACAGATTTATATTAGAAATTAGTTACTTTGGCTTCTTTGCTGGAATTTAATTTTATGTATAAAATGCTATTCTGTTCAATTATTTTATAATGATGAGAAAAGCAAGTCCACTTTGAATTATCTTTATTTTGTAGTGTTTTTTTTTTTTTTTTAATTTCCTATCAAGAATATTCTAGGACGCAAAAGAATTTGCTTCTCCCTGTTTCTTGCATATGGGGTTTTCTAGCCAGCATCTTAAGCTGAATTGAATTAAGAATGAAGCCAAAGTGAAAATTAACTTTGTCTCTTAATTTTTTTTTTTATCTGTGGCTCCTATAATGTTGCATTCTAGGTAAGTAACTAGAATATTCTTTCTAACTCCTTGTCATTAATGGTTTACCCACTTGGAAACCCAAACTTGTCAGGATAGGCCCTTAGTTGATACTAAATTTATCTTAATTTTTTGAAGGTCCATGATACCTCTAATATTCCAACTTTATTTTCAATTTATTTAAACTAAAAAAAACCAAAATTCACCCATTTCCTCCCCCCCTCTGGCAGCCACCAATTTGTTCCCTGCGTCTGTGAACTTTTTATATATATATATATATATATGAGATTCCACACATAGGAAAGATCATATGGTATTTGTCTTTCTCTGACTTATTTCACTTAGCATTATGCCCACAAAGTTCATCCACGTTGTCACATATATATCCACCACAGTTTCTTTCGCCATTCATCCGTCGATGGACACTTAGGTTGTTTCCATATCTTGGCTATTGTGACTAATGCTGCAGTGAACATGAAGATAAATGTATCTTTTCAAATTAGTCTTTTTGTTTTCTTCAGATAAACACCCAGAAGTGAAATTGCTGGATCAGATGATGGTTCTACTTTTAATTTTTTGAGGAACCTCTATACTGCTTTCCATAGTGGCTGCACCAATTTACATTCCCACCAACAATACACAAAGGTTCTCTTTTCGCCACATCCTCGCTAGCGTTAGTTATTTCTAGTGCTTTTTGATAGCCATTCTAACTGATGTGAGGTGATATCTCACTGTGGTTTTGATTCGCATCTCTCTGATGATTAATGATGTTGAGCATCTTTTCATGTACCTGTTGGCCATCTGTATGTCTTCTTTGGGAAAATGTCTATTCAGATTTTCTTCTCATTTTCTTAATCAGATTGTTTGGTTTTTTGCTATTGAGTTGTATGAGTTCTTTATATATAGTTGCTAATATATATTAGCATGATTTTTAAAAATAAATTTGGGGACAACTCTTGAGCATTGTTTAAAAATGTGATCTATGGGGCCAGCCGGTGGCATAGCAGTTAAGTTCGTGTGCTCCGTTTCGGTGGCACGGGGTTCACTGATTGGGATCCTGGGTGTGGACCTACACAACGCTTATCAAACAATGCTGTGGCAGGCATCCCACATATAAAGTAGAGGAAGATGGTCACAGATGTTAGCTCAGGGCCAATCTTCCTCAGGAAAAAGAGGAGGATTGGTGGTAGATGTTAGCTCAGGGTTAATCTTCCTCAAAAAAAAAAAAATGTGATGGAGTGCTGTGTAAGTTTTGTGGACAAATATGTACATCAAGAGTCAGCTCTGCCAAAGAAAACAGTATTTCTCTTGGTCAACTAAGGCCATTCTGAACTTACCTTGGGAGGTTTTCTTTTTATTCTTTCCTAATTAAAAATGTAAACACATTAAGGCAAAATAAAAATCAACACAGCTTACAATATTAAAATGTACATCGTATTATACATATATAAATTTATAATAATTTTATTGATTTTACAGCATAATAAGATAAAATTAGTCAGGAGTCCATCTCTACCAAATTTTAGTCATTTAGAAAGCGACTAGACAGTGTTCGGTGTTTTTCGTCTATGAGATAAAGTTTGTTAGCAAACCAAAAAGTATTGCAATAGACATTTTGAGTATATTTTGTTAGCTTAATACCACTCTATCAGCACTTCATCTAGAGACACTTGTTAATTTTATGTAGTATATATCTTAATTAAATAATGTTGATAATAGGTGCCGTTTATTGAGAACTTATTCTGATCGTTGGCCCTAAACTAAGGGCTTGATGGTTTTGCTCATGTTCTAGTTGTTTAGCTGTCACAATCTTAGGAGACAGATCGTTTTATCACCTCCATTTTATAGATAAATGATTAAAGATTGTTGCTCTGCCTCATTCAAGTTCACCATGCATGCAGCAATAAACAATTTCATTAAGATTATGAAACATTTTTAAAAATACTACTCTATACAGTATGTTGCCATTTTTACTCCAGATTATGCAAAGTGTTACAGCATTTTACATTTTCATAACACAGAAGATAAATAAAACTATGAAATTAGTTGTCTTCCTTCTTTACAAATACTGTGCGAGAGAAGGTCATCTGCTAATTCTCTTTCAACCAGCCCGTAGGAGTGACTACCATTAAAAAAATAAATATCTAAAAAGTTGCCCCAAACATCTGCTCAAAAAAATGCTTTCTGATCAACTGATTTCAATAATGTTATTTTGCAGTTAAAAGGTTTCTTTTCCAAACTATTAAAGCAAGAATCTCTCCTACGGATAGTTTCATTCTATAGCAGATGTCTCATTCTCCGGATATATGAATATTTTAGCCAGTTTAAACTGTTTAAAATATGGCTCATTCTAGATATGTGCTCACATTTTGATTACAACCAAATGTTCCAGACTCATCCCTATATTTCACAGACTGACTTGGAAGGGCGCCAGCAGACCCAGCTGGGAAGCCTCTGGAGACCATTTTAAAGGGTTAATTCTCAGGAGGTCAGCAGAGAGTGCTGCCTTTGTACTCAAGATTGAGTTTTTAAAGATCCGCAAGCTTTATACTTTACCACCAATTCTATTGGTGGTGTTATAAAAACTTGATTTTTGTTAAGTCGCCTTTTTTTTTTCTCTCTCATCACAGGATGGCTTTACTTTTAACGAGAAACAACAGAGAAATAGGAAAGAATAAAATCTAATAGTGAAAACTATCAACAGGCTTTTTTTTTGAGCACCACTTCTTCAGGACTTATCCCTTGTAACAGGCTCTACCTGAAAAGAAGGAGGAAAAAGAAACTTTACATGATTAGGAAAGGAGAGGAATTGAAGATACTGAAAGGTGCAATAGGAAATGAAAATATAGCGACAGAAAAAGAAAAGTAATTCTCTCTTGGCCAAAACATCATTTTCCGTGACCTGTTCACACTGACTTTTTCTTGTGGACGTTTATTGCTTCCTCAAATCCCATTCTGTTGGTAAAAGAGTATTACTATGATCAGCTGTGAACGAGCACATACTGAGAAGACCACCTCTTAGTTGTAACTGTTTCTTTCTTAGTTAAATACTAAATGTATCCCCTGAAATAATTACAGTCGTTTTTAATTTGTCTCTTTAGTTTTAGGGGAAAAAGTGAAGAAAAAAAAGAGTGATTTCTTCTCTAAGAAGGCTAGGCCTAATAACTAGAGTTGTAATTTCTTTTTTCAATCAATTTTCTCGTTTTCTCCTAAATTAAAAAATAAGCTGAGGCCAGCAAAAGGCCATAATTGGGTCACTAATTAAATGTCAGATATCTGTTTGCTTTGTAGAGTTGAGTGCTAACTAGTAGAAGAAAGTAAAGTCATTAACTGTTATTTGTGACAATGTATATGGAAGAGGTGAGTGATAACGCTGATATGTTCGCTGCTGGATAGAACTATTTATTTATGTAACCCTATGATTCATGGAGATAAGTGATTGGGAAAGGATAAAATATTAAACAGATTGTGCTAGAAGTTTTGCTTCCATATGTCTAAATCCTTCAGATACGTATTGACACTACCGTGTGGATTAAAGAACAAAAGAGGTGTGAGCACTCAGCCTGCATCTAGACACCTGAGACATGAAGATGTACTGCAAGGAAGAGCTTAGAACGAGTGGCCCATGAGCTAGAAGGAGAAACTAGATAAGGTGACATGGTTTGTCATTAGAGCCTGAGGATCGACCACTGCAGTAGGTCAATGGAGGATGGTAGTTTTGGCGGAGTCGTAGGAAGGGAAGTCTGATTTGAGTGGATTCCAGAGAGATTTGGAGGAGAAGAACTGGAAGCAACAAGTACAGGCAACTCTTTCAAAGGGCTCTGCTCTAAAGAGGTGTAAAGCAATGGGGCGAGAGCCGGCAGGGAAAATGGGGTCAACAAGAGAGTTTGGATGTAGCGAGGAAGACAATAGGTAAAAGGAAGGCTTTGACGCGGTGAACTGGAAGTCTCCGAATAACATGATAATGTCTGAGTTTTCCTTTCGCTTTCTTCTTTCCTTTCTTTTCGCACATGAGCAAGTTATTCTTTAATCTCATTTCCTCATGTCAAAATACGTCTTAATTTCTACCAAAAGCATTGGCTCCTGACTGTAGATCAGTTAAGACAGCAATGAGTTTTGTGTCTATTGCATTTCTTCATTATGCTGCATTTATACCAACAAGTAATACCAAGGGCATGGAAATCTTTTGGGTTTCAGGAAAATATAGTATTTGTTCCAAGAGCTACAACCCAAGCCCTGCTCACCAAGCCCTGTGCTCATGACAGGAGTGTCTTTGTCTAGTTCTCACCAAGGCATCTTAGGACTGGGTGGACCAGCAAATCTTCCTCCTCAAACCTGGGTCTCATTCTCTAATCCCCAGAGGGAGGAGGCAGGAAGTGTTCTCTTTCAGCTGTTGTTTCGGGAGTCCATGGATATCTTCAGGCATCTCCATCTTAGATCCATGACTTTTATGGGGAAAATTATACCCCAAAACTGTATGACAGGATGATAGTAAATCTAGTGAGAACATGTATGAGGAGAACTGAAATCTCTCCTTCCATTTTCCACGTGACCTTGGATAACGTTCTTGGTTATCACCTGTCAACTCAGATGTGGAGATGGTGGTATTAGCCGCCATTCAAAGCGCAATCTGCACATTAAAGGTTCTCATTTTCTTTCTTCAAACCAGCATCAATGCTGATTATTAAAGAATTTTATAATCCTAACTGGTCTGAATTTTCTTCAATGCAGCCCTTCAAATTATCCCTCTGCAGTGATGAATCTTTCCCAAAGCATTTAATTCTGCACACAAAGAGAAATATCACTGCTTATTCATGAATGCTACTGAACAAAAACTATATTTATTTCATGTTCAGGCTGTAAATATCAGAAATTTATGGATGATGGTTTCTTAAGAAATAAACACTATAGGCTCTGAAATGACTGGCAGTTCTATTATAAGGGATTTTGAACAAGATTTGAGGCAGAGGCTCCTGGAGAAGAATTTACGTGCTTTGCCAACTGTAAAGAGGTTCTGCGGTGAAATATTAAAATGTGCTTGTTCCAATATGCCGTGATAGTTAGGACTGAACTCTGAAGTTTTGCTGTCTGTAAAATAAGCATCTTTGGAGTCATCTATTCGGTGATTAGCTTTTATATTTTTTCCTAATTAAGAAAATCCATCCAATCAGCTCTCCCACACAGTCTTCTGAAAGCCAGTTTTGAATTTCAAAAGTGAAAGTGATCAATTTCAGCCAAGCTTCAATGAAATAATCCAGTTAATAAATTAAACATAATCACCAAAAAATAAATTTTGGTTTGCTTGAACATTTATAAAGTGCTGATTTCTTTGCCAGTTGAACAAACATTTGTCTATGTATTTTGCCAAATTTCATTTTTGAAATTCTGTACATCACCTTGCTACCTCCCTTTTCTTCCCTCTCCCTTGCATTAATTACAAACGGCTCTGACCCGGGGTTTCATCGGTAGATCCAACTGAGCAGTGCACCCTTGTATTCGACACATTGGCTGATTAAAAAATCGACGCATCATTAGAGATGCAATTTGTGTTTTGATTAATGTTCCAGTCATAGCTTTGCTGTCCTAGAACTGGCTGGATTAATCAACTCTCTTTAGTTTGGATCACTGTGGACCGTGGGCAGTGAGAAATATGTCTGCCTGAGTCTTCGCTGACAGATCCCTCTCCTTATTTATTATACCCTTTGTTCATCAAAGAGACAAAAAGCCTGGCAAGTCCTAATTAATGCCTGTTATAAAGGGATGATTAAGACATTGTATAAAGCTATGTCTTCTGGTTTACCTTCCCTAAAATGTAAATGTAATTAAGCGAGAGGCTTTCCACAGCAGAGCGAGTGCAGCAGTCAAAACCAGCCTGGTTCATTGCTTAGTTTTTTTCTTCTCTAGAGCAGTGGTGCCGAAGTTGTATGTTTCCTTTCTCAGTGTTGATTCTCTCCACTGAGCTTTGGTCAGATGTTAAGGGGAAAAGTAAAGCATTTCCAAAATGTTTTTAAAACCTCAAAATCCATCCATATAAAAACCTTTGGCTAATCTATGTTATGCCTTGTAACCTACACGTGTGCTAGCAGATTCCTTTGTAGAGACCTTAATCAACTTGCCATGAGCAGAGTGGCATCTTTAAATGCACATTCTTGGTGTTGGCTTGTAGATATGCTTTCAGTGGGCCATTGCAGTGATCTGCATGTCTAGAAGCTTGTAACACGTGAACATATACAGGCAAGCTTTTGCTTTAAAAGTAATAGGCTTGTCATTCATACACCTCATCGAATGGTATAGGAATGATCTTGCAAATGCAAGTTTGCCAAAATCTGTTAAGTGATCATTTTGCTAAAAGACCAATTTCTGAGCATATTTATAGTTTCACCCTTCACCCTGCCTTGGCCTTTGTTGTTTTTAAATAAATGTATTTTTACTATAAATTAATACACATTGTTATAGACAATTTATAAAATATGATAAAGTAGAAAACAGCATCCATATTTCCACAATCTGAAGAAAACTACCATTAACATTTTGATGTATCTTTGTAGATTTTTCTTTACTATATTAATATAATTACTCATTTTTATTTGTTTTTATTACAAAATTAAAATTATTTTTATAACACATTTTAAGGGTATTTTGTGTTACCTGGTTTATTCCCTCTCATTGTGTGTATGGTTTGTGTGACATATCAGAAGAGTACCTAAAATACATCTGAACAGGTCCAAGAATAATTATAAAGTAAATACACCTTATAACTATCATCCTTGTCAAGAATAGCCAGCAACTCAGAAGCCGCTGATTGCATCCTATCTTTCTCCCCTGAGAGTAACCACTCTCTTGACTTTTGTGATAATAATTTCCTACAGATGCATCTCTAAAAATATAACTACTTTTCTTGGTTTTGAACCTTATATAAATGGATCATATTGTGTGTATTCTTTTCCAAATTGTTCCTCTTGTCAAATCTATATTTGTGAGATTCATTCAGGTTGTTGAATCACCTGTAGTTAGTTTATCTTTAATATTGTATAGTATTTCATTGAATAAATTTGCCATAATTTACATATTCATCTTACTCTTAATGGGTATATGGGATAATTACAGTTTAGGGCTCTTGTAATGATGTTGTAAATAATTTTGGACGTATCTCCTGGGGAAGATGTGCAAATTTTCCCCGTGTGTGAATACCTATGAGCGGAATTGCTGGGGCAAAGACATCTTAAATTTCACCAGATTATGTCAAACTGTTTTCCAGAGAGGTTGTGCCAGTAACTACATCCTCACCAATATTTGCTAATATCAAAGATTAAAAAATGTTTTTAGAACCTAATGGGTTTGTAATTTGGTTTTCAAAATATTATTAGCTTGCAGTTCTCTAATTACTGAGGAGTTTGAACATATTTCTAAATCACATTATATTAGTCACTTGGATTTCCTTCTTGTGAAGTATTTCTTCAGAACTTTTATCCATTTTTTCCCCACTGTGCTTACTGTATTTTTCATATTGATTTGTAGAAGTTCTTTATTTAGTCTGAATACTAGTCCCGTACCAGATATATGAGTTGGAAATATCTTTTCCAGTTCTGTGACATGTCTTTTTACTCTCTTCATGGTATTTTTTGATGAAATGAATTTATTAATTTTAGTGAAGTTTAATTAATCAACCTATGTCTTTATGGTTTGTGCTTTTAATATTCTACTTAAGAAAATCTCCTTACTCAAAGGTCATAAAGAGATCATCCTACGCCATTTCTCTAAAAACTTTATAGTTTTGCCTTTCATGTTTATATCTTCAGTAGGTCTGGTATTGTCAAGTATGAGCTAGAGATATAATTTCATTTACATTCTAGGTGGATATCTAATTGCCTCATTGAAACTTACTAAGAAGTCTATTCTTACCCCTTGCCACCTTTGTTATGTATCAGGTGTCTGTATATGTGTAGGTCTGATGCTAGGATCTTTATTTGAATCCTTATGTCAACATCTCTTTGTCACTGATTTTCACCTGTGAAGTACAGGTTTTCTCTCAAATGCAGCTTACTGTCTTTTTTTCATTTTGGAGTTTGCTCCAGCCCTGGCCCTGCCCTTGCCAGCAAAACAATAGTGGCAAATTATCTTAAAACTGGTTTACTGCTCTTGTCTAGCACTCTCCAAGACATGAATAAAGGCATTGGCAAAATAAAAATTTCTTATTAAATTGTTGAACTAATTGTTGGGCAAATTGGTCCTTGGGTGGACTGAATTTCAGTGAATTGGAGTCTTCCTCTCCCAGGCTTCCATTGGCCTCGGCCCTCCTGCCTTTGTTCCTAATGTGATGCCTGGGCATGAGGATTTCTTTGCTATCAGCTTGACAAGGGCACTGACCCACACAATGGACCTGTGAGTAACTTGTCCTCATATACATACTTTCAATGAATGCATTTGAGCTATTGAGGCATGTGGCTACTTAGTTCAAAAATAAGACTCTCTGAACTCTCTTAACTTTAAGGGCTATATCTCCTAATATGTAACTGAAAATAAAGTGTAAAACTGAGAAAACTTGATTGATGTAACCTTACAATCCATAATTCAGATCATGTGATTTAGGGAAATAGCAAGAGAGAATCAAAACCAACCACTAGAATGAAAGTTACTTGAGGGCATCTCAAGTTCACAACAGCATTCACAATGTCTAGAGCAATGTCTGGCACAATAGAGGCTCAGTTTTACAAAGCATGTCCTTATTCAGATTTCTAGACAGGGCTCTTCTGTTCAAAAAGATGTCTTCTGAATGAGTCTAGTGTCTAGCAAGTTCAGAAGAGAGTAGCAGATTGTCACTTTCTTTTCCTGCCTGCAGGGCATAACTGATAAGAAAAGTAAAGAAAGTCTCGAAAGAGACTAGAACCTAAGTCATTGCTTTCCATCCCCTTTTGTTCTGAAGCTAGGTAGACTTCCATAAACCCAAAGAAAAGTAATGAAGATAGCATCCTTATTCGCCTCTAGGAAGGCAAATTTAGCAATAATAACAAAGGTAATGATGATAACTACAGCTGCTAACACTTGTGTAGTGACAACCATGTGCCAACATGTTCTTAAACTCTTTGTGTGAAACATCTCATTTAATCCACAGCAATCCCATGGAGTGGGCACTTTCATTCTCTCATTTTGCAGATGATAAGGTAGAAGCAAGAAGAGGTTAAGGCACTTGTCCTACGTCATCCAGTTATTAAGAGCAAGCTAGAGTTAATACCCTCATAAGCTGGTGCTAGAGTGTGTGCTCTTAAAGGTTATTCTATGCTGTACTTAGGCAAGCCAGTTCCACTCCACCCCCAACCCTATGCATCTTGTACACACAAACAGACCAGTAATTATGAGAATTAAAGTCTGAATTGTACATTTTGTTGCCATTATCTGAATTTTTGTCTTATTTCCTTACTTGAATTCAAGTTCTCTCACCTTGAGACATTGGAGACAACCATAGGTCAAAAAGGCAACCACATGTGCCAGCCATTTGAGGCCATTAAGTGATGAATAGGACATAGATTTCAAGGAACACTGTATGGTCAGAAAAAAAAGATGCAAGAACTGAGTTATGTGCTAGGAAATTTGTGTTAAAGTAGAGATGCATACAGACTGCAGGAAGACATAGAAGGAGTACTTAACTCTGATGTGGGTGGGAGAGAGAAGGGCAAGGACGTCAAGCAAATTTTTTAGAGAGTGTTTTGAAGGATGAATAGGAGCTTGGCATATAAGAAAGTAGAATATTGGGTACCAAGGTACCCAAGGCACCAAGCCTTGGGAGAGGTTAGCAAGCAGGACGAGTGCAGGGGGTGCAGTAGAAGAATGATCCAAGACAACAGAGCAAGATGCAAGATCCAGGGTCCATGTAGAGTCAGCAGATTGGAGTTCTGCAGGATTTGGAGTAATAATCCAAGGTTCAGGCAATCTTCTATTATCCAAATGAGACACCATAACTGATGGAGGTCAACAAGGTGGAGATAACGAGAGGTTAAATGACTTGTCCTGGGTCACTCAGTTCGTAAGATTTCACATGATTAGAATAAATTTGCTGGGAAATAGATGAGGTGTTACTGAAGACAGCAGATGCTGCATGAGGTACTTTTCTAGCACATATTCAGCCACAGCATTTTGTTGCCTGAGAGTAGAGTGAGTAATTAAGATGCCCTCAGAAGATAAGAATCATCTTTGACAAGATGCCTTGCCCCTATTTCTTGTTCCTTTTATATAATTCCTGGGATATGTGTCTGTATGTGAAAATTCCCTTTAATTAACTAATTGTACTGACTTACATTTGCAAGTGTTTCCTTTAATATACACTAACTCTTTTCTGTGATTCAAATAAATATATTCAATTCTACTAATTTTTAATAATGTTCTCAATTATGATAGCAAAATAACTCAGTTCTGGGAAAATACACCAAGAACTATTTTGAATTGAAACAACAATGAGAGAATTTTAACTGAGCAATTTGAGTTTTTTAATTGAAATCTTTGTGCACAAAAGCCCATGATGTCACCACTAATGGCTAATTTATTTGTTTGTCTGACTCATAATGAATATGGGAGAATTGTTTTAATAAAGATGAATTGCTTTTAATAAGGACTAAAATCCCTTTAATTTAGTTTAGCAGAAGCCACTGTATTGGTAGTTTTTCTGGAAGAAAGCAGGAGTCAGTTCTCTCAGAAGTTCCATGCCAGATTTCAACACTTTGCATGAGAAATCAGAAGAGCATTGTTAACATGCTCTATTTCATTTGGAACAGTTTTAACTTTTGGTAGTCAGCTCAATAAATGGAATTAACTGCTTTTAACTTGGGACAATTACATCTGGCACCAGGATATGCCACTGGCTAAGTTGTTGCTCTTTCTTTTTGTATTGGTAGGAGTTGGTGAAAGTTTTCCGTGTTTAAGTTTCCATTTTCTATCTTTGGCTATATATTTGTTTTGTCACCTAACAGAGTTACAGAAGGAATTTAAGGAACAAACTAACTACCTAGGCTGTGTCTCTGCTATTTTACCTGCAATAAGGAAGTCATTTTGACCCTCAGCACAATAGAGGACAAATCAGCGTACACCGTGTGTCCTCCTGTATCCCTAAAGGAGTGTCCCAAATCCCCACATGTATTTAACATGTCTTTATCAAACACTTACTATGTGCTCTAAACTACACAAAACTCTTGAGGGGATGTATATGTGTAAGAGATATGGTACCACAGTAGAGAAAAAAGAGCCTGGGCTCCAGAGTACCTGCCCTAACAGCCATTCACTGCCTGATACTTAACTTACCTGAGCCTCAGTTTCCTGCCTATTAAATGAGAATTATAAAACTTACATGTATAACTATTGTGGAGACTACACAAAGTGACACGAATAGCATTGGCACATTGTAGCTGCTCAGTACCTGTTGGTTTCTCATTTTCTATAAGTCATGAGTTTTGAGTCACATTGTAGAGATCCACATCCACAGTCAGACGAGAATCCAAAGGACTCTAGAGCAAGTGCTGTATGTTTGGCATAATCAATTGTGACGAGTATGAGAAAGAAAAGCCCTGTGGGTCACCAATACAGAGTTGCTGTTTCTTGGAGTTGAGGTGATCAGGTGAGGCCTCATGAAGCTGGCAAAATTTGCGTTGGGCCTTAAGGGTGGCTATAAGCCGATGTGTACAGAGGAAAAGAGATGAAAGTACTGGCTGGGTAAAGAGTATGAGCAGCGTCTTAGGGGTAGAACCACTCATGTCACTTACAAGAACTAAGAGTAGAATAATTTGATTAGGGCAGACAATTTAGATAGGTAAATAGGGGACAGATACAATTTTAAAGTTGGACAAAGATTAATTTGTGGAAGTTAAAAATGTATTATTTAAGTATTGAGAATCACATAGGATTCTTGAGTCAAGGCTGATATCTTTCAGAAAACCAGTCTAGCTTAAAATGCAGGATGAATAAAAAACTGAGTGACCAGAGTTTTAATAATCAAGGCCTGAATGAATTAGAGTGTGGCAGAAGTGTAGGAGAAAGAAATAGAGAACATCCATGAAGGAAGAATTGATTGGTTTTGGTTGCTGATTGTACATGGGGGTGAAAAAGACAAACTAAGATTGATCTAAGTAATCAAGTCTTGTTAGTTGGGAAAAGGAGAGAAGTTGAATTAATTTTGGAAGATAACGTGTTTGCTTTTAGATATGTTCAACCTGAAGTGATTACAGGGCATCCTAATAGAAAACTCTAGTCAATAGTTGGCATATGGGGAAAGAAATTCAAGAGAGGGGTCAAGAAATCAAGATGTGAGTCATTCATCCTCATGGAGTAATTAAAAATCTAAAAGCAGGTGAGTTTTTTAAGGCAGTGTTTCTTAATTAAAAATCTAAAAGCAGGTGAGTTTTTTAAGGCAGTGTTTCTTAACTGTATCATATTTTATTAAATATACTCATTCAACAATAAAAACTTAGTGAGACACCGACACATGTGCTACAGGCCAGGCACCCTTCTGTGTACCAGAGATATGGTGATGAACGCCAACAAGTTTCCCCCGTCATGGAGGAGACAGCACATGATAGTTGATATGCATGATAATATTCAGTTCTACTTGATATCTATAATACCATGTCTGTCAAGAAAGTCTATTTGCATGGAAGTGAAGAACAGTGGCATTGTTATTAAAATAATTCTAAATCTACTCAAATTTATCAAGAAAATGAATCATTCACAAACAATGATAATTTACTGTAAATAATTTGCCTGTGACAACCATTTTATCCTCACACCTTGGATGAAAACCTTTGCTTTAAGGAGAGGTTAGGAAGACAGCAAATTAGCTCAAAAGTGAACCTTGGAGAATAGACACTTACAACATATAGGAAAAGGAACCAGTAGATTAAATAAATCAAGAGATGGATGGATAGACAGATAGGCAGACAAGCAGATAGACAAAACTAGATAAGTACAGATTAGAGAATTTAGAGACCTAGGAAGAGAGCCAAATGGGACGATGCCACTGAAGAAAAGAAAAAGTTAAGAGAGAGGACATGTTTCACAGCATTTAAATGATTTGGATAGATCTAGAGAATGAGACTGGAGAATTGAAAGCTCACTGATAAACCTTTCAAAGGGCAGTTCAGCAAAATAGAAGTCTAGGTAATATCCCTGAGGTTATGGAAAATAACATTCATAGAAAAAGGAAGACATAAAATGACTCAAAGTTCTGTCTCACACAACTTATTTGTAAACTAATGATAAATTTGTTGTTGGAAAGAGAAGTAAAGATGTTCAGAAGGATGGATAGGGTATTGTTGGGAAGTTGTACGGAATCCCAGAGGCTGAGACACACCCAGTAGAACCACCTCATGCGTGTGTTACAAGAGACGAAGTTTGGGATCAAGCAGAGGATATGAGATCCTAGGACTGGAGCTTGAAACAGATGCCTTGTTGGGGAGAAGACCTATCAACCCTGGTATTACATGGGAGAGACTTGAGTTTGGGAAGTCTCAGCCAAAGTTGTTTAGGATGCTGCTTTTTATGATCACTTTGGTACCTGGGTAAAGGATGAATTACATACAGGTGAAATTTTGGGCAGATGCTGGTTGGAAGGTTAATGCAAATCTAGACCCCAAATGATAGAGTTTTGAGCTATGGCAGTAGCTGTGTGGTTGGAGAGAAACAGAATGATAAAATATTTAG
Organism: Equus przewalskii; assembly: GCF_037783145.1. NCBI lineage: Eukaryota > Metazoa > Chordata > Mammalia > Perissodactyla > Equidae > Equus > Equus przewalskii. The sequence continues at coordinate 8,687,466 of NC_091851.1, read as the reverse complement.
GATTAATGTAGCTTTGTGACAAACCAAGTATGAGGGTGAGGGATTAGTGGAAAGGAGGTCTCCATCAACAAATATTTGTTGGGTACTTAACCTACCGACCAGTGTCACAGGAGAAGGGGTAGGTTTGCCTGTGTTGGTTGGAGGCAAGATGATGAATTAAGTTTTGATGATATTGAGCCAAAAGTGCTTTCAAAACAAACACTAAGTTGGAGATGCCCCGTCACAATTAGAATTATTAATTTGGGGGGAGAGAGAGAGAGAGATGGGTTCAAATCTCGATTTGGGAGTCATCACTTTAGATATTCAGCCTCTAGCCAGAGAGAGCATTATCCAGTGAGGATAAAGCCAGTATCAGACGACATTTAAAGGGTAAAGAGACATAGAAGAGGTACATGGAGATGCAAAAAATGAGCTAGCAGAAAGCAATAGTCTCACAGAAGCCAAGAGACAGGAAATTTCAGAGAAAAATCAGAAATATTAGATAAATTGGGACTACAAATTACTCACTGAAGTTAATAAGGACATTTTCAGTCCAGTAGTGAGTATGAAAACCAGGCTGCAAAGAGATGAAGAGAAGTGAAAGTGAACTTTAGAAATGTTAGCATAGACTCCTTTGTAAAACAAAATATCAGAAGTCTGTTAAGCAATTATGACCAGTTGACACTGCAGAGCAGTAGTGGGCTAAGTCTGCCTTGTTCTTTAACAACTATAGGATGAAAAACAGGAGAAAAGAAATTAATGATGGAGATGATATAAGGGTAGGAAAGGGCATGAGGGAAAGGCAGGAACCATTTGGAGGAAGTTGAAGACAGGCTTGGAAATATGAAATCATCCCTCTCTTTTACCTGCTGCCTTCAAGGACAGATGTAAAGTTGGCATAATAACGGCATTATATTTCAAGAGCTCAGAATCCTGCCTGGCATATAGTAAACATTCAATTTCTCTGTTAGTCAAGATATGCAAACTGCTGTAAACAACTTCATAATTTCAGTAGCTTATCATGGTAAGGTTTGTTTCCCCTTCAAGTCATAGTCCAATATAGATTGGTGTGGGAGTTGTGCTCCACGCAAGCGTTCAGAGTCCTAGAGTCTTTCCAGCTAGTGCTCTGCCATCCCCCAGGGTCTTCGAACAGTCCAGTGGATTCTCTATGACCAGCTGTCAGACAAGGTAAGAGAGAGAGTGCAAAAGAACATGTGGGAGAATAATTTTAAGGCTTGGAAATGCTACATGTGATCCTTGTCTGTGTTCCATTGACTGAAAGTCAGTCACATGATTCCCCCTAACAGCAGGGGAAGCCAGGAAATGTGGTCTAACTGAGAGCCCTGTAGGAAAAGAAACGAGTTTTAATAAAAACAATAGCAGTCTCTGTAACTGCTATTACGATTGCTATTATTGTTAACTATAAGCAGAGTCTTAGTCAAATTAATTCCCTGCAGAGTGGAGATAAGATAACAGACAAATGTTTTAATGGACTCTTGGGGTGGGAAAGCTAGACCTATGAACATGCAGAAAGCAAACCCTAGGAAGCTGGGGAAGAAGTACTGTCATCCCAAGAACTGTAAGCACTAGGGAGTGGTGGGAAGACATTGCAATCCTAAACTTACACTTTTGTCTCCCGCCTTTCTGACGTAAAGTCAACTGCTACTCTACCTTTCCATTTGGGTGTCTATAGATATCTCAAGCTTAACACGGCTAAAACTAAACTGATCTCCTCACCTCTGCCAGAAATTACACTACCTGGAGCCTTTTTTTCAAATTCCAATTGACAGCCATGACTTTCTTCCAGTTTGTTATTCAAATCACAAGTCTTGGAGTCATTCTTGACTCCTCTCTTACTCTTATATCCAACAAGCGTCAATCAGGAAATCTTGTTGACTCAACCTTCAAAATAAATTTATAATGTAATCACTTTGAGCCACGTCCACTGCTGCCATGCTGTCCTGAGCTACCGTCATCTCTTGCCTTTGCCATCTCTTTGCCCCCACAGTCTCTTTCCAACACATAATCATGCCACATCTCTGCTCAGAGCACTCCAATGGCTCCCACTGCACTCAAAATAACTGCCCGAGCCCCTACAACAGCCTACATGACTCTCAGCTCTAAATCCTACAAACTCTTGTTGATATTGTACCTCAAATCCTGGCAATTTTACTGTTCCTCACACATATCAGATATATTCCTGCTTTGGAGCCCTGGTTCTGGATGTTTTCACAGCATGATACCCTCTATCCCCAGATATATTCACATGGGTGATTCCCTCACCTCCTTCAAATCTTTGTCTCATTTTGAACAGAGTCTTCCCTTGGGCACTGTATTTAAGAAAGCAACATTCTCCCCTCCTAAACTCCCTAGTCCCTTCGCCTGCTCTGCTTCTTCATTTCCCATAGCTCTCTCACCCTCACACACGGTATACGAGTTACCTATTTATGACGTCTGTTGTTTAGTTGGCCTCCCACCTCCTGACTAGAATGTTAAACTTGATGAGGTCAGAAGTCTTTGCTTTTTTTCTTCCCTGCTATATACTTAGCTCCTAGAAGAGCATCTGGAACATCTAGTTCAGTAAATTCTTGTTAAATAAATTAATCAATGAGTTAATACATTAATTAATAATTAATTTTGCCTTGAGCCCCCATATCTCCTATATTCCTTGACAAATACAATTTTCTTCTACACTTTGCAAATGATTCTGATAATAGTGGTCTGGACTTCAGACTACAGACAGCGACTGGACTTTAATTTGACACTTTGGTAAAGAAGAAATTCCCTTTTTTTCATGAATTACTGATTTATGTCTTTATTTTGTCAGTATACATATTCTCTGTGTTTCACATTGCATCTGAAAACTTACAGGCCAGCAAATGGTTGGGAGTGGAGAACATGCATTACTTACAGCTACAGTGATTTTCTATCTCTGAATCATCTGAAAAAGCCTTAATTGAGTATTTATTCTTATGCTGCAAGATCCAAAAAATCTTAACTGCCATTAAGCTGTCTACAGAAGCAAAACGAAATGGAGAATTAAGGCAATTATCAGGATGATGTGAACCATAGAAAACATGTTTGCCTCAATCTGGATGTTTCTGGAGAACTTATTTTTGACCTAAATTATCTGAGTAATCCCCTCTTCAGTTTCCATTTCATTTTGCACAGATAGATAGTAATTTAGTATGGAGAGGGGTGAATCAGTCTGAGAAGAAACTTAACCATCCAGGGTGTGTATGGCTGTGTCTTCTATTTTTACTAAACCTTGTTCCCAGAAGAAATAGAAAAAAAATAAAGACTTTATGAGGAATTTTTGAAAATTACCAACTGATTTATTGAAAATGTGCTTTGACACCTGCCTACCTTTGATGTTAAGTAAAACAACCCTTCAGGTTGAATTTCTTTTAGCTCCTGTTTAGGCTGTAGCATTAGATCCATCTTTTAAAAGCCAGTGGATAAATAAAACAGGATATTAATCCCACATTCATTCCAATGCAAATGCAGATACAATTGGCAGGAGCGTGGGCTGTTTCGGGTGTACATGAAAGCCGACTCCCTAGGGTATGTCAAGTGTGTGATAATGAGGAATTTGCAGGTGGGTCCCTCCACTGCTCTTGGGTGCCTTATTAAGTACTTTGTCAGGTCAATTGTATTTGTTTGATAGCTTCACTCTCTTTCCTCAAAGATATATTTTCCAATAAGACTATTTACTAACTTTGGAATTTAATATTCAAACTACCCCCCTCCCAACAACTTCAATGGCAAGTGGAGGAGGACCTGTCAAAAGTTGTTGAAATGCTGCACCTGCTGAAAAATCGGGCCCTGGGTAACTAACCAGACCTGCTGTCTCTTACCACATGAGCACCTCAGTGGGGCAAATGACAGACTCCCACAAGTCTCAGCTGTTATCAGCTGCACACATAGGCACGACAATGATTCACTTACCTCAAATGCTGTTCCTTGTCTGCCATTCAGCTGTAGATTCATTGGAAGAAGTTAAAATCAAGCAAAAAGATCATAAAAATTTGAGGATGTGGTACAAATAAACACGGAGGTCGTCTATTTTTATGTGGTAAGGGGAAAAGTTTACTAAAATGAAAAAATAGTCCCCATATCTATATGTCTCAGCCGTCAAAATTTCAATTTTTCATTTTTGCTTTTAAGGTCCCAGCCGATTACTTCCTAACCTACCTTCTAGTCTTCTCTCATACCCCTCTTCATTATGAGATTTCTTTTTATTTTATGTCTTTTTAGTTTTTAATGTTCTTCAGCGTTATTGAGATATAGTTGACATATAACGTTAAGTTTAAGGTGCAAAAACTGTTAATTTGATACACATATATTGCAAATGATTACCACCAGAATATTAGCTAACACCTCCATCACATCACATAGTTACTATTTCTTTTTTCTGGTGAAAACATTTAAGATCTGCTCTCTTAGCAACTTTCAAGTACATAATACAGTATTCCTAACCATAATCCGCATGCTGTATATTAGATCACAGAACTTACTCATCTTGTAACTGGAAGAGTGTATTCTTTGACCACCATCAAGCATTTCTCCAAACCCCTGCCCCCTGGTAAGCACCATTCTACACTCTATTTCTGAGTTTGGCTGTCTTAGATCCCACATATAAGTGATATCATGCAGTGTTTCTCTTTGTCTGATTTATTTTACTTAGCATAATACCCTCAAGGTCCATCCGTATTGTCACAGATGGCAGGATTTCTTTCCTTCTCATGGCAGAATAATATTCTGTTGTATTATATACCATATCTTCTTTATCCATTCTCCCATTTATGGACACTTAGGTTGTTTCTATGTCTTCGCTATTGTGAATAATGCTGCAATAAACATGGGAGTGTAGATATCTCTTCGAGATCTTGTTTTCATTTCCTTTGGATATATACCCAGAAGTGGGATTGCTGGATCATATGGTAGTTCTAGTTTTAATTTTTTGAGGAAACTCCATACTGTTTTCCATAGTAGCTGCACCAATTTACATTCCCAGCAACAGTACATGAGGGTTCCCTTTGATCCACATCCTCTCCAGCATTTCTTATCTCTTGTCATTTTTTAAAAATTTTTTTGGTGAGGAAGATTCACCCTGAGCTAACTTTTGTTTCAATCTTCCTCTTTTTTTCTTTCTTGAGGAAGATTAGCCCTGAGCTAGTATTTGTGCCAGTCTTCCTCTATTTTGTATGCGGATGCCTCCACAGGGTGGCTGATGAATGGAGTAGGTCTGTACCCAGGATCTGAACCCACAAACTCCAGGCCACTGAAGCGGAGCGTGGGAAATTTTAACTACTCAGCCACAGAGGCTGCCCCTCTCTCATCTTTTTGATAATAACCATTCTAACAGGTATGAGGTAATATCTCATTATGGTTTTGATTTGTTTTCCCTAATGATTAGCAATGTTGAGAATCTTTTCATGTAGCTTTTGGCTATTTATATGTCTTCTTGGGGAAAAGGTCTATTCAGTTCCTCCACCCATTTTTTAATGGGATTGTTTTTTGGACTGTTTTTCTCGTTTGCTATTGTTATTGAGTTGTATGAGTTCTTTATACATTTTGGGTAATAACCACCTATGTCAGATAGATGGTTTGCAAATACCTAATCTCATTATCTTGGTTGCCTTTTAATTTTCTTGATGGTTTCCTTTGCTGTGCAGAAGCTTTTCAGTTTGCTGTAGTCCCACTTGTTTATTTTTGCTTTTGTTGCCTTTTCCTTTGGTGTCAAATGCAAAAAAAATCATTGCCAAGATAGACGTCAAGGAGCTTACCTGCTATATTTCCTTCTAGGAGTATTACAATTTCAGGTTTATGTTGGATTCTTTAACCCATTTTGAGATGATTTTTGTATTTGATATAAGATAGGAACCAGTTTCATTCTTTGGCATATGAATATCCAGTTTCCCCAACACCGTATATTGAAGAATCTACCCTTTCTCCATTATATATTCTTGGCTCCTTTGTCATAAATTAGTTACTATGTATGCATTGGTTTATTTCTGGGTCTCCATTCTGTTTCAGACAGATCTGTATATCTGTTTTTAGGCCAATATCATATTGTTTTGATTATTATCATTTTGTAATATAGTTTGAAATCAGAAATTATGATGCCTTTAACTTTTGGTCTTATTTCTCAAGATTGCTTTGGCTATTTAGGGTCTTTTGTGGTACTATACAGATTTTAGGAGTTTTTTTTCTATTTCCGTGAAAAACACCATTGGAATTTAAACAGGGATTGCATTGAATGTGTTGATTTCTTTGGGTAGAATGGACATTTTAACAATATTAATTCTTCGATTCCATGAGCACAGAAAATCTTTCCATTTGTGTCTTCCTCAATTTTTTTCATCAATTTCTTATAGTTTTCAGTATACAGATCTTTCATCTCCTTGTTAAATTTATTCCTCAATATTTTATTCTTTTTTAAGCTATTGTAAACGGAATTATTTTCTCAAAATTTCTTTCTGATAGATTCTTTTTATCAGAAATGCAACAGATTTTTGTATATTGATTTTGTATCCTATGACTTTACTGAATTCACTGATTAGATCTAAAGGTTTTTTGGTGAAGTGTTTAGAGTTTTCTATATAGTATTATGTCATCTGCAAATGGTGACAATTTTACTTCTTCCTTTCTGATTAGATCCCTTTTATTTCTTTTTCTTACCTAATTACTCCGGTGAGGACTTCCAGTACTATGTTGATAGGCATCATGAGAATTGGCATCCTTGCCTTAATCTTGATCTTAGAGGAAAAGTTTTCAGCTTTTCATCATTGAGTATGATGTTAGCTATGGGCTTGTCATATATGGTCTTTATTATGTTGAGATACGTTTCCTCTATATCTAGTTTGTTGAGAGTTTTTATCATGAAAGAATATTGAATATCATCAAATGATTTTTCTGCACTCATTGAGATGATCATATGATCATATGATTTGATCCTTTATTTTGTTAATGTGGTGTCAGATCACATTGATTGATTTGTGGCTGTTGAACTGTTTTGCATCCCTGGAATATATCCTATTTGATCATAGTGTATGATCCTTTTAATGTACTATTGAATTCAGTTTACCAATTTTTTGTTGAGGATATTTGCATCTATGTTCATTGAAGACATTGGCCAGTATTTTCTTTTCTTGTAATGTCCTTGTCTGGTTTTGGTATCAGAGTAATACTGCCTCATAAAATGACTTTGGAAGCATTGCCCCCTCTTCTATTTTTTGGAAGGATTGAGAAGAATTAATATTAATTCTTCTTTAAATGTTTGGCAGAATTCACCGGTAAAGCCATCTGGTCCTGGACTTTTTTTTTGTTGGGAGGTTTTTGATTACTGATTCAATCTCCTTACTAGTAATTGGTCAGTTCAGATTTTCTATTTCCTCATGATTCAGTCTTATAGGTTGTATGTTTTTAAGAATTTATCCATTTATTCTAGGTTGTCCAATTTGGGGAGTATATATTATTCATAGTAGTATGTTATGATTCTTCGGATTTGTATGGTATCAGTTGTAATGTCTCCTCTGTCAGTGATAATTTTATTTATTTGAATACTCTCTCCTTTATTCTTGGTAAGTCTAGCTAAAGCTTTGTCTATTTTGTTTAACTTTAAAAAAAACAGCTCTTAGTTTTATTGATATTTTCTATTGTCTTTTTAATCTCTATTTCATTTATTTCTGCTCTGATCTGTATTATTTCTTTCCTTCAACTAACTTCGGGCTTCCTTGTTCTTCTTTTTCTAGTCCCTTGAGGTGTAAACTTAGATTGTTTATTTGAGATCTTATTTCTCAGTGAAGTTGTTTATTGCTCTCAACTTCTCTCTTACAACTGCTTTTGCTGTATCCCATAGGTTTTGGTATGTTGTGTTTCCATTTTCCTCAAGATACTTTTTTATTTCTTTGACTCATTGGTTGTCTAGGAGAGTTTTGTTTAATTTCTACATATTTGTGAATATTTCAGTTTTCTTCTTGTAGTTGATTTCCAGTTTCATATCATTGTGGTCAGAAAAGATGCTTGATATGATTTCAATATTCTTAAATATTTTAAGACTTGTTTTGAGACCTAACATATGATCTATCCTAAAGAATGTTCCATGTGCACTTGAGAAGAATGTGTATTCTGCTGCTGTTTTATAGAATATTCTGTATATGTCTATTGGGTCCATCTGGTCTAATGTGTAGTTTAAGTCCAATGTTTCCCTATTGATTTTCTGTGTAAATGATCTATCCATTGTTGAAAGTGGGGTATCAAATTTGCCTACTATTGTTGTATTGCTATCTATTTCTCCCTTTAGGTCTGTTAATATTTGCTGTATATGTTTAGATGCTCCTATGTTGGGTGCATACATATTTATAAATGTTATATCCTCTTTTTGGATTGAAATATTTATCGTTATGTAATGACCTTCTTTGTCTCTTACAACAGTGATTGTCTTAAAGATTGTTTTGTCTAAGTACAGCTAGCCCAAATTCTTTTGATTTCCATTTGCATGAAATATCTTTTTCCATCCCTTCTCTTTATATCTGTGTGTGTCCTTAAAGCTGAAGTGAGTCTCTTGTAGGCCGTGTATATGTTGATCTTGATTTTTTATCTACTCAGCCATTCTATGTCTTTTGATTGGAGAATTTAATCAATTTACATTTAAAGTAACTATTGATTGGTGTGGACTTACTTTTGCCATTTTGTTAATTGCTTTCTGGTTGGTTTGTAATTCCTTTGTTTCTTCCTTCATCTCTTGTTCTCTTCCTTTGTAATTTGATGATTTTATGGAGTACTGTATTTAGATTTCTTTCTCTTTCTCTTTTGTGTGTTTACTATATTTTTGCTTTGTAGTTACCGTGAGGCTTGCATAACACATTTTATATTTATAACAGTCTATTTTAAGATGACGATAACTTAACTTCAAATGTATTAAAAGAGCTTTACGTTTATACACTCCCATACATTTTTTGTTTTTGATGTCACATTTTACATCTTTTTACTTTATGTATACACTAAAAAATTATTGTAATTATACTTATTTTAATACTTTTATCATTTAACCTTAATACTAGACTTATAAGTGATATACCCACCACATTACAACTTAGAGTATTCTAAATTTAACTACATATTTATCTTTACCAGTGATTTTTATACTTTAAAATGTTTTCTTGTACTAATTAATATTCTTTCATTTCAATTTGAAGAAATTCCTTTAAGTTTCTTTTAAGGTCAGTTTAGTGGTAGTGAACTTCAGCTTTTGCTTGTCTGGAAAACTCTTCATCTCTTCTTCAATGCTGAAAGGTAACTTTGCTGGGTAGAGTATTCTTGGTTGGCAATTTTTTCCTCCCAGTACTTTGAATATATCATGCCACTCCCTTCTGGCCTCCAAAGTTTCTGCTGAAAAATCTGCTGATAGTCTTATGGGAGTTCCCTTGTATGTGGCAAGTTGTTTTTTCTCTTGCTGATTTTAAGACTCTCTCCTAGTCTTTATCTTTTGACAACTTAATTTTAATGTGTCTCAGTATGTGTTTCTTTGGATTCTTCCTGTTGTGTAATATCTGAGCTTCCTGGACCTGGATGACTGTTTCTTTCCCTGGGTTAGCAAGTCTTCAGCTACTATTTTTTTGAATAAGCTTTCTGGCCCTTTCTCTCTCTCTTCTCCTTTTGGGACCTTATAAAGTGTATAGTGATCCTACAATGGTTTCTTATAAATACCTTCAGCTATCTTTGTTCTTTTTCATTCTTTTTTGTTGTTGTTCCCCTGAATTTCACTGCCTTGTCTTCAAGTTTGCTGATCCTTTCTTCCAATTGATCTAGTCTGATGATGAACTCCTCTATTGAAATTTTTACTTCAATTATTGTATTCTTCAGCTCTGTCATTTGTTTGTGTGTTTTATATTTTCTATCTCTGTGTTGAAATTCTCACTTTGTTCATGTATTGTTCTCCTGATCTCTGTAAGCATCTTTATGACCATTATTTTGAACTCCCTCTCAGGTGAATCACTTAGCTTTGTTTCATTAAAATTTATTTCTGGAGTTTCATCTTTTTCTTTTGTTTGGAACATATTCTTATGTTTCTTTCTTTTTTGTTAATTTTTAATCAATTAATTAATTTTTCTTTTTGAGGCAGACTGGCCCTGAGCTAACATCTGTGCCCATTTTCCTCTACTTTATATGTGGGACACCTGCCACAGCACTGCTTGATAAGCAGTGCTAGGTCTGCACCTGGGATCTGAACCAGTAAACCCTGGGCCACCGAAGCAGAATGTGGGAACTTAACCACTGCACCACAGACCGGCCCCTCTTTCTTCCTTTTCCTTGAATCTGTGTGTTGGTTTCTGTGGATTAGATAAAATAGCTACCACTCCCAGTCTTGACAGAGTGGTCTTGTGTTGGAGATAAAGCTCATCAGTCAGCCCAGCCTGTGCTCCTGGTTGTCTCTTAAGCCTAGGTGATTGTTCAAGCTACCTTCTTTATTTTTAGTGGCTCTCATTAGTTGAGGGTGTGCCAAGACCCTTCGGTTCCAAAGGGGAGGATTGCCTTCAACACCTAGATACAGGCTGGCTAGAAACTGAGACCCTCAGACAGCAACTGGGAATATGCATAGTTAGGATTCTTCCAGGGTTCAACTGGGAGGTGAGCATTTTTGTCTGCTCCCTCTGTACTGATCCCAGGTGACAGCCCCAAAGGTAAGGGTGCTTCTGAGACTGCTAAAAACGTCTTTTTTTGCTTACACTCCTGTGAGACTCTTAAATGCAAGCCTTTTTGGTTATCAGAGGCTTGTGATCCAGAGGCCCATCTCTTAGACAGCAGTTGCAAAAGCTGGAACACCAGACATGTGTATAAACTCCTTCCAGAGAGATACTGGAAACTTAGAGTGGGCTAGAGGGAGATGGCAGGCGAGGTGTCCACAGGCTTTCCTGGCAGTGAGCCTCTAGATGTGTGTTAAATTAAAAGCTTGACCATTAGGCAGCAGCTTTTGAAGCATGCAAGTAGAAGCTTTTTAGGGAAAGACTGAGAGATGGGTGTTTTTGTCTGCTCCCTCTGTGCTTAGCCTTGGGGATTAGCCAGCTAAGAGTTGCTTCTTTGTTTGCTACAGTACTATGGGACTCATGAATGGAAGGCCCATTGGATATCAGAGCCAAGCGTTCTGGGGACCTGTCTCTTGGGCAGCAGCTGCAAAAGCTAGGGTGCAGATGCATATAGAAGCTCCTTCCAAGAAGACAGAGGCAACTTGAGGCAGGAGTGGAGAGGTGTCTTCTGGCTTCCTTCATCTCCAGGGAAAATTGCTGTCTGCCCCCAGATGCATGCAAAATCAGAAGCCTAACCCTCATACAATAGCTTCTAATATTTAAAAATAGACCTCATTCAGGGAAAGACTGGGAGATGCAATTTTTGTGTGCTGCCTCTGTGTTGAGCCCTGGGGTGATAGCTGCAATGAATGCTTATGGCCCTTAATAATCACCTCTTTGTTTGCTGTAATCTGGTGGGTCTCATGGATGCAAACCCTGTTGGCCTTAAAAGCAAGGTATTTGGGTCACCCATCCCTCAGGTGAGAGTCTTAAAAGTTGGGGCAGTAGATGTGGGGTCCAATCCCTTCACTCCTCAGGCAGAAGCTGGGAATGGGGGTTCCCTCCTGATTGTATGGCTCTGTGCCAGGAGTGGAATTTATGCTAAGAGAGTGTCTCAGCCTTTCCTACCCATTTCGATGTGGGTATTTTCTCATTTACCCAATATATTGGAGTCGCTTATCTAGTTTCTGAATTTCTTTTAGAGGAGATTATTCCATGTATAACTGTTCATTCACTGTCCATGGGAGGAGGGGAGGTCAGGAGCCTCCTATGTCACCGTCTTTAAAGACTCTCCTGAAGGATTCTCCATTATGACACTTTTATTCACATTCACTAATTTAATTTCTGATCCCCGAAACATCCTTGAGCTTTCCTACCTCAAGGCATCTGTATATATTCTTTCCTTTGCTTGGAATGACCCTACCTGCATTTCTATTTAAGCAAATCTAATTCACACTTCATGGTCCAGCTCAAAATCCTTCTCAATAAAGTTCTCCCTTTTAGCATGGTAATTTTAATTGCTTCCATCTCTCAACTCATGTAGTATAGCTCCTCTGTCCCTTCTTTTCTTCCTTCCTTATTCTTCTGTCTCTCATTTTCTTCTTTTTTCTATATTTTTAATTCTTTTAATCATGAAATATCACTTACACAGAGAAATGGGCATAAACTCAAATTTTCAGTGTGGCAGATAGTTCTAAAATGAACTTCTGTGTGACTGTCCCCGAAGAGAAGAAACCAGGACATGGCCAATACCCAAGAAGCGCCCATGTGTTCTGTCCAATGGACAGTCCCCTTCTCCAACAGGTTTACTTCGTAGTTTTACTACATATATGAATTCCTGAACAATGTAGTTTGGTTTTTATCACTTTTTTGGATTTTACATACTTTTGAATTTGAATTTTCTAAGGGAAGATAAAACTAAATACTAAATATCCTAAAACACACTAATACAGTATATATTTGGGGTCTTTTTTTTCCATCAATATTATTTACTATATTTAGCACATAAGAGATAGCTATTACTACTATTATTTTTATGTCTCTGTGGCATCTATATGTACTCTTGACTTGAACTGTTGATCAACTTTTGCATTAATAACATCTTGTTTCCTTGAGGGCAATGATGCATCTTAAATTATTTTTATAATCCTCTGTATTGCCTAGCACAGAGTAGGTGCTTATTAATTTTTTTTCATTTTATTCAGTGCATCCAGACCACTGTTGCTTTATTATGAAAGAATGTGAAACTTGTTATTGAATGATCATGTACAAAGATTCTCACTCAATCACTCATTATTCCAATAGCCATTTTTATTTTCCTCATAGTATTTGTCACTATTTGAAATTATATTGTTCTATTATTTGTTTATTTTCTTTTATATATTTATTTATTTATTTTTGAGGAAGATTAGCCCTAAGCTAACTGCGGCCAATCTTCCTCTCTTTGCTGAGGAAGACTGGCCCTGAGCTAACATCCGTGCCCATCTTCCTCTACTTTATATGTGGGATGCCCACCACCGAATGGCGTGCCAAGCGGGGCCATGTCCACACCCGGGATCTGAACTGGCAAAACCCGGGCTGCTGAAGCAGAACGTGTGCACTTAACCGCTGCACCACCGGGGCAGCCCCTGTTTATTTTCTGTGTTACCCCAAATATAATGTAAGTTTTCATCCCCAAAGTTTAGGATGTACCTGTCACAAAGTAGATACTTTCTGAATATTTATTGAATTAAGGAAATGAATGAATGTTTATAGGAATCAAGGAGTTAGAGCCTTTTATGACATGGACTTTTTATTGCTGTTTTTCATCTTTAGAACCTTATTTATTTCTCAGCTCCTGTACCTCTGGAAGATATTTATTCTAAACTTGGGTAATTCTTTTCTTTCTTGAGAATATAAAATTTCTCTGAAGGCCGAGGTTTGGCTAGAGAGTGAACAAGATCAGCTGTTACCTCTGACACAGGTTTAAAATGTTCTCCTTACAAAATGAGGAATGATTACATCTAGAGCTTTTTTTATTAAATTCAAACAATAATGTGATTAAAGTACTAATGTTTTCCCACAGTAAAAGTAAGATTTTTATTACTTTGTCATAACACATGTTATATTCGTATTTTAAAGAGGCAGAAAAATCACACTTGGTAGCTAAAACTATGTGCTGAACTCTTCAAGGCTGTAAATCATTTCCTTATTGAAGGGTAACATATTTACTACTTTTAAGGTTTTGAAAATTTTGTTAAATGACAATTATGCTTTCTTGAGGACAAAGACAGAAGATACTTCTCTTTTACCCTATTCTCAGAACGTCCTAATGCTGTTCTTAGAAATTACTCTTTTGGCAATAGTTATATTCCTTGAGCCTGAATTTCTAAGATATGCCAGAAAACTCTAGGTTTGGAGGCTCGACATTAGGAAAAGTATAAACTGTGGAAGCATCTTCTTGGTCCAGAAACGTTCTCCTGACGTTCTGACAGTCTGTGGATGAGAAAGGGGAAGTGTTATACAAGTGGGGAGAATTGAAGCCCATCTCATGTAGGTAGCAGCTTGCCTTTTTGTTGTCTGTGTATGTGAGAGTTTTTTCCAATCAGTGTATGTTTTCCAAACAGTGTATTGTACCAATGTACACGCCTTTCATTTCCATTTCTCTCCGCTCTGCAATAGAGAAGCTGAAGTCACATCAAAGTCCCGTGAGTCCTCATGGTCCTGGAAGTCAGGATGTCATCTTTATAATTGTATTGTTTAGTTCAGGTTTTGTCATCTAGTTGATGAAAAATAACCAATGGATATACATAGAGATTTAATATTTGCATTAACACTTTATAGTTTGTAAAAATCTTTGCAAAATATCTAGTCTTCAGCACAGCTCTTACTTTGCTGATCTCCAAGGTGGCAGACTTCCCTCTAAGGGCTCTAAGAATGCTTAGCTGTTTGCACTCCTTCCCAAGCAGGTTTGGACTAGATACTAAAGCTTTGGGAAGTCAAGATTTGTTCCTCCTTATGAAAAGTTTGGGTGTCTCTCATCTCTATTATTAAGTACTTTCTTCTTACAAGACTGCTTTCTGAAGAATGAATTCAAGTCAGCTGAGATGATAGATATTTTAGTACTTTCAACCTAAGGAAAATATAACATGGTAGAAGGAATCCTTTAAACTACCTAACTGTGGTCTTTCCCCTCCCCCACTCAAAACCCTTCTGCTTGTCCTTAGAATAGCACAGAAGATATGCCTCACTGTGTTGACCTCATCCATGCCAAGCCAAGCGAGCTATAAAGTCCCTACTGTGTTTCCACTGCCCCTTCTCCCCTCAACCCCTGATGACCACCATTCTACTTTCTGTTTCTATGAATTTGACTACTCTAACGTACTTCATATAAGTGTAATCATACAGTATTTGTCTTTTTCTGACTGGCTTATTTTACTTAGTGTAATGTCCTCAAGGTTCATGAATGTTATAGCATGTGACAGGACTTCCTTCCTTCTTAAGGCTGAATCATATTCCACTATATGTATATACCACATTTTACTTATCTAAACTAAACTAACTGGGGATTTTGTTTATCCCTAGTTTCCTTGGCCCCAATAAACCACTCTGATTTGGTGAGAATACTAGTTAAGCTTAAGGGTGACCAATCTGATTTTATTCCCAAATGATATAAACATAATTAATAGATATTTAAATGCAAAATATTACTTATTGAAAAGTGAAATAATCAGCCAAGCTGTTTGATCTACATGACTCTTAACTAAAGTTAGTTCTTTGTTTTTCTTTTTATGTGTAGACAAAAATCGTGCTCTCTTCAGAAAAAAAAATAAGAAAAATTGATTCTTTAACATTTCATAAGAAACTTAATCTAATTTGAACAGAAATAAAGTGTTTAATATGCTTTTTTAGCACTATCTAAATAGAACTCAACTCAACAGACACTTTGATGCATTGGGCATTATGAATATACTAAAGAATTGGTTTTCAGTTAGCTTACATTAGAAACACCTGGAAGGTTCTTCAGACAAGATTGTTGGGCCCACCCACTGGAGTTTCTGATACAGTAGGTCTGAGACGGGGCCCAGGAATTTGCATGTCTAGCAAATTACCAGGGTTGAAGGGGACCACACTTTAGAAAACACTGAACTAGAGTAGAAAGAAGCAGCAGCTTATCAAACATAACTCAAGTGACTCAAATAAGTTTCTTAGCCTTTTTGACATGTTTACATTAAGTATCTTTCAGATTATCGAGATTTGAATAGTCTTTCACACAAATGGGAAGTCCACTTAAAACTTAAACACAGCATGCATCAGTTGGCTGGATAGGAGCATTAGCATTCCATCCCTATCGCACCTTCTAACCCTAGAGCCTTAAGGTTTGGAATGTCTTAAGTGATTGAATAAGGCATCCCGAGGAAACTAGCTATGTTCTGATAAAATCTTAGTCAACAGTTCTAAAGCATGTGAGCCTGTGGCTGCTGAGTCAGAATTTCCTATGATGCATTTCAGACGTGGGTTGACATAGCAACAGTCCTAAGTGTATAAGTCCCAAGCAATGCTTTAAACTGTAACAACAACCTCAAATGTGACAAAAAGGACAAATATGTAATTCAGGGTTGATGACCGTCATAATATGAACTGTAGAGAGATGCTTGCTGGGGAGCTACCAAAAATGAGATGACTTTACACTTCAGATAATGCTCAACTTTCTTCATCACCCAAAGCCAGTATTTTGCACTAGAATATGTTCTACCTTCTGATTCCTCTATAAAGGATTCAAATATCTCCCAGGCAAAGATAGTTCTTCTCTATGTTTGTCTCATACATGTTTTCATGAATAACATAAAACAACATTGTACAGTGACTATTGGCATATCTGTTTCCCACTAAACTGGAAGATCTTTGAGGGCAGAGACATTTTATTTTTGTCTTTGATTATCACACACCCAACATTGTGCCTAAGAATATACGTGCTCAACAAATGCTTGTTAAACGGAATCCCTTCAAGAGCAAGGACCTCACCATCTCCAACAGTCAGCATGTCATCCCAGCACCAGGTAGAGTGCCTCATACTGAATTAATATTTATGAAATTACACTGCAAGAGCACAGCAGGAGACAAATCATAATATCTCCCAGTATTAGATGAGTTGAAAAAGAAAAATCCCCGAAGCAGT
This sequence comes from Equus przewalskii, assembly GCF_037783145.1. Taxonomy (NCBI): domain Eukaryota; kingdom Metazoa; phylum Chordata; class Mammalia; order Perissodactyla; family Equidae; genus Equus; species Equus przewalskii. Next base: position 8,670,759 of record NC_091851.1, on the reverse strand, counting down.
TATGACCTTATTCCTGTTGAACCACACTGTGAACAGGCAGATAAAACCATCTGCTCTTGGTCCAGTATAGAATAGATGATAGCCGGAACTGTCTGGAGCTGCCCTTGCTGTGCCACCTCTGTCCCCTTGCCACCATCTCTGCACTCCATCTTCTCCCTCGGTCAGTGCATTTTGTGTTGTTTTGCCTTGGTAGCTGTTGGCACTGGTTAAAGCCACAACCCTAGACTGGTGTCATGGGATGCAAATTACCAGCCCCAACACAAACCGTGTCTCTGAAGAGGCACTTGGTTGGCAGAGTGAAAACAGAGAGTAACGAGATGCCATCTGCATTTCCTACTACATAGCTCAATTAGTTGATTGATTTGTAACACTTTAAAAAACATTTTCTAGGCAAAGCAAATTAGGAGAGTGTTGTATAATGTATTCAGTTTAATTAAAACTGCACTAAGTGGAGTACTTTGCTTCTTGGTTTCAGAAAAAAAATATCACGAGGAAGTCACATACCATATTGATTTTGAACCCCCCAAGCAGGAGTAAAATAACATTGTTAAAGGTTGCATCATCTAGAGCTACACAAGTGCACCTCTTTAAAAAGTTTTCTGTAATTAGAAAGTAGAAGATTGGGTGGCAAGAGAAGACATTAGGATACTGCCATGAAATGGGGAGGGGTATTGTGTGGAAGCTGGTAACAAGCTCCAAATTTGAATAACCAACACCTGCTCTTTGTTGCGCACAAAGATGCTTAAAAAGGCTTAAAAAGAAGTTGGAAATGTTGAATATATATGTAGGTCTTTACTAATAAGGTGAATGTATAAACAGTCTCCTGTGATGAGACTTTTCCAAGTTTAGATAATTTTAGATGTTAACCCAGCTTCTCCTTCTCACATCTCAGATTGTCCCTACCCAACTGCTTTCTCTGCATTCCTGCTGCCTGTCACATTACTAAATGCAAGAGGGCTTCCAAATTGTTAGTCATCTGATTAAACCCTCAAATTATTGGAGAAATTTGCATGGGTAATTATGATTTATTTAAAAGCACTTTGTTTGCATTTCTCTTGTCTCAGTTTCTTCAAAGCCAATTACTGAGAAATTGATTGGATTGGTTTGATTTTTGAAATCATTTGGAACTTCAGAACACAACCCTTTGCATAATTATTTTCAAAGTAAACCCAAAACAAAATAATGAAAGGAATACCCTGTGGAAATCTGTATATTTCACATCTTCAGAACTTGTGTAGCATGCAACTGAGTGATTAAAATAAGCACTAGACACAGTAATAGTTAATTTTTAGTAGAAGGACAGATTGAAGTACACTAGTTGAATCGATTGGTTCGGCTCCAACTCATTCGGCTAAATCAGCAAACTTAGTAGGGCAAAGTTTTTTCTGGTTCTGTTGGAATCTGTTCCTGTTACCGCCCGATGGGGGATGTCTGCCCACCGCAGGACATGCCAACACTCAAGAGGCAAGGTGGTAGGAGAGAAAGGGTTTTTTATTACAGTTTGCTAGCAAGGGGGAAGATGGCTGACGAATATCAGAAAGAACCATCTTATAGAACAAAGACTACAGGCCACTTACACAGAGGGCTGGTCTCCTGGTGGGGGAGGCATCTAGTCTCCTGGCAGCAGCAATCTGATCTAAGTTCCTGATAGTCTTTTATTTTACTGGATGTGCATCAGAGACTGGAACAATACCCCACATCCTGATCTTTCAGTTGTCATTGATGATAGCTATCAGCATAGACTCTCTGCCCAGTGGGTCATCACATTGCTAAGGAACTCAAAAGAACAAAAGTATCAACTTACAGCAGCTAGGAGGGGCCATAAAATCTACAGAGCACATCTGAGTTAGTTAATCAGAGGTCATTCAAAGTTACGATATGGTTTCTTTTCTGCAATATGGCTTCCCTTACATCAAACTTGTGTTGAGCCGGTATCATTCCTGCCTAGAAGATACCCACAGGATACTGTCCCGTATCATAGAAGATTCTTTTTCTTATCATGAATACCTTTTGATAGTCCGTTACTTAGATTCTCTTGGAAGGATCAAAAACTGACCAGCGATGTGAATTCTACCATCCATTGTAGGAAATACCTCCACAATGTGTTTCTGGCTTTTTATCTCGAGTCCTTCCCAACCTACACACACAAAGAGGCTCAAACTAATGCCTTGGGCTTGTCTGTTCACTTTTTACAAGCAACGCCATGAATTAAATGAAAGAAACAATTACCACAAGTTTCTTAGGATAGACAGTTGCTTAAAAAATAATGTGGGAAAATACTTGTTGGGAATTAAATTCTTAAGGTTGATAATATTCTACCTTATTATCTACCTTATCATCTAAGTAGATAATATTCTACTAATTGATAGTAAACCACCAGCAGCTCATCTCTAAATGTATGCAATGTGTGAGTACCAGACATTTTGGAATAATGCATTCATGGGATTCTATTTTTAAAAGGTCCCCATTGTCACCTTACCTTTCCAAAGACAACAATGCTAAAAGGTGCTTCTGTAGGAACCCATTGATTTCATAAAATGCGTTTTCATTGAACATATAATGAATCCAAGCCAAAAAAGAAGAAAGACAATATAGAACTTCCCATTTTAAATATTACTAATGGGACTGGAAGTAAAAATAATTGCTATTTAATTACAGAAATGCGTACTCTGATGCACAAATGCCTGATAGAGGATAATGACATTGGACACTGAAAATGTTCCATGGCTGCTGGGAACATTTGACAATAATTTACATGTTTAATTGAGTTGCTGTGAAAGGCTCATTGTGCAATTACATGTTCACTTAGATGCTCAAATAGATACTGAAAATACCTGTGTTTCACTTGTACCTATTGCCCAAATTGCTACTGCAAAAAATGTTTCCATTTGCTTATGTGTGGGACTCTACATATGATTGCACTTTACCGTGTATTTAAAATGCCTCTGCCCTTAGGTTTGATGGCTTGGTCTTGCTCTAAGCACTGGTACGATGCAGACTATTTATGGAACAATATTGCCCTCTGGCAGTGAGGCAGCCAGTGGTTTTAATAACTGTTTTATGTCATTTTGACAGCTTTGAAACTAGTCACACCCAGCAGTTTAGGCCAGAAGGGAAACATCAGCGAATGCCTGCAAGAGTTTTACATTACGAAACCTGTATGTGCGTTTATATTAGGAAAATACTGCAATTCTTGCTTTTAAGAAAAGCTGCCTTCCCCAAGAGGCGGACTGAATTTTTGCCACGTAAAGCTTAGAAAAGTGCAAATAATAATGACAATATTGTGCTCACAGTGCAAGCGGAGAACCACTCTCCCTTAGAGAGATTCATGAGCGGGAGTTTCACAAAGATCAACCCTGTAAGCCGATCACAAAGCTTCTTCCTGTACTGCATGTTCAGACGCGCCTGGGATCAAAAAGGACCGCAGGGTCATATCTGATCCTTCGCACTGAATCATCTTGAGGAGTGTCTGGGCTTCGTGAAAATGACCCAGAGCTGGTCGCTGAAGCTAGAGAAACCAAAGACTTGGCAGCAGCTGCCAATTCCTAGAGGGTATCTCAGCGGCCTCTCAGTCACTTACTCAAAGCGAATGCCTCAAAAGAGCCAGGTGGGCTGTGCCAGCTGGGGCTGGAATTACAGGGAGGGGGCTCTGCTATGTTTAGAAGTGCAGCTTTGGCAAACAGCTGCGAAAGGCACAGCTCTGTAAGCACCCTCTTTCCAGCCCAGTGGTTACGGCTGAAAGCATTTCCGGGATGGCAGAAGGCAACTCTGGATCTCATCTTGGACGTTGGGACTGGAATCCCAGGCCTTGGGAGGGGATTCCAAGCATCTCTTCTCACTCCCACGAGCACCCTTCCCACTAGTGAATAGGTCATCCATCTCAGGGCAGAGTGCAGGTACAGAGGCCAGGAGGACTCCTCTGGAGAGGGAAGAACAGATAAAAGTGGCAATTTACACATTTACTTCAGACACACACACCCATACCTTCTATAGAAATGGCCAGAAGTACTTGGCACACTGATTTTCAGCTAATGTTTTCTGAAAGGACACAGACACCAAGATTCAGCAGGGACCATTATTGCAATCATAATTCAATAATGCAGAAATTAAAGATTTGGAAGTTAAAATAAGATATGAAAGAAAGCCAAGAAGAAGCATTACTATAGAAGGAGAGAAAGGTGCTAGACTCAGAAAACTGAGTTTACATGAAGCCTAGAAAGGAATTTTAGACTGTTTCAACATATACAGAAACAATCAAGAGAGTCAATAACATTAATTAAATGTATTATGTGTAATTATTTAGATACAATTTTTGATTTTTTTCTGAATTGTCCTTTTTAAAAATTAGCTAAATTGTTATGGTTCAAATACAACCTCAGTGGAAAAGGAATGGATTTAGCTTAGTAGAGAATTAAAACAACTACTTTGTGTAAGAAATAAAAATAGCTTCAATTATGTACTCAATTAGGAAAAAATTTTAATTTGGGTATATTTCAGCTGACTCAAGAACAGAAGTCACATATATATCCACATCTTGTGGGTAAAATGCCAGAACATCAGGAGTGTCACTGAATGTGAAACAAAGCAGATGAGAAGAGAGAGTTGGGGCTGCAGTGTGCTGAGGTCATGTTTCTAAGCAGATCCAACTCAGAGAAAGCTCGAGGGCTGCTACCAGAACAGGTCCCGGCTCCAGCCAACCATTCAACCACTGATCCTTCCAAACAACCTACTTCCCAAATGATTTCAAAAGAAACTAATGATCCCTGAACCAAAGAAACTCATTTTCCCTAGTGCATGACTGCACGAGGATCTTTGATTTCCCTCTCTGCATTTATTGTCACAAAGCTGTCCTCAAGATTCCCTGCTTAGTACATTTCACTTCACAGAGACTCTCCTTTCAAAAGCTGTGTGGGCCAGGAATGATGCAGACGACATGAGATCTACAATTTTCATTTTGTTCTGTTTGGTTTCCTTTTGTGGACAAAGGTGGCACAATTCATACCTGGAAGCATAATTTGGGGAAGAAATTGAGTATGCCAACTTTGATAGAATAAAAGCCTCAGCTATTTCTAGCTTTGAATAATAATGATAGTAATGGTAATAATAGTGATAACAGTAACAATAATTACTGGTGTCATTACTTAGAAGATTACTATGGACTACTGTCCATAATTTATGTCTTAATAATTGCAGAAATCCTGTGAGGCAAATGTTATTATTTCCATTTTACTTATGTAGAAAATAAGAACAAGGGAAGTTAATGTTGACTGTTCAAGGGCCAGAGCTATTAAGGATTTGAACTCAGGTCTGTCTGTCCACAAATCTATGTTTTTAATTTATTATTTTTATTTCTCCAGATTAAAAGATGAATAGTTGGTCTATGGTAGATGGCATTATTGACCATGATTCTTAAACCTCCCTGTACCCACACACTTTGCCATATGACATTGGAACTCCTCCCACTAAAGGAACAGAATCTATTTCCCCATCCATACCCCGCTTTCATCTAGGGTTTGGCCTTGTGACTTGCTTTGGCCAATAGAATGAGGCAGAGGTGACAACATCTCTTAGCAGCTCTTAGCCCAGGCTTCCTTTGGTCCTGGTGCATCTGCTTGTCCTCTGGCACCTTGTCAGGGCTATGAGAAGAGAATGCCCTGGCTAGCTTGCTGGTACCAGGAGTGCGAGGAACATCTGAGACAGCTGCCCTGGTTGACTTGCTAATAAACCTCAGGTGATCCAGAGATGCATGACTACTAATAAATGATCACTGCCATCTGAGTTTTGGGGTGGTTTTTATAAATTATGATGGCAACAGATACCCTCTCTATGGTCTATTTTGATGAGTTTGTGCTAAGTGAATGGATGTGCATGCATGCACGCGCACACATATATACACATACCTAACTGATTATAAGTCTTGTGTCTTACATCCAGATAACCATTTGGTGCAAATAAATTCATTATTATCAAAGGAAAGAGACTTTCATTATTATTTTCCTTTAGAAAACTGTAACCATTCCATTTCCTTCTTGATTCCCCCATTACAAGCCAAGGAGATGTCTTAAGACAGTGTAGCTGCTTAGCTGTGGCTTTGGTCTCTGATGAATTTTACCTGATAACCGACACTTAAAGGGGATCCTCTCTGCACTGATAACACATCTCAGTAAGAGGGAGGCATCCTGACCCTCCCCCCTAGGGCAGTGACGGTTCAGTGCTTCCCTGCGGAATCCCATCCTGGTTGTTCTCAGCTGCAGGACTACCTGAGGTGGTATTGATTTTGAACAAGATCAGCAGTGATGAGTAAACGTGAACTGGGAAGTAACTTTGCAACGTCAAAGACAGCCATCAAGTGGTATCATGTCCTTTTATGATATAAGACACTAGACAAAGCTAAATGCAGAAGGAAGAAAGTGCACATACGTACATTCACACACACACACACACATTTCACAAGGCATTTGAAGCTGTTCTCAGACTTGATTAGGTCAAAGAGTTCTTTGTAACTTTTGCTTTTGGTATATTGACCTATCTGACACTTGAAATGAATATTTGATAAAGTCATAGCTACATTCTTAGACTATGACTAAGTATATCAGATGAAGTGGAGAACTGGCTTAATTTTGACAGAAATCAGATCCAAATAATCTTACCAAAAAAAATAAATGTTTGTCTCAATGTTCTACTTACCATGGTTTGTGTTAATCCCACTGAGAAAACTTGATTCGGGTCAATTGTTACAAACAAATACAAGCTGTTGTATTCAAAGGCTATATAGTTTCATGGCCAACTGATTCATTTGAAGTAATATTTGCTTTTATAATGCATGATTAAAAATGTACATGTTATGATAGTTGGAAATATGTGAAATATGCCCTCATATTCTAATATCAAAGTGAGGAATAAACATTTTTATTTGATTGGGCTAGACTTTTAGTAAAATTTGTATAATTTCCATAATATTTAAAGAGTTGCATTTGTAAATGGGAAGATTCCAGGGTTTAGTACAGGACACGCACTTCCTTTGCCTTGGTGGTTTGAGGGGGTATGTAGAGGAGATGTTTTCTCTGAAAAAGAGACTAGAAGCGGTCAGCCAGTTGAAACAAAGCCCTACTACCATTCCACAGAAGAGAAGTGTGTGATTAAGAGAAGGCTGACTGTGTCATTTGCCGTTTTTGCCTTGTTAAACTTGCAGCGCAATTAGATAGAATTTGCATTTGCATTCCATTCTGAAGTTCTTCTACATCCTCTATTTTAATTTTTTCTGTTATTTTCAGACATTGATCTGGTTAAGATGAACACCGCCAACACACGGAATCATTAACAAGTCCTGAAGTAGTTGACTGTTACAAAGAATTTATTTGTTCTGTGTTCATGTGTTCAATAACATCTTGAAATTCATAGTTCTCTACCTGGATGTCTAATAGGCATCTTAAAATTAACTGTCTGAAGAAAACTTCTGATTTCTCTCCTTCTACCAAACCTGTTGTGCACCAGTTTTTCCCACCATCATAAATGGTCTCACCATTCACCCACTTACTCAGGGCCAAGGCTAGGGATCATCCCTGATTTTTCTCCTTCCCTCACACTCTACCTCCAATCCATGTGTAAGCACTAACATTTCTAGCTCCAAAATATATTTTCTCCCAAGATCACTATAGTTCAAGGCACCATGGTCTTTCATCTAAGTGGCTGATGGGTTTCCCCGATTTCACTCTTCCCCCAATATCAGCTTCTAACACAGTTTCAAGAATGATTTTTAAAACACAAACAGATTCTATCAATGCCTTGCTCAGAACCCTTCAGTGGTTTCCTAGCACCTCTGAATGAAATCTAAATTTCTCATCTCAGCCTATGACGACCTTTATGATTTAGTACCTGCTGATCTTCCCAATGTTTTCTCCTTCTACTCTCTGGCCTGTTCACTCTACCCATACTGGTCTTCCTGTTGTTCCTCAAACATTTCATGTTTGTTCCCCCATCAGAGCCTTTCCACTTGCTGTTCCCCTTGCCTGGACTATGGACCCCGCCCACTCCTCCCACCCTCCGATCTTCACTAGATTGCTCTCTCACTTCTTTCAAGTTTCTTTTCAAAGAAGAAGAACATCACCTCCTCAAAGAGATGTTCTCTAGCTACTCTATCTAATACTGCCCTCCACTCTCTATAGGCTCTTACTCTTGGCCTTCGTTGTGGTGCAATCTGCCATTCATTGACAGCTGGGTGCCTCTCTCTACAAAGGGAATTCTGGATAAAATTGCTAGCTTTTAACAATTATTACTTTTTTTTTTTTTTTTTTAGTATAGACAGAAAGATTCCTGCGGCCAGTTGAAACACTGAGCTCAGGGCTCTGTTCTTTCTTGCTCAATTTTATAAATCCTACCACCACTCTCCTGGCTCCTTATGCTTATAAACAAATCGCATATGGACCAGTGTGACTTCCACATTATATTGACGACCTCCGTTTACCAATGATGTGTGTTCTAATTTGCACTAGAGAAACACTCGTTATAGCAGAGTGCATCATATAGATTTGTAAATGCATGGAAAATGGCACACACAAACTGGAAGGATACATACAGATTGATTAGAGTAGAAAGGGAGATTTTTATTTTTCAACCCATACATTCTGCTTTTGACTGGTCTTCATATACTATTTGCATATATTTATGTGTTTCTTGTGTTAAAGAGAAAAAGCCAAAAGTTAGACCTAAAAATGAAATAGTGAACATGTTTACAAAAATAGGAAAGAAATATAACAAGAAGATAGACATATCACAGATATATACATATGTGTGTGTGGAGAGATACATAAATGGATAAATCTCCTACTTGGCATGACTTCATCCACTTTTCCTTTCACATTGCAGTGACTATATAATACAAGTATTTGTACTTTTTATACTTTAAGAAAATAAGATATAATACAAATGCACATTCTTGTGTTTATGACATTTTTTCATGGAGCCAATAAAATATTCAACAGTAAGGGAGAGGAAGGGGAGAGAGAAAGAGAGAGAAAGAGACACTAAGGGAGGAGGGAGGAAGAAGAAAATAAATACCACTCTTCTTCCTCTACTTGAAGACAATTCTGGAAATATTGGTGTATTTCCTTTGTGTGTTTCATTTGTTAATTGTTGTTTTTCTTCCCAGCGAAGCATGATTTTAGTGTGGGTCTTATCATTGATTTCGTAGGTTCAGAGAGTTTGTCTAAATTTTAGTCCCGCCTGGAAATCCCCAAACTGCTATCTCACAGCTCTCCCTGGAGTCTTCTGAAATCTCTGTATGTTCCTTTGGCAATTTCTATGACACTTCTGGCTTGGAGATTTATTTCTGAGAACCAGAGCCCTGGGCATCACAAGCCGTGTCTGTCAGTGTCATTTCTTCATATAGTTTCCTCTTCACTGTGTAATTCCTAGCATTCTTTCTTCAGAATAGGAGCAAGTTGGCTTTTTCTAAGGAAAGGACATTTCTTAGGCTACTCAACTTACTATTCCTTTTGAGAAATTAGGAGATATTCTTTTCTTTTTTCCAGGCCTTAATTCAGTAACTGGTTATTTCATAAACAATGGGACATTCACAATTGTCAAGTAAAAAAGTAAAGTCTTTTTTTTTTAATGTTTCTTTGATTTTCTACTGAAGTTAATGGTAAGCATTAATACTGGTTTCTTGGCCATCTGCCAGGGAGGTTCCTTTTCCTTAAAAAGTTCAAGTTGTTGGAACCACCCTCCAACCTCATCTGAGGAAGAGTGGTCAAAAAAAAGATGTCTCCACAATCAATCTCTGTGTCACAGGATGATTTCCAAAGAAAAGAGATGACTTGACCCACCTTTATTACTTACATAGTTGACAGAGATAAAATGGGCAATTACAACAATTCGTTTCTTTCTGAGACACTGTAATAGTTACCTTTTGCTATATAACAAACCACTCCATTATGACTTAAAAACAGATATTTATATCCCATGATTCTTTGGGTTGAGAGGTCTCTCCATGTGATGTCTCTGTCTCCAGCTGGCTTGCCCAGGCTTATTCACATGGTAGCAGCGAGAGAGGGCAAGCCCCAGTACACAAGCACTTTTCAAGTGTCTGATTGTGTCAGGTGTGCTACTGTCCCAGTGGCCAAAGCAAATTACATGTCCAAGCCAGATTCAAGGAAGGAGCTCTTCCACCTCTTCATGGAAAAAATTTGTATACAGTTTTGGCAATCTACTATAGACACCAAAAATGAGAGGGGAACTGATTCTCTTTTCTGTTAATAAAGGTTGCAAAGTAGCACAAACTGCTTTTCTCTCGACAGTGAGTAATTGCATTCTTTTTTTTTTAATTTTTATTATTTTCGGATGTACATCGTATTTCAAATTCTGGATACATTACATGATGTTCAGCACCCGAACACTAGTTGTAGTGCATCACCTCACATGTGACCCTAATCACCCCTTTTGCCCTCCCCCCTCCCCCCTTCCCCAATGGTAACCACCAGTCCAATCTCCAATGCTATGTGTTTTTTTTTTCTTTTGTCGTTTTTATCTTCTACTTATAAGTGAGATCATATGGTATTTGACTTTCTCCCTCTGACTTATTTCACTCAGCATAATACCCTCAAGGTCCATCTATGTTGTCACAAATGGCCGGATTTCGTCATTTCTTATGGCTGAGTAGTAGTCCATCGTGTATAAATACCACATCTTCTTTATCCCTTCATCCTTTGATGGGCACCTAGGTTGCTTCCAAGTCTTGGCTATTGTGTATAATGCCGCAATGAACATAGGGGTGCAAGTATCTTTATGCCTTTGTGTTTTCAAGTTCTTTGGATAAATACCCAGCAGTGGAATAGCTGGATCATATGGTAGATCTATCCTTAATTTTCTGAGGATGCTCCATACTTCTTTCCATAGTGGCTGGACCAGTTTGCACTGCCACCAGCAGTGAATAAGGGTTCCCTTCTCTCCACACCCTCTCCAACATTTGTTCTTACTTGTCTTGTTAATTATAGCCATTCTGACCAGAGTGAGGTGATACCTCATTGTAGTTTTGATTTGCATTGCCCTGATAGCTAATGATGTTGAGCATCTTTTCATATGCCTGTTGGCCATCTGTATTTCTTCTTTGGAGAAATCTCTGTTCAGATCTTTTGCCCATTTTCTAATTGGATTGTTGGTTTTTTTGTTGTTGAGCTGCATGAGTTCTTTGTATATTTTGGATATTAACCCCTTATCTGATATGTGGTTTGTAAATATCTTCTCCCAATTGTTAGGTTGTCTTTTCATTTTGTTGATGGTTTCCTTTGCTGTGCAGAAACTTTTTAGTTTGATGTAGTCCCGTTTGTTGATTTTTTCTTTTGTTTCCCTTGCCCGGTCAGACATGGGACTTGAAAATATGCTGCTCAGACCAATGTCTTAGAGCATACTGCCTATGTTTTCTTCTAGAAGTCTCATGGTTTCGGTTCTTACATTCAAGTCTTTAATCCATTTTGAGTTGATTTTTGTGCATGGTGTAAGGGAATGGTCTACTTTCATTCTTTTGCATGTGGCTGTCCTGTTTACCTAACACCATTTATTGAAGAGGCTCTCCTTTCTCCATCGTATGCTCTTGGCTCCCTTGTCAAATATTAGCTGTCCATAAACGTGTGGGTTTACTTCTGGCCTCTCAATTTTGTTCCATTGATCTGTGTGTCTGTTTTTGTGCCAGTACCATGCTGTTTTGTTTACTATGGCTTTGTGGTATAATTTGAAATCCGGGAGTGTGATACCTCCAGCTTTGTTCTTTTTTGTCAGGAATCCTTTGGCTATTTGGGGTCTTTTGTTGTTCCATATAAATTTTAGGATTCTTTGCTCTATTTCTGTAAAAAATGTTGTTGGAACTTTGATAGGGATTGCGTTGAATCTACAGATTGCTTTAGGAAGTATGGACATTTTAACAATGTTAATTCTTCCAATCCAAGAGCACGGAATATCTTTCCATTTCTTTGTGTCTTCTTTGATTTCTTTCAACAATGTTTTATAGTTTTCGGTGTACAGATTTTTCACCTCTTTCGTTAAGTTTATTCCTAGGTAATTTATTCTTTTTGTTGCAATTGTAAATGGGATTGTATTCCTAATTTCTCTTTCTGCTACTTCGTTGTTGGTGTATAGAAATGCAACCAATTTTTGTACATTGATTTTGTATCCCGCAACTTGAACGTATTCCTTTAGTATTTCTAAAAGTTTTTTAGTGGACATTTTAGGGTTTTCTAGATATAAAATCATGTCATCTGCAAAGAGTGACAGTTTCACTTCTTCTTTTCCAATGTGGATCCCTTTTATTTCTTTTTCTTGCCTGATTGCTCTGGCTAGGACTTCCAATACTATGTTAAATAAGAGCAGTGACAGTGGGCATCCTTGTCTGGTTCCTGTTCTTAGAGGGATAGCTTTCAGTTTTTCTCCATTGAGAATGATATTTGCTGTGGGTTTGTCATATATGGCCTTTATTATGTTGAGGTATTTTCCTTCTATACCCAATTTATTTAGAGTTTTTATCATAAATGGATGCTGTATCTTGTCAAATGCTTTCTCTGCATCTATTGAGATGATCATGTGATTTTTATTCTTCATTTTGTTAATGTGATGTATCACATTGATAGATTTGTGGATGTTGAACCATCCCTGAATCCCTGGAATGAAACCCACTTGATCATGATGTATGATCTTTTTAATGTATTGTTGTATTCGATTTGCTAGTATTTTGTTGAGGATTTTTGCATCGATGTTCATCAGTGATATTGGCCTGTAATTTTCTTTTTTTGTGTTGTCCTTGTCTGGTTTTGGTATCAGGATAATGTTTGCTTAGTAGAAGGAGTTAGGAAGCCTCCCCTCCTCTTCAATTTTTTGGAAGAGTTTGAGAAGGGTAGGTATTAAGTCTTCTTTGAATGTTTGGTAGAATTCACCAGGGAAGCCATCTGGTCCTGGACTTTTATTTTTTGGGAGGTTTTTAATTGCTGTTTCGATCTCCTTACTGGTGATCGGTCTATTCAAATTTTCTACATCTTCTTGGTCCAGTTTTGGAAGGTTGTATGTTTCTAAGAATTTATCCATTTCTTCTAGATTATCCAATTTGTTGGCGTATAGCTTTTCATAGTATTCTCTTATTATCTTTTGTATTTCTGAGGTGTCCATTGTAATCTCTCCTCTTTCGTTTCTGATTTTATTTATTTGAGCCTTCTCTCTTTTTTTCTTGGTGAGTCTAGCTAAGGATTTGTCAATTTTGTTTATCTTTTCGAAGAACCAGCTCTTGGTTTCATTAATTTTTTCTATTGTTTTTTAGTCTCTATTTCATTTATTTCTGCTCTGATTTTTATTATTTCCTTCCTTCTGTTGACTTTGGGCTTTGTTTGTTGTTCTTTTTCCAGTACCTTTAGGTGCACTTTTAGATTGTCTATTTGAGATTTTTCTTCTTTGTTGAGGTAGGCCTGAATTGCTATAAACTTCCCTTGTAGAACGGCTTTTGCTGTATCCCACAGATTTTAGCATGTCGTGTTTTCATTTTCATTTGTCTCGAGGAATTTTTTATTTCTTCTTTGATTTCTTGATTGACCCAATCATTGTTCAGTAGCATTTTGTTCAATCTCCACATTTTTGTGGCTTTTCTGGTTTTCTTTCTGTAGTTGATTTCCAGTTTCATACCTTTGTGGTCAGAAAAGATGCATGGTATTATTTCCATCTTCTTAAATTTATTGAGACTTGTTTTGTGGCCTAATATGTGATCAATCCTGGAGAATGTTCCATGGGCATTTGAAAAGAATGTGTATTCTGTGGTTTTTGGATGGAATGTTCTGTATATATCTACTAAGTCCATCTGGTCTAATGTGTCCTTTTAGGCGAGTGTTTCCTTATTGATCTTCTGTTTGGGTGATCTATCCATTGGTGTAAGTGGAGTGTTAAAGTCCCCTACTATTATTGTGTTACTGTCTATTTCTCCTCTTATGTCTGTTAACAATTGCTTTATATATTCAGGTGCTCCTATGTTGGGTGCGTAGATATTTATAAGTGTTATATTTTCTTGTTGGATTTTTCCCTTTATCATTATGTAGTGCCCGTCTTTGTCTCTTATTACAGTTTTTGATTTAAAGTCTATTTTGTCTGATATAAGTATTGCTACCCCCGCTTTCTTTTCTTTGCCATTTACGTGGAATATCTTTTTCCATCCTTTCACTTTCAGTTTGTGAGTGTCTGTAGGTCTGCAGTGTGTCTCTTGTATGCAGCATATACATGGATCTTGTTTTTTTATCCAGTTGGCCACCCTATGGCATTTGATTGGAGCATTTAATCCATTGACATTTAAAGTAGCTATTGATAAATATGTATTTATTGCCATTTTGTCACTTTTTCTTTTTTTGGGGTGTTTTAGTAGTTCTTCTCAGTTCCTTTCTTTTTCTCTTGCTCTGTTCACTTGTGGTTTGATGGCTAACTTTAGTAATATGTTTGATTTCTTTTGTGTTACTTTTTTTCCTGCTTGTTATAGGTTTCTGGTTTGTGGTTACCATGAGGATCCTATTTAATATACTATGCATGTAACAGTCTGTATTGAGTAGATAGACTCTTTAGCTTGACCTCTTTCTAAAAGCTCTACTTTTTCACTCCCCTCCTCCCACATTATATGTTTTTCACATCATATATAGTCTTTTTTTTTAGTGTGTGTATATCCATTACCCTCTTATCATTGAAATAGGTAATTTTAGTACATTTGTCTTTTAACCTTCATATTACCTTCACAGGTAGTTGATCTGCTGCCTTTACTATACTTTTACCTTACAAGTGATTTTATTGCCTGTTTTTTCTTGTTGTTGTTTTTGGTTTTTTTGATAATTGTTTTTCTTTTATCTCTATTTGTGGTCATTACTTTCCCACTTAAATAAGTCCCTTCAGCATTTCTTGTAGAAGAGGTTTCTTAGTGATAAACTCCTTTAATTTTTGCTTGTCTGGTAAGCTCTTTATCTCTCCTTCCATTCTGAATGACAGCCTTGCTGGATAGAGTATTCTTGGTTGTAGGTTTTTTCCTTTTAGCACTTCAAATATGTTGTGCCATTCTCTTCTCGCCTGTAGGGTCTCGGCTGAGAAGTCTGCTGACAGCCTGATGGGCTTCCGTTTATATGTCACTTGAGGCCTTTCTCTTGCTGCTTTTAGGATTCTCTCTTTGTCTTTAATTTTAGACATTTTGATTATAATATGTCTTGGTGTGGGCCTCTTTGGGCTTCTCTTGTTTGGAGCTCTCTGTGCTTCTTGAAATTGGATGTCTGTTTCCTTCCTCAGGTGAGGAAAATTTTCCTCTATTATTTCGACAAATAAATTTTCTGCCCCTTTGTCTCTCTCTTCTCCTTCTGGGACCCCTATAATCCAAATGTTAGCATGCTTGATATTGTCCCAGAGTTCCCTTACACTGTTCTCATTCTGTCTAACTCTTTTTTCTCTTTTCTGTTCTGCTTGGGTGATTTCCTCTAAGCTTTCATCTAGCTCGCTGATCCGTTATTCTGCTTCCTCTACTCTGCTTTTGAGTCCCTCTAGTGAATTTCTCATTTCAAGTATTGTATTCTTCATTTCTGATTGGTTCTTTTTTATATCTTTCAATTCTTTGCTGATGTGCTCACTGTGTTCATCCACTCTTCTCTGCATATCTGTGAGCATCCTCATTATATTTTGTTTGAATTCCTTGTCAAGGACGGCGTTAGTTTCTGTTTCACTTAGTTCTTTTTCTGGTGTTTTGTAGGGTTCCCTGGCTTGGAAAGTATTCCTTTGCCTCCTCATTATGCCTCTTTCTCGGTGCTGTTTTCTTTGTACTAGGTGAGTCGGCTATGTCTCCTGATCTTGGAGAAGTGACCTTATGTATGAGATGCCTTATGAGGCCCAACAGTGTGCTTCCCTCTCATCACCAGACCATAAGAACCAGGAGTGACCCCTTTGTGGGCTACTTGTGTTCTTCTGCTGTGGCAGGGTTGCTCCCGCTGCAGGTACCCAGGGAGTCTGATCTTTCCTTCCCTGGCCAGCTGTTTGTAAATCCAGTTTGGAGGGGCCTCAGCACTGTTGGCTACAAAGTCTATTAGCACACTCTTATTGCAAGTGTCCTCTTAATTGGGTTGGTACCCAGTGTAGCTGGTTGCTAGGCTCAGGGGCGTACAGTTGTGATAGACCTGAGGCCAACAAGGCTGATGTCAGTTCTCTTAGGAGTGCAGCTGAGTGGGGCTAGCCCTTGGCATGGAGGCACTCAGTTGTTTCAGGCTATGGAAGGTGGGACTGATCCTTTTTATGGCTATTTGTGAAGCACAACTCTTCTGCCCCTGATAAGCCTCACCCCCCTCTGGACCACATACACTGTCAACACAGTCCTGGTCCATGCACATTTCTCAACCCCATGGAGCGCACCCCACTGCCACACTGCAGAGGCCCCCACCTCTGCCCCAATGCCCCCCACAGTTCACCTGCACCTCACACAAGCCCTGCCCCACAGAGGCAGACACCTTTGCCTGCCTGTAGAGGGTCAAGGCACTCAGTCAATGCAGGCTGAAAAGTAGCCTGAGGGTTTGCTGTTAGGTGGGGCCAGTCCCTAGGGAGGGTTGCCTGCCCTGGCTGAACTGGATTAAATCTGTGCTCTAGTGGGTGTGGCAGACCCCTGGGCTAACAGCCCAAGGGATGCACCTCAATGGCCCCACCAGTGTCTGTATCAGCATGCCTGGACCAGCTCAGAACAACGGCCCCCACCAATGTCTCAGTCTCAGGAGAGGATCCTCCTCTCACCAGGATGCCCCCAGAGCCCACCAGGTGAGTCTTGTTTCACCAAAGGACAGTCAGCCTTCTCTCTGGTGATTTTAGGTTGCTGCAATGAGTAAGTTTGTGTGTGGGCCCTTTAAGACCCGGATCTTTTCAGCTTTCGGTCAATAGCTTTTCTGGGGTGTCCTCGCTGCAGTTAATAGCTAGCAAAGCCAGATAGTAAGACCCCCCCTCTCAGTTGGGCTGAGTCCGAAGGATGGTTATAGCAGTATTGCCCCTGCTCTGGACTTCACTCCTCCAGGGAGGGCTTGTACCTTAGGTTGGCTCCCGCCTGGCCAGCTGAGAAGCTCCACTGCTCCCAAAGGTGGCTTTTTTCCTCTCGGGCCGGAGTTGCTGCCTCTTCTGCTTTCGTCAGGACTGTCCCTTTTCGTGCGGGTTCTTTTTATCCAGTTTTCAGTTTTCAATCCAGGGTGATTCTTCCCAAAATTGTTGTAAGCTGGTTGTGTTCGTGGGAGGAGGCGAGTTCAATGTCTGCTCACAGCGCCATCTTGACGAGAACCCAATCGAGTAATTACATTCTATGCGTCTCCTTCCTCCTTTTGTCAAAACTTGTGTAGATCATCTTTTGGGAGCAATAGTGGAGCCCTTGTGAGGCACCCCATCCAAGAATGCTGATGACAATTTATTCAACCTAGGACAGCTGCCTGAGGTTGTACAGTCTGTGAACTTCACAATCTAGGAGATGCTATTCACACCATATTCTTAGAAATTTTGTATATTTATTGCAATAATTTCTTGGAAAATCATGATTAAGTTTCTTGAGAGAAGGACTTTTTTTCTACTTCTTACAAAAGTGACTTTTTGGCTTATGATATACGCTGACAAGCCCATCTTTTCCCAAATGAAGAAAGACTTGTTATAACAAATAGCAAAGTCTCCAACTTCCTTAGATTATCTTGAGCTGCTCACTGTTTCTACCCTGAAGTGCTTGTCATTTCCTGTTTCCTAAAGGACAGAGTCACCCTGGTCTTAATTCTTGTCAATTGTGTTTATTAACAACCATATTTACAAACCAAAAATTTCACAATTTGAAAGTATATTTTCTATGTTGTTTGATTTTCCAAATCTGGAGTTGTTTCTAGACTCCATTTTGTTTGAAGTTCTTCACTAAATGATTTTTCTTTTTCTGTTTTACTATATATATATTTTCTTTCTTTCAGGGGATTTCTGCTAATCCCTTTGACTTTTGAAGATTGGCACTCATGACCCTCTGTGTTTCTGGAGGTGGTAGTGTTGTCTGTCAGAACTGGAAGCTCTAGGTTTAGGAGATCCAGAATGTACTACAATCAACTAAGCAGATTTTGTGTACTTCTATTTCCTGTGAGCTTAATGGTGCATGTTGTAGCTGATTTGAAAAAGTCAGCTGTAGGTTTTAACACAGTATGTTCTATTCTATTATAGAAACACTCCATTATTGGGATTTTTAAAGCTGCATTTGTACCATTTATTAAAAAACAATTATTTGCACCAAGAATCCTTTTGGGAGATTTTTCAATCCTTAGTTTTTATCCAATCGACAAATTCCATTCTAACAACTTTGGAAACTTTGACATAAAATCACAGTGCAATTATTGGATTAGAAAGAGATACAAATAACTTCACGGCTTATTTCTATGTTAGCCAAGATTTTCCATCCTTTGAAGTAGGTAGCATGAAGCATTAAAAAAATGTATGTCAAAGAGCAGCCACCATTCATAAAGCTATATATTAACTTAAAATTAGATATGCTATTAGAATCAGTTGTGGAAAAAACCCCAAAGCAATAGATAGGAAATAAAAAGGGTGTGTGTGTCTGTGTCTGTGTGCAGCACTACAGTTGTTAAAAAAACTAGCATTGCATCTCTGTATGGACTTCTTTTGAAAAAGCTGAAAGGATACTAAAATTTCTACTTAAGAGTGAGTGTATAAGAAACAAGGAAGGTCATAAAATGGCTAAGCTTGTTAATCTCACACTGAGAGGGGGTTGGTTATAAATTAAAAATACATTTATTTTTCACTGCTAGTTGGCTTACATTCCTTAAAGTATTGAAGTTTCCAGGTGTACACACATGTCCATGTGCGTATGCATACACATATATGCACACAAAGATATCTTTGACTTTTGCATTTGAAGAAGATAAGGCTAGGTTTATCTTGCCCACAAATGTATCAGTCAGCTATTAGCACAACAATGCTGCATAACAAAGTGTCCTAAAACTCTGTGGCTTACAGCAGTAAGCATTTTGTTTTTTAATTCAGGTTGGCTGAAGCAGCTCTTCCACAGGCTGTTGGTCACTTGACCTTGGCTTCAGGCTAAGGTCCTAAAGAAAGGGCTCAGTTCCACTCTGTGTGTCTTTTCTAGGGCTCAAGATAAAGAGACAGTGATTTCCTGGGACATACCATTCTCATGGCAAATAAACACAGAGTCAAGCCAAACACCCGAGCATGTTTGAGACTTCTGCTCATGTCACATCTGCTTACAGTCTTTTGACCAAAGCAAGTCTTGTGCTCAAACTCCAGATCAACGAGGCAGGAAAATATATTCTGTCCACAGGGGCATGGGAAAAGCCATAAGTATTTATAGAACAATAATCTAGTGTTTCACATTCCACCCAAGAAATATTATAAACTGAAATACTTACAGAGACTGGCAAGAACTATTTGAGTCAAACAGTCTAGGTAGGGAATGAAGCAAACAGCAGAGGGAGGGCATCATCAAAAGAAGATAGCATTGGGGCTGGCCCCATGGTCAAGTAGTTAAAGTTCTGAGCACTCCACTTTGGATCCCCGGTGTGGACCTACTCTGCTCATTGACCATGCTGTGGAGGCGTCCCATGTACAAAGTAGAGGAAGATTGGCTCAGATGTTAGCTCAGGGCTAATCTTCAAGTGAAAAAAGAGGAGGATTGGCAACAGATGTTAGCTTGGGGCAAATCTTCCTCACCAAAAAAAAAAAAAAAATAGAAACTCAGCTTCAAGGATTATTGTTTTGTAGGAATTCCCAGGGAATTTCCACCAAATATTTAATTTTTAGAAAGAATACATGAAAATTCATTATATTATGCTAAAGTTTTTCATTTTTAAATGTTGGAGAGTGGTTTACTTTTTAAAAATTATGTTTGAGCTGAGCAAAACTTGTCTGTAGATCAGATATCATTTGGACACTGCCATTTGCAGTTTTTAACCAGAAGTCTCTTTTGATTACCAACACACAACCCTATAATTACACATGTAAGAAAGCTTTAAAATCTTTCTTTTGTGTCCAACAACAGCAAGGCCATAATCTCACCCTACCACAAGCAAGGTTAACATTGGTCAGGTTCTTTGGCCTATCCCTCTGTAGATTGCTCTTAAAAATTAAAGACAGCACACATACAATGTTATATTATCAGACAGCCACATAGTTTACACAGTGCTTCCAAGTACCTATTTTGATTTAATCCTCACAGCAAATGGTGGTATTATCATTTTATAGATAAGAAAACTGGAGCTCAGAAAGAGTGTGATTTTTCCAAGGTCATAGGGTTAAGGTCATAGCAGAAGTAAGATTCTAGGTCATTTAACTCCTTCCCAAATGGCAAGGAGGTTAGATAATCATCAGTCTACAAAACACCGAAGCTATTTTGGCTTCTGTTATAATTTGATTCTAATATTTAATATGTGGTAGAGTATACTTTTTAATATATTTCTTTTTAGGCATTTAAATCCTTTCTTAGATGGAGAGCTAATGAAGGCCTCACAAGATAATCATGATGTTGCTATTCTCCTGTTTTACACTTTCAGTTACTTCTGCTCTTATGTTTTTAAACCTCATTCCCATCAGATGGTTGTATAATGATTAACTTGTCTCGAAATAATTGGTTTTGTTTTGTGGTTCCAGTTGACCCCTGGTGACATGATGCAGTTTTAGAATGTCACAAGTGTTAAGTTATAAAGCAGAGAATGCTATTTTTTTAATCAGGGAAATAAGATGATTCAGTGTTTAGAACATATTTCTAAAAATGAAAGGTAGAGATTGATTCTCTTGCAAGTCAGCTCTGTGATTTTCAGCTGTGACGTCTCATTTCTCATTTTACTCTCTAGATTGTCTAAGGAAAAGTAAGATGATGCAGAAGCACCAGAAGCTCTTTGGAAAGACACAGTTTTAACCCAGGTTCATATTACCAATTAATCAGATCAATTCCCTGTTAACTCATTCTAACTGCCCAAGCTCTGTTGGCCAAGTATATTACAGGGGTTTCTTTTTCTATTTAGTAGAACCATGCAGCATTTCAATCACAGACAAATAACCTAAGCATTAAAAAGTTCAAATGGTGTTCAAATGTTGGGTTTTTTCCTGAAGATTGCTGATAAAAGACACCCTTTTAGGAGAGGCTGACTGCATCCCCCAAATGGTGAATAATAAAAATAGCGAATAGGTGTCATGAACAGCATTGTGCTTGAGAGAAGTCAGTGGCCGTCCCAAAGCAAAGTACAAAATAAGAAAGAAGGTGAAGAGGAGACGCAGTTTCCATTTAATTTCCTTTCCCACTGTTTTGCTGCTGTTTTCTTTTTAATATCTCCCTTGGAACAATGAGTTAAATGTCTTTTACCCAAGGAAAGCAATAGTGATATAGATTTTGCACATAGTAAAATCTGTATGATTTCACGGCTGCTAAAAAGGAAAATATTTTCTCTCCTTCCTTCTTCCTGTGTTTTTTTAATGTAATAAAATAGTTCCCCTTGGAGATCGAAGTATTCTGCCATGTCTCTTTCCTGTGCTCTAAGACAATTTTAAGCGCCTGCTTCCAAAGTTGCTTTGTGTTTGGGGGAGTTTTAATAGAGGGTTTTAAGTGGTGCCTAAAGGGGGCAAAAGTTATCTATATGTAAAAGCAGTGAAGTTATAGGAAAGTAGCTATAAAGATGCTAAGCAATTCAAGAGAGTTATGTTAATTGCTGTTTCAAAGTGTTTGGTGCCCTGTCTTCAGCCTCAGGCCTCTGGAGCTCACTTTTCTCTCAGTGACAACATTTTGTTTATTTTCCTGTTTATATTGTGCCCTGTAGAGTTTTCCAGTTCCCCTCTCCTTTGAAATCCCAAAGGCTGTCCCCTGGAGGATCCACTGTCTGCTTCTGAACACTCTCTGGAGATTCTGAGTGTCAGAATTCCCCCTGGGGCCCCTGAGGATCCACATTGCTTCCTTCACGCTGAGTGTGAAGGAAGAGGAAAGACTTTCACTTCAGAGCAGGTCTTCCTAACTGGAGAGCCAGGCAAAGACGTGAGGGGCCCTGGCCAGAGGGGGAGAGCAGAGCACACTGGACTGCCTCACCCCAGCATTTTCCGTGCCATTCCCTCAGAAAGAACTGCGAAGAGAACAAAGTTTCAGGGGACAAAAGGAATAAAAGTATTTTGTATGGGAACAGTAATATTTTCCCCTCTATTCCTCTTCTGCAGGAAAAAAAAAAAAACCACTATATTAATGACTTTCTAAGAACAATATGAGTATATAAATGTAACCAACTAAACTAATTTTGAATTTGACCCTATTCTCACATACATTTCAATTGCTTTCTGCTCCTATGGAATATCCTACGGAATAGCAAATACTTTATGAAATACTTTGCTAGATTGTGAAATGTTTGGCCTATGAAAGAATGCCGTCGAGGGGGTGGAGAACCTGAGAACTCACCCCACGATATCTTGAAGAGATGAGGCTAACCTTAGGCGAGACCACCATATGTCTTGAACAGACTGCCATATTTCTTGAACTTAAGGAAGCTTCTTTGGAATCCCAAACTAAAAATAAAGTTGGCTTCTCATAAGTACTAGGACAATTTGTTGAGTAGGATTACCCAGACATAAAGGAATGAGTTATAATAAAACTGGAAAAATGTTTATAGTTTCACTCTGAATCAGGGCCCAGTTTGTAGGTACACACCTACAAGTACAAAATTCCAAGCCTGAGAGCTCAAACTTAAAGCCCTGGGGCTTTGTGGGTCCTGCAGATGTACTCCATATGGTCAGCATAAGGTTGCCTCCATTTTCACAGTGTTTTAAAAACTAAATGACGTTATCGACAATATACTACATGGCTTCTCTTGGAAGACCTAGACACACATGCCCAAGAACTGAAGAGCAGCTACTTCTTTTCGTAGGAGCCTGTACTCGCCAGGTCTACGTGGTCACCTCTCATCCCTGTACCCTAATCCCCGCCCCTTCCCCGCCCACCTCCCTCCCACACATATGCTCTCACGTTTCTGACTCTTGGCTTTGTTCACTTACTCCCTTGACGTACTGGACTGTCATTGCCATTGTGTTTATCAGGCAGCCTCTGTACTGTCCCAGGATGTTCCGTGGAGTGCTATATTTATCTGTGAACCTTCTCTCACCCCAAGGACCAGTTCGATCTGCCTTTGTGCCCCTCCTGGCTGACACTGGCTACTCCCTGCATCAGCTCTCTACCTTAATCAGTGCTGGGTCCTTCTAATTGTGGATCCCAGGCTGTCATCTTGACCCTGTTCCAAACCACCCAAATGTCAACTTAGCAGTCATTTAAATCAAATTAAAACAAAAGTAAAACAATCGAACTGCTAGGCAGTGATGATGCGCATTGATGCTACTAATATGAAAATGTACCCATACAAGAGTGTTCTCTTTCTAAACTAAATGACAAGAAGAACATCCGCTTTTAAAAGTTAATATTTGCAGATCTTCCCAACAGCAGCTTCTTAACTCCAAAAATAAATTTCTATTTTACAGGAGGTAAGGGAAAAAAAAGGCAAAGCTAAATTTTATGTCTTGATTACTCAACAAGAGAGTGTACTGATGACACAAGTTGTCCTGAGCTAGGTAGTGATTATACTTAAGTGCCCTAGAAGATTTTCTTGGAAGAGATTGCAATCACTATAAGTACTTAGCATTGCATTGCTTACACGAAAGGAATGTGACTGTTGAGATGAAAAGAAAGCTCCTTAGTATAGATTAGTTTGTCTATTGTCCATTAACTATGAATGAAAGTTGAAATTCAGCTCATTGTGATTCAATGCTAGATACTATAATAACAACAGTCCTTGTCTGAAGAACTACTGGAATATCTACTGACTTTTTTGCTGGAGTGATTACCTGTGGAGGGTATAGGAATTTAGGGACACAGTTTCTTCTTGCTACTAGCCTAAATATGTTGTGATATACATATACATGTGAATATACAAGCAGTGTGTGTGTGTGTGTGTGTGTGTGTGTGTGTTATTCTGGGCTTCTTCTACTTCAACCAGAGCAGCATCTACTTTTTATTTATTTAGTTTTATGTAATGAGTTTTCGTGTAAGATTGTACTTGAAGAGAAAATGCTGGTGTTGATAAGAAAAATTTAGAAAAATACTAATCTAGTCCAGCTCTCCTATTTTCTACATGAGGAGTGAGAGGAAAAGACATTATGAGACTTTTTCAAAGTCAAATACTGGTTGGTGGTAAAGACAAATTTAGAACAGAAGGCCCAAAACTCCTAGTCTAGTCTTCTTTGCACTTTGACTAATGTTTATTGAGTGTTTGCTATGTGCAGACACTGTGCCAAGCATGAATTATCTCAGTTAACAATCCCATTAACTCCATGAAATATTACCCATGTTAGAGACGAAGATAAAATTCATCAGGGAGGATAAGTAATTTGGCCAAGGTGGTATAGCTAGAAAGTACAGAATCAGAATTCAAGTTTAACTTAACCTAATCCAAAGCCACAAACTGTTCTCTTAACCATTTTTCTCTACTCTCCTCATAACCATTTTTATCCAAGATGGTGGAAAGATCATAAAATCAAACTTTATGTATATTTCTACACCATGAATAGAATAAGAAAAAGTATTTGATCATGACATTTTTATTAAACGCTCTGTACTATTCTGAACTCCTTGAAGAGTTGTCAAACTTGAAACAAGAACATGTGAGGTTGGAGCTGAGAATTCTGCAGGTGATTATGGAGAATGATTCCTGTTGATACGAGGAGACAGGAGAGAGTATCTTGGTGTGTTTATGATGCTACCAATCAATAGAAGGTAATGACAATGAGCCAGAGCCAGGAGAGATGGGAAAATGGTAGCTGAGGAGTAACCGTGGAATACCAACTGGAAAAGAAATCCAACCAGAGTTTGAAAGATTCACAGATAAGGATGTGGGTGGTATTGTACTCACCAACCCAATCTTTAAACTGTCTTAGAGAAACTTTACCCTGGCTGGGCTCTCCTGAAAAGGCAATGGCAGATTCTGATTTACCTCATTAAAGTCCCATTGGGTAAGGATAGATGCTGCTGAAGGGCACCATGGCAACACCATCATACTGTTTTAATAAAGACATATAATTCATT
The DNA here is from genome assembly GCF_037783145.1 of Equus przewalskii. Lineage (NCBI taxonomy): Eukaryota > Metazoa > Chordata > Mammalia > Perissodactyla > Equidae > Equus > Equus przewalskii. The sequence goes on along the minus strand of NC_091851.1, from coordinate 8,645,651 downwards.
CTCTCAGATAAGGGATGATTATTTCAGTCCTTGCTCCAAATGGCCAGATTTGATTCCTAAAACATCTAAAACATCTGGACCAAGCTATTTTCAGCAATGTGCTATTGCCCTGCCCCTTGAAGAGCTCATTCAGTTTGGCTTTGTCTGTCCATGGGAAAATAAAGGGGCAGACAGAAGTGTTTTGGTTTCTAACACGAGTCTGAAACAATTGACCAGTCATTTCAATTAACAATGCTCTTCGGCTAAACAAGCTGTTCAATCTTTATGTGGACTTGGGTCCATACCCAAGGATACCAGGTGCAAAGATTACCACTGTGTTAGGAGCAGTCATACTTGCCACGGGATAAAAAATAAGATTACTCCCCCAGCTCTGGAGAGGGAAATGTGACTTCTGGAAGTGACATTAAATCCTTCAGGCAACCACTGTATCACTTAGTGGGCCAGAGTAACCACTTACTAAATGGTGCCTCTGCCATCTGGTTTACTATGTATAGAGGAGTTCCTATGCCCCAGCTGAAATGAACCATATAAGGAAAATTCATAACCCCTACCAATATTATCACCTGGATCATAACGGTGAAAATATGTTATAGTCTTTAGCTCATGAAAACAGTGAGTGATTTTTAGACATTTTTAAGAGATTAAGGTGCATGTGTTTCAGATGAAATGAAGTGATTAAAGTAATTAAATTAAAGTGATTTTCAAGTATTTTTTTGTTTAAAAAGCATTTTTGTCCAAAATACTTAAGTATTTCAAAGATTATTGTATCTGATCTAATTTCTCCTGTCTCCATGTGATTCTACGCACATTTTCAAAGGCACAGAAGTTGCACAGATAGTATTTTCTGCAGGAAAAAGAAGCTTTTTTTTTTCTTAGTGATTCCAAAGCTTAAAATAATTCAACAATAAACCCCTTAGTACACCCCAGACATCAGCAGCCACATAATTGCAGCTAAATCCAAGTTGACACCAGGGCAATTCTTGCTTCAAAGATTTCGGGGAAGTGGAAGAGGATTCGATGAGGTTATTTTGATCTCTGGTTGCATTTTACTCCCCCTGATAGCCTGAAGTTTAGCAAAAGACCTTTTAACCGTAAACATTTAATTACTTTACTTAAGCTACAGTGATTATAAAATACAGAATAGTAGAAATGAAGGAATTTTTAGCTTAGGTGGTGTGCCACTTCAACATAAGAAGAGATTCTGTCCATCTGTAATAGATTTATTCTCCACAAGCACATTATGAGACCAATTTTATACTCTATTCCTCTCTGTGGTCTCTCTCTTCCCACCTCCAACCACCAGGTCTCGTCTCTTTCTGTAGATCCACATCTTCAGTTCTCCCATTGAAGCTTGGTCTTTCTCAGGCTTCTCTCCTTAGTGATATCATGAATCTACTTTACAGATGATGAAAGGCTCAGAGAAGCTCAGTAATTTGTCAAAGGCATACAGCTACTGAATGGCTGGTTTGCTGTCTGTTTATTTCTTTTTTTGCTACTACATCACACAAACATTTACATATATGAACTTACAGGAGTCACTTGACCTGTTGGTGCTTCATTTTCCTCATGTGCAAAATGAGATAACAATAATATCTACCTCCCATGAGTGTGATGACCAAATGAGTTACTTCATCCAAAGCCTGCAGAACAGTCTTAATACATGTTAAATGCTCACTGAGCTCATTGTCATTAGTATCGTTAATATCATTTTCAGTGGAGAAGATGGAGAAGACCAGAATCCCTGGATGAGCTCTCTCATTGTCATTCAACGTGTGATTTTATCCAAAAAGTCAGATGATGTGTTGTCCAAAGTTCTTTCCTTAGGCAATTCCTAATGACAATCCAGAGGCTTTGGGAGCTTGAAGAAGTAGAAAAAGAAACATATATTTTATCATGGTAACTCCTGACATTACCACTTTGATCTATGAGCATGAAACTAAGGAGAGAGATGATAGACCAGATGTCCAAACACAAGAATCTACCTACCTTAATCTTAAATATCCACCTGTGTTTTATTAATTCTGGGAATCTCTGGCAAATCTGTATTCAGTGTTAAATAAAGTGAAAGTCTCAGATTCCTGTTCTATATATCCATTTCATTCTCTGGTGGATGAAAATGTTGATGAATGTCTTCAACAAGCATTTCCAGTCACAATTGAAGGAACTGACCACTAAAGAGAAAGTAGAAAGAAAAGCCATTTATAGCTCATGTGCTGTCTTGTAAAATTACCTTGATTTTCTGGAATAGTATAAAGTTTTAGGTGCCAAGAATTCTGTGCAATCTAATCAAACAAGAATTAAAGGCTATTTTTAAAAGAAAAATACATAAGAGCAAGGAAGGCATGAGGAGGAGTGGAAGAAATAAGCAAGTAGAAATAACACAAGGACGAACAGCGATGATTCTATTTAAGCTGATCCTTTACTAGTCATATCCTACTGGGATCCTGGGAGCTACCTAGAGAGTTGACATTATTATTTAGAGACCATTTGGAATTGATGCCGTCATTATTGTTGACCTTATCCCTGGAGTTGTTTGCATACACCTTCATATTGATGTTCTAAAAAGCTACTATACGCTTGTATGTGTTAGATTGCAGAAGAACTAAATTAGAGGTGCTCTTGAATTTTGATTCAGTTTAACTAGCATTTTGTGTTTGACGCCTCAGTCCTAGGGGTGGCTCCAGGGGTTCATCCAGGAGTCCTGATATTTGGCTACAAAGGTGATGGCAGCCGTTTTGCTGAGATATTTTGCTTTGCTTAATTCAGCGTAGTGCTATGAAATGCCAGCCAATAACAGTTGGAAAGTGTTCCCATATATCCAAATACCAAGTAGCAGCAGAAAAAGCGTCCTCTACAGCCAATAGTGCTTAGAGGTGTACCAAACTGCTGCCTGGTCAAAAAACCAATGACAACCTCCACCCAACTCAAGGAATTTGACTTTTCTTTTCCTGCCCAGCTGATGGGTCTAAGGATTCAGAAAGTTCAGAAGAACAGTTAGAAAGAAGTTAACATTTCCTGCTACTTTTTCCCAAGAGAACCTCTCTGACAGATAAAGAAATAGTTCTGTATGACTTTCACTATTGTAGAAAATACAAGCAAGATTTTGCCACAAAAGATAACCTCGAAATCATTTCAGCTGTTCCACATTGTGTGTGGAGAGATCCCTGCTCAGTCTGTGTTGGAGCCTTATTGATACCCGGTATTGTCATGTGCTGCTATACCTTTCTTGTAAGAAAAAAGGGAGAAGATAAATTATAATGCATTTTGGCACCGAGGAGCACAGTTAGAGCATTTAGCACAGAGAAGCTGGTCAATTACAAAATTACTTCCTTTAAAATTACATGTTTTAAAAAAGTGTATCTCTCTTCCCAGGGAATCGGCCTCTGAATATAAATCTTTAAGTGAATTAATATTTAAATTCCATTAAGTACCACTGTGAGTAACCAACATTCTATGCCCTAGCACATGTCTGCCTTCTAACATAGAGTCTAGTGGGGAAGACACACGTTAAACAAGTAAACAGAAAAATATTTACTTAGGATTCTGGTAAGTATCCTAACAGGACAGAGAATAGTGCTGCCACAAGAGAGAACAAGAGTGGCTTGCGTTAGGTTTATTGGTCATCTCTGAGGATATGATTTAGCTGAGTCCTGAAGGATGAGAAAGTGAAACCATTGGGAGACAAGGGAAGGAGAACAGGCAAGGAATAGGCTGTGCAGAGGCCTTGTGGTTGGAAAAAGCTGAGTGGGGAACCAGAAGAAGCCCACTATGCCTAGAGGTAATGAAAAAGAAGCGAGGGAGAGTGTCAGTAGGTAGGCAAGGCTCTATTGTGTAGGACCTTGGGAATACTGTGACTACAGCGGTTTGAAGCAGAGGATTTAAAATAACATTAAATGCCATTTAAAAAAATATTCTAACTACTCTTAGGTGAATGAATCGCTAAAAGACACAGAGGTTTGGGGGGAAGTAGAAGCCCTTTGGGAGGCTACTGTGGTTATTTACAAAGAAAACTAGAGTGGTGCCACTGAAAGAGACAAGTGGACAGTTTCAATACACATTTTGGAGCAAATATTGAGGGGTGTATACTGATGAATTGAATGTGAAGGACGCAGGGCTGTGGAACATCTCAGGAATGCGTCCTGGGTTTCTAATTTGAAAGTTTGTGATCTGAACGCCGGTGTAAAGGCGGGCATCACTTACTGAATTAGAGAGGATGAGGTTACCTAGACTTTGAATACTTTGAATACATTCCTTCCTTTCTGCCTCATCCCTTTTCCTCCCTTTATCCACCATGTTTCTCTAAATCCTATCTATCTTTCCAGGTTTGTTGTTTTCAACAAACATATATTGAGCAATAATAAAAATAGTAATGAATTAAAAATTTTTGAGTGATCCTAAATACAATACACACTCAACTCATTTAATCCTCACAACAAAACTCTGGGAGAGATCCCACTTTACAGATAAAGAATGTAGAGGCACAGAGAGCTTAAATAATATGCCTAAGGTCACACTGCTGTATAGCAATTGCTGGGAATAGCAAACCCTTGCCTTTATGGAGTAACAATCAAACGCAGATGGCAGAGTTATAAACAAAAAGATACAGTGCAGTGGTGAATCAGTGGTGTTCTATGTGAGTAGTAGGGACCCCTGATCTAGTCCTGGGCGGAGACAGTCAAGACAGGCTTCCTGAAAGAGATGATGCCTGAGCTGCACTTTGAAGGATAGGTGAAAATTATGCAGGTGAAGTTAACAGGAATAGAGAAGGTCTTTCCCCGTAAAGGAAACAGAAGCAAGAGACACCATAGGATGGGGTTGGAGGAGGGACAAGTATGAGATAATATCAGAGCAGAGTTGAGAAATATGCTTGACAGATAGAGAGAAGTTTGAAGTTTGTAGGTGGGCCATGGTTTAATTTGCACTTTACGTAATTCCCTCTGCTGACAGTATAGAGGCTAATTTGGGAGTGGGATCAAGTCAGAAGTCTAGGACTCCAATTTGAAAGCTTTTTGTTTATTTATTTTTTTTGTTACTGGGGCAAAAATGAGGGTTTGGTAAAGCAATGCTATTAGGGATGCTGAAAATATAGGGAATTTGAAAATTAAATGAGACAGTACATATAAAGTACTTATCATGATGTTTGGTATATACCAGTTACATAAGAAATGTTAGTTATCATTTCAGAAATCTGCTGTTATTTAACAAGACATTGTAAAGCTTAGTGCTTAATACAACAAAGATGTATTCTTTCTCTTAATTCTGTGTGTTGGGTGGCCTCTGCTGGGCAGTTCTTCTGTTCTATTGACTGCAACTGCGATCATTCATGTAGCTGCATTCAGCTTGAACTGGGGTGCAGTTGGAACTAAGAATGAACTTTCTTCCTTGAAGGGCTGTCTACACAGGGCCTCTAGTTGTCCAGTGGTCTAGCCAAGACATCATGGAAACTGGGCTTTGAGAGGGAGAAAGTGGAAGCTGCCAGGCCTCTTAAGCCCTGGTCTGGGAAGTCCTAAAGTCATACTTCTTCTAACCTTCTAGTTGTTCAAAACCAGCCACAAGGCCACTAGATTCAAGGAAAAGGGATATGGAATCTCTTGATATGAGGAGCCATGTGTCAATACAGAGATGGAAGGAATTTTTGGTCACCATATTTGGAGACTGGATTGCAAGTATTAAGATTGTCTAGTGCCAATTTAATTCTTCAAACAGCATTCTTTGTTTTTGTCTTTAATGCTTTCTTTCTCTAACACTGCAGGTTCCCTTTTGGTCTCAGGTGATGTCTTATTTCTTGTCTTTCATTGAGCCCATGTTTTATTTTTTTCCCCTTAATTTCTCAGAGAATACAAAAGTAGTGTTGTCTTCTTCAAAATTCTCAATTCTTCTTCAAAATTATGCCCTTCATTTATCTTCTGTATTCTTTCTTTTTTGTTTCCTTTTTATTTTCTGAATGTTTACAAACATACTGGTGCATGCATGCACATGCCTGTGTGTGGATTGCTTATATTTCTTAACAGACTCTTGAGCATGACAGGTCTATACATGTCTTCTATTAGCCCAAAGGGAGTTTGACTAGATTCTCCTTGATACCAGGGAAACTTGAGTTTTCTCCATTTATCCGGGCACCTTTAATTCTTAATTTTGAGGATTGTGTGCTGAAGGTTTATAGTCGGCAAGGTAGAAAGACAGTTACAGTCCTATCTGAGAAATATTTTCTCTGCATGGTTTTTGTATTGTTTGTTTTGCAAACAATATATCAGGCTTTTATATTCGCCTGACCTTATTTGTAGATACACTCTGTGGTTCTCACCATTTTCATGCTGGAGTTTTTACCTACCACTTTGGAGGGGTACTTATCCAGTTAATCAAAAGCCACCTCCCAATTTAATAATCTGTGTTTGTTAAAATGATGGGAGAAAAAATTCCACCATCTTTCTATTCATTGATGCCTTAGGGGAGGATACAACTTATTATCTAACCCAGGATACTTTGTAGGATAAAGGGGCATTGATAATACAATAATATATAATAATAATCAATAAGACAGTAAACCAGAACTGTCTCAGGAAAACTGGGATATATAGTCACCCATGTGATGTCATGCCTGGAGCCTTGGCAGCCAGTGTGTGGCCAGTTTCCCATCTCTCCCATGCCAGACCTTCATCTTCAGATTGTATTCCTCCAGACTGATGGCTTTTATCCCAGTGAGAGTAAAGTCACACTGCTATTATCAGTAGAAGCCAGGCTGGAGAAAATCTACTTGAATGGGACTCATACTTTTTCTTTTCACTTCTTCCTCATGTGAATCCATCACGAAGAAAGGGACACAAACTAGCCACCTAAATCTCAATTCCCGACCCTTCAAACATTAAAGATATTAAGTATCTTATACTTCTTCCCCTTCTCAATACTTTGTGCCATGTGCCCTAGAAGGAAAGTTACTTCTTAGTTGATGCTCCATGCGGTAGTCTCAAATGTTAAATCTGTGGCACATAGCTAAGCACAAGCTACACTAGGGACCTGTTATAACTTGCCTCACTATTACATCAAAACATGGCTTCCTCATTAAGCTGAATCATTTCTAGGTTTTGATTTAAAGTGAGAGACCTGACTCTTCTTTTCACTTGAGCACTTAGAGGCCATTGTAGGCTTATTAATTGGCCTGATTTCAGTATTGTTGTGTCTCAGGCAGTGGTGAGGTCCAAGAAGAGGAGAGAGACTGGGGAATAGCTGGTCAGCGGAGCAGTCAGAACACTCACATTTATCAGTTAACTTCACCGTTTTATATGGGTGCTATTCATGGCACCCCAAGGCAATTACAATAGTAACATCAAAGATTATTGATCACAGATCACCATAACAAATACAACAATAATGGAAAAGCTTGAGATATTGCAAGAATTACCAAAATGTGACACAGAGACACAAAGTGAGCAAATACTCTTGGAAAAATGGCACAGATAGACTTGGTTGATGCAGGATTGCCACAAGACTTCAATTTGTGAAAAAAGCACTATCTATAAAGCGCAATAAAACAAAGCACAATAAAATGAGGTTTGCCTGTAATAAAATTGACACAAGACCAGATTAATAGGAGAAAAAACAATTTAATACAAGTGCACAGATCATAAAAATGATGCTCAGAGAGTGAGCAAAACAGGCAGTTTATATAGCTTTTTACAAAAGGAAACAATAAATGTGTGAGGAATTGACAGAGCAAAGAAACTTAGGTTTGGGTGCTTAATTAGTAAGGAATTTAAGCAGAGTTTGGGTTTGGGGTAGTAAATTAGTAAAGAAGTAACAAGGTTTGTTTAAACAGGCCTTTCAGCCCTGAGTTTCCTAGCTCTAGTGATAAAGATGCAGGGAAATTTGCACTTCACAGAGGGAGATTTATTTCCTTCTTTCAGGGGAACAAAGAGAAGAAGGTCAAAATGGCTTTTTTGCATTGGCTGCTTCTCAAGTAACTTTAATTCAAAATAGCCACAGGGCCAACCTGCGGTGCAGCAGGTAAAGTTGGCGTGCTCCACCTCAGCGGCCCGAGATTCTCTGGGTTGGATCCTGGGCACAGACCTACACACTGTTTATCAAGTCACGCTGTGGCAGGCATCCCACATACAAACTAGAGGAAGATGGGCACAGATGGTAGCTCAGGGCCAATCTTCCTCAGCAAAAGAGGAGGATTGGCTGCTGATGTTAGCTCAGGGCTTATTTTCCCCAAAAAAAAAAAATCACTATGCCATTGTGGGATATTTTGGGGTGGCCTCCCTGTGGTCCAACACTATCCTTTCTCTCACCCCCAAAAGGCCTCTAAAAGTAGTTAAGACAAAAGTTCCAAACACAAAAACACAGCACTAACTCTGAAGATCTCACATCTGCCTTGTATCATGCAGTCCAGGTGGACACATGGGCTCAGAACTGACTTTTGCCATCTTGGTCCTCTTGGCACCAAGTACCATCCTGAAAGACAAATCTGAAGATTCTTTACGTAAAGTTATAAAATCTCAGGTCACTAATACGACCTGATATTGGTAGGGGAGAAAAACCATACTGGGGCAAATTGAACAGACTAAGAAGATGAGTTTGGGGGCCACTAGGTGGATGAATAATTTCTGTGTTCTGTAATTAGATCTTTAAGCTGAGAGATGTTCCCTAAGGTAAAAGCATGTGAAGGAGAGAAAGGAGGCAGTGAGTGTCAGATCAACGCACAGAGATCCCTAACCCAAAGAGTTTTAGCTGTGAGCCTCACTGACACGGGCCTCAGGTGTCTAACACACCTCAGCAGCAGCTGCAGATGCTCCATCGTACACTTCCCACCAGGCTATCCCTTCATTCTTGATACTATTCTGCACAAGATGGCCACTTTAACTCAAGAATGAATAATACTATGAGACCTATCCAAAAGACAAAACAAGGAAAAAAGAAGAAAAGGAACATGAGTAAAAGCATATAGAAATCATATGTCACAGGACTAATTACCCAAAGAAGCAAAGGAGTATTTAATGAAAAGTTCTTCATATTCTCAGAGTTCCAGCTAACATGTTTTTGCAAAAACATAGCTGTAAGTGCTCAAATAAAAAATGTTAATATTTCAAAACATAAAAGCAATACAGAGATAAGCCACATTAAAAATAACAAAAAGAGAATAATTTAGACTAAAATTTGATAAAGAACTGGCAGATAAGTTTCCTATGTTTCAAAATATGGAAAAACAGTAAAGGCAAATAATTCTAGATTAGATGATAGATACAAAAGACAGTCAGAAGTTATCTAATATGTGTATAATTGATGATGCTGAGAACAAGTGGAAGAAAAAAATGTATTTAAAGGTAGAATGAAAAAATATTAGTTGAAAAGAAGATCTTAATTTGTAAAGAAAAAAGGTACACAGTGTGTGTTAGGAAAAATTGATAAAAATTGTCAATAGCAAGGCATTATAGTATTGAAATTACTGAACTACAAGTATAAAGGAAAAAGACCACACTACTACATAAGCAGAAAAAGTAAGTTAGATGAGATGCTTGATGTAGTGTTTAATGCCAGAAGAAAGTTGGTCAAGGTCTACAAGTTTGAAGGAAAAGAAATTATGATGGAAAAATATAACACCTTCCACGTCCTTTGACTGTAAAGGCTAAGACCAGATCATCTCAAGTATGTAAGAACTAGGAAGTTAGGGTACTCTTGTGACATTCTTAGTGAGAGGAGCAAGGGGACATAAAAAAATGAAATTCAGTCAACTAATAGAACTTAAATCTTAGGAATAAAGAACTAAGAAAGATAAAAAGACAGTGTTGCTCAATAAATATATTTAAATATACAAAAGAAGATACAATAATAAGATTATAGTTTCAAAATAAATATAAACATTTTAAATATCGACGAATTAAATGATGGAGATGGAAAACAAAGTTTAAGGGTGCCGATAATCTGTATCCCTCATATTGGAACAAAGAAATATGTTTTACCATTGGAATATGTAGTTTTATAAAGCACATATTAACTCCAACTTTTTAAAAGATTTTAATAATCTTTTTTCCTAGTATTTTTTACTCAATTTAAAGAGGTTTTTTAAGAAATATTTTGTGCTATAGAAACATCACATGAAATTCAGAGAGACCTTCAGTTTAATTTCTTAATCACTTGAGTCCAAGTTAAATCTGCCTTGTGGATAAGCCTAGAAAGCTATGTGAAATGCTGTTTACCAATGGATGACAAAAGTTATTTCTGAGTTTGGGAATTTGTAGTGACTTCTTTTATATTTTACTTTTTTTTTTAAAGATTTTATTTTTTCCTTTTTCTCCGCAAAGCCCCCCCAGTACATAGCTGTATATTCTTTGTTGTGGGTCCTTCTAGTTGTGGCATGTGGGCCAGCCCCTATATTTTACTTTTTTGAATTGATTTTTCAAGTATATTTTTTCAAAAACCGTAGTCATATTTTCTTTAAAAAATGTGATCGCATCTGTTTTGTGTGAATAAAGACACAGAAATAACTTTGAGGATAATTCTCTGATGGTTTCATTTCTATGGGCGGCTCATTTGTGCATGACCAGTTACTTTAGATAGTCGTCTGTATCAGCCATTAAGGTCGCAAAATCACTGGAGTGACCAATTCTGTTTAGTTTCTGGTAGCTTAGACACAAATTGACCAGTTTACTAAAAAACTTAGAAAACACATGGAAAATTTATGAGAAATACCATATCTTGTTGTCGTTGCTGAGATTCATAGGGTTTTCTGTTTTTTGTAAGTTTTAAGGCTGACTCTAAATTCTCAGAACCACAAGAATGTAAAGTATTGCTCTTCATGAGCCTGGAGCTGAAGTTCATCAAAGGTGCTCGGGAAGCTCACTCAGTGTTTCCTCCTCCTGTGCAGAGCTGGTGTGTAAAGTGTGATTCAAATGTTTGTAAATCGAGTTACACTTTCACACGGTGACCTTCTCACCAGTATATTTGTGTAATTTTGATGTTAGTGGATTTGGTTTGTGTTGTTAAGGTGGAAAAATGTGTTACTGGGAAGTAATTACTGTAAAGCTATTTAATTATTGATTTCCCCAACATTGCAAGGTTGACATTTTAGCAGATATAATGAAGGGAAAGATATGCATTAACGAATGAGAACGGAATAAATGCACATTTTAAAGGGAGACATGATTCATTTTAATAGATATGCAGTAATTATCCAGGAACTGGGACTGCTTTCTTCATAAATGACATTAACTGTTTACATCAAATGACAGAACTATAATATGTAAGGGTATTATGAGAGTGTTCAGAACCCTAGCATCGGCTAAGGGATACATAAAAACTTCATGTTTATAGTATCTTTTTTTGTAGTTCTTCTCTTCATTACCCTTTATCAAAAGCACACTCTGTTTTGAAGTATTTATACTGGCTTATGCTTCATTCTTCATTTAGAAAAACATATTTTTGCTTTGCATGGTTGTCTAATAGCTATAAATAAATGCAGCTACTTCTCCTCTTGAAATGGACAACTTTGCATTTTAGACAATGAAAAAGATCAGCCTAGGACGACCACAGAGTTCCCAGCCTTGCTGAGTCTTAGCTTTTCATTCGTGGTTTATCTGCCTTTCTGATTTTAGCCACCATGAACATGCATCTGACTACATGCTATTGAGCCCTTAACTGACAAAAACAAGTGCTTACACATCCAAAGGAGTGTTAGCCTCTAAAGAATAGCTTTTGGTGAAAACATGTTTGGAACTATCTTTTGGATTGCCTTCAGAGTCAGTGTGTGAGACCCACAAGAAACAATGCCTCATTTAATCACAGAAGCACATGATTTTTGACATAAAACCATATGACCAAGCTGGTCAACCAGCATATCAGGCAAGCTTTGTTTGAAATAATATTCAGCCACTTAAACTACAGCATGAACACAAAGGAGAAAAATTTGTCACCATTTAGATAATTCAAAACAGTGTAATAAAGAGTCTAAAGAGAGTTCCCGAAATGAAGTTTCAGAAATATCCCGGGCTATAAAAGGCTATTTAGCATCTAAGAAAAAAGTTAGAAATAGAATAATTGGAAAAAATCTGCAGAATGAAAGATAGGAGATGGCAAAGTCAGAAATCTAAATAATGGATTAGAAAATGGAAAAATATTTTCAAGTTGATTAATAATTCTAAGTGCTTTCTTGGAAACACAACGTAAAGAAGGAAGAAAACACAAATACACAAAATTAAAAATGGCATGATGGAAATAAGTTATGTTGGAAAACTCTATAAAATGCATCTAAAAATTCCCAAATTTCTGGGAACCTGAAAATTAACAAAAGTGACTCCAGAGAACTCAAGTTGATGAATAACTATCTAATTTGTTTAGAAAATTATTAAAAAGTTATTGCAAAAAGACATTTCCAGACTCAAATGGTTTTTAGAGGAATTCTTCTAAACTTTCAAAAAACAAAGCTAATTTACAAATTATTTAAACTTTCCAAACATAGATTTAAGCTTCCAAATTCTTTGAAAAAAGACATAACATTTATTAGAAATCTGATAGAGATGACAAAATACAATATTCTTACTTATTACAATCTTACTTAGTACAGTCTTACTAATGTTGGGGCAAAGATATTAAATGTCAACAAACAGAATAATGTACATTAAAAGAATATTTTGCCATTTACCAAAAATATATATTTCTCAAATATCCAGCATCAAGTTTAATGGTAGAAGAGTAAAAGTTTCATTTTGATATCAAGAATAAGGTACTAATGCCTACTCTCCCCATTATATATTCACATTGTTCTAGAAATAGCACATGCAATTCGGCATGAGAAATGAAAATTAAAGATGTAAATATTGGTAAGGATGAAACAAAAGTTATTATTAGTTGCTGCTTATACAATTGTATTCCTAGTAAATCCAATAGAATCAACTGAAAAACTTAAAAAACAATTAGTTATGGTCGTGTGCCACATAATGATGTTTCAGTGAAAGATAGACAGCATATACAACAGTGGTCCCATAAGACAGTGCCACATAGCCCCTAGGTGTGTAGTAGGCCATACCATCTGGGTTTGTGTAAGCGTACTCTATGCTATTTGCACAGCAATGAAATTACCTCAGGATGCATTTTTAAGGACATATGTTAAGCGATGCATGACTATATGTAAAAGTCACTAGGAATAAAATCATCAGCTTTGGTTTTTCATCTTTTCTCTTTGGTCACTTTAATTATATCTAGAAAATATATATTTTTATATATTTGCATGTTTTATAAGTATTATTTTATCATTTATTTTATTTCCTCTATATCTGTCATTGCCCCATTATTATTTTTACTGTTTTGTATTTGTTTTCTCCTGTTGTCATTTTCATTATGCTTTATTTTGCTTTTTTTTAAGTTCTTATACTTGCTAATCAATTATACTACTCTTTTTATCTCTAAGTTTTAAAAAAATCTTTCTTGTCACCATTATTTTGATTTCAACAGATGTATTCAGTTGTTGTTATTCTAAATTCTTCACTGGAACCTCAATGGTCTATTAGCCAACGTATATCTAGAATGTCACATTTAGAAATTTCTGTAGAATGAATATTTCTATTTTTTGAATATTCTAAATTGTAACAGATCTTCCTCTGTGTATTTTCATATGATAATATAAAAAAGTGGTTGTGTTTGCCTAAATAAAGTTTAACTGATGTACTGGTTGACCAAGCAAGGCCATGTCAATCTGTGTCAAAAAATTATGTGCCACTCTGAAGTAAGTGGGACATTGTCCCTTGTGGGCAACTCCGAAAAAATAACATGTTCAAAATATGTACCAAACAAGACCTGTCCTTGTCTCTTTTTAGTAGTTAATACTCATTTAGATGTGTAAGCATTTTCTTTTTGCATGTGTAATCTTTAAGAAGTTGTTGCATGTATCAGAGGTGTCATATATTTTGCAGGTACATGGAGAATGGTATAAAAATTAGTAGCTTTGTATATAACCAGTAAGCAGTTAGAAAATACAATGAGAGGAAGAAACCATTTACAATAGCAATCAAAAAGTAAAATGCCTCGTATTAAAGTTAACCAGAAATATGAAGGACCTACATAAAGAAAGCCTGAAGCTCTAATGTTACATAAAAAGACTTCAGTAAAATTAGAGATGATTGTATTTTTTTATAAAAAGCTATAATATGGTGGATTAACAAAGCTCCATTTATTAAACTATAAATTCAGTGTGTTAATGTTCCATCTAAATTTATTTTTGTACTTGACAAAAATGACAAAATTCACCATGAAAAATAAATAAATGAAAAATGACATAACATTTTCAAAAAGAAGAATAGAGATAGAAGTGGACTTATCTAGGATAAAAACCACTAACAAAGCTACTAACTAAAATAGCTTAAAAATAAGGAACCAATAGGTTATAGGAGAATGTCCCCAAATTCTCCAGATCAGAGGTAATGAAGATGTTCAAATCACTGGGAAAAGAGAGCTAATTTACTAAGTCGTGTTGGGACAAGAGACTAGCCATATGAAAAAACAAAAACTGGGTTCCAGTCTCATTTCTTTTACCAAAGTAAATTATGGAAAGTAAAAACAAAATTATGATGCTTTGAAGAAAATCATGGGTAAATTTATTTAGAATTTTGGAATTGGTGGAAGCTCTTTCCAGGAAGGACACAATACGCAGAGTGTGAACAAGAAATCATTAACAACTCTACAAAGTTATGACCTGCTAAAAAAAATTTGAACTAAAAAAAATACAGTAGAGACAAGTGATAGGCCAAGACTAGTTTTCTTTATTTACAAAGCTTCATACAAATCAGTAAGGACAAAATATGCTTAACCTAAGAGACAATGGGCAAGTCACTGAAAAAGAAATATAAATGGCCAATAAAAATATAAAATTACAATCTTTATCCTCATAATTAAAGAAATGCAAATCAAACAATAATGAGATGCCATATTTAATCAATCAGATTAATAACGGTTAAAATAAGTTTGACAACATCCAGTGTCGGTGAAGATCCAGAAAAATAGGCAGTGTTAGTAAACTGTTGCTTGGAGTGTAAATTGGTGTTATCTCTTTTTCAGACAATTAGATCATATGCATCGAAAGTTAAAATATCCATTTCCTTATGACTTTGAATCTCCTCTGCTAGGAATTTATGATCTTGAATAGCCTCTGCTAGGGATTTATTCAAGAACATACTCCACCTGCATTTCAAGATACAATTCTTTCACCAGCAAGAATGTTCACAGTAAAACTAACAAACCGTAAATACCAGAAATGATCATGTAAGAGACCTGGTTGAACCATTAAGGCACATGGTATATTCAATGAAACTCCGTATAATCTCCTGAAACATGAAGCGCGTCTCTAAGTGCAGACATGGAAAGACCTACAGGATAAATGATGTAGTTCAAAAAATTGAAACAATGATCACACACTGTGTATAATGTATTATTGTAAAGAAAAACTGTTTATGTGCTTGCCTGTGAGTGTGTGATTAAATATAACTGGAAAGATATAAGAAATTTCACTCTGCCTTTGTCTAGAATAGTAGTTCCAAATTTCAGTGTGCATCAGAATCACCTGGAGGGTTTGTTAAAGCCCAAATTGCTGAGCCCCACCCCCAGAGTTTCTGATTCAGTGGATCTGGGGTGGGCCTTGAGAATGCGCATTTCTAACAATTTCCTAAGTGATACTGATGCTACTGGTCCGGGAACCACACTATGAGGACCACTGATATAAAAGAACTAGCTTCTCAACTTGATATCTCTCTGTTCATTTGATTCTTTTTCTAATTGTATATGCATTCCTTTTTTTTTTTTCCTTGGATGATCAAAAGTGGCAATCCGAGTAGCGAGATTCTAGGGCATTTTAATTTTCTTTTTTATACTTTATCATATTGAAAAACAATAATTTTTTTTTAAATCTACCAAATAAAATCAAGTACACTACTTTTAGTAAAACAAATATTTTGTTTGGTTATTCACTTCCTTAGAAATGGACTTAGTGGAATATTAAATCATTTCCACCTTTTAATCCTCCTAGATACATCCTTGTGCCCCAATTTGAGCTCAGAAGTTAAACTGGCTTAGAAAATATACCAACAGACCAAAATATTTTAAGAACATGGGGATTGACATTCTTTCATAGCACCAAATTTAATGCCAAATTTATATATAAGATAGTAAAAGAACAAAAGAACTGTTGTTATGTTCCATAAAGTAGGAATGACAAATATACAGCATTCAATCACTATAATAGGACACCCTCTAAGATGCCAGACCAGATGACAAACTTCTGAGGAAGACTCCTGGTGCTGGCATTTGCCATCTTACTTGTATTTCTGTTAATACATCTTTATGATTACATTACCTCTTCTTGTTCAGAATTTTATAAACCTTTAAAATTATAACAACAACAAAAAGAATGGATTGTCCACATCTATCCCATTCCCCTTTTTCTTTTAACAGGCCATATTTCTATAACCTTCTCTTGGTATTATTTTTGTTCAGATTTTTTTTTACTTATTCAGTATCCCTTGTATAGTCTCCCTTAGGAGCATTGTATAACATTATGAGAACAAATAGAAAAGAGCTAAAATTTTGAAGCCTTGTCTTGCCAACCCCCATACCTTCTGTTGGGACAGAAAACCTGAGCAAACAGGCATTGCGCTAGACCGTATCGGCAGCAAAGCAAGCTGTGGTTGAGTTAACAAGGGAATGGATTCTTGTGTTTTGTTTTCCATACCAAGGCCATTTTTTTCCTTTCCTCTAAAGATTAAATCTGGTGGTTCATTAGCTATTCTGGCTGATCTCAGCTTCTGCTGTGCATGCTCTTGTCTTCCCAGCCCCACACTCCAGGGGTTTTGATGGAACAAGGTTAATACTTGGAATCACGGTCAGGAGCAAATTGATTGCAAGTAGAGGATGTAAAGCCTGTCTGCCGCTATCTCCTTATGGCTGCAAGTTAAGCAGGCAGTTTGCATCAACTGAAGCTTTAAAATTCCTTTTTTTTAACTGACATCTATAGCAGAGAACACTATTTCTCTCAAACCATATGCCACTAACACCTGATTAGTTATGATCAGGTAGACTGATATGCCATTGAAAGGAGGCAAACCCTGTAGCTAGTTCATATGAATGTTAAATAAATTATCTTCCTCTTTCCTACCCCTGCCCCAATTAGGTTGCCGTTATTTAATTTAGCATGCATTTAATGAATATCTCCTATATGCTAGGTAGGTACGAAGAAAAGATTTGCATGCTGCACAATTCTACAAGTTTCCATTCCTATAGATTTTGATGTGAATAGTACCTCCAGGAGTTGTACAATTACAAACTGCCCACCCAAACATGGCACTAATCTAGGCCATTGTTGGCAGAGGGTCATCATGATGAGTTATAAAACATCATCTGTCCTCTTTTAGAGCTTGTGATTTGGGGTAGGGCTGGGGAGAAAGAGTCACAGCCGCAGCTTACTATAACTCATAAGTCAAGTTATAGTTATGTTACTATAGAGATCTGAATAAAGGAATCCAGGATCAGCAAAGAGGGCATAATGAGTTGTGCTTTGGGTGGGGTGGGAGAATCAAGAAAGGCTTCATAGAGAAGATGACATTTGATTTGGGCGTTTCAGAATGAGTCACACTTTGATGGGAGAGGAGTGAGAGGGTGGGGCATGGTGTAGTTGGGAACAACAGGAATGCCACTGTTGCCCACATTTGTCTGGGGTGAATGCTGAGGATAATTTAAACACTTTCTCTTGCAATGTGAAGGGCACTAACCATAGCTTCTCTCTCAGTGAAAGACGATTCTTCTCTAAATTGCTTAATCTGCAGTCTCAATTTATTAAGATATGTATGGCTTGTCTTGGGAGTCTGAGTAATCACTGGCATTGTATAGGGAAGTACATTTGCATGACATTATAAGAATGTCAAGTTGTCTTTCAAAACTGGACGTAGAGAAAAGGCCCCCCAGCGTCTGGGCTATCTCTGAGTGCTGACTGTGGGAACATCTGCCCATGGCATTTGCTCTACTGTATGCACACATTTCAATCACCCCAAAAGGCCTCCTGTCCACAAAAGGCTGGACAGTGCTTACCTCTCACTCATAATGCCGCATTAGCATTTCTATTCTTATGCTCTGTGGTCATAAGAGGCTGGGAGACCTAGGGAGAGACATTTCTCAACCTGCAGATACAAAAGGGGTGTTTGAGCCCCCTGAAGGGCACCACCTCAGTAGGGAGTGTGTGTTAAAAGATTCCTTATTGCATTCCAACACCTCCAGAGACTGAAAGGGGAGAATTTGGGAAAGCAGGAATGGATGTAGGTATTCATGGAAGGAGATTGCAGTAAGGAATATCAAGAAAATGGTATACACTCACACTGCCTTATCTGAGCAATTTTCCACAGTGGTGTTGACCGTACGAAGCCCATGTTAACACTCAAGGAATCTTTCTTCTTTGATGTCTGCAACTGTCATTCTTACCAAAATGCAAGGTAGATGGACATATTTTGAGGCTCAGGTCAGTATTCATTGAGCTGTCCAATTTCACAAATTCTGAACTTCTTCACCACAAAAACCATTTCAAGCATCTTTTCCTCTTGATCTTACACATCTGCTGCAAAACTGTGTCTTTCAAAAACTTTGTATATAATATAATAATACATGTTTGTTGAATGTGCAGTTATAAAAAAGTCACTTAACACTAGCAGTGGTTGGGAGAGTGGGCTCTGAAATCAGATTCTCTGGACTGATATGAATGGCATACCAACTGAAAAAGTCATCTTTTTAATTTATACTTTAGTGTCCCCATCTGAAATGGGGAGAAGTGGGGAGTACGACAAAAAAATATATATATAAAGTCATGTAAGCAGAGTGCCAGGTATCACCTCCCCAAAATTCCTGTGGTATTGGATGCAGTCAAATTTAATTTCTAAACAACATGAAAGGATTACTGTTAACAGAGTGAATTGATATAATTCTAGCCAAAAGCAAACACACTTAACCATTCATATAGCTTATAGTGCCCCTTCAAGGCCAAATTTGCATTTTGAGATTTATTTTTTTGAGAATATTGAAAATAACATAGATTTGTATGCCTATTATATGAGTTACGAATGTGTTTGGCAACAGCTAATTGTGACCTAGCCAGCCCCGGTGGTCTAGTGGCTGCATGTTGCTATGATGCTGAAAGCTATGCCACCAGTATTTCAAATATCAACAGGGTCACTGATAGTGGACATGTTTTAGTAGATCTTCCAGACTAGACAGACCAGGAAAAACGACCTGGCCAACTTGCTTTTTTTTCTGGAAAAAAAAAAATTGGCAATAAAAACTCTACGAATAGCAGTGGAGCATTATCTGATATAATGCTGGAAGGTGAGAGATGGTGTAAGAAGACTGGACAGGGTTCAGCTCTACTGTACACTGGGTCACCAAGAGTCGGAATCGACCCCACTGCACTAACAACAAAACAGTGGCCTAAATAATTAGTGGTATATTTTCTCATGTATCAAGGTAGGAAGTTGCTCTTCTTGTTTCTTGTGCTCAACAATGTCCTTAAGGATCCAGCTCCTTTGTCATTTTCTTCCAGCAGCCTTACCTTTTAGTTTTCCAAACTAAGGCTACTTACCTCGTGGTTACAAAGCAGCTGTGATATTCAGGCCTCCTACCAGTGTCACAGGTCAAAAGAAGGAGTGAAGGTCATTACCAGATGATCTGTCATTCTTATCAGTAAAGCAAAAGCTTTCCAAGAAGAATTTCCAGCAGAGTTCTCCTTCCACCTCCTTGGCCACAACTGACCTGTCATCTAAACACACGTATCATAAGGGAATCTGGAAAAGCAGGTAATAAGATTGTCCTGGGTAGACTAATCATAATCTATCAATGAAGGGCAGGGATATTGTAGCTTAAAAAAATCAAAGTTTTGTTAACATAGACAAGTGGTTCTCTTCAGTGTGCATAAAAATCACCTGAAGGGTTTACTAAAACAAAACTTTCTGGGCCACACCCTGAGAATTTCGGATTCAGAAGGTCTGGAGTAGGGGTCAAGAATTTGCATTTCTAACAAGTTAGTGATGCTGATGCTGCTGGCCTGGGGATCACACTTTGAGGAACTCTTTATAAAGTTACAAACGTTCTGAAAAGGGTCAGGTAGCAAATATTTTATGGTTTATAAGTTGTACAGTCTGTCACAAAATGTAGTGCAAAAGGAGCCACTGACAATATGTGTGCGAATGAGCACAGCTGTGTTTCAATAAAACTTTGTTTATGAAAACAGCTTTGGATTGGGTATGGCCCATAAGTTGTAGTGTGCCAACTCCTGACACAGAGGATGACGGGAATGAATTGGGTAGTTAACCAGTTATTGTGGCTGCATAACGAATCAGTCCATTTTATTACATTCACAGATTCAGTGGATTATGTAAGAGCACAGTGGGGATGACCCCTTGCTACTCCACAGTGTCTGGGGCTTCAGATGGGAAGACTTGAATGGCTGCCATTGACATGAATGCCTGGGGACTGAAATTGTCTAAAGCTCCATTCACATATCTGGCACCTGGCCTGGGATGACTAGAAGACTCACATTGTTCTGACTATGGACCAGAATACCTACATGTTGCCTGTTCTTGTGACTGGGACTCTCACAGTGTAATGGCTGAGTTCTGAGAGGGTGACTTCCAAGAAAACCAGGGAGAAGTTCATGGTCTTCAATGATCTAGCCTTGAAAGCCATAAGCATTCCTTGCATCTCATTCTCCTGGTGAAAAGTGAGTCGCAAGCCTGCTCAAATTCAAAGGGAGAATTAGACTTCACTTTGACAAGTGAGTGACAGGGTCACATTATAGAACAGCATGTAGAATGGGAGATAATATTGTGGCCATCTATGGAAAATACATTCCACCATAGGCAGATTAATAGCAGTGTCTCATCCCCACTGAAGGATTCTTTTTTTTTTTAAGATTGACACCTGAGCTAACATCTGTTGCTAATGTTCTTTCTTCTTCTTCTTCTTCTTCTTCTCTCCAAAGCCCCCCAGTACAGAGTTGTATATTCTAGTTGTAGGTCCTTCTGGTTGTGCTATGTGGGATGCCGCCTCATTATGGCTTGATGAATGGTGCCATGTCTGCGCCAAGGATCTGAACTGGCAAAACCCCAGGCCACTGAAGTGGAGTGCGCAAACTTAACCACTCA
Source organism: Equus przewalskii (assembly GCF_037783145.1). Taxonomy (NCBI): domain Eukaryota; kingdom Metazoa; phylum Chordata; class Mammalia; order Perissodactyla; family Equidae; genus Equus; species Equus przewalskii. Next base: position 8,624,496 of record NC_091851.1, on the reverse strand, counting down.
GCTATGGGGCTGTCCCCACCACTGTAGGATTCTTAAGGCTCTGGAAGTCCTCATTAAAAGCCTCTGTCCTAGCATCAGAGCACAGAACATAGGTCCCTCAAAGCATCATATGGGAGCATTTCTGGAGATGCACACTAAGTTTGGCCTGGCCAATGCTGCTTTTCCATGTCCCCATTACCCATCAAGTCATCTTGGTCTTAGTGATTTTTCATTTCTGCAGAATTTCTGTGGGGATGGAATCAAAACAAATGAACAAAGAAAGAAATCCAGAGCAGGTATCATCCGTCATTCAATATCATTACTAAGCAAAACTTTGAATTTCACTGTGTGTAAGAATAATGTTGGAGCTGTAAAGTCCAAGGCACAACTCCCCTCCTCAAAGAGCTTGTGATCGTTGGGGAGATTGGACCTATATGTAAAGATGAATATCAATAGAGAGGTGTATATGGTGTGTCAAAAGAAATGCACTTTGATGGCTTTAAAATGAGGCTGAGATTCTTCTCAGCTGAATAGCTGAAAAAGCCACCCTAGTGGAGGGATTTCTTAATTTGCACATTGAAAGATGATAGAAAAAGGGGATGGATGAGTGGATGGATGGATGGGTGGATGGATGGAGGGATGGAAAAGGAGAGAAAGTATGTTTCTGGTGAGAAGTACCTAGAGCCTGATGATACAAGAGTGGAACGCCACGCGTCTCACTGGAGCTGGGGAATAGATCATTATGTCTATGATCTAGATGTAAATCATAGATCAATTTGTATTGAGAAAAAATACAAATTCTGCCCATATGTGTGTGAAAAATCTTTATGCTTGCCTCACTTTGTTTTAAAAGCACCATAATAGTATGCTACTTAACACTTAAAGAGTCCAACAAAAGGGTTCATTTTAATACTATAAATCAATGACTGCCCTACTTCCAAATATTGATTTGTTCTATAAACCATAACAAACTTTCATTTGAATAACATTTGATAGTACATTTTTCAATAAAATGTGAAGTGCTTTAAAAAGGCTGCCTTTTGGCATGGCAGTAAAAACTTATTTTTAAGCATGTGCATTGTGAAAAAGTCACTAAGGTATATTTAAAAAGTTTTATTTAGAGAGATGGGTTACTAATAAGTAGCCCAAGTCTCTTTTCCCAAGTACACTCAGAAAATCAATACTTGGATCAAAAATAAAGGCATGCTCTCAAGAATTATCTGAGCAATTTTCTGTGTTTAGAATTTTCCAAATTTTTCTAATTTAGAAAGTGCCCATCCATCTTTTTAAACACAGTGTTTATTGACTGCCTATTGTATATAAAGTCTGTCTTTAAAAAGTGAGGAATAGAGAGGACACCAAAGAAGCAGAACACACAATCATCAACTTCAGTGAATGCATACCATGCTTATGGCAATGTGGTTCTACTATTAATACTCATAGTAATAGCATTGATATTCATAATTAATATTTATCAAATAATTACCATATGTTATGTACTACCATTGGCAGTATCTCACTTAATCCTCACAATATCCCTATGATGTAGTACTATCGTCTCCATTTTACACATAAAGAAACCAAGGCTACAAAGATTAAGGGTCTTGCTCTTAGACAACTTACCCTAGCAAGGTGTTGGAGCTAAGACTATCTATTTGCCTTCAAAATTGATGTTCTTTTCAAGTTATAGTTTTATTTACAAAATGTGTCAAGATTAAATTACTAAATGTAGTTAAACAACAAAAATGAATATTGTACCTGTGTTGAAGTGGTATCCAACGGACAGGTTGAATTAGTTCTGGAGGAAGTGAGTTTTGATCAGAGGTTGAGAAGCCATATCGGGGAGAAAATGGTAGAAAGAACATGGATAGAACATTCCTTTATGAGAAGAGAATGATCAAACTGTGAGTTGAAGATTAGCTGGAGAAAAGAATTTAGCTAAAATAGAGTTGATGGTGGTAGTCTGGTTGAGGAGCTTGCTCAAGGCCATTGCACATAGTTGCTCAGGTTCTTTACTGCACAAAGGCACAAGGTGAAAATATAAGGTGCATAGGGCTCACCAAGCTATGCATCTGGGTCTCAGGCTGCCATCTACCTGGAGAAAGACGTCAATGCTCACTAGGATCTCCTTGGTACTCATAAATCCCGTGAATACCAATCCAGTGGCTTCCAACTCCAGATACCTGTAAGGATTTGCCCAAGAGCTTCTCTCACCTATTGCAGTCCATTCAGCCCATGTGTGGGGCAAATAGGAGGAGGTAGCGATTTAATACCCCCTGTGTCAAGAGTTTAGCTAAAGTACTCTGTGACCTTGCTGCCTCGCCGTCTATTTTGTGTGGCCAAGTGGTCTACAGGGTCCATGAACTGACACTAGCCCCTTCTGCGAATGCACACTCTAGATAACAGTCCACAGAGTCACAAGCAATTGTAAGCTCCTGATAAGACTTCTTCAGCAGCCCTGTGAGCAAGTCTCCCCCACCTCCCAGACCCTTCCCTTTGTGCACCCCTTAGAGAAGACCTCCACAAAGATTACCAAAATCCTGCTCTTTTTGCTTTTGAATTGACCAATCTGGCCTTAGTCTAGGACCCCCAAAGCACTCTACCCATGAACCCTAATAAAGGCATGTGCCCCAGGTCTTGCTGCTGTCTCTCTGCTTACACTCTGCCTTGGCCTCCCTGTGTGGCCCCTCAAGATATGCCAGGTACTTCCCCGGGGACTTATGAGTAATACACTTCTCTATTTCAATTCCCCTGTGATCTTTTGTTGAACTGGATCACCATGAAACACCCTGGGGCTCTACTTAACTAATGTTAATTTAACAAATTCAGAACACCCTGTGAGTGGCTTTCAGCCAAGGATCAATGACATTGATTCATTCATACTCCAGCTCCCTCAACCACCAGTGGGATAACTCTGAGGCATTTTCTACACTGTCTCCTAGGATTCCCCATCAAGGCTGAATCCTAGTTACCCACAGTGGTTACCTGCCCTGCAATCCATCCTTATGGGCTCCCTTCCCTACCTCACTTTCCAGCTTCCCTACTCGTGCTTCCAAGGATCACTTCAAATAAATGATTTAAACATCAGTCTGTGCCTCCGGTTCTGTTTTGGGGGAAACTCAATTTGAGATAGATTAAGACCGATCCCCACAAAGGCACAGTATAGGTTAGCTGAAGCCAAGGGGAGTGAAAAGCCCAATAATTATGTAGAACAGGCAGTGATATAGAATTGTTGCAGGCTCTTGAACAATGGATGGGTCTGTTGTTTAAGGAAAATTATCTTAGTTTCTGTGTATAATATGCTTTGCACCCAAGGGAAGTGGGTGGCTGGGGCAGAGTCTGGAGCACAGAGAATCAAGTTTTGTCACTATTATTGTGATTATCTAGGGGGCCCAGAAAAAAAGAGTTTTGATTAGTGGGGAGGAGGTTAAAACGCAGACAAGGAATGTATCGAAGACATGTGAAGGAGAATCAGTGGGGATTGTTGTTGACTAAGTTGGTAATGGAGATGGGAAGGGGATGGAGGAAGCAAAAATAACCCTCCTGGAGAACCAGGAGTATGGCTGTGTCCTTGGCAGTTTTGGTCTATGCCTAATTTGTAGACTCTGAATACACAGAAACATTTATTGGTCTTGAGACTATCCTAAAGTCACCTTATACAATTCATCAGAATGGAACTCATTTCTCCAAAAGAACAGACCTTGTGAAACCTCTGGAGATATAGTCAGTGTTTCCTATGAGTTTATGGATTTTTCTTCAGCCCTCCAATACACATAAAATTTCTTCTCTCTCTTTTCTCTGCACTGAAATCCTCAAACATGTCTTTTCTCTTTGTGAATAAAAGGATAGGCTTTTCTTACCAACAGACTTTCTAATGAGTGATCAGAGCTACATTTTAATATGTTAAGCCAGGACCTGTTTAACAATTGGTGGCCTTCTCTCAACTTCACAGCCAGTGGCTGCCTCATTTACACTTGTTCTGTGAAGACGCTTAAATGTTCCCTGCCACATAGCAGAAGCCAGCAGAAGGGAGCTACACTTCCACTAGCTCTCACTTTGCACAGCTTTTCAAGCCACTTAACACCTTCCAAGTGTGGAAGCTAAAAGAACATTCTTAATACATGGCTTCCCTGACCATCATGGCTTCCTGGAACTTTTGTTTGTTTATTATGTGTCTATGATGATTGGTTGATTGATTGATTGATTGATTGCTAAGAAGAAAACATAGTGGTCTTAAATGCTGACAACAGAGGAAGCATTTCACAGCTGGATTCCTTTTCAAAGAGTAGAGTTCTCTGAGCTCTAAATGAAATGTTTTACCAGACAATTATCAGTGTCTTTTATTATTTGAATTTATTTTTCAGCTTATTGATAAAATATCTTGTGTGGAGGAAAGGCCATGCAGTAGGGCATGATGGAATTTTTGAACCATTTGAAAACTGCCAAGGACAATATATCATTATTTGAACTAGCCAGGTGAAGGAAAAACTCCATTAGCTTGATTCTTCCATTGCAGATGAAGTATTTTGAAAACAATAGAAAGAGATACCTAGGAAAATTCACCAAAAGACCAAAGGAATAATAACTTCCTAGAGTGACACATTTGAGCTGTTCTGCTCCACTCTAGAAATGAGCCCAAGTAAATGACTGAGCTCCAGTTGGAGGAGATCATGACATTTGCTTGGCCTTTTCTTAAGGAGAGAATATGCCAGTATTCCATCCATAGAGACGTATGCACCTATTTCCAGAGCATTTGTGATGGAAAAGGAAAATTATGTTCGTCTGAATGGGGTTTGTTCATATGTGTCTTCTACTTGGGGCTACAACTGGTTATACTGACTCCTACCAATAGCCACCCTCCAGACAAGACTAAGGTCCCAGGCATCATTGAAAGAGAAATCAGGTAAAATGAAACAATGCATCATTTCAGACAGTTAGCATCTACAAATTGACTTTTGGTTTAATTCAGTCATATTATTATTGAATTAGTCCAGTAAGTATCCATTTTGTTGTTAAAGCACTGGAAAAAACAAGGTGCAGTTAGCTTGAGAATCTTTGTGACCAAAGCAGGGCCTTCATTAGATCAATACTTTGATGACTGAAAAAGGAATAAGGCTGTGGATCATAATGTGGACCACCCTGTGAGTTTAAAGGGAGAACCATCCTCTGCATTCACTGTGGGTCACCTACTTTCTGCTTTCACACTCTCACACATATACTTCTCAATGTAAAGTATGTGAAATAAAGATATTAGGCTCACTGTCCAACACAGTAACCACTAGCCACATATGTCTGTTGAGCACAGGGAATGGCGTGAGCCCAAATTGAGGTGTGTTGTAAAACACACGGTGGATTTCAAAGACTTAATACACAGTGAAGAATGTAAATTAGCTCTTTTGTAATTTTTTACATTAATTATAGGTTCAAATGATAATATTTTGATATATTGAGTTAAAATATAAAATTAATTTTACATTTGTTTTTACTTTTTAAATGTCGCTATTAGAAAATTTAAATTGCATATTTCGCTAACATAATATTTCTATTGGACTGCTCTGGAAATAAGTAACTTAAGTGCATGGATGGATTTTTCTCTCCTTCACTATTTTGGAAACTAAAGAAAGTGGGCTTCTTACTTGTAAATCACGTGTTCATCCCTTTAATTCACCCAACAGCATCATACCTATGAATCTGTTGGAAAATGATGCCAATAAATACATCTAATTAATGAGGCCAACTACTTAGAAATGTTATTTCATAAATTAAATAGTTTTACAAATATTTTTAAATTCTATACACATGCACAAAATTATTAAAAAGATATTTACTTTCTTAGAAACTATGAAAATTCAGCATATTTCAACTTAATTAGTATGTACTTATAAAATATCATCTTTTATTACTATTTATACCAGTTTTTTGCATTAAACTTTTTTATTAAAATTTTGGAAGGAAAGGTATAATTATTATTTAACTGACTCTCCAAATGTCTAATTTAAATGATACATATTGAAAAATACAGGATCTACCCCCAAAGTAAATAATACTAATTTATAAGAGCATCTTTGCCACATTTCAATTGTGTATAATAGAAATGTGTTTTTTATCAATTAGGACGCTCATATTTCAATATCCCTACCCTAAAACATTAGCTTTGGTGGAGGAATTAGTTGATGAGAACAGATTCATTGAAAACCAATGACTTGGCACTAAAGAGAGGACAGGAAGCGATAAGGCATGTTGAGATGACATTATTGCCAACTCCATCTGGAAGTAGCCATTTCCCATAAGTTGGGAGCTATTAAAATAATAAGGCATTATCCTCAACTATGGGGATATAAAGACACATGAAGTATATGCCCTCTACTTCCAAGAAAATATAATAGAGTGGAGAGAGATAGATCATTAAGCCAGTAAGTACTATTACTCTTCTCTAGATTAATCCACCCTTTTGCTATTTAGCAGTCATTTTCTATGTAGCAGCCACAGTGACAGTGTTTTTTTAAAAAAAACTTTTTTTTTTAACTGCTCACACTGCCACCACTTAAAACCCCAGAGTGGATTTCCAGTGAACTCAGAAAAAGTCTTACCAAAGTCAGCAAGACTGCATGACCTCACGTTCTCCAACTTCACTCCATACTACTCTTCCCTTCATGCTCCGTTCTCCAGCTGGGGACTGCCTCAAAGTCTTTACCTCTGTTATCCCTTTACCTATAACTCTTTCTTAAAGTTTAAAAATAATAGAAAATAGAGGAAAGCTCATTCCTGTGGACACTTCTGAGTTGCCTTCCCTGGTCTCCCTATCTTAAGGAGCTCCCCTGAACTCATGACAGTAACCTTGTATCTCAATTTCCCTGTTTCATTTTTTAGAATGATAACAACTATCTGCAATTATCTTTTACTTTAAGTTTATTTAGTTGTCTACTATCTATCTCTTCTCACTAAAATGGAGAACAGAAGCCTTATTTTCTTTATTTGATGATCTTTTCTTCAGGCGCATAAAAGGCCCTCAATAATTAAAGGTTGACTGGCTGGCTGGCTGGCTAGATAGATAGATGGGTGGGTGGATGGCAGGTGAGAGAGTTTAATAGCATCAAGTCAGAAGGATTTCAGAGTGTTAGCAGAGGGAATAGAGGTGGCACCTAATTCAGATTAGGGGGTTAAAGAAAATTTTCCTGAAGGATATAACACCTTCGCTGGCACAAGAAGTGAGCAGGAGTTGGCCAGGCAAACAGCAAAGGGCTTTACCTTTTGGGCAGATGAACAAGGGTCTGGTGGCCAGAAAGAGGCTGTCATGCTCAGAGAACTAGAAAAAGTTCAATCAAGTTGCAGCAAGAAGTGGGATAATGTAGAGATGTGAGGACAGGTAGGTAGGAGTTGGGTGTGCCAGAGCCCACCAAATCATAAATGGTAACTCTCTAAGAAGCCTGATTTGCACTGTATTATAAACCCAAATGTCTGAATGGTCTGCAAAATAAGGCATGCTTTGGGGTCAGTCTGCTCACTCTGTCTCAACGTTTAAGCTCCTCAAGAGGCTGTGAACTGAACAAAGTCAGGGTTATCTCCCACCTTGCGAATTCTCCTTCGCATCTAACACAATGCCTTGTACAAAGCAGGCTCCTATCAAATGCCTGTTGAGGTAAATTGAGCCTTTTCTCATATTATTCTATAGACCATTATCTGAACTGATATTTGGGGCTGTCTAGATTATTCTGAGACATCATACAAAGTGCAAGAATAACTCATGCTCCATTGATCCTCCATAATAGTTACTTTGAATTAATATGGAGGATGGACATGCACAATAAATCGACATGCTCCAAAGCCTTTCACTGTGGAAAAATACCACCTTGACAATAAAGAAGATCCAGGAGAAAACTTTCAGAGATGGATAGAGTATTTATTATTTTTTTTTTCCTGGGTTGAAATAAAAAAGGGAAACCAAATAAATTTCTGGCATACTGGATCATTTTTTAAATCAGGGAGTCACCTGAAAAAGCTACATCCTTGTGGGAACCATCAATTCTGGAATGGCTTCCCATTTTCCAAAGATTAGTCTTCGTTAGATGTGATTTCAGCAAGGTATTCAAAGATATCTGTTTGAATGACTCCCTAAGTAGAAACTTAGATAACTCATTTGGTGATCAGAATTCTAGGATTGGCTAAGTAAAGATGTTTGCTTTGCTCTTGTCTCTTCAGTGTTCGAAGAACAAACAGTGCCTTGATTGCACACCGTTCCATAAATTATCTCCTGAAGTTGCATTGTTTACAACAAGCTGAAACAAAGAGCCTTGGAATTTGGTTATGATTATTATGACAGAGAAATATGAATAAAATGGAGAAGTGACATATTAACAATGATGAACAATAATGATGTTTGATAAACTTGGATGGAATATAAACACGTTCAGATTCCCCAGAAGTGTCTCAAAGCCTTTGCCTTAGATTTTATATGGTTGATTTTTTTTCACTTATTGCAGAAGGCTATACTTTTTCTAAATATGTTATTAATTTTCTATGTCTTTATTTCTGTGTGGGACATCTTCCCTTAATCATCAACATACTCAGTGAAGCACAAACTAAAGCAAATTTACAAAAAACCAACTCAAATCATAATTCAACAACTCAAAGCCATTAGACATTTCTAAAACTTTGATGTAACCACTACCTCATCTGACAACCTGTTGCCTAGAATGTTTGCTATTTCTTCATCTCACTGGTCTAAAATGATGGAATGCTCATATAAGAGGCGAAACAAGGCAGCCCTATAGAATCACATTAAGTCTGCAAGGCAATTGATTGCCTATGAGAAACCCTTGACCTAGGGAGGCACGGACTGAAAAAACTTTTGTTACTTGTCAGATGTCCACTGAATAGAATTGAATATATTATCAAATCTTGAATATTAAGACATTCTGAGCTTCAGATATGTTTTAGAAATACCAGCGTGATATGTGTGCACACAGGGAAGAAATTAAATAGCCTACATAGTTTGCAATCATATAAAACAGCTTGGTTTACATACTGTTGCTCTTCTTACAAGTTTTTGTATTTCCATATTCATATTGTTTGCGGAAATATATTTTAAAGTGATATTGCCAAGTAAGTGCAAAAGAATTTTCTCAAGAGAAAAATAACAACTAAGAAAGAGATAGGTCAATCTCTCTGCCCTGATACCACTAGTCGGGTTACCTGAGAAGGACAGAGATGGAAAAAGAAAGAGAAGAAGAGAGGAGGAGAATAAAAAGGGGAGATACAAGAAAGTAAAGTCACATCACTGCAGAAGATGTTGCCCAGGCCTCATTGCCATTCCTGAGACCTTAACATTTCATTGTGCTGTGGCCAACTTCCAGCTACCAGTATCTGCAATTCTGTGCCTGAGGGCTTTTTTTCCTTAATAGTGGAAATCTTCTCTACGGGTAGAAGGTGCCCTTGAAAACTCATCGTCAACTAATGATTCTCCAGTGGATAAATACCCCAGCTCTTCTCCTATTGGGTACCATAATTTTAAGGCATCTATTTTATGTCACTTCTCAGAGTTTTCCTGCAGCATTAGGCTCCAGTGGCCCATTGTGGGAGCTGGCTTGATAACGCACCCTTTCTTGACAGCCTTACCTCCCCCGTATCACTTCATCACTCTCTCCCTGCTTCCTGAGATCACCTCCCAAATAAACCATCCTAGGCTTAGGCTCTGCTTCTGGTGGAACTCAAACTAAGACAATTGCTATTTCTGCTCATAGCAGTTTGCCTTTGGACTCCAATCATCAGAATTATAGTAGCTTCAACATTTAAGAACTATTTCCAATTTTTGATGATGTTGCATTTACCTGGGTCATAAATTTCCCTGCTTTGCTCAATACCCTCACAGGTAAGTGTTTCATAAATATCTTCTGAATGTAGAACAACTCCAATGAATTGAAATCTTGTACCTTAGCATGGTTCTTACACACAGTCCATGGTTAGTACATGTTTTATCAGATGAAGCGTGATGATTATGCCCTTGGCAGTGAAAAGGTCTTTATCCAACTTTTAACTATATCCAGAACAATGGCAGAATGTGTAGCACTTGAAGCCATCTGGTTGAAATCCACCTGCTTACATAGGTATTTCAGAGGAGAAAGGGGCGCTAACCCATCTCAGCATCTGGGACTAATTCATCACAGAGGTGCAATTCATAAAACCAGTCACTCTGAACACCTCACTCCCTTTCATATGAGAAGGATTTGGTTTCAAGTGCTGGACGTGGAAGCTGAGTATGCGGTGACTCATTTCTTAAGAAATGTGAGTATGAGAGATGGAAGATTTTATCACTCAGACTATAGTAAAGTGAGAGTCTGCCCGAGTTGAGGTAACATGCACATAATTTATTTTATGAACACCTCGCTACAGCATCTTAAAGCTTAGAGGATAAAGAACTCAATGCGTTTCCACTTGGTTATTTGCCCCAAGCCTAAAACCTGTGGCATATTTTAAAAGAATTTTTTAATGGTAAAACAATAATTCTTTTTTTTTTAATATAGTCTAAAATGAAATGGAGCTCCAGGCCTGTATGCAACTGCTGGTGTTCATATGATATTGTAAGATGCCTCCTTTTATCTCAATCTCAGCCTCCCCTGGGTAGAAAGAAAGTGAGAGAGAATAGTCAAAAAATAGGAAGCTGTTCTACTTGAATTATGTCTTCATTTAGCATAGTAAAGTGAAATATTATGAAAGTTGTCCAGATAACTCAAAGCCTTGAAATTCTGTTACCAAAGATGTCCAGATAACTGAGGCAGGGATTCCCTTGAAAAATAATTGTCTGCATTGTCTGTTTCATGTTGAAATTATATGAGTCTGACTTTTAGACTTTTAGTCAAAATATTCGACTTTTCTTCCTTCCCTCACTCAGTCAACCTAGTGTCACTCATAAGTAGAATGAGATGCTAGAAGTTGGCAGGGTTTGTTTTTTCTACCATGTTGATTAGAAGATTTCAAAGCTTTTAAGTGTAAAGACTGTATAAATAATTAGTTAATTGGAACCTGAATACCTGAGGAGTTATTAATATGGCAAGCTAACATCGTGTAATTATTATTCATGGGAAAAGCTGTTTTCCTTTCCTAATCTTTCTCTGTCTCTCTCTCTCTATATGTTTATATATATATATATATATATATATATATATACACGTAAAACATTAGAGGAACAATAAAGATCCTATTTGGCCTGTAATACTTTGTTCATAGGCCAAAAGTTCATGGTAGGAAGATCAATGAATTGATGTATTGTAAATTATCTGGTAGATAATTCTACTTCTTGTTCCACTTAGCAGATAAAGTTTCTTGCAAGTGTTCTGTGCTCCAGAGGTGACCAGCAATGGTTTTCATCTGCTAGATCAGATCCATTGAACCACAAGATTGTGCTGGAACCAGACTTTCCCATCAATTCATTTAAACTAGATTATTGCAAATGAATTCTTCTGGCAAATGTGAAACCTCCACCTATCCACAAATGGCATAAGCTTCACACTCTCATTTTTTCTTATTTTAACAAGAAATTTTGGATTTTCATCATCTAAAAGCCATAGAAATATGCAAATTTCAGCTACTAAGCTAAACTTACTAGATGCAAATAGACTTATATAATCATAGACCTCATATCCTATCCAGAAGACCTTAATAACTCCAACACCTTCTTCCTTCTGCTCTTCTGATATTTGACAGGCAAGCTTATGTCTGATAGCATGATCTACCCCCTGATCAGTTCACTCCCAGACAGTAGGGCTTCCATTACCTCTAGTTTGTGCTAGGTATTAGTATAGTAAGTCCACAAGCAAAGAAAGCATGTGGCAGGATCCCTGTCTATACTGTACTTAATGGCCTTGCTGGAGAGAGAGGACTTTAACTTGTAAAAGACCAAGAGAGTTTTGTGAAAATAGACAGAAGCATTTAAAACTCTGATAGTGGTAAATTGATAAACTCTGCTGGTGGGAAGTTTGTCTAATGGCTTAAATGAGGTGCCACGTTTCCTGCCAGTGGGTGTTCAATACCTGCTTGTCCACTTACAGAAAAACGGTGCTCGTTACCTTATCTTATGGAGCTCATTGAGAATGGCAGCTGAGACTTTGTAAATTCCCAAGATTCTTCTCATATGTTGTGGGCTCAATGAACATTTCTCATTAAAGAACTTTTATTGGTCGGTGTTTGATTTGGTGTCGCACACTACAGCCACAAAGTCAGCTGGAGGGGGAAAACTTCAAGTATGAAATCCTCTTTTAATCGAAGCAAAGCAGACTTCTAAAAAAATTTTTGTTCTAACCAATTTATAAATCTTTTTCCTCAGTAGGAAGAACGAAAGAGAGAAGCTGTGTTTATTTGCAATGTCCTACTGTCCTTCTGCTTAAACATTCTTACTGGGTTCATTGAAAAAAAAATTAGAATCTCTGTCACAACTGATCCGCCTCCCTGAAAGCACCCAGCAAAGAGCAGATTTTGCTGTGGGAGGTTGTGAAATGTGGAACTCTCTCCCGGAACTCACGTTATTCAGATTCAAATAGTTTGCAATGAATCCACACTCTGTGATGCCCAAGCTAAAAACCCAGAGCTTCTTTTGATACCCTAGCCTTCACCATGACCTGTGTCTAATCAAGTTCTGTTAATTCTTCCTCCCTAAGGCCTCTGCAATCTGTGTTCTCTCCATCCCCACAGCCAATATCTTAGGTTAGGCCACCATCATATCTTTTGAATCACTGCCACATCTTCCTAATTAATCTCTCAGCCTGTATTCTTGCCACCACCATCCCTTCCATCTCGTCCCATAAAGTCCCAATGGTGTTTTAAGAAGTGCAATTCTCATTGGGCTGTTTCTTTCCTAAAGATCCCCATCGGTCTCAGAATAAAGCTTCAGAGGATCCTTGCTGTAGGTTGGCCTGGCCCTGCTCGTCTCTCCTGTGATACTGCTCATCATTTTATGCCTTGCTTGCTAATTAACTGCTGAACTACTTGTCTTTCCCAAAAGAGCTATGCTTTCTTTGTCTTCAAGGATTTTTCACACAGGGGTCTCCTCTAACCTTTCCCTTCTTTCCTTAACGAAGTTCTGCTCCTCTCTCAGGACTCAGTTTGTATGTTTTTGTCCCATACTCTGGTGGCTTTTTCTGGCCCACCAAGAGTGGCTTTAGTATCCCACTGATATCCTACTGGAGGAAGTGCGCTATGCTAATAGACTCTGCCACAGCCATGACCATGCTCCAATGAAAGCAACTGCTAACTTATTTGTTTCTCCCACTGAGAAGTCAGAAACTATGGCTCTTTTCAGTTATATACTCTCTGCACCTGACACTCTGTGTCTGTTCAGCAAATATTTGCCAGATGAATGAAGTCAAAGGTCATATAACTAGTAATTAGAGGAGCAGGAATTCAAAAACCAGCTCTTTGGACTTTAAGCACAGTACTGTGCTATCCATACCATGTTCCAATGTCTTCAGAGGAGGCAGACCTCGTGCTTCATGCAGCTAAGGCTACAGTACCTCCACCGACCTCCCCTCGCCCCCTTCCAGTTTTCGGTATGTTAGTCGGAATATTTTAAGAAGATAAGATGTCCAACTAAAGCCCAGTTGAATGATTTATACTAAATCTTTACCTATTCTCCATGGCCTGTTAGAACGGAGGATAAGCCCTTAAAAAAATCGGCTTTGACATGTGTATAATTAAATGTATTCACTGCTATCATTCTCCCCCAAAATTCTGCTAGCAAGACCTCCCTGTGAGGATGGCTTTTTAAATTTTTTTATCGTGCTTTCTTTCTGTCCATTGTCTCTATTTCTCCTTAAGAAGTCGTCTGAGCTTTTGTAATGTATATTTGGTATTTCACATTCATGTTATACCAGCATAGGAAAAAAAATCCCTCAATTTAGACTTCAGAGCCCAAAACTGAATGCATTGTGCTCAGTATTGAGACCAGGCACTGACTGCTCATCTTACACAATGGAACACCTTTCTGAGAAGCTTGCCACCATCTTAAATAGACCAACTGTCATGCATCTTGTGCTACGAAATCATATGTTTTTGCAATGGCTAACTTGCTCTTGCTAATTCAGTTAAAATGAATCCAATGATGAAGAGTTAAATGCTGTTATTTATTCATACATGTATGTTAACATCTATATTAATATATAATTTGTTTAATTTGTGTATTAATACATAAATATATGCATTGTTTATATATAAATTTATTATATACATTTATATAAAAATTCAGTAAAAATGATGAAAAATTATCACTGCAAAGTTTTGGTATTTATAGAAAATACATTTTGCATTCATTATTAAATAGCAAAATATAAAACCTTAAAAGCATATATTGGCTTTTACTTTGCTTTACCTGAAGCAAGGTGGTACGGAAGGCTTCGTGACTGCCCACTGTCCAAATTAGGAGCCATGTCTCAGCGGGTTTGGCAGTCTACTGTCTGCTCTGAACATTGGATATGTTGGAACAACTATGTGGACAAGTAGCTTCTCTCATAAAAACTACAGTTTTAGATCTCATGATGTACATTATGGAAGTAAATGTATATTGCACTGGACTGTTGCCCATATATAAGCCAAAACAATAAGGTGGTCCACTTGTAGAATTGCTGACATTTAGAAGGAGAAAGTGCCTTGGAAAATATCTAGTTCAACCGATGCTTTTGCTGGAGGGGAAATTTGAGATACAATGGGGATTGTTGCAGAGTTGGAGCTTAACACCAAGCCTCCCACCTTCTTAAACAGAACTATTTATATTATACTATGCGTTTCCTACTATATATATTTTTCAGTTTTATAAATGAATTATAGCCTGCACTGTATAAATTGCACGCCTCTTTAGTGTGCAGCTTGATGGATTTTTGCAAAATAAATATACCCTGTACCCAACACCTACATTAAGAAAATGAGTATCACAAACACTCCAAAAACCTCTCTCACGGTGCCTCCCAGTATAACCACTCCTCTTGTCCCATTCTTCAATTTCTATCCGCATAGATTTGTTTTGCCTGCTCATATAGATGGAATCATATAGTATTTGTTTTTTACGTCTGGCTTATTTTTCGGAGCATGATGTTCTCTTTTGTTTTGTGCTTTTGCTTTTTGTTGAGATGCTTCTGTGTTGTTGCATGTATCAATACTTGCTTCCTTTTCATTGTTGAGCAGTATTCCATTGTATGGATATGGCACGATTTTTCCCCCCAATTTTCTTTTTGAGTTGTTTCCAGTTGAGCCAACTATTAATAATAATGCTTCTCAGAATATTATTGTACATGTATTTTGGTGCAAATAAGTATTTATTTCAGTTGAGTATATATCGAGTGGAATTATTGGATCCTAGGGAATATGTATTTTCAGCTTTAGTATACATTGCCGAAAACCTTTTCCGAAGTGACTGCACCATGAACAGAGTATGAGAGTTCAGTTTGATCCACATCCTTCCAAACTGTTACTATCTGATATTAAAATTACCATGTTTAGCCATTTTGGTGCAGGAGTAGTGGTATCTCATTGTGGTTTTAATTTGCATTTCACTGAGCATCTCTTCATACGGTTATTGGCCATTTGAATATCTTCTTTGGTGAAGTGTGTGTTCCATTCTTTTGATCATTTTTCAAAAAAAATGATTATCTAGGGGCTGGCCCCGTGGCCGAGTGGTTAAGTTCGCGAGCTCTGCTGCAGGAGGCCTAGTGTTTCATTGGTTCGAATCCTGGGCGTGGACACGGCACTGCTCGTCAAACCACGCTGAGGCAGCGTCCCACATGCCACAACTAGAAGGACCCACAACTAAAATATATACAACTACGTACCGGGGGGCTTTGGGGAGAAAAAGGAAAAAATAAAATCTTAAAGAAAAAAAATGATTATCTATCTTTTTCATGTTAACTTGAGGGAGTTCTTTATACATTCTGAACACAAATCCTTTGTGATGTTGCAAATATCTTCTCCCCGTGGTTTGTCTGTTTATTCTCTTAATAATGTCTTTTAATGAACAAAAGTTCTTAATTTTAATGAAATTCAATTTTTCTCCTTTGTGGTTACTTTTGCCTATATTCCCTTAAAGCATATTTACTGATCTTCATATCATTAAGTTGTATGTATTATAATGTTTGTATAAACAAAATAATTTATATTTTAAAATAAAAATATCTCCTCATTTATTCTATTATTAAGAAGTAGTTTCTAAATATCCAGCAATTTTCCTCCTTTATTCTATTAGTACCATATCTCCTATGGCATCTTACAAATTCTTTGGTTGTAATTAGTATCTATATTCGATGTTTACTGCAGAATTATTATTTTAAAGTTTAGTTTTAAAGATAAGAAAATGTATTATGTGCTAATAATAGGTTTCTTACCCTGACACCAGCATGATACATTAAATAAATATGCATTAAATAAAATCCAGACCCCCCTATTTGAAAATACTAATTCACAGTTTTCTTACTGAAATGAATTGTACATACTTATGTGCGTACATACGAAGAGTGTGACAATTGCATTATTTTAGAACACTGCATTTTCCAATGTGATATCAGGACTTGAGCTGTACAACATTTGATAGAGCATTTGGTCATAGGCATTGGAAGGCACAGGAAGCACACTGAAAGTCTGTCGAATAATTATTGGATGATTGCTTTGTCACTTTTATTCAAGAAGCATTGAGAAAATGAATAGCCTCATTAATCACCAAAAACATCAGAATGCTCTTTAAGGATCAGGAAATTGGGAATAGGTAGGTGAAGTCAACTGGCCAAGATCATGATACAAATTAAATCAAGGTCCAGCCAGGGAAAATAATCCAGCCTGAATCCCAGGGTCTGACCGTGCATCTTTATGGCATACACACACGAGACAACAGATTTAAAATTTGCTGAGTATGTTTTGCTAATAATGTATTAGTATGTATTAACTACAATAATATTCTCTAAGCCAAATGATGTGTGATATATTCTAAACTTCCATTTGAATAATTGGATTTTCCTTTATTTCTTTCATAGATAATTTATGGAAAAGTTATGGTTAAATATACCATGTTTGAAGTCATAACTAAACTTACATTTATTAACAAGAATTTATAATATATGGGAATGGAACTGAAAGTTACTTTACAATTATTGTTTTTAGTACACATTTATAACACTAGAAGAATTGGTTGAAAAGTAGAAAATGTAACTTCTTACTTTTGCATAAGAAAATAAATCTTAACATTATCGAATATATAACATTATGGATAAATTTAGGTTTGCCAAATTGATTCCCATTTGGTGTTTACATGGTTAGATAGACCAGTCATGTTTTTCATGTACATTTTTTAAACTACCCATCAATATTCCACAGTATGTTCAGTCTGGCCTCTTGGAGGGGAGGAGAAAAGGAGCTTTTAGAGATGAGGAGAGGGCTATAAAGCAGGAAAGATTGCAGAAGACACAGTAGATGGCAGAGGGAGCGGAGGAATATCTACTCTAGCAACAACTTACATGCTGAATTATACTAATTTCTCTGTGCTCTGTGATGCTCATTAAACAGGATTCCCTCAGTGCTCCTATAGGTCATGAACCAGCCAGCATGTTAGTTTCCACTATTACACCTTCAAATAAACTGCTGAGTTAAAATCTATTGTAGTAAGAATGGCTTATGGCCCACAGAAAATAGCTTTTCTCCTAAATATATTTGCAAATGCCTCATAAATGTTTGCTTGGGTGTTTTATTTAGAAACAACGTGGATAAATATTTGAAAGAGTATTGCTAATGACAAAGCAAAAGTGTACTATAAAATATCTCTAATGACTGCTTTAAAATCTGCACTCTGCAAATAGAGCTGACTAAAGAGAGAGAGGAAAATATAAGATAACAGCAAGCGAGCTGTTCTTGCGGGGGAGGGTGCGAGTGTGTGTATGTGTATCGATGTCTACATGAAGCAAATCATATTCGCAAAATAAAACTCTTATCTACTGAATAGAGAAGAGCTTCATTCAAAAGACGCATTTGCCAGGAAAATCTGGAGTTGTAATTTAGGTTTTATAGTCCGAGAATGACTAGACTGCTTTTAAAAGCACTACTTCTCCAATGTTTTTATTTCGTTCTTTGATCAAATATGTCAGCCAAGGAAGAAAATGGTCATTTATTTCTTTTGAAAGAAGGGGAAAAAAAGAGATTTATGTTAAATAGCAGTAATTGCAATGTTCATAAAAGTTTCCAAGTATTTATCAACATGCCTGGTTTGCAACTGCAATTTACCTAGTCGGATTTGTGTCTTCAGTAACACTGCAGCTTCCATACTGAGGTGGTAGAGTTATTCCAAGCTATGGGCCCCTGGTCAAATGTACATATGGCTATGTAATTGTCAGAAAATGTCCTGTGTCAGATGGGGCCATGGCTTATAGCGAAAACAATCCTGTTAGTGCTTCTGCAGCATATGAGGAGACAGCTCTACTTTATTAGTGAAATTACACTGGCCGTGGATGACTGGCTGTCTTGATCATTTGCAGGCCAATTGTGAAGCCATTGATGGGGTCACTGGGCAACCCAATCCAATTCAGTCATTAAGACAACTGGAGTAACCAGACTGTAAAATGGTTGGTCTGGTTATTTCTTAATGGTGTAATTGGATCAACCAGAGAGATCCAATTAATTGCTGAGGAATTGGTGGCTGTGTTGGGCTCACTGATGAGCTCGGCTGTCAGTGATACACTTGAATTGACTGTACAGCTTCCTGATCAATTGTACAATTTGCAATTACCAAGCCAGGAATGGGTAGAATTGATTTAATTTCAATGATTTCATTGAACCCATAGATGTACCACATATTTAAATGTGTGTGTGTGTGTGTTTGTTGTTTTCTCAATTGTAATACATTTGTGAGACATCAATGATGTATAATGCTGTTTTAGGATATGCTATTTTACTTTGCTTGAGCAAATTTCATTGGAAAACCCTACAGACTGTTATAGAGATCTGTGGAGCAGTTTTTTACTTCCTAGGATGGGAGGGGAAAATGCAAGCTTGAATGGAAATTGTGATTTTTTGAAGGGGGAAGAGAAAAGCATCTTTCCTTCACCCTTCCATGCCCAATCTGAGAAAGCCCTCTCCACTGTTACTGCAACCTACTCCTGACATGGTAATGTCAGATTTCCTTCTGTTTTGCTGAGTTGCCTATAAAAAGAGCTTGGTGCCAGTGTGGCATGGCATGAGGAAATAAATAATTGCTATGATACTTTAGTGGGAAAATATGGAGCCACTCTCCCCAACCCATCAGGAGAAGCTGCCCAAGGCAACTTCCCTTTAAAGAATTAGCTACTCACACAAGCTCTTCTTGGCCAGGACTGCTGTGTGGACTCGATTCTCTATATCCACCACCCAACTGTGCCTGGAATAGATATCCAATAAATGTTTGTTTGTTGAATAAGTGAAGGAATGTATCCTTAAAAGAAACTTCTCTCTGAATGGTTGATGCCAAGTAGGTATGAAGAAGAGGTAACTGTTTGCATTTTTCTTATTTTAAGAGAAGAATAAATTTATGACTTGGAAGTGACTTTTGAGACGTCAGTCACAAGCGATTTCCTAACAGTGGTCCACAGACAGATGATAATCTTTGACAACATTCTCACTCAGCCAAAGCAAAATGAGAAAAACATAAAATGATAGTTTGGGGAGGTTAAAGATATCCACAAATTCTTTTTCTTGACCCCTACTGAGAGGTGGAGTCTGTTTCCCTTTCTCTTAAATGTAGGAGGACCCTGTGACGTCTGTGCCAGTTTAAGCCTAGACTTTAAGAGGACTGGAAGCTTCTGCCTCCTCTGTTGGAACATTTGCTTTTAGGATACTCCCTCCAAGAACCCAGTTGTCATACTATGAAAAGCTCAAGTCCCATGGAAGGACCACATGCAGACACTCTGGTTGACAGCTGCAGCTGAACTCCTGGTCAGCTAAATTGCATTGAGCCCTGCTGAGCTCAGTCAACCCACACAATTGTAGAGATAATAAAATGGTGATTGTTTCAAGGCAGTAAGTTTTGAGGTGTCTTGTTCTTAGCCATAGATAGCTGCAGCGGTGGTCTGTACTCACCTGTGTAAGATTGCCAGCTCCTGTTTCCTGAGGATTGCCTCTTCTAAGACTGCACTTCTTACTCTGCTGATGTTAAAATATTCTTTCTTTTTATTCCCCTAGCTTTATTAAGATATAGCTGACATATGCCTTTACGTAAGTTTAAGGTGTACAATGTGATGGTTTATATCAACACCTATATAGCGAAATGCTTACCACATAAGGTCAGTTAACACATTCTTTACTTCATATAATTCATTTTGCTGCTATTGTTGTTGTTACAGCGAGAACATTAAAGCTCTACTTTTATAGCAGCTTTCAAGTATACAATACAGTATTGTTAACTATAATCACCATGATGTCCATTAAATCTCCTGATGTTATTCATCTTATAAGTGAAAATTTGTACACTTTGACCAACATCTCTCCATTTCTCCCACCCCTCCTTCCCTAGCAACCACCATTCTACTCTCTGTTTCTGTGAGTTTATGCTTTTAAATTCCACATATGAGATCATACAGTATTTTTCTCTCTCTTCCTGACTTATTTCACTTAACAGAATGCCCTCAAGGTCCGTCAATGTTGTCATAAATAGCAGGGTTTCCTTCTTTTTTATAGCTGAATAATATTCCAGTGTGTGTGTGTGTTTGTGCACGTGTATGTGTGTGTATCACATTTCTCTATCCATTCATCTGTTCAGCCATTCTTTTTATTTATCTATTTATTTTCAGATGTACATCATAGTATATTTTGAATTCTGTGTAGATCATATCATGTTCACCACCTGAAAACTAATTATAGTCCATCCCCTCACTTGTGAGCCTAATCACCCCTTTTGCCCTCCCCCCTCCCCCTTCCCCTATGGTAACCACCAATCCAATCTCCAGTGCTATGTGTTTGTTTGTCGTTGTTTTCATCTTCTACTTATGAGTGAGATCATATGGTATTTGACTTTCTCCCTCTGACTTATTTCACTCAGCAAAATACCCTCAAGGTCCATCCATGTTGTCACAAATGGCCGGATTTCATCATTTCTTATGGCTGAGTAGTATTCCATCATGTATAAATACCACATCCTCTTTATCCATTTGTCCCTTGATGGGCACCTAGCTTGCTTCCAAGACTTGGCTATTGTGTATAATGCCGCAATGAACATAGGGGTGCAAGTATCTTTATGCCTTTGTGTTTTCAAGTTCTTTGGATAAATACCCAGCAGTGGAATAGCTGGATCATATGGCAGATCAATTCTTAATTTTCTGAGGATACTCCATACTGCTTCCCATAGTGGCTGCACGAGTTTGCACTGCCACCAGCAGTGAACAAGGGTTTCCTTCTGTCCACATCCTCTCCAACATTTGTTGTTTCCTGTCTTGTTAATTATAGCCATTTTGACTGGAGTGAGGTGATACCTCATTGTAGTTTTGACTTGCATTGCCCTGATAGCTAATGACGTTGAGCATCTTTTCATATGCCTGTTGGCCATCTGTATTTCTTCTTTGGAGAAATCTCTGTTCAGATCTTTTGCCCATTTTCTAATTGGATTGTTGGTTTTTTTGTTGTTGAGCTGTATGAGTTCTTTGTATATTTTGGATATTAACCCCTTATCTGATATATGGTTTGTAAATATCTTCTCCCAATTGTTAGGTTGTCTTTTCACTTTTTTGATGGTTTCCTTTGGTGTGCAGAAATTTTTAGTTTGATATAGTCCCATTTGTTGATTTTTTCTTTTGTTTCCCTTGCCTGGTCAGACATGGGACTTGAAAATATGCTGCTAAGACTGATGTCAAAGAGCGTACTGCCTATGTTTTCTTCTAGAAGTTTCATGGTTTCGGGTCTTACGTTCAAGTCTTTAATCCATTTTCAGTTGATTTTTGTGCATGATGTAAGGGAATGGTATACTTTCATTCTTTCGCATGTGGCTGTCCAGTTTTCCCAACACCATTTGTTAAAGAGACTCTCCTTTCTCCATCGTATGCTCTTGGCTCCCTTGTTGAATATTAGCTGTCCATAAATGTGTGGGTTTATTTCTGGGCTCTCGATTCTATTCCATTGATCTGTGTGTCCGTTTTTGTGCCAGTACCATGCTGTTTTGATTACTATGGCTTTGTAGTATATTTTGAAATCAGGGAGTGTGATACCTCCAGCTTTGTTCTTTTTCCTCAGGAATCCTTTGGCTATTCAGGGTCTTTTGTTGTTCCATATAAATTTTAGGATTCTTTGTTCTATTTCTGTGAAAAATGTTGTTGGAATTTTGATAGGGATGGCATTGAATCTATAGATTGCTTTAGGAAGTATGGACATTTTAACGATGCTAATTCTTCCAATCCAAGAGCACAGAATATCTTTCCATTTCTTTGTGTCTTCTTCAATTTCTTTCAAGAATGTTTTATAGTTTTCCGTGTACAGATCTTTTCCCTTTGGTTAAGTTTATTCCTAGGTATTTTATTCTTTTTGTTGCAATTGTAAATGGGATTGTATTCTTAATTTCTCTTTCTGCTACTTCGTTGTTAGTGTATAGAAACGGAACCGATTTTTGTACATTGATTTTGTATCCTGCGAATTGACTGTATTCCTTTGTTGCTTCTAAAAGTTTTTTAGTGGATTCTTTAGGGTTTTCTAGATATAAAATCATGTCATCTGCAGAGAGTGACAGTTTCACTTCTTCTTTTCCAATGTGGGTCCCTTTTATTTCTTTTTCTTGCCTGATTCCTCTGGCTAGGACTTCCAATGCTATGTTAAATAAGAGCGGTGACAGTGGGCATCCTTGTCTGGTTCCTGTCCTTAGAGGGATAGCTTTCAGTTTTTCTGCATTGAGAATGATATTTGCTGTGGATTTGTCATACATGGCCTTTATTATGTTGAGGTATTTTCCTTCTATAGCCGTTTTATTTAGAGTTTTTATCATAAATGGATGCTGTATCTTGTCAAATGCTTTCTCTGCATCTATTGAGATGATCATGTGATTTTTATTCTTCATTTTGTTAATGAGGTGTATCATGTTGATAGATTTGTGGATGTTGAACCATCCCTGCATCCCTGGAATGAAGCCCACTTGATCATGATATATGAGAGCCATTCTTTTTAATGTGATGGTCAGAGTAGACAGTAGTGATGTATATGGATGCATGTGTTTAACTGGGATAATAAAAAGATAAGGTACCTGTGTAGCAACCAATGATTTCAATGTGCTTTATTTACCTATGGAATTCAAAACCTCTACCTAAATCCAACTGCACGTCCTCTACAGAAATTCCCTCTCTACCAGGGCCGTAATATCAGTTAGCCCACTTCCACTTAAACAATTTCAGTGGGAACAATTGACTCATCAAAAGTCTATCTTCAAGCATATGTGCTTATTTGGAAATATAGTAATATTAAACCTTGGTTTTAGTGAGAAGTTTTGCACAGATTTTGGGAATTTTCGATTTAAAGAAATGCTGTGGCATTTTTTAATCATGCATGTCAATAAATTCGTAGGAAAACTTGTCCCTGGACGTTCTATTCAGGTAACTCATTTCAAACTGTGCTATTTCACATTATTATTGTTGTCCTTGTAGGGGAATAAACTGGGATTGAGGGGCAGTGAGTAGAGTAATGAGAGGGAGGGAAAGGCGAAAAAATAAAACATTCAAAACTTTCTATGTCTTAAGTCCTATGTACACATGCCATACTCTCAAGAACTTGGAGGTTTTAGAGGTTCTAGAGTCCAAGCATTTCTATAAATATGAATATTTTCTCTACAAATTAAACAGTTTACAGATAAACTTCTTACTCAAAACCTTTCCTATGCTTTTGAACAGAGAAGCAATCTCCTACCTTGAAGCATTATTGCCATGAAATTATTTTATTCCAAAGTCAATGGATTTGTTTTCTACAAAAACCATAAGCAAAGGCATACCTGAAAACAAATTCTTTTATGAAACTACTTTTTTCAATGATGGTTAGTATAATGCTTTGTAAATTCTCTTTCTGCAAAACATGAAGAGGGAAAATGACCTGTAGAATGGACATTGGAAAGAATATAAGTAACAGAATAATGTCGGGTAAAGTTTATCTTTGAAATAATATGGCTTTCAGTTCTACCGTCTGTGTTTGTCATGGTCCTTCTAAAGTTCTCAGCATTTTTAACAATAAAAAATGTGGCTGACCTACGAACTTTAGCTCTACAGCCTTAACATATTCTTGCACTAATGAATGGTT
Organism: Equus przewalskii; assembly: GCF_037783145.1. Classification (NCBI taxonomy): domain Eukaryota; kingdom Metazoa; phylum Chordata; class Mammalia; order Perissodactyla; family Equidae; genus Equus; species Equus przewalskii. The sequence goes on along the minus strand of NC_091851.1, from coordinate 8,600,271 downwards.
AAAGGCATAATAAGTGAAGTCAGTAGTGTTTGTTATAATTAATGAGAATATGGAGTTCTGAATTATGGCAAATGATGAACTAATTGCCTTAAAAGTAGTAGAACTTTTCTTTTGGATGGTTGTTTCTTGAAAGCAATTTTCTTCTTCAGAAACTATTTTCAAAAGCTACCATCTTCCTGATGGATGTAATCTTTGTTACTGCATTCATTGGTGTTATAACAAGTTTTCAAAGATAAGGAAAACAATGACAGTATTTCAAAGAATGTCAATTAGCCTGAGATTAATTTTTCAAGGATATTCGTGATTTATACTCTATTTCCAGAAAGAAAACTTAGATCTTTTCAATAAATATTAAGGGAAATTATTGTATTGAGGATATTGTAAGAGGATCATGGAACACCTCAGATAACTTTTCCTATGACACACTTAATAAAGGAACAAAATATCCTGCACAATCCTAGCCTTCATAAGACATAAGACAAAAATTGTGAGAACTTTCTTCAAAACTCACCTTAAGAAATAGTTTTAAGGTATCTTAATGGTATTAAGGGTCTGCCTGGTACCATTATCACCTGCCATAGAAGAGAAAAAAACATGGTATGTTTAGGCGTATACCTTTAAAAGAAGAACAAGTAATACTCTCCATTGTTCATTGCCTTTCCCTCTTCTGCTTATGGGAATGGGATTGAGGGGGTGGTTTGGGAGAGGTATCCAGAATTAATTGATAGAATCAATTATCCAGGAAGGTGATCAGCACATAATAAACTCTCAGTGTGTTGGCTACCTTTCATTCTAAGTGGTGGCCAAGGCTATCCTCATTAGCATTTTGAATAAAGCAATGTGATACACCTGGCTCTGAAATGTGTGTCTCCACAGTGGTGGATAGAGCCAGCTCCTCTGCCTGAATGATTGGCAGTGTTGCTGAGCCCTGGATGTCTGGCTTCTGGGGGCTTCTCAGAGGGATTTCAGCTGGGTCGTGCATCTGTGCCTGCCCTTTCACTTACGATATCAATGCCAGGCTAGAGCAGTGGCCTCACGGCATTTGTGCATCACCAGAGGGAGTCTGGAAAAGCACAGGATAAACATGGGCAACACTTAGACCAGAACAAATGGGGCCATTTCACATTGCCTTGGTTTCTTCTTGGTTATAAGTGTTTATGTTGAAGTGGAAGAAACTTTAGACAGCCAAATCTCCTATGTGCCAGAAACACCACTTTGTCCCCTCAAAACCCTCAAACCCTTCTGCCTCAGTTTATAGGTGCAACATAACAAATGCTGCCATTAGCTCTTGAGAGGAAGAAAATTATATTTCTGCCAAATTAAAGTCATGAACAAATGTCAGAATTAAGATCAATTTTTTGGATGAGTTTGTAATTCCACATGAAAGAGCTAAAAATTTTTCACAGTGATTTTTACTGTCCTATATTGCAGTGTAACAGCGCATTTGGTACATTCCAAAGGACTGTCTAAAAGATGTTTCTGGTTTTCTTTCTTATACTTTAAGTTTTTGAGCACTAGTGGTCATATATCAACCGTTCAGCCATACTCTGTGACTGCTTTCCTTGACAAAGTGGTTAGCACGTAATAGACACTTTAAATATATGTTGAATGAATGAATGAGGATGACTGACTGAATGATAAGCTGTAATCTCAGAAACAACTTTAAGCGCAGAAATGTTCCTATGGGCTGTGATCTTCCAGTTGTTTATAGATACATAATTTTTTTAGAGAAGAATAAGCATTATTTTAAGAAGTTGATCTTTCACATTCCTGTTATTTAAAAGCAATTGTTTTGAATTATGTTTAACGATTATTCAACAATAAATTATCTTGTGCCCAAGGCAATATTTCAGTGGCATAGATTGTTCTATATTCATCCGATTATTATAAAGAAAAGAACAACCCTGAATTGGAACATGTCAGAGTGGAAAGACATTTAAAAGCAAAGGATATTGCTTTTCCTCAAAAAGTATTCCTAGAATTTAGCTTATACTACTCAAAGCTTTGCTGAACAATCAGCTTCCACCCACCCCACACTCAAATTTTACTGTGTCCCTTAACTGTAAGATATTTCCCTTTCTCTATCTCAAGAAATCCTTTGCAGCCACTTGTCAGTAAGTCATAGCCTATTCTGGATTGTCTTACCAATTCATGTTTTAATTATTCCCCAACTACAAGCTAAGTAGAATCATTTAAGAGAAACATGGATTTAAAAACAGAAGGAAACAAATACATCATCCAAACAGGCTGTAGGAATCATAAATTACATTAAATGATGGCTGTAATTTCCTGGCCCCACCTCTGTGGCTGACAGACTGTCCTAAGGATGCTGTTTGAAGATTTCTGAGCAGATTCCAGTTGGTTGCTTCGAGGAGAGCAGAGCTTCATTCAAAGGCCAAATTGTGGAGTTCATCTTTGATTGTCCTGAAGTTAGATTCTACATTCAACAAAGTTATTCACTCACCGATTCTTTCTCTCTTTCTTTCATTCAGAAAGCATCGGTGGAGAGCCAGAAACACAGAGAAAAAGTTCCCCGCAGTCACACATCCAAGTTCCTTTGGGTGAGAGTGGTAGGGAGTGGACATAGATAGGTAAATGAAAAATTGCAAAATAGTATGTTGAGTGTTACAACCGAGCTATACAAGGGCAATGTGAGTGTACGGAAGAGAGCTCTCTAATACAGCCTAACGGGGCACAGTTGAAGCAGGAGTTGAATCTTTAAGGACAATTGAAGGAAGAAACTTTGAGACGAGGAAGAAAAAGAGTTCCCAGATTCAGGGAATAGCATATGCAAAGCAGCAAGGCAAACACACGGCATGTTCCAGAACTACAGGCAGGTGTGTATGACTGCAATGTAAGACAGATTTGAGAGGACTGATGAAAGATGCCAGACACTTAAGGGCCTTGTGTTCTCATGACAGTAGGGTGATGGGCAGCCATACGAGGCTTATGAGACTCACTGCCACAGTGGACAATATAGAAAGAGATCATGCCAGGGGCTGTGTTTCTCCCTCGTGCCTCCATATTTCAAATGAAAACCTTCTTAAATCAGTGAGAATCCACTCAGAGCAAAGAGAGGCATGCACAACATACAAAGTCTCCAGGTGGAACTGCTGACATGGGATAAGTAAGTGAAAGCCTCTTACATCTCTGTGAGTCGATCTGTGCCGGGACAATTCCAATCTGCAATGAAGTCTTCTAAATATCCAGGCTGGTGTTGATATTTGAAATCCCATGACCAGGGTGTTGTCTTTGTCCCAATAATGTCCATTCACGTAATATATGTCCCTGAGGAGTTGTAACACATTAAACCCAGGAATCAAGCCATTTGCCAGAAGAGAATAGGTAAGCATCAAGTGACATAGAGCGAGGAAAGGAAGCACCCAAAGATGCAAATAAAGACTCCAAAGGGGGAGTTTTTGCACACTGACCTGGGAGAGTCCCTCTGTTGTGTGTGGGTTTGTAGAGTTAAAGAAAGCGGTAAATCTGGGTCAAAAGACCTGGGCTGTATTATTTGTTATTGGAGATGGAATTCTCTGAGCATCTGTTGTCTCAACTTAAAAGTGATATCTTGAAAAGAAAATAATACCCATCACAGGCCTGGCCCCATGGCCGAGTGGTTAAGTTCACACACTCCACTTCGGCGGCCCAGGGTTTCGCAGGTTCGGATCCTGGGCTCAGACATGGAACCACTCATCAGTCCATGCTGAGGCAGCATCCCACATAGCACAACCAGAGGCACTCACAGCTAGAATATACAACTATGTACTGAGGGGCTTTGTGGGGAAGAAGAAGGAAAAAGTAAAAGATGGTTGGCAACAGTTGATAGCTTAGGTGCCAATTTTTAAAAAAATAATAATTATAATATCCATCAAATGAGATAATTTATATTAAACCACTTGCAAACCACAAGGCAATATGTGTTTGTTATAAATACATAGATATATGTACCCTTTGGAAGTTGATTTCTTTCTTAGAATATTTGCAGTGTGATAGTAAGCTATCACTTTGATGTGAAGGACATTTGTTGGGTTATATAGTCTTTAGAGTATTTAGATTTAAAGGCTTGAAGTATTCAAATTGTTTGGGACCAACATGAATTCATAATAGGAATTTTTGAAATATGAAGACATCAGATGCTACTATAAAACCAAGGTCTATAGTCATGAATGCCATTAAGCAAATATACTACTACTACCCTGAATTTCAATGACAGTGATCCCAGAGCTCCCCTATGGGTGTTTTCTCATGGATCCTGATAATCATAGGTCATATAGACCCCATTTTCAAAGACAGACTAGGAAGTTGAGCTCTGTTATGTGCCTTGAGCAAAATTATATCAAGGGAGGCGTTGGTCCTGAGTCTCTTAAGCTGTTTCTGGGATTTGCTCTTCTGCCAGCTGCAACTAAAGACATTTTCCCTGTCTCAGTCGAAGAGGTGTGCCTGCTTGCAAGAACTACATTGAGGAACCTGAATGCATGGAGTTAGTGCAGTGTCTGGAGGAAGGAGGGTAAAACTCGCATGCTCCTCCCCCCGCTTGGCTTGCCCATACAAGGAATGTACACAGAATGTCTGCTCTGAGCCATGGGTGACCTGTACCAGCCCTCTCTCTATCTCCGTTTGCTTTGTGCCCCATCCACTTTGTGCTTCATCTTCCTGTCTATCTCAGCTCCTGCCCAGCTTTGGGGCTTGCATGTTCCTTCTCTGGCCTTCCACACTCACAACTTGATCCTCTCTTCTCCCTTGTCATTGTGTGGACTGTGCCCAGGATTTTGTCTTCTCCCTCCTGGCCTCAGGACCCCAGGAGCAGCCCTGGCAGTGGTGACCCAGTCACTCCTCAGACTCTGCCCCTGGAGCATCACGTGCTGGATAGCTAAGCCAGTCCTGAGCGCCAGGCCTTTGTCCTAGAAGCAATCTGGCTAAAGAAAAATAAAATCCATCTCCAGGTGACCTATCCTCAACTCCTGATTTCGTGTGCTGATATGTTTGTATTGTTTAGCAAACTCTCAGAAAATGTTATCTAAATGTCACTCTGCTGTCTCTGGGGTTTGTTGGACTTAATATCTAAGCCTTAAACTGAGACCAGAGCTGAGAATTCAGATTAGTTCTACCTACATGTGTCCTTTGTTAGAGCTACACAATTTTATTTTACCTGGTGGTTCAAAATGGGAAAGATTTCCAATACTGAGAATAGTGATATCAGTGGCCAAATGACATGAGAGGGCTGTGTTTTAGGGGTTTTTTTAGCAGTCCTCAGTGAATTTTTACATGGGAAAATGTGTGTGTATATGTGTTTGTGTGTAGCTTGTGAAGGAGTATCAAGCTAGAGATGAGAGAGGGAGGCTTCCCGTGGGGAATTCAGAGTGGGATGCTCTTAGTGGATGCTGGGATGTGTTGTCCAGATCTGGCTTCAGAGCTAAAGAAAATGGCCAAATAGAAGGAAGCGAGACAACTCAAATGTTAGCAACAGCAGAAAGCCATTACCAGCCCTCAGATGGAAGGAACACAGACAGTGATGTATGTTACCAGCCTAGAAGCCGGGGTCATCGGACAGAAGCTAGGACCGGGAAGAGAGGGGCTGTCCTGTAGGAACCGGAATTTCAGAAGCAGCACAGCCACGGTCAAAGATGCCCTGGAAACAGAGAGGGGAACAAATATCCCAAACTCTTCCTTTCTTAAGTTGCCAGTCTTGTTTCAGTGATTCCCATTGACCAGATGTAACAGGAAGCTAAAGGGCCAGGGTAACCAGGGATATGTGGGTCTCTGTGATACAGAGCAGAACAGGGAATGGAGCTGAGACAAACAGGCAAGTGACACCTGCTAAATAAAATCTCTGAGGGTGGTGCCTGGAATCTAATTTTCAACAAGTTGCCTAGATGATTCTTATGTGCACAAACATTTTATAACCTTTCTCTCACATGGAAAATTCTTTACCTTGTCAAGCTCTTGTATAAGGCAGCATAAGATAAAACATTATAGACATCAATTCTGACAGTAGGACGATGTTGAGCTTTTTTAACCTTCCCCCCATCTGATTTTTTAACCAAGTAAGATAAATAAAATATATAGAATATATGACAAATTTGCATTTAATAGAAAGTTTCTCCCTTTTGTACAGCTCCTTACGAACCATTAAAAGTGAACCATTAAAATGACATTGGACAGTAATCCAAAATGTACAGGAAAAGAAGGGTGCATTTACTTAGAATTAGCTCCACAGTGTAGTTCAACTGTTTCCAGCATTCATCATTATTAATATCTATAATTGATGACTGAAAATGGAACCCTCAAATGAGAATAATGTCCAAAATCACACTCACATTAATTGTGAACTACTCAGCCCATGGACATGTTAGCTAGATGCTCCACACTTTGACTTCTTTTCTCAGTTTGGTTCTAGACTGTATTTAATTAACTCTTTCTTAAGGTTTTAAACTGCCTCCCCTCTTTGACACACACGGCAATTTTTATGTGTGGAAATGTTCTATGTGTGTAAGCGTGTGGGAAGCAGATATAGACATTCTAATTTAATCTGGTGGAATGTTATGGCAAATGAGTTCAAGGTGCCTTAGGGGAAACTGTGTATTGTCTTTAGTTGTTTCTAATAAAAGGCATTGGGCACTGTGTCTTTGAGTGTTTTTGAGTTTATATGTGAACGAGGAAGGGAAAACAAGAAAATGAAAGGAGCGTAGCAGGGAAAGGTATATCTTAAAATGGGACTGCTACTCTTTATAGAGAATAAAGATTCAGAGGAGTCAAATACTTGATTCACTGAGTGGAGCTGACTCATCTTTAATAGCTAATTTACTTTTTTAATATAAGAAATTAGCATCGTTATAAATAGATTTCTGTGTTCCCATTTCCCAAATTTGTCTCATTAAAAACATGGCCAATGATTGATGATCATCCTTGAACCAATCATTTTTCTCATCACCGGTTTCATGGTCTGATATAAACTAAGGGGAGGCCGGCATGTGTAGCAAACTGTGTCGCATTTCCAGTGCCCCTCCCCACACTGTTTCCAGATGACCTTGGGTGACTCCCACAAAGTCTCTGGTCTTCGGGTTCCTTAACTAAAATGACAGGATTGGAATTAAATGATCTATCAGGCCCTTTGGAACATGCAATTCAATGAGACTATAATATAGAAACTTACCTGTGTCCTGTAAAGTTATATCAGATCTTATCTTTACCACTTATTGTCAATCATACAGAATGATTTGCTGTTATTTAAACACTTTCCAACATCTGTACCTTTGCTCAAACTCAAATCCCATCCCCACCTGTCAAGTACATCTCCATTTCTTAGGGCCAACATCAAATCCCAAAGCTTTCCTTGCCTAACCCATCGGGCCAGTTAGATTCACCTCTCTCCCCTTTTGTGCTCCCATAGTTCTTCCTGTAGACATTTCTTGAATCTTATCACATTCAAGTCTGTCCAGTTTTAAGTAATTTTTTTTATTATTGACTCTCTACTTGACTAGGATCTCTTCAACGATTATGATTTTATCTAATTTTCTGTATCCCTGAAGGCTGGCACATAATAGACACTCAATAAACATCTGATTAATCAAGTTAAATAGTTTTATAGATTTCTTTGCTTAGTTAAAAATTACACTTTGTGATAGCCAGCCTCAAAGACAGCCCCAGTGATCCTCACCTTCTGGTATTCACGTCCTTGTGGAGTCACTTCCTATATTGAATCAAGGCTGATGTGTGGGCCGACAGAATATGGTGGAAGTGAAGGTGTGTGACTCTGTGGCTAGGTCAGAAAAGGCATTCCAGCTTCTGCTTGGTCTTTTGGATCTCTCGCTGTGGAGGAGGCAAGCCACCACGCCACCAAGAGATTCAAGTAACACTGTGGAGATGTCATGTGGAGAGGAACTGGGGCCTCCTGCCAATAGCCGACACCAAGTTATCAGCCGTGTGAGTGCCACCTTGGGAACCAATCCTCCAGTTATTGTCAGTCCTTCAAAGGACGACAGCCCCAATATCTGACTGTAACCACAAAAGAGGCCCCCTAGTGCCCTAGTCAAGCCATTCCCAAATTCCCATAGAAACTGAGAGATAACAAATGATTATTACTATTTTAAACTACTCAGTTGGGGATTATTTATTATGTGCCAATAAATAGCTAATACAAATGTCTTCTTCCCCTCCCTTCCCATGGGAGGCAATAAGACAGAGTAGAAAAGAATGGGTCTGCCATTAAAATCTTGTCTGCTACTTAATATCAATATCAATAATGTATTATTAATAAATAAATTATTGGTGTTAATATATTATTACTGTATTAAAATATTAACAGCATTGTTATATTATTAATTCTAATTGGCATATTCAAATTATTATATGCTATTCACATATTAAAACAGCAAAAATATCATTATTATATTATTAAAATACTAAAGTTTTGATGAAAATACTAACAATAATTGTTAATATTATTCTTTTGTCTACTTGTGAGAGAAATATTGTTATCCCTGTTTGAGCAATGAGGAAACTGAGGCTTAGAGCAGTTCACTTGTCAAAATCAAACGGCTAATAGGATAGTGAGCCGTGATTCACGGCAAGAGCTGTCTTAAGCAATAGAAACCGGCGCTAGAGCTTGGCGTTCCCTCATCTGCACAACCGGTGCAGCGATGCTTACCCTGTGCTGCTGTTGCGAGAGTTAAAAGAGATAAAACTGTAAAGCTTTTCCATGATGCCTAGATAATGCACAAGCAACAAATGTCATTTTCTCTCCCTTCCCTTCACAACATACAGAGTATTTCTACCTGAACGAGTCTAGGAAGTGCCCAGTAGCCCAGGACATTAGGTAGAGCCCCCAGCAGCAGGAGCCCCAGGTGGGAAAATGGACTGAGTGTCTGTTTCCACACAGAACCCCAGGTGTCCTCTGAGACCGTGAAACTTGGGTGACTTTTCTATTTCCTGTGAAAGAAATAGCATTTCAACTCCATATCTTTTGCTTTTCTCGAACTCAAAAGAGATGTCTGATAATAGTCATGCTTTACCTTCTAACAGCACCATGGAGACCACACAACTGTTTCCTTTCTCCATGTGTGAGAGAGTAAATAGAATTACGCAGATGTAAACCCCCTTAACCATGGAAGGAGAGCTGAAAAGTATTTGGGGCAACAAACCTCTTACAATCGACATACATGCTGCTTCCTTAAAATCTATATCTTCTGCAAAAGCAATCTCATTACAAGCGACTGGAGGTCAGCTATACAGAACTGAGTCATAGGAGTCATTATCTATGGATTTTTTTTCACCTTTATTCACAATCAAGGCATGATCTTTTCAGAGAGAGAGAAAATTCACCACCATCAATCTACTGAGGCTGAGTTGGTTATGTGTGGTTGGTTGAAAAACATTCACTTACCTGAATATGTATTTTAGTTTTCAGATAGTTTCTATAATTTTATTATAACTTGCAATACTTCTTTTATTTGTTTTACAAATTGCTTTCAGAGAATAAACGATGCATTGAAGGGACTGACCATCCATAGTAGCTTTGACATGAGCATGGTTGGTGGGCTTACTTTACAGATCACTTTAATGTGATCTGACTGAACTTAGGTTGAGCAGTAAGAACAGCAGTGCCAAGTTAGGGTAATCCTCAAGAGCTTTCAAGGAAGCGATATGGGTCTAATTGGGCAGAAGCTTAGCAAGTCGACCGCAGCTATTTCTTTGTAGACGGTCCAGTTGTATACTAGAGAGATTGTACCTATGAGGATTGCTTTGCTAAATGAAAACCAGAAGAAACACTAGATGTCTATTCTTGAATCAGAGAAAAAAGGGAACTTGGCCTGAGTTCAATAAGGATATCTGTTTTTCTTTGCAAAAATATGTGCTCTACGCACCCACACACACATATGTACTTAATCTGCAGGTTTTTCTTAGGTTTTAATGGGCAGGGCTGAACCACAAAGGAGAATGAAGACATTAGAGAAACTCTTTCTAACCAGTAAACAAGGTTAAATGCCCAGTGTTTCCCAACATCGCTTAACCATAGAAGCCTTTTTAAAAATATAATATTCATTGTGATTTGCTTTGTGGAACTTGCTTGAGTAATCTGGTCTTTTCACAGAGATATAAAGTCTATGGGAGTGAGACACAGAGAATCTTGTTGAATGGGATCCTTTGCCTTTGTGTCAGAGCGTGCTGGTCCCTCAGCTTTTTCCTTAGTCCACTTGCCACAATCCTGGGATCAAGAACTCCTTGAGATCTCTGATAAGTGGACCTTGTGTTGTGCTTAGGTTCACAGCTGTCCTTTGGTCACTAGCTCCATTGATCTGTTTTTTCTGACTTGCTGCACTCTGCACCCCTTCCTTCTCAGACCACCAAAGCCCAATCTTTCTTTTCCACCTTCCTTGAATTTCTAGAAACTTGGTTGCTCCAAGCCATTGATAAAACAACTTATTAACTTATGTGTTAGTTTCTGAGCTGCTTCTGACCATAGACACTTTACATTCCTCTTGGTTACAAAAACTGTGGTCTCTCTCTTATAATGTATGAAAGAAGCAGGTCCTTATATTCTGGTTGTTGGTCCTAAACCCCTGTTTAGCCTCCATATCTTTTGAGTGGTATGAAATTTTTGTGAAACACCTAGCCTATCACCAACTGCTTGGTTTCTCACTCTAACCTCCCTGGTCCTGCAATCCAAATTGAAAATGATAGATATCCTAGAATCCTCAGCGACCAAACCCTTTGGACTGTTGGTTGTTGAGTTTTGTATCGCTAAGTAGGACCTCATTCCAGCCTCATAAATTTGTAAGACTAAAAAGTTTGAGAATAACTGGTATAGAATGTTGCATTAAATACCCCAGGGACCTGCCCAGATTAATTTTCCTGTCAAGGTTGGACAGTTTTCAACCTAGAATATCAAGGCCACTGTGGCTATGAGGTTATGATACATTGTATCCTTTCCTTTTAATTTAGTAACACTTAGATCCCCTTTCTAATGAAGAATGAAGCAAACAATGAACAGAGGCAACCCGTGGTCTTTAGTTTCAGAGAAATGATTTCACATTACAAAGGAAAAGAAGGAAGTTGCTTTAATCTTAATACTCATCTTCGTATTTCTTATCTTTCTATGCAAAATGTTTAATGTTTCCATCTTGTGGAGCCCTTAATTACATCATTAGCAGATGTGATGCAAAAATTAAGCATCAGCTGAGCTTTTCCTGGATTATACACATCCTTAAATTCTGTTTTCAGATCACTGCAACTTAACTTTATGATTTATATTGGAAATATGGCTTTGGGGGTTCATTTCCTTTCATTATTCTTTAGCAATTGTGTTTCATCCACTTAGCTATTTCTGTGGCAATTGTGTTTTGATGAGAAGAGATTGCCCAGTGTAGCCACATCACAGTAACTGTGAGATAAAATCCAGTGGGCCTAGCTAGCTTTTGATGAGTTCTTGGATCCCATGCACACAAAAGAAGCACGTGAAAATAAAAATGATAAGCATCATTTCACAGTCAAAATTGTTCTGATTTAAGGCAGCTTGATCCTTTTAAATAAATACATCAGTAAAATTGTAAACTTGCATCTGATTTTACTTGATAAAGCATTTGTAAAACTAAGAATGGTTCCCTAAAAGTCACTTGTTATTGTAAGAAGTGCAGTGGAAAGCACAATTTGGAGCACTGCTCTGGATACTCAACACATACATGTGTATGAATACATACATTTCATGTGTTTATATATACGTGCACATACATACATGTATACATACAAATGCGGTTATGAATATGGCTGTAAATATAGATACATGCACTGTTTTGCTTAAATTATTTCCTGATATGTGTATGTATAATATTTGCCTCATTCTATATGAACTCTTATTTCAGCTTAAATCTCAAATGTTAGAGCAGGCTTCATTTTTTTATCCCTCATTCCTCAAAAGAAGCTCTTAGAGGGGCTAGCCCTGTGGCCTAGTGGTTAAGTTCAGCAGGCTCCACTTCAGTGACTTGGGTTCACTTCCCCAGCATGGACCTAAACCACTCATTGGCAACTGTGCTGTGGCAGTGACCCACATACAACATAGAGGAAGATTGGCAATAGATATTAGCTCAGGGCAAATCTTCCAGGCTGAATCTTCCTCAGCCAAAAAAAAAAAAAAAGAATTTCTTTGGAATGTATCTCTCTGTGAAGAGAAGAAATAGAAACATTTTTTGAGAGGAAGTAGAGAATTGCACTGAAAAACAAGGACTATGGAATCAGATTGCCCGAATTCAAATCTCTTTTATTACCTTGGTGGATTAAAGCATTGGCCCCAATTCTCAACCACTCCCTGTATCTACACCTTTGCCATTGTCTCAATGTGGGAAAAGAATATGTCCTAACTGCTTGACTTTTGCCTCAACCACCTGACTTCTTTTCCCATGGAAGGACATAGGAAGTGATTCTGTATTAGTTCCAAGGCTAGGCGTTGAGAGACCTTGTCTGTTTTTACTCCCTGCTTTTGCATTTTTGCCAGTACCATGAGAATATTCCCTAGGTAACTTGTTATTCCAGAGAGGATGAAAAACGTGTAGAGCAGAACTTAAACAAAGCCAAATACTCTCCCAAGGCAAGGCATGACAGACTTAGAACGTGTTAAATGTCACCCACATTGGTTCAATTTGTAAGTATACACACACACACAAACACACTGAGTCTGAGAACTTTTTTTGTACTTGTGAAGAAAAGTATATATTTTTTTCAACAAAACTTTGTGAATTCTGTTGAAATTTTAATCTTAAAAAAATTTTCATAGCATCATAAAACCTCATATGTGTATTTCAGTTTTAAATTTCTCAAAGTATTCCATCCTTGTGATCTCATTTTATCTTCACGTCATCCTGGTGAGGTAGGATGGCTTTATCTGCATTTTACATGTTGTCCTTGATCATGGGGTAGCCCACTCTATGCTGTGAGAAAGAGAAAGAGCTGAGCAAAAGGTAGTATGTCAGAACAGAAGGAATATGAAGGCAGGGGAAATTCAAAAACTGTGTCCGAGGGAATATGAGCAAACTATCATCTTTTGAGATGTCAGGATCTAGTCATGATGGTGGTGGAGGTCCGTTGTAAGGAGGGAGGCTGAGAATGATTATGGGAGGCCCAGGCGATGGTGCGTGACTGGAGTTTGGTGAAAGTTTGTTTGTCAAGGGAGAGGTAATTCGTAATGTGTCCAGCTGGATGTCCAGCCTTAGAAAAGAGAGATGCCAAAAGTTAAACAAGCAGGTTCAGTTCTAACCCCATTCCCTCCCATACGGCAGTGGGATTTAGGCTGAATTTAAGAAAAGGAAAATAGGAAGCCAACACTGGGGGGAGAGGATTTAACAGAAATTGGGCAGGCATGTTGCTTTCAGTTGGGGGAGGAGGTCAACAATGCTCTTGACACTAGGGACCCAAGAGAAGAGTCAATGAGATAAGGAGTCTGATGCAAACTCTTTTTCCAGGATTATGGTGGCACAATCCAGTGCAAGAGTAATGCAAAATAGGATTTGACTCTTGCTTGACACTACCTCTAGGTATTAAGGACCACTGTCAAGGTGGGTCTTGTGGCTTACTGATTCCAGCAGGGCTGGCTCTGGAGGTACCTGGCACTCATTTGGGATGCCTAGAACATACTCTAGTGGAGGTGTTGGGAAAGTTACAGCATCAAGAATTATAAAACTTGAGAGTAGTTAAGCTTTTGGAAACTTCTGTTTTAAACCCCTTTGTTTCAAAGATGAGAAAATAGAGGCTCTGAGTGAGTCTGATTTGTTAACAATCAAGACTCAGAACTAATAAGCCAAAATTCCAGAGACTTTTTATTAAAACCAAATAATTTTACATTCTTTTTTTTTTTTTTTGGCCTCTGGAAGATACAAAAGAAGTTAGCCAATGTTCGCTTACTTCTTCTCAATTTTTCTTGCATCTCATATTAATGGAAATAACAGAACTGCACCCCCCCCCCCCAAAAAAAAGCATCATGTTAGTGGCCTTTCTATTTTGAACATGATAAATAATTCTTGTTTTAAACTCTATTGTCACTCTTTTTAAATGCTTGGATAAAAGATATAGATATAGTAGGTGGATGGATGGATAGGTAGGTAGAGAGATAGATAGATAGATAGATAGATAGATAGATAGATAGATAGATGGACAGACAGATGGAAGACTCTGACCTATAAGTTGTTGGACAGACTACACATCTCAAGGAGGTATGGAACATGTAATATTCTCTACCTCCTTTTCCTGAGAGTTTGCTTAATCTCTCAAAAAGTCAACATCTGGCTTTATTTAAGCAAGACAATTTGTTTTTTGAATATGAAGATCCATTGTTCAAAAGAATTTGACTAGAAATGAACTATATTCTGAGGCAGAATTATTTAGTGGAGTAAGCCTTGGGAAAGGAGACAGGAAATACAAGACTAGATTTTAATCTCAACCCTTTTCCTTACCACCTGGTGGCACTGAGCTCACCTTATTTAGGAAATGGGGTCATTCATCACACCTCCGCTCTGGACACCACAGTGTAATAGTGAATTAAATGAGGTAATCAACATGAAAAACACTTTGACAATGAAACAGAGTTTTATACTGATGCCAACTGGCATTGTTATCATGCATTTATCATCACAACTTCCCAATCCTTACCCACTGACTAGGTTAGAACAAGTTCCAAAAAGGCAGAGGCTCATTTCTGGAAGTTGACTCTAATGTATTATTTAGGTAAAATGTGATTACTGCTCTTCCTAAACATACAGTGTGAGCAGAGTAACATTTTTCTTGTGGACGGTTTATACCAACTCATGTTCGTGTATTGGGACAGTCATGTTAATTGTCTGTGATATTCTCCCTCCCATGCTTTTGCTTTTCAAATAGCATAATAAAGTGGCTTCTGCTAAATAAATAGGCCTATTTACAATAACTGATAGTTAAGTGAATTTATGCAGGAGGAATTTTGGTGTTGTGGACCAAATTAACTAGCTGAAAATCCATTAACTTCAAGGCTCCAGATGGCTATTTAGGATAATTTCTGAAGTACAAATGTAAAAGTCATGGTAGAATTTTATATGGCATATGCTTAGAAATTCTATCATGGGCCCATTTAAAAAATCAATATCATAATAATTACATCAAAGTGAAAATAACAAAGCATTATGTGCATGATCAGAAAGCTGCAACTGAAAGTCCAGCCACTCCAGAAAAATGAAAGATATGCAGTTAGCATCTGCAATTTGCATTGCTCCCTGACACCCCTGGATTTTACGGTAAATCATACCGTAACTTATATGCATTAGACATCAGTAATGACTGTGGTTTCATGGCCTTCAAGTAGGACTATGAAGGGTCCTCTTTCACTATCACCCATCTCCACTCCTGCCTTATATGCATAATCTTGACCCTAACCCTCACCACCCGCTTCACTGGCTATTCTCTTGGCCAGCCATCAATCTACTATCCCCTGCCATCAGCATGTGGGTATTTGAATGACAAAAATTTACATCGCTTAACGAGTCAACTATGAATAGAAGCAGAAACCTAGAACATGTAGAAGTTTTGCTAGAGCTGCCAACAAAGGGACTGACAGAATCACTCAATGAATCAATCAACCAGGACTGCATTTGGTGACATTATACAAATCCCCTGTGAGGAGCCGATCTGCCAAGAGTTATGAGAGACGCTAGGACATTGTAATTATGAGGTCCCTGCAGTCAGGAAGCTCATACTCCATTAGGGAAACACAATAAGCACATTCAATATCATCACCAGCCTACCAAACATTCTTCCTTCCCCTGTGTCCCTTGCAATCGCTAACATTTAGGGAGCACTGGCTGCGTGCTTAACATTTAATACAGATCACTATTTATTCCTTTCAGCAGCCTTGTGAGGTAGGTGGAAGCCTCGTCCCCATTTTACAGACATGCGAACTAAGCTCTAACGAGGTGAAGTAACTTGCCCAATGTTATGCAGCTAGTAAGTGGTGACAGCAGAATTTTTAAGCACACTCAGAGCTGACACTATCCACTTGGCATTGTAATATTGTATAAGGGCTTATCTCCTCTGTCCAGGAAAATCTCCTTGAAAACAGGAAAATTTCTGTCTTACACTACCCCTGCCATTGTTTGCAGAATGAATATATACATTCAACTCAATATTTATTGAGTGCATGTTTCATATTTGATACATAGTGACATGTAAAGGAGAAGAAAAACTACAAGGCATTAGGTGTAATAATGCCTCCTTAAAGAACCAGGATATATGTCAGCAGCAGATTTTGTAATCAGAAATATCAAGACGAAGAATAAGATTTTCTTATAGGAACCACAGAAGTATGTTGCAGGAAGATTACTTTATGAAAATATCATCAGATAGTATTCTGGTAATTACCTAGAATATTAATAAGGGAGATCATACTGAATGGCACTCATTTGCACTATAGTCTAATTGGCTGGTAAAATGACGGTTCTCAAAGTTAAGGTTTGAGGAGTATACTGGGTGGAATACTGTCACCCTAAAATTCATGTCTACCTGGAATCTCAAAATGTGACTTTATTTGGAATAGTGTATTTAGAGATTTAATTAAATTAAAATGAGCTCATACTGAACTAGAGTGGTCCTAAATCCAACGGCAGTATTCTAAGAAGGCCATGTGAAGACTACGTGAAAAACCACTGATTACCCGCATAGCTATGTCCAAGAGTGGAGGATGGTTGTTAAAAATGCTGATTCCTGGGCACCACTCCAAACTTACAAATCATAGTATCTGTGAAGGGGGTCAAAAATCAGCATTTTTACTCCAAACTTTTATGCTTACTAAAGTTTGAAAACTATGATATTTGTAGATGTGAACATCTATAAGACATGATAACTCTCTCTACTGGGTGTACCGCTCAGTTAAGGAGCTAAGGCATGTGAGGTAAAACAACAAGGAATAATCTTACTTGTGGTAATAACCTGCTATAGATGCAGAGGAATTGTGATACCTTAGATAAGTGTGCTAGGAATTCAAAAAACAAAAAAAGCTTAATTAAGAGTGACAGCTACCATTTATTCAATAGCTACTATGTGATAATAACTTCATCCCATTGAATATTCTAGACAACCCTGTGGTATCAGTCTATCATTAGTTCTATTTTACTGATGAAAGTATGGAGATTCGAGGAGTTCAGCAATTTCCTGATAGTTACGAGGTAAGCAAGTGGTCAAGTCCACATACAAAATCTGGACTGTCTGAATTCAAGCCTGTCCTCTTTCCTCTTCCCCATTCTACCGCAGGCTCCAGAATAGACCACCGTTCTTGTTAAAGTCACACAGCTTGTGTAAAACTGAGCCTTGTCATGTGGACTGAGTGGACTTGAAGTCACAGGGTAGCTGTGCCATCTCTTCCAGGAGCCCCAACTTTACACAAACATTTAGGGAAAGAAACATTTTTATAGGAAAATATGCATGAATATATAATTGAGTAGAATTTTTTAAAAATTGAGTGTTATTTTAAGATAAGAGATGTATGTTTAAGGAAATTTTGCAGTTGACCAGAATTTCTCAGGCCATCAGTGAGCTGGGGTTTGGAAGGATTCCCATTTAAAACTCTCAGCATTCTAGGCTACTTTATGGTCAGTATCGTGAAGTAATCTCATAGACTCCCTCACTGCTTTTGTTCCACACTGGACTGCCTGGGATGTCACAAACTTTCGTTAGTTTGCTTTAATCAGTCCTTTTCAATTGATTGCTACTTAAGTTTGCCTCTCCAGTATATTCTGCAAAATGGAGGCATTCATACAAATTTACTTACTTGATGGAGCAGCGATTTTCTGTAATCTGAGCACCATGACTTTTATTTCTGCTTCATTTTCCCAGTGGGTGGCAATGAGACTATGGTTGTAGTCCATTTTGGAAGGATGAAGTAATTTCCTGGTTGGGCACCAAAGGGAAATTTAGTCTTTCTAGTACTGAGCAGAATCAAGGGCACCATAAAAAATTTTTTGTAAGCTCATGACTCATGCAGTCCAGAAAGGTAACCATTTCACACCCACTGGCTAGAGAAGAAGCATGGCTGAAGGTCAGAGTTGGTGACTCATGGAGAAAACTCATAGGCTGCTGCGTGACTGGAATGTATGGAAAACCAATATGGTAGCAGCAAGATCCTCCACATCAAGGAAAAAAAGTAATATAATCCCCTAAAAACTAGGACTTTCCTCAAAGTGGACCTCAACATGGTTGAAAAATTTATGGCTTCCCCAAATCTAGTTCCCCAAATATTTATCTTAGGAGTTAAGTAGACTTTAAATAATTTGTTTTCCAGAATGTACATTATATGTTTCACAGCTTAGGAAATTAAATAGCAAAGTAGAATCCTGGTTAAAGTTTTTCAATGAACACATCATCAGTGAATCTTTCCAAATACTTTTTACATCTGTTCACAAAATTAAATTTTGCCTTCCCCTTCTCAACCTTCCCAAAAGTATGACACAGATAATCGGTTTGTTTTTAACGAATAAATCATCCAGTTAAGTTCACAGAACAAATCCATACTTCAGGTGGAGAGTTTAGTGTAGAGTTTTGGCAACGTTATTTTAGGAATGTGTCTCTCTAACCAATTGAGCAGTTACTGTAAATCGTGCCAATATGCCAATTACATTTGCACATCTTTGTAATTTGGGCGCTTCCTCTCCTGCTGAAGGATGGTTAGATGGAACATTATTGGATACAGCACAGATGTGAATAGAGCATCGTTTTCCTGCTGAAAATGCAAACAAAGTCTTTATTTTTACTGCTCTTAAATTTTGACCTGTAACTGGCATTGGAAACATCAGTGGAAACCAGGAAACAGCCACTGCAGCATTTAGCATCACAGATGCTGGAGCAGAATCAAGTCTAGAAAATAGATTTTTAAGGGATTATAGCAGACATTATATAACAAGGCTCAGTATAATGGATGGGACATCTGCTGGCTATTTTCAGAAAGCCGTCATTCTATTACCCTCTATTAAAATAATCTTAGTGGATACCTGACTTTTATTGTTCTTTTTTTCCCTATGCTCCCAGTGATTAAAAAGGTTGACGTGCAGTTGACATTTCTCTGCTCTAGTCTTGTCTTCCTATTTCTTTTTTTGTTTTGGTTTTGGTTTTTGGTTGGTCGGTTATTCTTTTGTTGTTGTTTTAATTGTTTTGTTTTTCTTAAAAAGAAAAAAAGACTGTCTTACAACAAGATTAGGATAATAGTTTTTTCACAGGTCATGTTCTGGATGACCTGAGCTTACATATATAAAACCGCACTTTCAGAGTCTAGCAGAAAAGTATTAAATAACTATTAGTACTCTTCCTTTCTCTTCTTTTCCCCTGAGAATATTTTGATATTCACAATGGACTTGGTTTCAAAATGTAGAGTTTAGAAGACTGAATCATACCTTAAGATTGTAGTATCTGAAGGATAAATACTTTTGGAAGTTCAAATATTCTTATGTTTACCAAATATCTATCTATCTATCTATCTATCTATCTATGCAAATGTACCAGTATACCAGGCAAATTGGCTTTATGTCATTAAATCATGATTTTCTGGTGGGAGTGAAGTTCCAGCCCCCATGGAGGTTGTGAAACAGTGTGCCAGGAAGCACTTGAAGCCGTTGTAAAGCAATGCCCATCTTCCTCGAGGATCAGTAAAGATTGGGAGGAGGAACATTGTTTTTACATGCATACAAGCATGAACATTTTATACAGTCCATAAACAAAAGACTATATGATAAAACTCAAAATTAAATAAAATGTTGGAGGATGCGTTTTGGCACCATCTCAATTCCTTGAGGGAGACTTCACCACCCTCAGGGGTATTCTCTGATAAACATTTGAAAATAACTTAATTGATAAGACCACTGAAAGTTGTGAGCCTAATTTTCAAAAAATGAAGTGGGGACTAACCTTATTTAAATCTGTCACGATCATGGCAATGTGGTTTAGAGAGATGGCGTGGAGGATGGACGTACCATAGAGAGTCAGAGGAGAGTAAAGACTACTTCTTTCAGAGAGAGAGCCAGGGGCCAACGCTTCTACCCTTTGGGGTCCCTGAGTCAGGGAGTTGTGGTAACCAGGTCATCGAAAGCCTACTGGTCCAGTGGAGCAGTACAATTAAGGCCTTTTTCTATACATTTCCATTGGCTACATGGATTGCTAGGTGGAAAGACAACTAAAGTAAAAGGTGGTATCTCCCTCGGGGATTTACAGTCTAGTTGGACACATGTTCCTTTATCTAGCATGTAAAGAGAGAGTTGATATGAAATATCTACAAGTTGATAAAAATGCAAAGGTACAATCCACAGTCTCGAGCAGATAGTGCATGCTAGAGAAGACAGAGGGAACAGAGGGTGGCTGAGAGGAGAGGCAGAGATGGAATGCTCTCTTTGCCCTGCCCTCACTCTTTTATACCCTCCATATACCACACAAACACCCACTCACATATGTACCACACACACACACCCCACTTCTGCCACCACCCCGCCCTCAAGGGGCATTTTGGATAGAACCACCTTGGTTGCTGTTTCTTGTTGTATGAGACATGAACCTATGGAAAATTACCCAAGAGTGATGGTTCTCTTGGGGTTTGCCTTTCGGAAAAAAAAAAAATTCTTTTTGGCAGGAGTGAGAGGGACACCAGTTTGAGAAAAACAGCTTTTGTCCTCACAAAACGCTCTTTCAGGGTGATATGTTAATGAGCTTCCTTTGAACTGTAAATGGCATCAGCATGAGTGTCAGATACTAATGGAAATGTTGAGAAAATGAGAATGCACAGGACGATTTGCACAGTTCTGTGGTGGCCCCCATTCCGTTGAGCACTGTGACCAGGCTTCAGAGCTACCTTGTGACTTGGTAGCATTCCCGTTTTGAGGAGAGTTTTTCTTTCTCCTGATAATGGCATTTTTTTAAGGTCATGATTTGTTGGCTTTATAAAGCACTATCCTCTATGGGCAACTTCATCAGAAGCAATGAATGACAATTCTTCCTTGAAATTTTTAATTACTGTGACGAAAATAGAGTAATTATTAACTTTTGTAGCTGAACCACCTCTGCAGATGTTCTTAATCAAATAAAAGAAAAAAGGAAACAGAGCGTTCTCAGAAGCAGGAGTATGAGATATACAATAGGGGCTTGCAGCTGGGGTAGCCGGGTTGACATGAGCCCTGCATGAGTGCTTGATAAACAATAGCTCCATCATTGGAAGGGTAATTTCATGTCACAGCCTAGATCGTGAAGAACTTTGAGCCAAAAGACCTATTCCTAACACTGTCTCCTCAGTTTAAGGGTACCGAGGACACCACACAACAGATAGCTCCTTAAGAAAGTTAGAAGCTGAATTATATTAAATTAACCTTTGATAGGCTGGATCCTGGAAGAACCAGTTGATATTTAACCAATTTTCTTCTCACCTCTTGATTTGTGTTCTCCCAAAAGCAGATCCTAAGACAAGGATTAAAGTGCAGGCAGATTGTTTGTGGATGAAGTAGGGGTGAAAAAGGTCAACGCAGGGCATGCCGTCAATCAGAAGCTTATCCTCCTGGAGAACTCTGAGTTTTCTCATCCAAGGATGATGAAGTAGGGATATTTAAATGTCAACTCCTGCAAGTCCTTGGTTGAGAGCTGCTGGAGTAGGAGGCATTAATTCTCCAAACTCACAGCTTACTAGATACTGGATCAGAATACCCTAGCACTAAGAAAGACTTCAGGCAGAGAAATGCAGATGATTGGCCATTCTCTGGCTTCCACAACACAGCTAAGACCTAAGGGGATAGGACACCACACCACAGTGCCCCAACACCTCCAGACCACACTTGCAGACCACATGGACTCACTTTTTCTTCTAGGGATTGTTAAAACCCATCTAAGTAAGCTACTTCTGACACAAAAGGAAATCCATTACTTTTATACAAAAGGATACGCCTAGCATTAGAAATATGAAATCCATCAGCAGAAATGTGTTTCAGCTCTGGGAGGCTTCATGTTAAGATGTACCCCACCTTGATTTGTTATGGCTGTCACTGCACGGTCATGCATAGACCCAGTTTCCCATCCTCAGAATAGAGTGCACGAAGAGCTTTGAGAGGCTCGTTTCCCAAAGGTGAGTATCAGATGGAGCCCCCCCTCAACAAATTTACTGTCACTTTGTGTGAGTCATATTTATAGTGTATGTTGACTTTGAAAGCTCTTTTAAAATGAATTCTGACCTCGTAACAATTGGTCAGCCCAAGTACAGAATATGATTGTTTCTCCACAAGGAGCGGGCGACAGAGTTAGCTGTTAGACAGACCTTAGGCTGTAGGCTTCATGTGTGATTGGCAGCTGCCATTTGCATCATTGGAAATGATGTCAAAAGTGGACATGAAAAGAAAATAATTCAGATTGCCAAAAATAGAGGGTTGTTATCATAGGTCAAGTTTTCAGGGCTGCAGACTGAAAAGGGGTTTATTTGATCGTGCTCTTGATCCGTATCTGCAGGGAGAGGGAGTGGAATGAGGGAGGCAGGGTTGGAAAGAGGGGGATGTTGAACCCACAGGAGCTCTGAAGCTTGGATGGTGTATTTGTTTGCTAGGGCTGTCATAACAAAGTATCACAGATTGAGTGCCTTCAACAACAGAAATTTACTTTCTCACACTTCTGGAGGCCAGAAGTCTGAGATCAAGGTGTCAGCAGGGTCAGTTTCTCATGAGGCCTCTCTCCTTGGCTTGTAGACGGCAGCCTTCTCCCCGTGTCTTCACATAGTCTTCCCTCTGTGCGTGTCTATGTCCTAATCTCCTCTTCTTATGAGGACACCAGTCATGTTGGATTAGGGCCCACCCTAATGACCTCATTTTAACTTAATTAGCTCGCTAAAGGCCCTTTCTCCAAATACAGTCACATTCTGAGGTACTGAGGGTTAGGACTTCAACGTATGAATCTCTTAGGGGACATAGTTCAGCCCATAACTGATGGTCCTTCAGAGCTGCATCAAATGAGGGAAGGGGTCTGAGCCTTGGACTGCTACATGAGTCGGTCATTGGATGCAGGCTGACGGGGAAGAGAGGGTCAGGATGGGTGAGGTACTGTCTTCAGCAAAGGACAATCCTCTGAGAAGGTCTCCTCAGAGCTGTCAGCCACCAGCACCTCCAGCAACAGGAAAAATGAGTGTTCTCACCCTGAAGGAAGGGGAGGGGCTGATACGTGTTGCATACCACAGCACCCTCTCCATTTGTGAAAAGGGAAACTGCTCTTTATGTGTGACTGACATTTCCTCCCAGTATTTTCTGGGATCATTTCTTTGGTTACAAGGGGGGAAAGGTATGCTTGCCATACCAGCATTTAGAACTGCAGGTCCTAAGCCCTTGTGAGTGCCTACATCTCTTCTATGCTAATCATGTGGAGCAGCTTCAAGGACCACAACAGATGTGTCATTTGTGAGGGTGTCCGTTTTGATCGATATGAAGCAGGCTTGGAAATTAACTTGTATGAATGAGCCTCCAGCTCAAATCAAAATAACTCTTGGTTCTTCAGATCCATGGCCATTTTTTCTTATAGAGTTGAAGATAAGTTAAAAAGAGCAATTCATCAAAACAAGACAAGAAGACTCTGAATTGTGCTGCCACAGAGTAATGACAGATGAACTGGGTTTGCAAAAAGCCCCCCAAAATAAAGGATCCTTTTTATGCATGCAGAAGCAATTTCAAAATGCAAAAATGCCCTTTGAGTGCTTATGGATTATAAACGCACTCCAACTCATCCAAACGTTTCTGGGAACACAAAGAGAAAAATTTCCCCATTCTGTAATTTGGAGATTGAAATACTAGCTTCCGTGGTGAAGTGCGCAAATATGAACATACTTAATACCTTCAAGAACCAGCAGAATGATATTCAGCGACGTTTGACAAGGATATTAAAATAGCAGAACAGAGACTCCCGTAGGGTCATGTGAAATCTGTTTCTTTACTGCAGCTCAGCTGTTAGTTTACCATTTTCTTTTCTTTCTCTTATTGGCTGACACAATCAGACAAAAAAAAAAAAAAAGAGCTGTTTTATATATAGGATAGGCCATTTTTGTAAATGTAAATGTTTCTTTTAAGACAGACATCCTCAGCAAAGTTGAAACTGGAATAAAAAAGGCCTTTCAGCATATCAGTCAGAAGGAGAGCATCCAATGTTCTCCATCTGGCTCATGCTTTTCCTTGACCTGTTTTCAAAGATCAGGGTAGAAATAAAGGACTCACCAAGTGAACAGTGATCCCATCAATCTGTCAGCACTGTGGAAGGTGTTTCAGGTACCTTGTGAATAATAACTTTACAATAAATAACCAATGTTTATGGAGCATTTACTATATGTCAGGCCCTTTGCCAAGCACTTTACATAGAATATTCCATGTGGTCATTATAGCCAACTGTGGCAGGCAGGAGTCTACAATTCTCCCAAGATTTCCAACATCTGGTGTATACACACTTTCTCCCAGTTATTCAAGCAATAAACTGGGTACTGCTGTGATGGGATTTTTCAGGTGTAATTAAGGTCCCAGATAGTTGACCTTAAGACAGGGAGACTATCTAGATGGGCCTGACCTAAATGCAGGAGTCCCTTATATCTGGGTCTACAGGTGATATGGAAGAAGTCAGAGATTCAAAATCAAGAAGAATTTGAATCACCTTTGCTGTTTTGATGATGGAATGGACATCTAGCAAGTAATGCAGGTGGCCTCTTGGAGCTGAGAGTGACCCCCAGCTGATAGCCAAGAGGAAATGGGGACCTCAGTCCCACAACTGCAAGGAACTGAATTCTGCCATCAACGAGAATGAGCTTACTCTCCTCAGCCTCCAGACCAAAATTCAGTCTGGCTGATGTCTTGATTTCACCCATATTACACCCTGAACAGAGAAGCCAGTCACACCATGCAGACTTTTGACCTACAGAACCACAAGCGATTTATTGTTACACAGTAAACAGGGCTTGTTTTAAACAATGAAGTTTGTGGTAATTTGTTACATAACAATAGAAAACTAATATGCCAGCCGCGACAAGGCCAATGTTTCCACTTTAGAGATGAGGAGACCGAGGCTTAGAAAGGTTAAGTCAGCTGCTCCAGGTCATAAGCTGGTAAACGCTCAGTCCAGACTGGAGCACAGGCAGCTGGTTATGCGGAGGCGACTGCATGTGGCAGGCAGAAGTCTCAGATGCCTACAAGACGCCCACCCCCCGAATGCACACATTGTCCAGTCTTCTCCCCTTGAGCGTGGGTGGCAACTGCAAATATGATGGGGCAGTCCCTCCCTGGATTAGGCAAGGGAGTTTTTTAGATGTATTTAATCAGTTGAATTAATTAAAAGGGAGAGTGTTCTGATGGGCTGACTTAATTAGGTGGGCTTTTAAAAGGAACCTGGAGGTTAGAGATGGAGAAAGTCATAGAGACACATGTCCTGAACTACCTCCCAGGGTCCCATGGCAAGGAATTGCAGGTGGCCTCTAGAAGCTAAAATCTGTCTCTAGTGGACAACTAGCAAGAAAACAGGGCCTCAGTCTTACAACTGCAAGGAACCGGATTCTGCCAACAACCTGAGTGAGCTTGGAAGAGGATTCCAAGCCTCAGGGGAGAACTGCGGTGCAGCTAACACCCTGATTACAGCTGTTGAGACCCCGAGCAGTGGACTCAACTGTGTGGGGCCTGGACTTCTGACCTACAGAACCTATAAAATAATAAACCTTTGTTTTTTCAGATGCTAAGTTTGTGGCAATTTGTTATGCAGCAACAGCGAGCAAATACACTGGGAGAAGGGCAGATTGCTCTTCTTTACTCCACTTGGTGGGAGGGCAGGGAGTAGGACCCAGGCATCCCACCTTCTTGTTTTGTTCTTTAATTAATCAGCAGTGACCTTATCCTTTTGTTATTCTCTTGAATCTTCATTTACTCATAGCACCAAGCAAGCTCTAATTGTCTGGGTTTCTACCTCCTCTCAAAGCCGTCTTTATACAAATTTGATTCTTAAGCCCTGAAGTTTATTCACTTATTAGCGGCAGCCACTGTTTGATGAGAATACTCCAATATCTAAGCCTGCACTGGTGAGGCTGTTGGTTTATCTTTCAGGGAGCCTGAGACTTCACCCTCATTGCCCATCAGGCTGCATGTACACAGAATAGGCCTCCGTCAGTCCTTAGTTAAAGTAGTATTTGCATGCACACCAGATCTCTGAATGTCTGTCTTTTGTCATTGGGGACACAAATTACATTCATCAGAATCCATTCATTCTCTCAGTATTGCTGAACACAGGATAATCTTGGCTGTGTCAGCTGCCCTAGAACTGGTAGCCATGAAAAATGGAGGTCAGCTGCAGATATTCCAAACCTGCTTCACTGTGTAACCCTTTTCAGGAGCAGTGGATATGATGCTGAAAAAGATTAATAGACTTTATGTCATCATGTTTATGGGGCATAAAACCCCAACTGTGGATTAATGGATACCTTAGTGAAAAAAATATATCTTTACTCCTTTATGCCTTGATGGGTGAGCTACAGTTGGCATCAGTAGAAATATATGGTGAGATTGCCTTTAGAAGGTCAGCTTTGAAAGGACTTTTTTGACTTCTAAGTCAATGAAAATAGGTTTTTGATTTTTGGCCAAGACAATTGTAACAGAAGACTTTCAACCTTTAAAAAAATTCTTATTGAAGTATAACATACAGAAAAGAACACAGATCCTAAGTGAACTGCTTGATGAATTTTCACAGAATGAATACATCCGTGGAAGCAGCACCCAGATCAAAAACCAGGATCCCCAGCATCCCCCTTGGTCCCTTCTTCCCAATCCTCACCCCAGAGTAATTGCTGTAGTAACTTCTAACACCATAGGTGGTTTTGTCTGTTTCTCTAATGCTTTTGAACATTGCAGAAAGGGAATCATCCGGTGTGTGCTCTTTTTTTCTGGATTGTTTTACTCAATATTATGTTTGTTTATATTATTGTGAGTAGTTGTAAACTTTCTCTTCTCATTGGTTTGTAATGTCTCATTGTATAAATAGCTCACAGTTTATTTATCCACTCTACCATTTTAGACGTTTAAGTAGTTTCCAGTTTGGAGATATTATGAACAGTGTTGCTACAAACATTGTGGTATGTGTCTTTTTGTGAACATGTGTGCACATTCTGCTGGGTGTCTGTCTAAAGAGTAAGACTGCTGGATCATAGGGTATGGACAAATTCAGCTAAGTTAGTAGATACCGCCAAATCATTTATCAAAGTGGTTGCACCTTTTTACTCCCCAAAGCAGTATATGAAAGTTCTTGTTAATCCATATCCTTGCCAATACTTGATATTGTTCTTTTCATTTTAAAGAAGCTTTTTTAACTTTGACTACATCTTAGTTTACAGGGAGCATCATCGTTTCTATTGTGAAACTAATAAGCACCTCCTATGAAAACAACAGTACTGGTCTCAAGAGCCATTGTACTCAGCCTAGAATCATTGGATAAGATGACAGTAGGTAACAATGAATGACTCTTGCCCTTTATATAGCTCTTTTCTACATTGAAAAAGCTCCCAGGCTCCTCTATAATTCTGTTCTCAGGTCTTCTGGCAAACATAAAAGAAAGTCTCCCTCCTAAATAAGTTATTTTTTGGTTCTAGGACAAAATACCCTTGAAAAATATCAGCCACATACTTAGATTTTAGTCAAGTCTGTTTGCCTAAACATGTACTCTGCAAATATTTACAGAGGTCCTATTATGCATCAGGACCTACCCCATGCACTGGAGATACAGAGATGAGCATCCCCAATTCTTCCTTAGGTTCTAGTTTAAGGTTTAACGAAGACTACAGTTAAGTTATTGATTCCTAAAAATATTGATGTTGCCTTTTGTATTATTTCCAATTATGTTTTAGCCTGAGGATCCATCTGAGTTTATTGACAACATGTTCCTAAAAAAAAAACAAAAAACAAAAAAAAGCATGAGTCATTTTAAAGTACACAAAGTTGCTTTAACTACAAAATAGTGGACAGACACTTTAGGAAATCCATCAAGGAGATGGGCTACGACCAATAAAAGGTCAGCTTGAAGGAAGTAATTGGAATTTGAGTAGCCTTGACAGGTTACACATCTCCAAAAAGGAACACTGTTATTATTTTTTGTCCTTCACTGTGTTCTTGTACATGAGATTCAGGGAAACGATATTAGTGATTACATCAGTTGGAATTTAATCAGGGAAGCAGATCACTGTGAATAAAGTAGAATAAGGGCTTTATTATAAGGATTAGATCTTATACAATCATGAGAGAAGCTGGAGAAGTAAATGTCCAGAAGGGGATGGTTGGCTGAGCAGAGAAAACCCCTAACCAGGACCCATGAGAAGGAGCTGTTGAAGAAGTCTATGGAAGGCCATTGCCTCCACATCTGACTGTGCCTGGAGTATGTCAGAGGGCAGGTGGTCAAGAGGCAGGTCAAGAGTTGGTCAAGAGGAAAGCTGGATGCAAAGTGGAGGAGAGCAAGAACAAAGTGGAAGCCACAAGGGCAAACTGTCATGTATATCTGCCTCTCACTGCATGGAACCCCAAAGTTGCACTGCCTTGCAGAAGTTGCTCATGCCATTGCTGCAGAGCTGCTCGTGTGCCCAGCCCAGGACTCAGAGAACCTGAGGCAGGAGCATCAGCAGGAGCTGGAGAAGCTGTGAGCCCAGCTGCTACTCCACACCCAGGTGAGCCAGCTGGTGAGCAACAGTGTACACAACCTGCTGGGAGCCTGATGCCCTAAACCCACCTGCTTAGTGCAATGGCTGCAGCTGCCCTCCTGTCCTCCGAATCTCATGGAAATTTCTCTGTGGCCAACTCTAACCCAGAACCATTCAGAGAAGTGTAATTCCAGCTTAACTCAATTGACATACTACAAAACTACCACAAAGACAGACTATAACTAAGATATATATATTAAAAAAAAACTACAGAGATGATATAATTCAATTCTGTCTTTATAAAGACATGATAACTGGGGCCCAGGGAGACCATGGCTTGTCCAATGTCACAGAGCTAGTGACAGGCTTAGAAATTCAATCCCACATGTCTCCATCTGGGTGATATCACAGAAAGAACACTGGATGCGAAGTTAAGACACCTGACATTTTGCCTCTAATTAATTTTTTGGCCTTGGGGAAAAAAGTCACTCAATTCTGGATGGGCTAGGCCCTACAAACTGAAGGTGCTCAGTTAATATCTGATGAATAAAGGAATAAATATAGTCTCTGAAGAACAACCATTTTACAAAATTGTTCCATTGCCTAACATAAAAGAAAAATTGAAACCACGCTCCTGAGCCTCATAGTGAGGTATTCTCTTATATTCTCATGAAATTTTTCTGGGATTAGAATGGATCACCCGGGCCCTTCTCCTTTGCACAAGTCAGATTTCCAATCTCTCAGCCATGTAGCAATTAGACTTTCTATATTCTTCTTGTCACCTCATTGTGGCTTCTACATGATCCTTTCAGTCTGAGCTTTTCAAGAGGAGTCCAGTACCACATAGCTGGAAAAGCAAGAATCAAAAAACGTAGGAAGAAGCTAGAAGAATATCAGATTGCTAGCTACATATTTCTATGTTTTGCTCACATGTCTACAATTTGGACAGAGTTTAGCAGGAACGACTCATCTCTGCTCCGTGTGGCATCACCTGGGGCATGCGGCATCTCAAAAGCCGAGAGCTGAAATCATGTGATGGCTACTCACTTTCAGCTCCGGCTTTTGGCTAGAATTTCTACACATAGACTCCCTATGTGGTCTCTCTGCTTCCTCTGGCATGATGATTGGGTGTAAGAGCAAGTCTCCCAAGAGGACCAGGTGGAAACTCTATCACCTTTTATGACATGGACTCGGACGTCACATATCATTTCTGCCAGAGTTACAGGCACTCCCAGAGTCAAGAGGAGGAAATACAGGTTCCATCTTTCAATGAGGGGAGCATCAGCACTACATTTTAAAAGGAGCCTGAAGGATGCAGTATCACATTGCATGCCATCTTGCAAAATACAATCTACCGCAGGCAGTGATCAATACCCACGATGAGTTTATAAACACAGAGCTTGTCAACTAAATGAGCTCTTGTCCAAAAATAACCCCAGAAATATGTTTATGCACACATATATAAATACATGCACATATGCATACATAACAAGTACTTTGTAAATGAGGTTAATTCTTGGATTCAACTTGCTTCCAAGATATTTTCAGTGTTATGCCTGAAGGTAAGGTCAGGGAACAGGGCCATTCAATTAGTTTAAAATCAAAGTACTTTTTCCTCATCATCCTTCTCCTCTCTGGGAAAATAAATCAGGCTGCTGAATTTTGGACCTATATCATTTCCATGGTAACAAAGCCTAAAGTGCTAAAAAGTGGAGTGTAATTCTTTGCAATATTTAAGAAATCTGTATTTCGTCTGTGTGGTGTGTAAAAGTCCACTTAATAACAGTGAATACCATTACCACTAATCCTCCTACACACAAACGCACTCATATACGTACACACACAAGCAATATGAGCGTTTAAAAAATCCCGTAATTTATACTAAGTAGACCATAAAAATAGGGGGAAATGAGTAAAAATGAGACTGTCTAGTTTGGTCTCTTAGATCTGCTTTGAGCCAGATTTTCTTGTTTTGATTTTGATCTCAATTAGGTGACTTTAGAGATAATCTGACCATCTGAGCCTGGAGGAAAAGTCAACAATCATAGGTACAGAAGAGAGAATAATTACAGTGTCTGGAACCTACAAGTAGTTCAGTGCAGCTGGAAAGTAGAGTATTTCTAACACAGAGTCTTATTTTTAATGTTATGCTTTTAATTGTGAAGTATTTCAAACATACAGAAAATAATGTGATATCTATGTACCTATCCCCGTAGTTAATGGCTATTACTCACTTGCCATATTTTTCTCAAATCTCTTTTCTTTCTAAATAAATAAAATATTAACTATTCAATTAAAACCTTACCTGTCCATCCTTTGCCTTCCCTCCTTCTCCAGAAATCTTCGCTGTCCTGAAGTTCATGTGTGACATTCCTATGTACGTTCCTGTATGTTAGCGCTTATGACTGAATCCCTTCACTGTTGCATCTTTGTGCTTTAAAAATTCGTATAAATGGTATCATAGAGTATATGTCCTTTTATAACTAGTTTCTATGCTCGAAATTATGGTTTTTATCTTTAGCCACAGGGCATAAATATGCCATAAGGAGCGTGGAGACGAGCATTCAGTATTGCACAGACAGTTCATCATTTATTCCACTAAATTTATAGTTCACCTGGAGAGTGAGTTGATGATGACAGTTTTTGCATTTGTAGAAAATGTTAATGATATGCAGGCAAGACTGGACACCAGAAACTCAAGTGAAAACAGGGAAAAGACAGTGTGGTTATTTGCAACCCAGTCCTTCCATTTCTGAAGGTCAGGTGCTTTCTTTTAAAATCCATCCTATGAGGACAGTTACTGGGGCTGCATGGTCTTTGGTGATGATACTATAGAAGTCCAGAGACTGCTAAGGAGGCATTCTATCTAGATGGGAGTCTAGACTCATGCAGGGATCGGGAAGCCACATCCCTGAGTTTCCATCAGGGACCCCTGGTGATTCTTTGTGTCCTACCCTTCTCTCCCTCCTCCCACCCCAGTAGATCTCCTCTCCTACTGGGATCTTTGGACTTGGATAGCGTGAATCTGTACCCCACAGGCTGGGAGAGCTGAAGGGCTAGGTGAATGACATCCACTTGGGTTCTTTTGTGTCCTGCCACATGCACACCTTACTTCCATTCCCTATTGCCATGAGAAATGCCTCCCTTGTTCTATTCAATTACCAGTTGCAGTTTGATAGATTGAGTAATTTGTAACTTTTTGTATGTTGTTAAAATAAAGGAACTAAAGGGGTGTTTATTTTCAAGACACAAAATTGAGTCACTGATATGATATCAGATATGCATGAGCTATTATATGTACTCCGTCTCTCTTCTCTGTTTACCATATTGCTCTTTGAATGTCTCAAAGAAACTCCTCACATGCAGATGCCCTCCTGAAACAGAAAAAAAAGGGACTGCACATACATTTCCTTTTAAGGTGGCATTTCCTTATTCAATAATATCAACCAGGTTAAAGTTATATTGACCTCATGTCACTATCAACTCATTATATTTTATTTCTGTTGCATTTCTGAGTATGTTAAGCTAAAAGCAAGTGTCTTCATGCAAATTAAACTGCAAAAAGCTTTTTAGGCCATGTTCAAATATTAACAGGTTTGATAATATATTTGTCTAACAAGAGTAGGACATAGAGCTCTTTGTTTACTGACATACTTTATTGTCATTCTGCTGTACACCTCTCTTCTGATGTGGCTGTTTTATAGGACATAAAGTCTAGGTATCCTGTCAGAATCTCAGATCTTATTTATAGCTTGCTACAAAGTGGCTTGTTGTCATTTATTATTTCTTATTTGATTTATATAACATCTTTCTACCAAAGAGCCCATGGGTTTATTTACATAAAGGGTACACACACACACACACATACACACAACTTGAACTTCACGTAGTTAGCAGTATACCACCAAAAACCTGTAGGAGGATTTTCCGTTTGTTTTTTGTTCCAAGCCCATGTTCTGGGGAGGCAGTCACCATATTTCCTTTCACTTTGAGTGTTTATTGTTTGCCTCCAGGTGAATCGGATCATCTTCTGTGTCTTCTTGGAAGTTGACTTCAAAATCTACAAAAAGAAAATGAGCGAATTTTTCCCTGTAGGTGAGTAAAGCGATTTGTTTCCTTTTAGAATGGAGGAATGAAGAAGTGGAGTTATCGCTTATGGTACTGCTGTTTCATTTCACATCTTAAAGACTGTTGCAAATGTTAACTCTATACGCAGTCACCCCTGGCAACTTGTATCATAGGTTTGAAGAGGTCACAGAGGTGATAGGAAATCTAGGCCCTAGACCTCTCTGTCCCACAAGGTGATCGTGTTGTCTTGGGAAAGTCAATTCATCTCTTGAGTCTCAGTTCCTCACATCAAAAGTGAGGAGTTGGACCAAATG
This sequence comes from Equus przewalskii, assembly GCF_037783145.1. Lineage (NCBI taxonomy): Eukaryota > Metazoa > Chordata > Mammalia > Perissodactyla > Equidae > Equus > Equus przewalskii. The sequence continues at coordinate 8,567,241 of NC_091851.1, read as the reverse complement.
ATTTCTAAAGACTCTTCCTCTGGCCCTAAATTGCATAATCTGTGATTTCTTCCCCACTGTTGTAAATTGTCCAGGGCTGTGCCTACATCCACCATGTTAAACAGCCTCGTTGGAAATTGTGAGGAGCCCATTTATATTTGCAGCTAGAATTCAAACTTTTCCAGCATTCCGTTCCTCTTCCCTCCAATTTTCTCAGCCCAAATTGCAATGAAGATAGCAGCACTTTCTAGGGCAATCCAAGAAGGGTAGTCATTCATCTTATTTCACACTTCTGAGCATGTAGAAGAAACCTCAGGGTTATTAAAGAACCTTGGGTAATGGATTTACATGAGTGTGGATTTACAACTAATGTGCCATTAGTTGGATTTGGTTGATTTGAATATTTCCCTCCTCTGTCCCTCTTCCAGCCTATGAAGGCTGAGGCTTGTTTAATACCTTGTTATTTTTATGGTGCCATTAAAGTCACAATGCCCAGAGCACTTTCCTCAGCCGTGGTAAAAATGGCTTCCAGGAAAGCTACTGTGAGCATTGTTGGTGTCTGCCTTTCAGAGAGTTTTCTTTTGAGGTTTTCACATCCATTTGAAGTGGATTTTCAGGTAACTGGTGACTCTGGCAGGTAAGAAGGAGTGCATGGAGGGTGCTGGTACACATGCACCCTCTTACACGATCTATCAGAGCCACACAATGAAGAGGAGGCCCTGCCCGCAGGTCAGAGTAGGACGTGGGTAGCTGTCAAGAGCAGCTACGGAAAACTGCTACAGATGTTCAACTCTGGGCTCATGTCCAAAAAGGACTAAATTCTTCTGGGTAATTTGAAGTTCTTCTTTCTAATTTTATAATCGAAAGGTGAATCTGCTAAGTGTGCTTTCATTTGGGACTGTACATATTTCCCTAACTGGAAGGTACTATAAATTTGGAAAGACTCTCATGTGATGAAGAAGAGGATTGTGATTGTGGTCTTTTTTTCCTCCTTTTCTCCTTTTCTTCCTTCTCATCCTTCTCCCCCTCCATTTTTCACTGTTCTTCATTTTTTAAGTAACTCAGTGTTTCACAGAGTGTAAAAGCACATAATAACTATTTAATAAGTAGTTCTTAATATGGGTTGAACTGAATAAATTCTTCTGCCCATAATCTGATGGCTTTTTTTTTCGTGTTTCAATCTTCTTGTTTCATCCTTTCTCTTTATTTCCTATATAACCACAGTGAGCTGATTGTGCCTGCATTTCTGCATTTTTAAGTATTCTTAAAAGAAAGTGTTCATTCATGTAAAAATGTGACTTACCATGGTGTGTGATGCAAATATTCTCATTTCTTGTCAATGTCACAGCATATTTTATAAATTTTGGACTTTTTGAGATGTTTAGAAATGATGACATATTTCTTTTCATGTCTTCTAAAATTAAAACTTGTTTTCACTCTAACATGATAAAAAATAATTTCATAGGTATGATCCATTGATATTAAAACAAATCTGTCCATCAGCAGGTATTTCCAATGATGAAAGCCAAAAATCATACTACAAGTTTATAAAAATGAGACAGTTTTAGTGGTCTAGAAAGTATTAATAACTATACAAATAAATTCTTGTTTGAAAAATTGCTAATCTAAATAAGTCCAACATGCATCTTAGTGCTTGAGCAAGTAAACTAATAATAAAATCATCTTTAGTTTCACATAAAAGCTTTGAATCAGGGCATGTTCATGAAATTATTTCCAGTGCCTATTTATAACAGTAAGTACATTTTTAAACTAAATGTCAAAATTCTCCAAAGTTGTTTAGTGTTTCTGCAATGCAGAGGCATCAGCCATTTGTAAATTCTAAACATGCAATATGAAATAAAGATGACCTCTGGTGGAGTATGTGACTGCTAATATAGATGATATATATCGTCTGTCCATAATTTGAATTTATGGTTAACTCATAACCATTCCATCTTTGATTGGAATATAATTTTTCTGACTTGCCATATAGTCACTGTAGACTGACTTATTCAGTGTATCTCCAACTAATCCTATTAACCCTTCCCAAAGCAATAATGATAATAGTCTAGGGAAAAAAGTCATTTTTCTGTTAAACCAAATCTCTGTGTACTTTAATCCTGTGTTTTTAAATTTCATAATCAGGAATCTGAGACAAAATGTATGAGAAAACAATACAAGTTAGACTATAAAAGCTCATATTAAAGATATAACCCATGCATAACTACTGCCTAATATTAATGACAGGAATAATTGCTAACTTATATGGATTGCTTTCCATCCACCAGGTACAAGGGCTAAATCAGTTTATCTTCGTGATAACTCTAAGAAAGTGACACTGTAATAACTGTACCTTTTAGATATGGAAAATGATACATATTTGAGAAAAACGAAGCATACAACCAGGAAGCCACAGAGCTATATTTTAAAATAGAGAATGGCATCTGTCATTGCACAAGTGATAATCGGTTAGTTTCCTCAGAGCGTCTTCAGAGAAGGACAGGTTCAACTTCCGGGATGCATTTAGAGCATTGAGAAAATCTCATTCCTAATTTCATCTGCTGCCCATCATTTTTGAAAGCTGCCACGCTTCTCTTTCTTCTAATACCTGTGAATCTCCTCATGGAATCTTTTCTGACATGAGTCAAATTGGTACTTTATCATGGATCTCAAAATCAAATTCCATCCAAATCATTCAGGCAGTGTGGTGCTGCTACCTGCAGATGAGCAGGAAAGTGGTCACCAGGAAGCCAAAAGGCCTCACAGCGTGACCAGAAGGGAAGGTGGAAACATGCTGTACTCATTTGCTGGGGCTGCCATAACAAAGTACCACAGATTGGGTGGCTCAGAGAGCTGAAATTTCTTTTCTCACAATCCTGGAGGCTAGAAGTCCAGGATCTAGGTGCCAACAGGGTTGGGTTCTCCTGAGGTCTCTCTCCTTGGCTTGTAGATGGCTGCCTTCTCCCTGTGTCATCACGTGGTCTTCCCTCTGTGTGTCTGTGTCCTAATCTCCTCTTCTTATAAGGACACCAGTAGTGTTGGATTAGGGGCCACCCTAATAACCTCATTTTAACTTAATCACTTACTCAAAGACCCTGTCTCCAAATACAGTCACATACTAAGGACTTCAACATATGTATTTTAGGGACACAACTCGGCCGTTAACAGGGCCTGTCATGGAAATGCAGTAGGAACATGAGAGGAAAGAAACCAGCAATGATTTTTTTCCCAAAAGTTTTGTATCTTGCTGTGGGTGAAGAACATTTAACTTTTTCCTTCCAGATGTATTATTTGTAAGCCTAGCATGTCAGCTTTATGGAATTACCATCCACTTTCGTTGCAAACAATTTATAGTTATAGTGCACCACTACATGGCCTCTAGCAAATAATATTTGTATGATTCAACTCAGAAATCTTTTTGTTCCTTACATGAAAAGTTTGTATTTTTTAGTGTGTAGGATTTATTGTATGTAGCCTTCATTGATTTGGAATAAGGAAGTCAATTTTTTATGAGTCTAAGTCCTAATAGAAAATTAAGGGATATTAATTTTCCTCACAATAACAATGTCAGATTTACAGTTTTGGAACAATATCAAAGAATCCTGATATTGGAAACTTGAGAGACGTCATGGTCAAACCCCCTCTCTCCCTCACTTTAGGGAACGCCTACATTTGTTTACTGCGGTGGTTCTCAGCGAGGGGTGATTTTGCCCTTCAGGGGTCATTTTGAGATATTTTTGTTTTTCACAACTGGGGAAGGGGAGTGGCTACAGGCATCTAGCAGGTGGAGGCCGGGCATGCTGCTAAACATCGTGCAAAGCACAGGAGAGCTTCCCACAACAAAGAATTATCCAGCCACGGATGTCGACAGTGCAGAGATTAAGCAGCTCTGGTCTACTGTAACCATCCCTCGCTTATCATTGAGCCCACTAAGGCAGACTTTGCCCTTGAGTTGCATTTATTTCATAGGGTTCTGCCTGCTGATGTCTTACCCAAACTTACTTACTTGCTGAACTTGAAAACTGTGCCCTCAGCCCAGCCTCTGGCTTTCTGGATTCATGACCCCATTCTCGTCTAGACTTCTGGGTTTGCCCTCTCTCCCTTTACTCTGTACCCACAGATTTCTATGTGTTGACCTCTGTAAACCATGTTATCCACAGCCCAACTGCTTGGCTCTAACCCACTCCCGGTATCATTCATGTATTGCTGCCCATAACTCTAGTGTGTTAGTCTCAGAAAATATGATTAACTATTATGCAGATTTTATACACATAATGCATAAGTGTGGAGATGAAGGCTAATATACAGATCAAGGAGGAACAAATTCACCAATTATTCTCTCTGCATACCTCAAGCAAAGCTTATAGCTCCTTTGGCTAAGAGTTTTCATTTTTATCATTGACTGCTGCTTTAGTGAGCATTGGTTGATAAGATTACGTTGTGAGCTCACAAATATTTTTTGATTATAGAAATCTTCAACTCCCTACCAGTATCCAAGCTCAACTGATTCCTTCACAATAAAGACACCTATGACTAAAAAATTTATCCATATTCTCTTTATTATTAACTCTGAAAGCAATGAAATTTGTCCATTTTTTTCCAGCTAGGAAATTTATGTAACTTACACACAATACTTGTGTCAACTTATTAATAGTTAGATATAATTAACATATGTATTTTGCATGGTAACTACCTAAGAAAGCTGATAAGATAGGAAAATGATTCCAGGATGCAGACGTGCTCATCCCAAATCCACCACTTGTCTCTAAAATGAAGATTTGCTTTAGACAGAAAATTCCATTCCTGTTTCTGGGTAGAACTCAAAAACTATTTGAAAAAATCTAATAGAATAGCTTATTTTTATATTATGATTTCTTTTTCTATCTCTTTGTCTTGTCTCACCAATAAAAAGGTAAGTTTGTGTAGAACAGAGACCATTTTAATATTTCCTTGCACTTCCATAATCTGGAAAATTTCTAAATATATAGTAGGTGTTTATTACAGTAAATAAAAAATTACCATGAGCTTAAGTTAAAACACTATTTAACCAAAGTCTCACGTAAAAAGTCAATTTTTTCTGAAAACCATAAGTATTGTTAACATAGCTAGATGAGTGTATAGCATTTCTTTTCATATGGTTTTCATCTTCCATAGTAAGGAAAGAATATTTCTCCAAAAAAATCTTTTAATTATACCTTCTGATAAATGGGCATGATAGTTTTAAAACTTTTACCTGGATCTATTCTTTAAGAGCTAACAAGAGAAAGTATTTGATGTGGGCCTGGCAAGCCGAGGAGTCAAAAGAAAGATTTCTTGGACTCTCAAGGTCGGGCAGTAGTGCTCTTTTGTTCAGAGAATAGCATGGGGACAGGACCCATGGGCAGTGAAGAGCTGCAATGTATTAAGGGTTAGGGCTAAATTTATAAGGCATGGGTACGTGACTTATTTTTACCAGACAAAGAAAAGATGATGGAAAAAGTCATTAAATGGTATCAGTGCAGGTGGGGTCTGGTTATTGCATGGTCGTATAACTTTAGATATGAATCGGGTCATATAGATCGTCATGTAGGCCAAGATGACTTGGACTTCTCTCCCTGGGGCAACCTTGATCCACATCAGTATTCACATTACCTTTTCTTCATCTTCTCTTCTCACTGATTTTATAAGTTTCTTTCATCCACCCTCATTCATTATCTTTCTGTCCATCAGTCAACAAATAATTTATTATATGCCTATGATCAAAGCCCAAGGATTTGATCATTGCTACATTTACAATATAATTCTATAATATGCTTGAGAGACAAGTATTTTGCAGGACAGTTGGAAGACAATATTAGCAAATAATCAAGTATAGCATTGGTATGGTCATAGTACCCAAGAATTCAGAGGCAAATATGTTTCAGGACCAGAGTGTTTGGGGTAAGTTTCATGAAGAATGTGACGCTTGCAGTGATCTTTAAAGAATAGGCAGGAGCAGAGAAGTGACGCCAAGTGTTGTGTAAGTGACATAGAGGAAGAAGGGCAGTTCAGATGGGAGAATTTGTGAAATAAATAGGATGCGTATATCCAGTTTGTGAATCCCTGACCGAGAAGTGTTGATACTCATCATTGTGTAATAAGTAGCTGGGGCCCAGAGTGAGTTCTTGAGTGGGAGATTACCATGATAGATCCTATATTGAAGAAGCATTAATTCAGTCCGAACATAGAGACTGGCCTTACAACAATAACCCTATGGCATATGTCCATAATTAGCTTTTATAGGAATGGTAGTGAACAGAGGCTGAAGAAAGCTCAGTAAATTGCCTAAAGTCACACACTTGAGCATTTCTGGCCTCAAAGTGTTTCCACTGTGCAATGCTGCTTCTCACAGAAATCCTAAAAATATGGACAATTGCCTGAAGCTAGACTTTTATCTGCTAAAAAACTATATATTATCTATTTGCCATAATAGTGCTAGAGCTTCTGAAAAGCTAGTGCGCCTCCAGCCATACGGCATATTCACATGTCTTCTTTCCTTCCTTTTCTTACCTGCTTCCCAGTCATCAGTTTTCCAAGAACAATAATGAAGCATAGGGTTCCATGATCTGTTAAGGTTTTCTTTCCTTTTTCCATGTCAAGCCAATGATCAGAAGATGAAGCTGGAAGGCAGTAATGGTGACAGGGGTGGTGAATATCTGAAACATGTAACCAGCGAGTAGTGAAGAGCTCAAAAAAGAGTCAAAAGCCTCCACATGTAGGAGAAGACCACTGGGTTTGTCATCACAAGAAATAGTTTCTATTCCTGTTCCAACCACCTAACTCTGTGACTTTGTGCACATTGCTTAACCTTTCTAGCTTCAGTTCTGTCATGTGCAAACATGGTAATAAGCCAATTCCAAATAGAATGAATAGCATTGTAAATGAATATTCAGAGAGCTGTCTATACCAAGAACCAAAATTTTAAAATATCCATGTTTATTTCTTATTACAATTTTAAAAGGGAGTATTTCAGCTATTGTGACCATCTTTTTTTTTTTAAAAAAAAAAATATAACTTCTTACTACAAAAGTAGTACAGATTTGTAGTAAAAACCAGATAATCAAAAAGAAGAAAATACAGGGGAGAGGCGGAGCAAAATGGCAGGGTGAGCTGACCCGGGACTCTCTCCCCTCCAAAGTACAACAAAGGACTGAAAAAAACCCTTGAATTTCAGCTAATGAACCTAATGCCAGGACTCAGAGACCTACAGTATCAAAAGACAGAGGACGGAGCCCCTGCTGCCTGCCTCGGAGGAGCTGGAATGGGGTAGGAGAGAACATCGCTCCATCCCCTAGAAACCAGGATCACCACGTGGGTCCAGGAAGGAGCGGGGGAGGGGCCACATGACCAGGGGATCGTCTAGGACTCCCGCCACCGGTACAGTGGAACCCGCTGACGGGGGAAAGCTTCCGTGCGTGGGGACCCCGTAAACCCAGGGCCCCGGGAGACCAGAGAACAGAAATGATCGAATCCAGATCAGTGCGCGAGAGAAACCGCACCTGCCATGCCCCAGCATAGTGCACTGGGCGCCGCCATCTTGCCCGAAGGAGGAGAGCTCAGAACGTGCGGCACTCGACCCCCATCTAGTGGCAACAGGCTTTAACTGCAACCGAATTCTACTACCATGCGAAAAAACCACTCCTCTACCATCCAGCAATTTATAAAAGCCCCAAACCAGAAGGAAAACAATAAAAACACAGAATAGAGTCCTGAGGACTTGGAATTAGATAAACTAAATGAAAATGAGTTCAGAGCAGCTATAAGCAAAAAACTCAATGAGCTAGAGAGAAAGATAGAGAAAGAAGCCGAGTTCTGGAGTTACTTCACAAAAGAGATTGAAATTATAAAGAAGAATCAAACAATTACTAGAGATGAAAAACACAATGGACCAGATAAAACAGACTATGGATTCCCTGAATGCCCGGGTAGACTCCATAGAAGAGCAAATTAGCATAATCGAAGATAGACAGGCTGAATGGCTCCAGACAAAGGAAGAAAGAGAACTAAGGATTAAAAGGAATGAGGAAAGTATTAGAGAGATAGCAGATTCAATGAGGAGAAAGAATTTAAGGATCATAGGAATTCCCAAGAATGTGGAAAAGGAAAATGGAGCAGAAAGTGTGCTTAATGAAATTATAGAAGAGAACTTCCCAAATCTAGGGGTTGAGGGAGAAATGTGTATAGAGGAAGCTTTCAGATCTCCTAGATTTGTCAATGTAAAAAGACCTACTGCAAGGCATATAGTAGTACAAATGGCAAAAATGAATGACAAAGAAAGGATACTCAGGGCTGCAAGACAAAAGAGAATAACCTACAAAGGAGCTCCTATCAGACTTTCAGCGGATTTCTCTGCAGAGACCTTACAAGCTAGGAGAGAATGGAGTGACATATTCAAAGCTTTAAAAGATAAAAATCTTCAACCAAGAATACTCTATCCAGCAAGAATATCCTTCAGATATGAGGGAGAAATTAAATCTTTTCCAGACAAACAAAAGTTAAGGGAATTTGTAACCAAAAGTCCTCCACTACAAGAAATCCTCAAGAAGGCTTTCATACCTGAAAAAAGAAAAAAGGGAGAAAGGGGTCACAAACCACAGAGTAGGGAGACAGATAAATAGAACCAGAATAGGATAGCAAATATTCAACTATAGCATTAGGATAAAGGTAAGGAAACTACCAAAGCAAAGACGATCTTATCACTGTAACTACAAACTCATAACACAAGTTGGAACAAGAAGTGAAAATAATAATTTAGGAGGGGAAGAGCAAAGGGACTAAATTAGTCTAGGCCAAGTAAGTAAGAGACCACCAGAGAATAGACTATATTATACACAAGATTCTAAGTACAAACTTCAGGGTAGCAACTAAACTTAACAACAGAACAGAGACACAAAACATAAATAAGCAAAAATCTAAGAAACGCAGTGTAAGAAATTGCAGTATCAAATGGGTAGGATAAAACACACAGGAAGAGAAAAGCAGGAAAGCCAGATAATGAGCAACAGATTGACAGCTTTAAGTCCACATGCATCAATAATCACTCTTAATGTAAACGGATTGAACTCTCCAATAAAAAGACACAGAGTGGCAAAATGGATTAAAGTACAAGATCCAACAATTTGTTGCCTCCAGGAAACACACCTCAGCCCCAAGGACAAACACAGGCTCAGAGTGAAGGCGTGGAGGACAATACTTCAAGCTAATAGCAGGAAAAAAAAAGCAGGTGTTGCAATTCTTATATCAGACAAAGTGGATTTCAAAATAAGACAGGTAAAGAGAGACACACAGGGACAATATATAATGATCAAAGGGACACTTCATCAAGAAGAAATAACGCTTATAAATATCTATGCACCCAACATAGGAGCACCAAGGTTCATAAAGCAACTATTAACAGACCTAAAGGAAGATGTTAAAAACAACACAATAATAGTAGGGGACCTCAACACCCCACTCACATCAATGGACAGATCATTCAGAGAGAAAATCAACAAAGAAATAGTGGAGCTAAATGAAAAACTAAAACAATTGGACTTAACAGACATATATAGATCACTTCATCCTAAAAAAGCAGAATACACATTCTTCTCAAGTGCACATGGAACATTCTCAAGGATAGACCATATGTTGGGAAACAAGGCAAGCCTCTACAAATTTAAAAAAATTGAAATAATAACAAGCATCTTCTCTGATCATACTGCTATAAGGCTAGAAATTAGTTACAAGAAAAAAGCTGAGAAAGGCACAAAGATGTGGAGACTAGACAACACACTATTGAACAAGCAATGGATCATTGAAGAAATTAAAGAAGAAATCAAAAAATACCTGGAAACTAATGAAAATGATAACATGCCATACCAACTCATATGGGATACAGCAAAAGATGTATTAAGAGGAAAATTCATCGCAATACAGGCACATCTTAACAAACAAGAAAAATCCCAAATAGGCAATCTTAAACTACACCTAACTGAACTAGAGAAAGAAGAACAAATAAAGCCCAAAGTCAGCAGAAGGAGAGAAATAATAAAAATCAGAGCAGAAATAAATACTATTGAAACGAAAAAGGCGGTAGAAAGGATCAATGAAACAAAGAGCTGGTTCTTTGAGAAGATAAATAAAATTGACAAACCTCTAGCCAGACTTACAAAGAAAAAAAGAGAGAAAGCTCAAATAAACAAAATCAGAAATGAAAGAGGAGAAATAACAACAGACTCTGCAGAAATACAATGGATTATAAGAGAATACTACGAAAAACTCTATGCTAACAGAATGGATAACCTAGAGGAAATGGATAGATTCTTGCACTCCTACGATCTCCCAAAGTTCACTCAAGAAGAAGCAGACAATTTGAACAGACCAATCACAAGGAAAGAGATTGAAACAGCAATCAAAAACATCCCAAAGAATAAAACCCCAGGACCAGATGGCTTCCCTGGGGAATTCTACCAAACTTTCAGAGAGGACTTAATACCTATCCTTTTCAAGCTATTCCAAAAAATTAGGGAGTATGGAACACTTCCTAACACATTCTATGAGGCCAACATCACGCTGATACCAAAGCCTGACAAGGACACCACGAAAAAAGAGAACTAGAGGCCAATATCACTGATGAACATAGATGCAAAAGTTCTAAACAAAATTTTGGCCACCAGAATTCGGCAATTCATCAAAAGGATCATACATCATGATCAAGTGGGATTCATACCAGGGACACAGGGATGGTTCAACATCCGCAAATCAATCAACGTGATACACCACATCAACAAACTGAGGAATAAAAACCACATGATCATCTCAATAGATGCAGAGAAAGCATTTCACAAGATCCAACAGCCATTTATGATAAAACCTCTGAACAAAATGGGCATAGAAGGGAACTACCTCGACATAATAAAGGCCATATATGACAAACCCACAGCCAACATCATACTCAATGGGCAAAAACTGAGTGCCATACCCCTGAAAACAGGAATGAGACAAGGATGCCCTCTATCACCACTCTTTTTTTTTTTTTTAAGATTTTATTTTTTCCTTTTTCTCCCCAAAGCCCCCCGGTACATAGTTGTGTATTCTTCTTTGGGTTCTTCTAGTTGTGGCATGTGGGACGCTGCCTCAGCGTGGTCTGATGAGCAGTGCCATGTCCGTGCCCAGGATTCGAACTAACGAAACACTGGGCCGCCTGCAGCGGAGCTCGCGAACTTAACCACTTGGCCACGGGGCCAGCCCCTCTATCACCACTCTTATTTACCATAGTACTGGAGGTCCTGGCCAGAGCAATCAGGCAAGAAAAAGGAATAAAAGGAATCCAAATAGGGAGGGAAGAAGTGAAACTCTCGCTGTTTGCAGATGGCATGATCTTATATATAGAAAACCCCAAAGAATCCATTGGAAAACTGTTAGAAGTAATCAACAACTACAGCAAAGTTGCAGGGTATAAAATCAATTTGCATAAATCAGTAGCATTTCTATATTCTAATAACGAACTGACAGAAAAAGAACTCAAGAACACAATACCATTCACAATCGCAACAAAAAGAATAAAATACCTCAGGGTAAATTTAACTAAGGAAGTGAAAGACCTATATAACAAAAATTACAAGGCCTTTCTGAGAGAATTGGATGGCGACATAAGGAGATGGAAAGACATTCCATGTACATGGATTGGAAGAATAAACATAGTTAAAATGTCCGTTCTACCTAAAGCAATCTACAGATTCAATGCTATCCCAATGAGAATCCCAATGACATTCTTTACAGAATTAGAACAAAGAATCCTAAAATTTGTGTGGGGCAACAAAAGACCCCGAATTGCTAAAGCAATCCTGAGAAAAAAGAACAAAACAGGAGGCATAACAATCCCTGACTTCAAAACTTACTACAAAGCTACAGTAATCAAAACAGCATGGTACTGGTACAAAAACAGGTGCACAGATCAATGGAACAGAATTGAAAGCCCAGAAATAAAACCACACATCTGTGGACAGCTAATCTTTGACAAAGGAGCTGAGGGCATACAATGGAGAAAAGAAAGTCTCTTCAACAAATGGTGCTGGGAAAACTGGACAGCCACATGTAAAAGAATGAAAATTGACCATTCTTTCTCACCATTCACCAAAATAAACTCAAAATGGATCAAAGACCTAAAGGTGAGACCTGAAACCATAAGGCTTCTAGAAGAAAACGTAGCAGTACACTCTTTGACATCAGTATTAAAAGAACCTTTTCGGACACCATGTCTTCTCAGAGAAGGGAAACAATAGAAAGAATAAACAAATGGGACTTCATCAGACTAAAGAGCTTCTTCAAGGCAAATGAAAACAAGATTGAAACAAAAAAACAACCCACTAACTGGGAAAAATATTTGCAAGTCATATATCTGACAAAGGCTTAATATCCATAATATATAAAGAACTCTCACAACTCAACAACAAAAAATCAAACAACCCGATCAAAAAATGGGCTGGAGAAATGAACAGACATTTCTCCAAAGAAGATATACGGATGGCCAATAGGCAAATGAAAAGATGCTCATCATCGCTGATCATCAGGGAAATGCAAATCAAAACTACACTAAGATATCACCTCACACCCATTAGAATGACAAAAATATCTAAATCTAATAGTAACAAATGTTGGAGAGGTTGTGGAGAGAATGGAACCCTCATACACTGTTGGTGGGAATGCAAACTAGTGCAGCCACTATGGAAAACAGTATGGAGATTCCTCAAAAAATTAAAAATAGAACTCCCATACGATCCAGCCATTCCACTACTGGGTATCTATCCAAAGAGCTTGAAGTCAGCAATTCCAAAAGTCCTATGCACCCCAATGTTCATTGCAGCATTATTTACAATAGCCAAGACATGGAAGCAACCTAAGTGCCCATCAACAGATGATTGGATAAAGAAGTTGTGGTACATATATACAATGGAATACTACTCAGCTGCAAAACAGAACAAAATCATCCCATTTGCAACAACATGGATGAACCTTGAGGGAATTATGTTAAGTGAAATAAGCCAGTTAGAGAAGGATAATCTCTGTATGACTCCACTCATATGAAGAATTTAAAAATGTGGACAAAGAGAACAGATTAGTGGCTACCAGGGGAAAGTGGGGTGGGGGGTGGGCACAAAGGGTGAAGTGGTGCACCTACAACACGACTGACAGACAATAATGTACAACTGAAATCACACAAGATTGTAACCCATCATTAACTCAATAAAAAAAAAAAAAGAAGAAAATACAAACCACCTCCCATCCTAAAATCCAGAGATGAATTAGATTTTTGTTGTTTATCCTTTAGGTCTTTTAAAATGGAAAATGTCAACAACCAGAGATGCAGTCTTATAGCTTTCTGTGTGTCACTTTCCCACAAATCATGAACATTTTTTTCATGTCATTATATATTTTCCATAACATAATTTTAATGAACCTACTGTTTACCCAAAACCATATCGTTGAACTGTAGAATTATTATTGCAAATTATTCTCCATTTGTTTATAAATAACACTTGAAGAAAAACCTTTTTATAGGCAAATATTGGCACATATCTAAATTTTTTTAAGAATACTTTTCTAGAAGTGGAATTACTTTTTTAAGATGCATACAAAACCAAGACACTTTTTATAGTAATTGTCAAATCAGCTACTGTGTTTGCAGCACTATGGTGAATGTCATGCAATGAGCAACTAAAGGGGTCACCATTCCTGGAGTAAAAAATGTGAAGGCCAATGCCTCACATTAAGCAACCTGAGTGTCTTGGTCCATTCAGGCTGCTATAACAGAATACCATTGACTGGGAGCTTATAAACAGAAATTTATTCCTCATGGTTCTGGAAGATGGATGTCTGAGATCAGGTGCCAGCCTGTTGGGTTTTTGCTGAAGCCCCACTTCCAAGTTGCAGATGGCTATTTTCTCATTATATCTTCATATGGTGGAAAGAGAGAGCTCTCTGGGGTCCTTTTTATAAGGGTACTAATCCCATTCATGAGGGTTCCACTCTTATGACCTAATTATCTTCCAAAGGCTCCACCTCCTAATACCATCACTTTGGGAGTTAGGATTTCAACATATGAATTTTGGAGAGACACAAACATTCAGTCCATTGCAGTGAGTTTACATTCCCATGAACAGTATATGAGAGTTTACTTTGCCCCTACATTTTCCAATGGGATACTTTGTTATCTTTTGATGTTATCACTTCTATACATGAAATAAAGTAATTAATGGGTAACAATGTGTATTTCTCGTATCAGTAGTATGGCTTATCCTTTCTTTCAGTTATATATGTCGAAATTTCTCATGTGAAATTGCTAATCATATCCTTTGCATATTTTAATTTCATCTTTTTCTTGTTGACTTGTAAGAACTCTTTGCATATTAAGGTTATTAATCCTTTCAAACATATCTTGCTAATAGTTTCCCATTTTGACATTTGTCTTTGTGATATTATTCTTTTATAACCAAAGCAGTGAGGAAAGGTAGAAAGAAAAGAGAAAGATGAAAGAAAAATGTAAAAAAAAAAAAAAAAGGAAGAATGGAAGGAAGGAAGAGGAGATGGACGGAAGAAAAGAATGAAGGTAAAAAAAGAAAGAAAAAATCCTTTTTTTGAAGAAGAAGAAGATTAGCCCTGAGCTAACATCTGCTGCCAATCTGCTTCTTTTTGCTGAGGAAGATTGACCCTGAGCTACTATCTATGCCCATCTTCCTCTATTTTATATGTGGGATGCCTGCCACAGCATGGCTTGATAAGTGGTATGTAGGTCTGAATGGACAAAGCCCGGGATGCTGAAGTGGAGTGTGTGAACTTAACTACTACACCACTGGGCTGGCCCCAAGAAATTCCTTTTATAAGAGAATGAAGTTGAAAATTAAAAATTCAAAAATGACCTTGATTTTAAGGCTATGTACTTGATCCCATAGGAAATAATTTTATGTCTAAATAGAATTATTCTGAGTTCTACTCCTCAGACACTTTTTATGCAAAGCGATCTGCTTCCTAATTTACAAGATGTGGTAGGAGGAAAAATGTTTTTCCCCCAAAGATGCCTTTTACCCCAGAATCTATGAATACATTAGGTTACGTTACAAAGGGGAAATAAGATTGTAGATGGAATTAAGGTTGCTAATTAATTGACCTTAAGTTAGGAATGTTATCCTGGATCATCTGAATGGACCCAATGTGGTCACAAGGGTCCTTAAAAATTGGAAGAGAGAGGCAGAAGAAGAGCGTCAGTGGGAGATATGGCTATGGAAGAATGTTGGGAGAGATGCAACATTGCTGGCTTTGAAGATGGAAAAAGGGGGTGACAAGCTAAGGAAGATGGGTGGCCTCTAGTAACTAGAAAGGCAAGGAAGCAGCTTCTCCCTTGGAGTCTTCAGAAAGGAGTGCAGCACTGTCAGCATCTTGATTTCTATTAGACCCATGTCAGACTTCAGACCTACGAAACCGTAAGATAATAAATTTGTGTTGTTTTAAGCCACTAAATATGGGAAAAATTGTTACTGCAGCACTAACAAGCTAGTTCACTATTGTCTTTGAATAAGTAAGAGAAACACAAGAAAAACTGTTTACCCACTCTGAGTTGTACATTGTTTTTTCCAAATGTCACATTGAGCGTATAGAAAAAACTACAGAGTGAATGAAGTGAGAGTTTTCCTTAATTATGAATATTTACAGAGACTTGGCACATTTGCACACATTTGTATACTTTTAATGTGTGGATCACATTGATGTTTAGAATTATACAAGACATGTTCTCTGTGATGTGACATAAATGAGTCGACTGCCGTCTTAGGAAACGGGTGCTAACCATTTCCACTTGATGGGCCTCGAAAGCTACAAACACATTTTGTCTTCAATGAAAATCCAGTGAAGTGTTGCTGTAACCAAGCAACCTGAACGCGAGAACAAGCAGCAGGCCTAAAGGGAAGCAATCTGTCCCTTCAAAAGCAGGGAATGTGCCGCGTGTGTAGCAAATGCTGATAAACAACAGAACAAATAAAGACCCGGGGACGCGAGCCTTGACTAAGCAGAGTTTGATCTCATTAGGAAGTTCTGATAAAACAAAGACAGACAAAATGCTGCTTGGAGTGGGGAGGATCCTTCAGGCATCTTTACAGAGACCCCTGCAGCGTGCTTTTGAAAGACCCTTCAAACACTCTGGATAGATTGGCTTCTGTTCTTTAGTTGAAAACACTGATGCAAAGGAAGGGAAAAAAAGCATTTTGAGGAATGGTAGATGAATGAAATAAATCCTAACAAGACACAGAAGAATAAAGATAAAAATAAACAATAGAGTAAATAAAATCCTTCAAGCTTGATTCCACTTTACATGTGGGCCTAACTTCTACTCTCAGCTACGTGTCTTGGAAAAATTGTCTGTCTCCTTCGCTTGCTGTTCGCTCCGTAATCCACAACATTCATGTGATTGTCTCCACCCTGCTACCACAACAGTCCTTGTTGGGGTGATCAGAACCTCTTTGATCTGCGGAGCATGGTTACTGTGAAGCCAGTGCATATTTGATCACAAGCCCTCATCTTACCTGACTGGGCAGCCTTTATCCTGTTGAACGCTGTCTTCTAGTTCTCTTCCTACAGCTCTCTAGTAGACTCACCTTCGCACCGACCATTTCCAGCTTGCAGGCCCTCAGGCATCTGCAACTCAACATGTCTGAAACTAAATTCACAATCTCCCCCACCCCATCCTTCTCCTCCTGAATCCCATATCTCAGCAATTGGTACGATCATGTGCCCTGTTGATGAAGCCGGAGGAAGCAGAATGCAGTTTTCTAAGCAGTGCCTTTTATTTATTGATTTATTTATAAATTAATGAGATTTGAATGTTCTACTTGGCCAAGAACCAGTAGAAAAAAAAGAAAAAAAACCTTTTTTTTAGAAATTTCTCCTAGCCCTACCAATTACCTTGCAGAAGGTGGATTTAGCAATTTGTCCAATTCAGTGGGTCCAAGTTTTCAACTTAATGGCAGGAGCCCTACTTTGTGACTTCCCCTTTATCAGTCATTCTTGGCTGGGAATTTCTGTCAAGTTTCTAAAGAAGCCGTGAGAATACCAACATCTTCCCTATTTCGCAGAAATCCTGAAAAGCTTGGAGCACTTTATTTTTGATAATAATGTTTCCTTTCTCTGCAAATGCAAATTGCTGCTAGAAGCCCTTAGTAATAAAATGTAAATACGATAAGGAATACAGAAGTCTGTGGCAGGAAATTCAGCCTTAAGAGAGGAGACTTGGGAGCACATGAAATAAAAGCCATAAGATCATTGTAATTGTTCTGCTTCACAGACCTGACCATTTGTGTAGATGTCCCTGAAATTTTAACACTGGAATTGTATGATCTATTTCAGGTGCCTGACCTTTTTTTCCCTTGGGAGTGGAGAGGCTGCCTTAATAGCCCATAATGGTAACTTTCTCCTTCATAACACAGTGCTTTCTCCATGCAACCCGTAGGACCCTTTGAAGCTAGTTTCCACCCGTGTACATGTCTCTTAGCCAGTCTAAGTGTCCTTGCCTTGGACCATGATAACATGCCATCAAGCTGCATGGTAGCTGGGTGACATCAAGCACAGAAGAAAGCATATGATATTTTAAGAAGAGATTAATTTTTCCTCAGTCCTAGCAATCAGGTGGTGCCGGCACCCTTCACCAGCATTAGCTTTGGTTAGAAATCATGTCAGCTCAGCTTGGATATTCAAAGCACTACTGTTTTTGAAAGATTCTCCTGCAGCACATGAATATCACTACCTTAGACCAGTGGTTCTCAAACTTCAGCTTGCATAAGCATCACCTGGAAGGCTTGTTAAAGCACAGCGTGCTACCCGCCACGCCCACTGCTGCCCAGCTTCTGACTCCATAGATCTTTAGTGGAACTGAGAATTTGCATTTCTAACAAGTTCCTAGGTGATAAGAATGCTGCTGGTCCAGAAACCTCACTTTCAAGTTCTGTGGGGTTTTGTAATCTGTTTGTTTTTATTCCTTTTACTTCCCCAAAAGACTGCCTTAATTATGGGAACTCTACGTAAAGGAGTGAAACAAATCTTAAGTTATTGCAAAATCCATGGTATACTTTGTTTTTCAAAGTGTAGTACTATTTGTTTTGGAGGATGAGGTGCTTCCCTGAAGACAGGTATCATAATTAAGATAGCAGTCTTCAATATTAACTCTGTCTCCTATTAAAGAAGGTGAAGAAGATATTATAAACTTTGATGTAGGATAGACGCTTCCTTATGAAGGGGTTTCTGAAGTGTGTAAAGCTAGCTGTTACTGAAAACTGCTTGTTCATAGGAAACTAGTTGTTTTTCACACTTGTTTTGACCAAAATGAGAACTTTAGTCACATTTCTACTTTTTGTGCAGAACTTAACAGAGTAATCTGACAGAGAGTGATGCAGTGAATACAAACAGCATCCATTAAGAAATTGACATCAAAGAGGCCTCGTAACATGAAACGGAGCCTCAGCCACTGAGTGGTCTCTGCCTCGGAAGGAAAGGGGATTTTCTGGAGTTGGTATCTCTGAACACACAGAACAATACCATCTGATGGATTGCTCTCTATTTTGAAATGGTATTTGTATCACTTTGGCTAAGAACCTTTTATTTCATTTTTGTCCTCTAACAAAGAAGTATGATGCTTAAAGAACTGTTAAAAAGGGCAGCGGCTCTGTGCCCACGCTCCATCAGTCTCCTAACTGCTTCCAAATGTTGAATGGCGTAACTCCCATCCCCATAGGCTATCATCTTCTTTCATGTATTGTTTTTGGTTCCTGGTTGTGTTAGAAAGAAATTCTTGCTAGAAATTTGCTGCATAAATATGACTCAAGTGAGCACATTACATAAAATAATGTTGAACTAAAGCGGATTTCATTAATAAGGAACAGCACATTAGGTACTTTGCAGACCAAAAGTACACTGTGCTTGATTTTAGTACAAATAATACCAACATATTAAGGCATGTACCTTACAGATTTTTAGTAAATTTCTCTCATGAAAAAATATTCTCTCTCAAAAGATGGTATGTCATTCTCTGCTTAAAGTTGTTTAGTCCTCTGTAATTTTCAGGATAAAGCTTAAATGCTTCAACGTGATGTATTAATCAGGATTCTCCAAAGAAACAAAACCAACAGTGTGTGTGTGTTTATGTATTATAAGGAATTGGCTTACGCAATTATGGAGGCTGACAGGTCCCAAGATCTTCAACTGGCAAGCTGCAGACCCGGAAGAACTGACGGTGTAGTTCCAGTAGGAGTCTGGAGACCTAAGAACCAGGACAGCCATGGTGTAGCTTCAGTCCAAATGCCTGCTGGCTTGAGTCCAGAAAGAGCCAATGTTTCGGTCTGAGTCCAAAGACAGGAAAAATCTGAAGTCCCAATGCAAGTGTAGTCTGGGAGGACTTCTGCCGAACTTTCGAGAGGATCAACCTTAAACTTATTGGATGAGGTCCACTCACAGTAGGGAGAGCAATCTGCTTTATTCAGTCTACTAATTCAAAGGTGAATTTTGTTCAGAAACCTCACAAACAGACACAGAAGAATGTTCTACAAAGGTCTGGGCACTCCATGGCCCAGTCACCTTGACACATAAAATTAACCATCATATCCAGCATGGAAGATCCTTCATTATCTAGCTAGAACAGATCAATTTATCCATAGCCCCTCCTGTAACTCCTCCCTTCAGCCATTCAGAGCTAGTTTTATTTCCTTAAAAGCATCTCGACAGTTCATATCCATGTGTTTTCACAGCTGCTTTTCCCTCTAATTTAGGATGATCACCTTTGTCTTAGAGTCCCTCCAGAGGCTGACCTTGAAACAAGAATTTAAGTGGAAGTGATTTATTTGGGAGATGATCCCAGGAAACACCACCAAGGGAGTGGGAAAGCAAGACAGGATAGGGAAGCAAGGCAGTAAGGTTAAGTTAGAAGCTCGTTACTACTGACCACTGGGGCTCAATCTCATAGTTGGGGAGGAGGAGTCTCTGGGAGAAGATGTAGAACATGCTTCTGAATTAGCCCACCTGAGAAGTGAGGGAGCTGGAGTACTTGCGTGTAAATTCCATCAGTCGTTTGTGAAAGGCTACTCTCTAGGGAGTTGCTAATTCCCTGATATTTCTTGAGTGGGCTCCAGCAAACCAGAGAAAGCCCTCAGGCAAAGAGACCCAGGATCTGGTGGGCTGGAAGTCAGGCTGCTAAGTACTGAAGTTTCAAGGAACAAGGGGATGTAGGCAGGGCACCCACATCTGCTAGCAATGTACTGCAGCCTTTCTTGTCCCCTAGCTAATTCCACCTCACCTTTTGGACTCAGCTTAAGCCTCACCTCTTCTGGAAATACCTTCTCCCTGACTTAGCTGCCTCATGTCTGTTTCCCAGTAGACCCTCTGCTTACCTGCATCTGAGAATCTGTTACAGTCATGCACCGCATAAGGATGTTTCAGATAATGACGGATCGCATGTACGATGGTGGCCCCATAAATTAAGTACTATTAGCCTAGGTGTGTAGTAGGCTATACCATCTAGGTTTGTGTAAGTATTGTAGGGGAGGAGAAAATTTTCCTCTACCTTGCTAGGTTCTTCTGGTTGGTCTAAGAATTAAATTGACGTAAGACAGATTAACAGGAGAAAAACAAACAAAAGTTTAATAAAATGCATACCTGGGAGAAACCCAGTAAAACTGAGTAACTCTCCAAAATAGCTGAAACCCTTACCTTAAATATTATCCTCAGCTAAGGGCAAAAGAAGATATTGGGGGTGGGGAAAGTCAGGGACTTCAATGGAAAGGAAGGCAATTCACAGAAAGGTGAAAAGGAGTAAATGTTTGGAAAACAAGAGTTTATTTGGCCACACAGAAGTGGAAGAACACAGAGGGGAGCCCAACAAACAGGCTTTTCTAGGTTCTTCCCTGCCTACCATCTAGTTCATGTTATGCGACTGTAATAGCTCGTGCCATGAGTCAGGTTTTTTAATCTGAATTCTTTTAGGCAGTTAGGGGGAAGTAATAAGAAAAACTTTCTGAGTGTTTTATTTCTTGAAAATAATCAGCCTAAAATAATTCTCATGTTAAAGAGAGACATTTTGTTCCCCTTCAGTACACTCTATGATGTTTGCACAATGAAATGACCTTAACTACGTATATTTCTCAGAGGTATCCCCATCATTAAGTGGCACATGATGTACTTCTGATTGTTGTTCGACTTTTCTATACCATCCACCTTTTTGTGAGTTCTTTGAGGGAGGAGCTTGTCAACCTATATCTTCAGGGCCTTGCATAGTTCTGGCACATGGTGTTAGTCAATAAATGATGGTTTAAGTAGTAAAAGTAGTAATAATAATGACATTATAACAGTAATAGCCAGCATTTATTGAATGCTCATTCTACGTAAGCACTTTACATGTATTACCAACTCTAGAAGGTTGGTACTTTTATTATCGCTATTTTCCAGATGAGAAAGCTGAAGTTTAGTTTTACATAATTTGCCTGAGATTGCACAGCTATATATACTTGGGCCTGGAAGCAAGCAGTCTAAATCTAGATCTTGGTTATATTCTTAACCACCATATGGATAAATGAATGAATGAGTGAAATGAATGAATGAATGAATGAATAATAACACCAAGTCTGATCCTTCAACACATGTCGGTCATTCTGGGGATGATCCTATCAATAGTCTATAAAGTTCAAATGTCAGTTCTAACGTCACATTTTCCAAGAACTCTTCCTGGTAGCCCGATCGGAAGTTTTGGTCACTTCTCTGACACCTCTTGTAACGGCTCTGGCTACCCCTTACCATACATTTGAATTTATCTGCGTGTCTTTGTTTCTTCATTAATGATAAGTTTCTAGACAACTGCTTAAGTGTCTGATTCATCTTGGTGTTTTCTATTGCCCCAAACACAAAGCCTTGCACACAATAGGCTACCAATGAGTGTTTGCCAGATGGACAAATGCATACACAGGTGACAAGCACAGAGATCTTTGACTCTTCATTTATCTTTCCCTAGAAAAAAGTGGAGACTCTTTTTTGCCTGCCTCTGAGATTCCAGAAAATCTGTTGTCATAGAGATTTTAGGTGGTTCTGGAAAAGAAAATTCTGTTTAAATATATCAAGTTCAGGGAAGAATCTGTGAAGAATTTGCTTGGTAACATTTTGATAACCATCTGGTTAGAAAATTATATTTCTAAGAAATTAATATTCTTCCTCCCAAAATTGCATTCATAGAAAGAATGAAAGAAATAAATTATATAGAATATCACTAATATTTCTAACATATTTGACTAGAAGAAAATTTACTTATTTAAATGTTAACTATAGCTATCAAGAATTACCTTTCTAAAACCTCCAATTAAATGCATTTTCCACTTCCACTGACTAATACATCTCTAATCTTCATTAATAATTAACACTTAGAAGAGTCCATATTAATAAATTTGCATAAGACATAACTAAATTATAAAGCACACATCCAGGAGGAAGTTGCAAATCTTTACTGCGTCCTCATTGTTAATAAACCATCATATAAATGCATGGTGTCCTGTTATGTAGGAGATACAGAAGAAATAACAGAAATTTATTCAGCAGAAAGTTTTTTATTGATTCTAGTGTATAAAATGAATTACATTTGGTGCGAGAGAATACAAAGGAACATAAGAGATGGTCTTTATCTTTGCAGAATTTATGATCTAGAGATGAGTGTATGGAAGACAGATACATTAACAAGTAACAAGACTGTGGGATTTGATGGTAATAATAGCTAATATTTAGCACTTAATGATGTTTCAGTAGCTGTCCTAGTGCTTTATGTGACATCATCTCATTTAATCCTTACGGTAACTCTATGAAGGAGACATTATTATTATCCCACTTTATAGCTGATAAACCTGAAACTCAGGAAGCTCAGGTAACTTCTTCAGGATCACAAGCCTAGTGAATGGGTAAGTGGAGAAGCCAGTATGCAGATCTAAGCCCAAAGGTCCTTCATACTCAGAAGGTAGTAAAAATAAGGTACACCAAAGAAAACACTATTCATTCAAATAGAGTCAAGCAGATACTGAGTCGCCTTGGCTTGGCCTGGAAGGATGAGTGTGAATAGAGATGAAGAAGATCGTTGTTTCCAGGATTGAGGCAGGCAGAGGAAGCTAAAGGAGCCTTTAAGAAAGTAGAGAAGAGCCAAGTGTTGTCACTTGTGTAGGTGGTAGCATGGGTGGAACAGGGCTGATGAAACTGAGAAGAATGGTTGGAACCAGACACTCTTGGCCTTGAGTGGTACCTCAGAGAGTCTAGACTTTCCTCATCAGGCAGAGAGGGGTCATTGAACAGTTGTGAGCCAGATCAGAGCAGTATTTTAAGATTGATTTTCCAGATGTGTATATTATAGGAATTGGAGTCAGGAATGGGAAGAAGAGAGGGACAGTTAGGAAACCACGAAATGGGGAAAATAAATGGCACTGATAGTCTGAATTTGAGCTGCAATAATGTGAGGAGAGAGGCGGAAACATGGAAGCAGGACAGGATTTGGCACTGACTGGATGTGAGGAATATTTAAGGAGAGAGATGACAACATGTCAAAAGTTAAAAAAAGGATGTATGTCATCTATTGGACAGAGGATGTACACATGCTTGTCCAGTTAAAGGGGGTTACACTGGGAGATGAGATGAGGAGAGTGAAGTGGGAATGGTGCAACTGATGGGGACTCTTGAAAACATATGGTTAAAGGTTTGGATTTGCACGGGTAGCAGTCTAGCACTTTTCATGGTGCAGTGCAGGGCTTGGGCATTGCATCGACCTACTGCCAAGTGGTGATGCCCACGTTTCTCAGATACTTGCGGATGGCGTGTATACCTTTAATAAATGCAGATAATGTGATGTTTAAAGTCTGTGATTTTTATTTCTTAGGAATTGAAATGACTGAAGTGACCATGCATTATTTTTTATAAGTAAAACAAATTGTTGCATATATAGTTTATTATAAATATATAATAATTTTTTAAAGAAAATGTAAACCCTGGGTGTTAAATTGTGCTCTAACGTGTATGCGTTCTTCCTAATTTAGCATGCTAATATAAAACAGTAGAAATGCATGATTTAACACTCTTTTTTCTACTGAGGCTTTTTTTTTTTACTTTATTTTGATTTTCTATTAGTCAAATTGAAGAATTCTGGTGTTTCTAGCTTTCATATGAGTTTTTGTCTTTTCCTATTTTCTAATAGATGATGATAATGAAGAAGACGATGTTGACATGAAGGAAGATTCAGGTATTAAATTAATGATTTTATTCTTATAAGATAGACAAAGATCGTTTTGTTGTTTATGTACACCTCACATTTCCTCAAAGAAAGACAAAATAAGGTTAATAAAATAGAAATGTATGCTCAAGGCCATAAAATAAGAAAGTAGGTGTGCCAACTGTTATGGCTAATACAGTTACTGTATTTAAGTATTAAAAATGACTTTGAGCTTCCTGACAGCTAAGGTAAAAACGGAACATGATGTTGCAGTTAATAGGGTTGCATAACAAATCACCCCCAAAACTTAGAGGCTAGAACACCCGCTTGCTATGCTCACATAGTCTGTTGGTCAGGAATTCACACAGAAGTCAGCAGGGGTGACTGGATCATCCTGCTCCACAAGTCTGAGGCCTCAGCAGGAAGAATCAACAGCCGGGGCCGGGAACCACCTGAAGATTCCTTCATTCACATGTCTGGTTAGTGATTGATATCAGCTGTCAGCTGAGACCTTACCTGGGGCACTGTTCTGAAACACCTATGCATGGCCTCTTTATGTGGCCTGGGCTTCCTCACAACATGGCAGCCAGGTTCCAAAGTGGTTTCTCTAGAGAAAGTGAATGAACCAGAGGGAGCTGGACCCTTTTTAAGACTCAGTCTCAGGGGTCCCATAGCATCACTTCAACCAAAGTCTTTTCTTTTGGACAGCCAGTCACAAGCCTACCCAGGCTCAGGCGAAGAGAAAACAGACCCAGTCTCCTGAAGGGGAATGATGAGGTTCTGCAGAGCACATATGACCTGAAATATTGCTGTGACCGTCTTTGGGAAACACACTTTGTACATATGATTTTTTGCTCTCACTATTAGAAATTAAGATTCATGCCAACTCCTCAAGAAAGACCAGTGTTTCATGAGGAAAATCTAGTGGGTAAAAGCATAGACTCTGGACTAAGGTAGCCACTCAATGTGTGCTTGACAATGAATGCAGGAAGCAGCAGGCCTGAATTCAATCCCAGCTCCACCACTTATTGACTTCGGGTAAGAGTCTTTTCTTTATGCACCTCAGTTTACGCGTCTGGGGGCAATAATTCTTACTGTTACAGTCTTGTGTGGGAGATTAAATGAGATATCATACCTAAAATGTTTCTTGGACCATAGTAAACACAATAAATTATTGCTTTTTTCTCTCTCATTCTAACAGATTTTGGAAGGGTATAGGACATAATTCTATGGTATAAGAGCTCCATGTCCCCATTTTGTCAACTGCACTGCTCTAGCCATGAAATGGCGCCAGGTTTCAAAATTAAAATAGATATCCTAGGAGCTCTAGATTTATGTAACCTCCTGTTTGATGCCAGAACTCCCTCCAAATAACAGACAACCTCGACCTGAGCATCTCCATTAACAGGGAGCCAATGAAATTCTAAGGCAAACGATCTCATTAGACAAGATTGGTTAAAATCGTCCTTCTCCTTGTAAAGCTAAATCTGTCTCCCTCTCCTGACCTCCCACTATCTTCATGGAGAAATAATTACTAGTTCGTTTTCTTCATAGCAGTCCATTGGAACGATGATCATAGTCACTACCTACTCTTCTCTAGTCCACAAATGTCTGATTCCTAAGCTTCCCTTGGCCTCCACAGGGCAATGGACTCAGAGGGCATGAGAAGTAGAGGGATATCTAAAAGTCAGGAGCAGGACTGAAGGAGGTGGAAGAGGCACTGTAACCGCAGCTGTCAGTATGGCCCCTCGGCACTCACTGCTGTTTTACAATACCAACAGCTTTCTAAGGAAAGTTCTTGCGACTCTCGGCTGACTGCTTTTCGCTGATCATGAAAGCAAACTCAGAGTACCAGGGAATCAATTTCTGTGGAGCAGGCGTCAACCACTGATGGACAAGAGTTGATCAGGACTGCTTCAGGATGCATCTGAGGCGTGTTCTATTCCTGCACTGCCCAGTAGAAATATAATGCAAGCCTCAAATGTGAGCCTCATGTATCATTTTGGATTTTCTAGTAGCCACATTCAGAAAAGTAAAAAAAAAAACTAATGAAATTAACTTAATAATATTTTAGGTCCCATAATATAGCCAAAATATTATCATTTCGACATATAATCAATATGAAAATTATATGTCGGATATTTTACATTCTTTTTTTCACGCTACATATTTGAAGTTTGTGTGTATTTCACATTCATATCTCAATTCAGACTAGCCACATTTCAAGTACTCGTTGGCAATATGTGGTATTAAACAGCAGCATTCTATATTGTCACCCAGAGGTCCCCAGCAGAACTGAGCCCTGAGCGTCCACAGTGGAACTTGCTCATTAATACACCCATGTTGGCTGCCTTCCCTTTCCTGTCTCACTGCCCCACTCCCCACTCCTGTTTCCTGGGATAATCTCTCAAATTAAGTGCTTGCACTCAAACCTTTGTCTCAGGGTCTCTTCGGAGAGAATCCAACCTAAGACAAGGACTCCACTTGCCTTTTGTAAAATATAAAGCTCAAGGTAAAATTTCAATTAAAATGTCAATTCCTGTACACAGGTAGGATGTGTTCTTGTTTAAAAGAACCATATGTTGAAAAAAGACTTTAAGTGGTCACCCTATCTTTGGATTAAATTCTGTGAATTTGACGTTAGTGTTTGCTGTTCTCATTTATCCTGCTCATGTAAAGTATCCTTGGAATATCCTTCAGCTGTGGGGAGTACTGCTCTTTCAGCCAGCAAGTTTAAGGACCTTATCTTGCTAAGGATTATTTGCCTAAGTGTCATAAGTACATATTTCTAGGCGAAGGGAGCTGACTTCTTAATGAGATGCAGCTAGCTAGCCAAACTACTGAGCGATTTTAAGGAAATCACTATTAATGCTAATGCAGAGCCCACAAAGTTGGAGTCAGCATTTGAGTTTTGGGGGCCTTAATTGGACCATCATTTCTGATTTTAGTCCCACCAGGTTTCCTGGGGGTTTTGACTCCAGCAGCTGGACGCAGCTGTTGAAGTCACACTCAATGGCCCAAGAATGCCAAGTCATGCAGGCAGAATGGGCTTGGGGAGCTGCTCTCCATTTCCTAATATCTGAGTGCTGAAATCATGGGGGATTTCTGTGCTGATGGTTCCATGGTGTGCCAGCTGGCCTTGCCAGACGTTGGTGAGCAGGATGGCTTCAGTTCAGATCTCACACTCAGACATGTTGTCCTCTAAGACAAGTCTGAACCAGCCTCCCAAGACTATTAACTGCTTCCTTCCCTCTGCCCTGCATCACCTCTTCTTCTCATGCAAGTAGAAAAGCTGGAGGGATTTTTAAGATTGCAGGTGACAATAGTGGAGGGCTACTTGAGTGAATCAATTAGCCAACAAATGCTAGTGAATGATAGTAATTCGAATACCTAAAAACAGTGAAGTGCTAGGTAAACTGACTCTAGGGTAGGGGAAAACCCAATTTGAAGGATTTGAAGATTTCTTTGGTGTAAATACACTGACCGTGGTATTGTCCAAACTACCAAACATGATGTCAAAGAATGTGGGAATTGGGGAGAGATGGCTACAATCAGCTGGTGCAAGCTGGCTCAAGGCAACCCCATCACACCTCTGCTGAGCCAGACTTTCACTGAGAGTGTATCTTATGCCAATCACTCAACATACATGAACTCGTTTAAGATATGCAACAACCCTAGGAGGCAGGACTGTTATCTGAGACTTAAAAGGGATTAAATAGCAGAGCCAAAATTTGCATTCGTGTTTGTCTGATCCCAAAGCTCATGTTCTTAACTCTTGTGCTCCCGTCTCCAGCCTCTAATAGTAGTAGAGGCAGAGCATTTCAAATAATGTCAGACAAGATCATCCGCAGTGTGATGCTCTGACCCCATGGGAGGTGGTAAAAAGAGACTAGCTTAAATGCCTAGAATTCCTTTTAAGTCCTTTAATCCGTTTCTTTAATCCTAGCTTAGTAGATGTTTCCCCATGTCCTTCCATTTCCAAGACCACGCACTAGTGAAATGGGCCCCAACCTGAGCCAGCAGAGATAGAAACTCAGCAGCCACCTATGGCAGTCCAGCCACATCAGAGCCAGGAGCACAGTTGAGTTCCTTGTGAGGCAAAGCCATGTTCATGGCAAAACTCCAGGTTTCCACCCCATGCCAGAAACAGAGGCAACACAGATAACAGCATATACTGTCAATGAGAAGCATGGGGTGCTTTTGAAGAATGTTCCTATAACTTTCCCAGGTGGAGAAGGGGAGTTGTTTCTGCTGAATCACAAGTAGAAACCTGGGCACCGAGGCCATATGTATCAGTGACTTTCATTTGAGTGCCCCCAAAACACCTTACCCGTGGGTGTTATGAAATGATGCTATACTTATATCATAGAAGACTGTGCTTGATTACCATGTATCTATGCCCACTGACTAGCCAAGGAGTGCCTACAACTTACTAAAAAATGAAGTACTAGTACTTTTTTTTTTTTTGAGGAAGATTAGCCCTGAGCTGACATCCTCCTCTTTTTAATCCTCCTCTTTTTGCTGAGGAAGACTGGCCCTGAGCTGACATCCATGCCCACCTTCCTCTACTTTATATGTGGGACACCTGCCACAGCATGGCTTGACAAGCAGTGCCATGTCCACACCTGAGATCAGAACCAGTGAACCCCGGGGCTGCTGAAGAGTAACGTGTGCACTTAACCGCTGCGCCACCAGGCGGCCCCGGTACTAGTACTTTTTGGGTGCTTAAATATCTCAAAATGTGGGCAAATATATGTTTTTTGAATCTCACCCATTCCCCAAGAATTCCTATTCAGGTGGGAAACCAAGAATTAAGAACTTATTTCTCAACTTGATTCTCAAAAACTCACTTTCAGGAAATGCCAGTCTGGAGTTGAATGCCCAGCATTGGAAACTCCCTCCTGATCCGAGTTGCAGACAATGCATTTCAGGGGCATGGAAGGACTAGAGTCTTCTCCCAGTGAGACTGCAAATGTGGCTTTGCTCCTTTATCAATCCCTTTGAGCCCAGCATCGGTGCTCAGTGAGCTGTCCCAAGCATCTCGTTCTGTTTTTGCTGAACCCACTCTGAAGAGTCAACATCCATCTCACACCTGGTGACGAGTTTGGGGCAGCGGCTAATGTAGTCATTGGCAAAAGTTTTCCCACTGGCTGTGTTAATAACCTTAGATGTGACTGACTTGCAACTACAAAAAACCAAGCTCATATTAAAAAACCTTTGTAGTCCATAATGCCAAAGTTTTTAATAGGACATCTATCAAATGCACTTTCTTGTTCTGTTCCTTTTTTAATAAACGAGGAAAGAAAAATGAGACGCCATAGTTCTGTAGTGTAATTTTAGAATCCTGGCATAAGGCAACAGCTGCTCAGAGAGTGAGAATTAAGCATGGGCCCCTTTATATCTTGGCCTTAAAGAAAGGCCTGGGTGAAGGGAAAGTAAAATAGGATTTGAAATGAAATTCTCAAGGCACTTCTAGGCACCAGAGACACAAGAGAGATTGGGAAAGGCAAATGCCCTTTTCTCATGGAAATTACATTCTCAGGGGGTGGAGTGGAGGAGGGAGATACACAATAAATAAATAACAAGAGTATAGGATAATTGCAGATACAAGTGATGCATTTGAAAGAGACTTCCCTCCAGGGACCCTTCAGGTTAGGTGATTGGGGAAGACCTTTCCTGGGAGTTGAATTGATCTGAGATTTAATGCAAGGAGTGAGAAGGAGGTAGATAGACATATGAATATGTGTGTTGGGGGGAAGAGGAAGAGCAGGTGCAAATGTCCTGAGGCAGGAGCAAGCCTAGCAATGATTGAAGAACACAAAGGGAGCCAATCAATCTGAAGCCAAACAGCAAATGTGAGATGAGGCTAGAGCAGTAGGTGAAGCCCAAGTGACATGTTGTCCTGGGCCGTGGAATTGGATTTGGATGTTATTCTAACAGCAATGGTTTTTAAACAGGCAAGTAACATAATCTGATTTATGTTTTAAAAGAGCTCTAGCTGCTGCATGGAGGATAGATTGTAGGAAGATTAGAAAGCTAGAAGTTAGAATTTAGAAGGTTATTGTAGTAACCCAGGTAAGAGATGCTGCTGGGTTGGACTAGGATGATGATTACAAAGGATGAGCACAGCGGATGAAAATATGTGATGTATTTTGGAGCAGAGCTGATAAGATATAACAGGACTTATGATTGCTTTGCTGGAAAAGTAAAAGAAGAGAAATATTGAGGATAATATCTCAGTTTTTGGTTTAAATTCATGGGTAGATAGGAAGACTATTCCTTGAGATGTGGAATACTATGGGGAGAACAGGTCTGCAGATATCAAGAGTATTGTTCTGGCTGTGTTGTTTGAAATACCTGATAGGATTATTTACCTAAATTTGAAATGCCTGATGGGAGTTGAGTAAAGGGAAATTATTAGAGCTGGGAAGAGTAGGGCATAGTTAAATCCCAGCCCTGAAGGGACAACAGGGTTGTGGCAGTTACAGGACCCAGGAAACAGAGAGGGCCATCGGGAAAAGGCTGTCTGATAGGAGCACTCATCTTAGACTGAGAGATACAACCAGCCCATGAAGACTGCTCGTAAGAAATAAATATCCTGGGCCTCCCAATGGCTGAATCCCACTAGGAAGTCAGAAAGCTAGGGAGTTCATTCATGCAATCCGTAGAGACCAGCCTCCCAGAGCACAGAAGTGGGGAGTTTGGGGTGAAATGTGGAAACTGGATCTGGAGGGGCAAACAGAAGACATCCAGTCCTAACACAAAACAAGACACCACGTAGGCAGTTGAAGACAAAAGCCTTGAGCTCAGGAGACAGACCAGGACTAGAGATATAAATTAATGCCTAACTGGGGCTGGCCTCGTGGCTGGGTGGTTAAGTTGGCGCATTCTGCTTCGGTGGCCCAGGGTTTCCCCAGTTCCGATCCTGGACGCAGACCTAGAACCACTCATCTGGCCACACTGAGGTGGCGTCCCACATGCCACAACTAGAAGGACCCACAACTGAAATATACAACTGTGCACTGTGGGGCTTTGGGGAAAAAGAAAAGAAAAAAGAAGATTGGCAACAGATATTAACTCAGGTGCCAATCTTTAAAAAAAAATTAATGCAAAGTTCCTGTATCAGAATGGGATGAATTTATGGATATGTTTCCTAAAACAGTCTTCAGAATTTAATTTATTAGCCCCCTTGGATAGACCTAGGGAGAAGGACATCGAGAAAAATGGGAAGCACAGTAGCTTAATTGGGGGCTTATAGAAGTTGTTTAGAATCTGAATTTCTAAAGAAGTCTGTTTAGTAGAAGGAGGATAGTTTCAAGCCCCATCCAACCCCCAAAAACGAGATGACACTGTAGCTCATCTAGCCCTGTTTTGAGGATGAAATTGCACAATGACACCAATTAATCCATGATGTTTTAAATCAAACTCTCCTGGAGAAAAAAAAATAATAATTGAGGCTGCCTTATGGAGAATTTTTTAATTTAAAAAAGTACGTAAGATTTCCTATGTGTGTGAATCATTAATGATGGCAACAAAAAAATGTTTAAGCTTAAGCAAATTTAAGTCTACGTTCACTGGAGACCCACAGGTCCTTGCCAAAATTTAGCTTGGCCATGAACCTTCACAGTATGTGTGGGTTTTCTAAGAAGAAAACATTGTTAAACTTCAGCATAATTTTGAAACCTGCTGGTAAATATTTAAATAAGACTGTATTAAATCTTTGTGCTTCCAGAGGGGTTAGAGCCAAAAGGCTTCTCTCCACCCCACAAGAAGAGCAAAGCAAAGAAGCCAGAATGCTCAAAAGACTCTAGCGAGGGTAAGTCCTGTTCCTTCTTCCTTTAAAAAAGCATGCCATGCAAAGAAACTTCTACTTAATTTTTAAATTATGTTTATACGCTCATGTTCTGATATTTCTAAGGGTTCAAAAATCAGAGAACCGGGCCGGTCCAGTGGCACAGCGGTTAAGTTCGCATGTTCCACTTCAGCGGCCCTGGGTTCGCTGGTTCGGATCTTGGGTGCGGACATGGCACCGCTTGGCAAGCCATGCTGTGGTAGGCGTCCCACATATAAAGTAGAGGAAGATGGGCATGGATGTTAGCTCAGGGCCAGTCTTCCTCAGCAAAAAGAGGAGGATTGGCAGCAGATGTTAGTTAGGTCAGGGCTAATCTTCCTCCAAAAAAAAAAAATCACAGAACCTTTCTTTATCCTTTTCCAATATGTTTACTATCTTCTGCAAGAGAGGACGAAAAATAAGATTCAGATTTAATTTGTTAAGTTAAAAACAAATTTAAAAAATCATTTTCTCAGTGTGATGTATTTTCCATTTCTGCAAAATGTAAAGTTGTGGGTAGTGGTTACAAGTTAGGTGTTCTAAAATTGTGTAGAGTAAAGGTCAAGATCTATGCGTGATGAGCAGTGCCGTAGCTATTGGCTTATTGGTATAATTTGTTTTTCTCATGAACTCATTCTGAGTCAGAATCAAACCTCAGCCATGGGGGCTGGAAATGTTTCCTGTCTTTAGTGTTCTCTTCCATGTTCTAGAAGTCAATGGATCTTTGCATTTATGCGTTGAATGGGCAGGTCCAATTGGGCTCCGTTTTATGAAGAAATGACCACTGTCTCTCTTTCCTTCCAACACTAGTACCACTTAAAAGATATTCAAATTTTTCTTTCCAAATGTAGATTAGGTATTTTTTAAGCAAGCCTCTAATCTAAGAGTATGCACAAACTTCTAAAAGGGAAACATACTTATGCCTTCTACTTTCTTTTTTGGAGCCCTGCTTCATCCACTGTGAAATGGAGAGTATATAATACTGATGCAGTCAGCTTGGGTCGTTCTGAAAGAAGATGCCAAGATGAAGCAGAAGTGCAGGAAGTTTATAGGGGAGAAGCTTGTGAAGGAGAAAGGGGGGAAGAGCAAGGGAAGGAGCAGGAGCGGTGAAAGGAGAGAAGGAAGGAAGATTAGCTAGGAAGAGCCTGTCTGCAGTGCTGCAGTCTTCGTCCGAGAAAGTCTCGGGCGGCCCAGAGCGAGGACTGGCCATTAAAGGAGGCCTGCATTGGGCAAGAATGGCTGCTCCAGATCCCCTCCCCTTGCTCGCTCACTGGCTGCAAGCAGCTTTGGAGAAAGTGGCCCCAAAGTGAACATAATGCTGCATTGGATCCCAAGGGCTGCTGCATGCCGTCAGCTAACTTCACTCCGAGCAGCAGGTTCTCTCTTGAAGGGAAACCTTGAGCAGCTCACCTCCATGACTGCACAGCATCTGTTGTGAGTGTTGGGGTCCTAAATGATAAACAATGACCCTGCCTTCACCCTTGTTGAGGTTCAGAACCAATTGAGAAGGCAAAGCTATAAGAGTTTGAAATCAGAAACATTAGCTTCACCACTAATGAGGTTAGACCAGAGCATCTGGTTGCCCTGCTCCCAGGTGGGCTTCCTAATGCTGGATTTCACCCTGAATGTGAAAGACTTAACCCCTGTCCCCTCGGGAGCAAGTACCTGTGTCCTTGGTATCCTTGGCTGCCTAGAAAGAGGCTGCCCTAGTGAGCTTATTATATGGAGAAAACAGACCAGTACATGCCCTCTCTGTAAGCAGGAGGATCTGAGAGAGACTCAGGATGGCACTATTTCTTCTCCCAGGCTCACCATAAGTGAGGGGACATGGAGAAGGGCATGGCAGTTAATGTCTCTGTCCTCTGACTGGGGAGTGAGGGATAAACATTTCCGACTAACACTAAACAATAGAAACAGTATATGTGAAGTGCCTAGCACAGGTCTGGCTTTCCATTAGTGATGGCTATTATAATTACTATCATAATCAGCACCGTGATAGGGTACACACTGTCCTAATTCCTTGAAATGTGCTTGAAAGTTTAGAATCATTCAGAGAACACTTAGAACCATGGGGAAGACTAGCAGCTCTAACTGGCCCAAGGTGATAAGCTTTGTCAGTGTCTGATTGGGAGAGTAACCAGGGCTTCCATCTCCTGCTATAATTAGGTCATTTCCTGGACGATCTCTTAAGGCCATGATTAGGAAATGGATTAGGGACAGAACAATTGCCTTTTCCCTGGAGAGGATCTACCTCACTGAGTGGTTCCCATCAAAGGCACGAGCTACGTCAAAGCCTGTTTCCCAGAGCCTGTCTGTTGTCTTTTCCAAGTGTCGAATGGTGGGCCATAAACTACAGAAGTTCTGTCACCTTTAACTAACAGGGAAATTCCTCCGAGTTATTCCTTCAAATGTGTGAAACTTATGTCTACTTTCTAAATAATTTACTTCATTTAGGAACATCATTCCATAATCCTAATACGACTAAATAATATGGCTTCACCTCACCCAAATATGTGGTCTCAGAATCACAAAAATGCCATCCCTGTGGATTTGTTACCAGGGACATTCTGTCTGTGGCATCATGGTGAAATATAAATATTAGTCACTCTACAGAAACATGGGAATTGTGCATTTATTCCTGAGATGTCTTCAAAGACAAAAAAGTAAAAATTGCTGGGAAAGGAGTGAAAAGGGGAGCATAATCTGACATGCCAGTGGTAGGTGATTCCATTGTTTATCAATGTTTCTGTTTTACCAAAATAAACTGTCTTAAATGCATGTGTTGTACTGTTGCATACGCTTCACTTCCTCTCATGATTCAGAGTTACAGTCATTATTTCCTACTGGATATGCCAATGGAATATTGTGTCACCGGGTAGAGGGGTAATGTGGATCCTGACCCTTCTTTGTAGTCTTCTTCCCATTTTAGAGTTATCAATCTTTTTCCAACTTGATTGTCTCTCGAATATTTTTTTAAATAAGAGATGCTTCTGGTATTTTTTATTTATAGATCACTCAGCTTAATGCTCCATCGCTTGGCCTCATCTCCCTTCTCTTTTACCTTTGGGTTCCTTGCCTTATTTCTAGCCCGCACAGGTACTACTGATCACCTCAGCTTCCCTTATAAGAAATGCTCTCAGACAGGATCATAGAGAGTGGAGTGGGACCACAAACTCGCCTAGATTTTCCAGCATATATAACCATAAGAACTGTATTTCAATCCAGAAGAATTGTGTAAGCATATGGTCAAATTTTCTCATTCTACAAACTGTTTTTAAAGTAGACTGCAAAGGTTTTTTAACTTGCCCAAGTCCATGCAGTTTGTTAATGTCAGAACCTCTTTTTTTCTAGAAACAACACAGCTTCTCTAATTCTTTTCCCTTTCTCTCTTCTGGAAATTGGAACTAGTTTTGTTGAAGGAGGAAATGTTACCATCGTGACTGAAAGCATTATTGATTTTATAATGCTTATTGAATATTACTTCCATTGATCGAAAGCATTATTACTTTAGCAAATATGCTATTCAAGTATTGAACATCAAAATAAAAAATCAAACAATTTCTAAATGTATTTATTTGCATTTTTTATACTGTGGACTTTTGGATATAGAGTTATATTTTGATTGAACTTTCATGGACACGGTATCCTTTGATTTGACCCACTGCAACACTATGCCAATAATGAAATCATTAGTAATTTCAGATCACTAATTGATTGGCTGACATCTGATATAAATGATAATGCTTTCCATGAACCAGCAAATCATACACATAATTGTTTGTAAAAAGTCTGGCTAATACCAGTGCAGCAGTTCCAACTCACAGTAATTTAGACCAGTTTTTTTCCTTACCAAAAAATTAATTGGAAGAATATCATTAGAGAAAACTTAGAACATTTAATAAGACATGCTTTTTTCACACTTTTTCCTTCATCCTTCCCAAATAAATCATCTAGAAGTTCCTTTAGTGAAAGTCTCTCAGGCTTTGTTTGTCTGAAAATGTTATTATTTTGCTTTTGTTTTTTAAAGGCAGTTTTGCAGAGTAAAAAGTTGAGGTTATTTTCTCATAACACTTTAAAGATATTTTCCCACAATCTTATCAATTCTGTAGTTGTTAAGAAGTACTCTCTCAGTCTAATTGTTGTTTCTTTTCAGGTTATCTGTCGTTTCTCTCTGGCTGCATTGACAATCTATTCTCTATCTTTGGTGTTCCTCGGTTTTACTAGAATGAGCCTCGATGTGGATTTCTCTTTATCCTTCCTAGGATTTGCTATGCTTCTGGGAGATGAATATGGTCATCTTTCATTAGTTATGAAAATTTTTCACCTATTGCCTCACCAAATATTACTCCTCTACTGCCTTCCATTCTTTCCTTCTCTGTCCTTCATGATTCTTACCTTACATTGCATTTTTTTCTGTGTCTGTCTCTCTTTGATGCTTTCTGGTTGTTTTTGCAAGTCTATCATTCAATTTGCTAATTTTCTATTCAGCTTTATTATCTGATGTTTATCACTTTGCTGAGTTTCTCATTTCAATTATTGTGGTTTTCATTTTTACAAGTTGTATTTGGTTCTTTTTCAGATATGTCTGGTCATTCTTTATTTAATTAACGTAAAATACCTTTTTAAATAATCTGAATCTGAAATTTCAGTATCTCCAGTCTGTGTAAGTCAAATTCTGCAGTTTATTGTTTCTGTGGACTCATGCTTATGGTTATTTCCCTGTATATTTTGTCCTTTTTATTGCCATATTCCTTGGATTTTTATTTGTGGGGATTTTCTGAAGTTGAATTAAGAGCTTACTTATTTACATTTTGTGTTCTGAGATAGCTCAAGATACTGCCAGTTTAGAAACCCTCACACTACATATTTGTCTTAGAGTTTTATTTTTTGTTTTATTTTGTTTTGTTGCCTGTTTGTCCTTAAGCTCATCTTAGTGTATGTACAAAATTAGAAAATCTCAACAGAGACTTTCTTCTTCCTTATTTTCCTCTCCAACCAATGCTAAAATGGAGACAGGTGAATTTCCCACCACATTCAGGACAAAAGCACTGGCCCCTCTGTGCCTCACAGGTGTGGCTCATTCAAACCCAGGCTCAGCTAGTGGTTCTCCAAGAGTATCCCTGTATCTGCATCACCAACATCACCTGGGAGCTGGTTAGAACTACAAATTCTAGGGCCCATCCCAGACCTGCTGAATCAGAACTCTGAGGTGGGGCCCAGTAATCTGTGTTTTTAAAAGCCCTCCAGGTATTCAAATGCACGCTCAAGTTTGAGAACCACTGTTCTAAAGTCTAGACTATCTAGGATTGGTAAATGCCTCAGAGCAAACAATAATTTCAGTGCTTGATTACAAATCTTGACTCAATCTCCTTCATCATTTCTGGCTTCTAAAAAGTTCCCTTACAAAAACACCAGCTCAGCCATATATTCAGGAATCAGATGGATCGACAGAGACATGACAGATAGACAGATAGACAGATGATGGATAATAGATAGAGGGAAAGAAGACATAAATGATTGGTAGACAGGACATACTTACAAATATACACGTAAAAATACATATATGCATACTTACACATGTATGCACATACATGCCTACATATATAATACAAAGAAAGATATATATCAAATTGACCTCAGGAATTATCTTGAAGGAGTGGAGAAGGGGTGGGGGCAAATTTTGAGGAGTTTAATATTCAGCTCTCTAAATTTATGTGTAATTGAAAAAATATATATATATATATATATATATATAGCAAGAATTATTTTATATTTATAAAAGAAAAACAAACATATTTTCATTAAAAAACTAAAGAGATTTGGGGCTGGCCCTGTGGCTGAGTGGTTAAATTTGTATGCTCTGCTTTGGCGGCTCAGGGTTCACCAGTTCAGATCCTGGGCATGGATCTATATGCTGCTCATCAAGCCATGCCGTGTCGGCATCTCACATAGAAGAACTAGAATGATTTACAACTCGGATATACAGCTATGTACTGGGGCTTTGGGGAGGAAAGAAAAGAGGGGAGGGTAAAGATTGGCAACAGATGATAGCTCAGGCCCAATCTTCTTCACCAAAAAAAAAAAAAACACAAAACAAACAAAAAACTAAAGAGATTTAATGCTTCTAAAATGTAGTAGCAAGTTTTGAATAGTAATTTTCTCCACACATTCATCTGCAAAGCCTTCAGTGGCTTTTGGGCAGGAACGCTGTTTTTCCATCATTCCTACAGAAAGCACTAGCACTTTGACTCTTGTTCTACAGTTGCCTGTACGTAGAATATTCAACAAGCCTGCACGGGATGCTCCTTCTTCAGGGAGCTGAGCCCTCGCCATGCTAAATCAAACAGTCCTGTACTGCCCTTTAAAATATTAATGATCTCTTCTGGCAGATGAAATTATTTGTGGAAACATTTTGGAAACTAGAAAGCCCTATGCAAATTTGGAGGATCTAATGTTGCTATTAGAGGTATTATTATTGTTATTTTTACTAAAATAAATTTCTCTGAGTGCATGAACCATTGGTAGAATGCACTTTGTATTTCCTGAGAGGCAGAATTTTCTCTGCATGTTAAAGTATCATGTGACATGCTGTTGCGTGAGGGGCTGGACAGAGGGGACATTCTATCTTTCAGAATGCCATGCAGCAGTTCATGCATTACATTCATAAGCAAGATCTTTAATTTAATTTTTTTGACAAGTGCAGTGAAGGGTAAAATCAGGCAGTCATAATTTTGACTTTGCCATCACTCAAACAAGCTTAGTGATTGACCAGCTTTAAAAAAAAAAAAAAAAGCAGGAATGAGGAAAAGCAGCTTTCTCATGAAGAAAAGTTGTTTTATCCTCTAGACCTTAAAATACCAACAATTTAAGAAAAATGTAAATTTCCATGGTGAAAATCAGAATACAATAAAAGCCTATGTCACCATCTTGCTTTAATTATACTCTTTACGTTCTGCTTGATTCAGGGCCATTCTGAGCTATCCCCCTGCCACAAATTAGCAGAAGGACCCAACAGTCTGTTTCATGTTTAGTCATGCTCTCCACGTTTACCCATTACACAGAGCTGTGGTTATGACCACGGAGTCCTATTTCAGAGTCAGCTTTAGCATTTTAAATGGGGCTTAGAGAATGTGAGCATCGAGGCATTTTCCACAGTGAGAAGGGCTGAACCTACCCGGACAGAGTAGCCATAGGTCCTGTGTGACTCCGAATGATCCCTGTTTGTGCCTGCTGTCCTCGGCATGTCATTAGCAATGTTCCCTTTCGCTCTGAGAGACGTCTTGTCTTGGGTGATGATGTGTATGGAGCCTCCACCCCATAGAGAGGCAGATCAGCTTGAGTGTGGACAGAGCTCTCAATGTCCAAGTTCTGCTTCCTGCTTGGGCAGTTTTGCTAACCTAAAAGTCAGTTTCCTCATATTAAATGAAGGGGAAAAAACCAACCTTGTGGGACTGTGGGGAGATTTAAACAAGATGATACATGAAAACCACCTGGCACAGTCTCTGGACAGAAGAGCCAGTCAGTCCAAGTGTACTGAATTTGAAACAGGAAGAGCTCCCTCCCACCAAAAATTCACCTACCTTGTTTATTAACGCTTGAAATTCCTTTTAATATGAACAAAATGGTTTTGAAACTAGAGATAAGATTTAAAATGCATTGACTGAGCCCCATATCTCACTAGGGTTTTTCTCTTCTATCCCCCTTAGGTGCACTCGGCACTCTGCCCCAGCACCCCCAACCACATTAATTCCTGTCCCAAATGGACTTTCTCCCAGTCTGTCTTCTCCTTCCTGATTTCAGTTCTCCTTATCTTCAACTCAAGCTTCCCAAGAAACTAGTCTACTCCCAATATTTACATAACCTCCCCTCTCAATCATTCCTCAACCTCTACTTACTGCCTCTAAAATTTCATGGAGGGTACCAGGTTAGGTCAGGAACATGAAGGAGGAGGTAGACTCCAGTTATTGGCCATCAGTTGAGACCTGCCACTGAGACATTCATTGTCCATCCCCTATGGTCTCTTCCATTTTTTTTGAAGATTGGCCCTGAGCTAACATCTATTGCCAATCTTTTTCTTCTCCCCAAAGCCCCAGCACATAGTTGTATATCTTAGTTGCATGACATTCTAGTTCTCCTATGTGGGATGCCACCACAGCATGGCTTGATGAACAGTGTATAGGTCTGCGCCCAGGATCTGAACCAGCAAACTTAACTGCCGAAGCAGGGTGCGTGAAGTTAACCACTCAGCCACAGGCTGGCCCCTCCTATGGTCTCTTGAAGTTTGGTGACCATGCTATTTCTGTAAGTTGCTGAGAACAAGTATCTCCATCTGAGGCTAGGCTTTGTTTCATTTGCCTGTGGTCTTGTTCTTCTGGATGA
The DNA here is from genome assembly GCF_037783145.1 of Equus przewalskii. NCBI lineage: Eukaryota > Metazoa > Chordata > Mammalia > Perissodactyla > Equidae > Equus > Equus przewalskii. The sequence continues at coordinate 8,526,796 of NC_091851.1, read as the reverse complement.
GTGTTGCTCAAACTGTGGCTGGTGTAACCCTGTGGGGGATCCTCAAGGTCCGTGTGATCCACAGGGTCAACAGGAATTTCACATGGAGCTGTGCTCTCAGAAGTTTCCATTCACCTGGAATACAGTACAAACGGCGTCCGCTGGAGTTGTGCAAAGTAGTTATGTCACAGAGATACCCCACAGCATTCTTCCTCCAACCATAGCAGTATAGCTCCCCACCACCCAGAAACAGCTTTTCTAAGCATTCATTCCACATATTTTTGTTAAACATCTACTATTGACAGTATAAGCACTGTTCTAGGCACTGAAGAAACCCACACACACACACACACACAAACCCTTCTTTCTTGTGGCTTATATTCTAAGGTATATGGGGGAGTGGCAGCTGATGGATTTTAAAATATTAAATAAACTATACAGTAAGTCAATTTGTGGCATATGCAGTATTATTTACCTATTACTGCCTGAAGTTTTATTCGCAAATTTAGCACTTAAAACAACAATAGCACTTATTATCTCAGACTTTCTGTGGGTCAGGAATTTGAGAGTGGCTCACCCTGATGGTTCTGGGTCAGAATGTCTCATGATAGTGTATAACACTAGGTCACACATACTAGGTATAACCAGGTCATAAAAGTCTAGGTCATAAAAGAGGGTGGCTTCCACCTGGCTGTCCCCTGGATTACTCGCTGTAGGGTAAGGCTGCTACTGTGTCCTGAGGTCACTCCAGCAGCACTGTGGGGAGGTCTACATGGCAAAGAACTGAGGCCTCCTACCAACAGCAAGCGCCAATCTGCAAGTCATTTGAGTGAGCCATCCTGGCTGGAATCAGATCCTCCAGCCCCAGGCAAGCCTTCAGTTGACTGCAGATCGGGCTGATGTCTTGACAGCAACTTCATGAGAGACCCCCAGCCTGGTGCCATGCAGAAAAACCAATCAGGGAAGAGGAGACGGGGGATGGCCATGAGTTATAAGTTGGTGATTGGGGTGAGGGTGTGAGGAGACTTAGGAGAGAGATGAGTTAAAGTTTCAAATATGCTGGACCTCTCTGATTATTAAGTTGATATTTGCAAAGAAACTTGAAGAGCATAAAAGAGTAAGCTGAGCAGCTATCTGGGGAAAGAGTATTCCAATAAAGGAAACGGAAAGGACCAAGGGCCTAATGAGAGAGAGGTCTGGCTTGTTCTAAGAAAAGCAAGGAGGTCAATGTGAGTAACTGGAGAGGTCGCTGGGGGCTGATCCTTAGAGGAGGGAATCTCACACTTGAGTGTGCATCAGAATCGCCTCAGGCCGTGTTACACTCAGTCTCTGATTCAGGAGGTCTGAACTGCCCAAGGGTTGGCATTTGTAATAATTCCCCGGGTGATGCTGGTTGGTGCCCTGGCCTGAGGACTCCACTTTAAGAATCACTACCTAGGGCACTGTGGGGCATTGTAAGAACTGCGGCTTTTTCTCTGAGTGAAGTGAAAATCGAAGATTTTAAGCAGAGAAAGGACATGATCTCACACTTTAAAAGAAGTCTTCTGGATGTTGTGTTGAGAATGGACTGCAGGGGGCTGAGGGCAGAAACAGGGATACAGTCTATCGCAGCAACAGATGCTGGTGGCTTGTCCCAAGAAGCAGTGAAGGGAAAAAGTGAGAATTGGTTCTGGACATATTTTAAAGGTAAAACCAGCAGAGTTCAGTGACTTTGGAATGCGGCATCTGAGAGAAAGAGAGAAGTCAAGAATGTATCTTTTTTACCCTGTCCACAGCGATTGAATCTATAATAGAAGTTGTACCCTGTTTATGCTTAATTCAAACTTTCTGGGAAAAAGAATTCTTCCCATTCATATCCTCCATCATGTCTGTCTCAGTAGTTCTTGCTTGTCCCACCTTAGGACGGCCATATTAGCCCAAGCTAAGGCAAAACTCCCAGTTAAGCAAAAGCAAAATATTCAGGCATGAGGAAAATTCTCATAAATCACAACAAAAAAAGAAAACACAAGAGTGTTAAAAAAGATAACTTACAGAAAAGATTATTTTAGATGATTTAGATACTATGGATTCCAATATGTTCTCCTCCTCACAAGAGGTGTTTATTATTTTGTTATTCTGTTTATTTTCAATCAACAACTTCCCAGTTAATGGATGATCATGGAATGGCTGTTGTTGATGATTGCCAAGCCCAGGAGGGAAGGAGGAAAGGCAGGAAGGAGAGAAAGAAGGAAGTAGAGGGAGGAGAGAAGAAAGGAAAGGGAAAATATCATTGAAAGCTAGTGGAAACCTGAATGGGAGCCAGTACGCCTGAGTTCTCTTTTCATCTCTTAGGTGCATGCTCAAATCCTTCACCTAGTGTCCCCAAGGCCCCCTCTAGATATCAAATTCTGTAATTCTACATAACCATCAAAGTCATGAAAATTGATTCTTTATGAGCTCTTTCCTCGATGCCCAGTAAATATTTCCATCCTTAATTCAAAAGTTCTGAATCGTGGGTTTTAATAGCCAAATAGGCCTCTGAGAACATCTAGGGCAACCTCTCACTTCACAGAAAGGGAAACTTTCTTCTAGATGTCCTCCAAAATTGTCTAGAGGACTCACATGAAAAGTGATCCTAACTCAGCTGCTAAAAACCCAAAGGAAAAGAGCAGCACATCAGGGCATACACTGTGAGTCTTTTAATAATATCGTAAAAATATCTTCCTTCAAGTCTTCTAGGTGTCTGTGAGTATTTCAGACTCTATGTGTTTAACTGTTTGTCTGTTTTGATTTCCAAAACTGAGGATAAAGAATGCACCACTCAGATGCAGTCATCTTCTTTTGTTGAAAACTCAGACCCTAGGTTTAGAGAGTTAAAACATTAGAATGATTTTTTTCAATGCTGGAACCATGCCAATAGGACATTTGATGGGTTATAGTATTAGATTCTAACTTTTCAACAGAGAAAGGTTTTGTTTTGTCTTTAAGGAGAAGTAATGGTATTTGAACAGTATTAGATTTTCACATAGGACTTTGCCATTATATTCCCAAATTTCAATTTTCTAGTGTACTAAAGTTGTGCTTTCTTACTATACCAGAGAGAGCCTTAAAACTGTCCACCTACACTCGAATTACCTGGACGTGTGCCACACTCTCTTAATGCTTTGCTCAAGCATGCCTGTTCTCTCCTAACTCCTGTCACGCTGGAGCCATCAGAGGCAGTCTTAGGAAATGACTTCACCTCCAGGGATCACCCTGCTTGAGGAATAATACACAGAAACCACGGTACTCTATTCTCCTTGGGCAAAAACGCGAGCAGATCACTTCAATCATTTCTCAATTCTCTATCCTGAGATTTCCCCACTGATCTCCAACAATCTTTGCTGCTGGCAGAAGGAAAGTAGATACAGAGGTTGGGAGGAAAGAGGTGGAGGGATAGGGAGGCTGGCTCTAGAATGTGGGCTGAAGTGGGCTGGTTTTGCCAAGTGCTGGTGAACAGTTGCAAACTGCTGCTCTCAGGGGAATTTCTCATTCCCTGGGTCTAAAGTTGCCACTTAAGGTGAACGCTAAAAATGTGGATTCTTGCCCCCAGTCTCAGGCCTCCACCAAATCAGAAAGCTTCATTTTAACTTCATGTGATGCATCTTTGGAGTGCTATTTTTTTAATGCCCTTGTTTTTTGTTTCTTGTTTTTAAGATTTTATTTTCTTCCTTTTTCTCCCCAAAGCCCCCCGGTACATAGTTGTATATTCTTAGTTGTAGGTCCTTCCAGCCATGGCATGTGGGACACCGCCCCAGCATGGATCGATGAGTGGTGCCATGTCCGCACCCAGGATTCGAACTGACAAAACACTGGGCCACCTACAGCGGAACACACGAACTTAACCACTCGGCCATGAGGCTGGCCCTATGTACTGTTTTTTATTTTAAACAATCTCAAACCTACAGCAAATTTGCAAGTACAGTAAAAAGAACCATTTTCTTCCTGAACAATTTGAGAATAAGTTGCAGATCTGGTGCCCCTTACCCCCAAATATTTCAGTGCACATTTTCTACAAACATGGTCGGTCCTCCTACATGAGCAAAATAAGAAAAATCAAAATCAGAAAATGAACAGTGATACATTACTACCATCTAATTTTCAGACTCCATTTAAGTTTCACCAATTTTCCCAATAATGTCCTTTAAAAGAAAAAGATCCAGTTCAAAAATCACATTTCAGGGCCTGCCTGGTGGCGTAGTGGTTAAGTTCACACACTCCACTTCCGTGGCCGTGGGTTCCCAGGTTCGTATCCTGGGTGTGGACCTAGCACTGCTCATCAAGCCACTCTGTGGCAGCATCCTACCTAAAAAAATAGAGGAAGATTGCCACAGATGTTAGCTCAGCAACAATTTTCTTCAAGCAAGAAGAGGAAGATTGGCAACAGATGTTTGCTCAGGGCCAATCTTCCTCATCCACACACACACAAATCACAAGTTTCATTTTGTTGCCATGTCTCTGCTGTCCTTCATTTTGGAAGAGTTCCTCAGCCTTAATTTGACTTTGTTGATCTTGACATGTTTGATGATTGCAGGCCAGTTATATTGTAAAATGTTTCCAATTTGGGTTTGTCTGATGACTTTTCATGACTGAATTTAAGTTATGCATCTTTGCAGAGCTATCACAGATGTGATAATGTGTTGTTAGAAGCATTCTTGGAAGTTTCTTAGAGGGGATATTGTGTTCATAGCATGCTATGAGGTGCCCATAATTTCAATCCAGCCCATTACTGATCACTTTGATTATTTGATTAAAGTGATGTCTATAAGGTTCCTCAAGTGTACGTCTACTCTTGTCACCATTTGTAATTAATGTGTATCTTGTGGGGAGGTACACTGAAACTGTGTAAACGTCCCATTCTTCATCAATCTTTCAATTTATTCATTTATTTACTTATCTCATTGTAGACTCATGGTTTTCTATTCTACTCAATGGATTATAATTGTTTACTATCAAGGACTCCCTCACAGTGTCTTCTGTGTCCTTTGACATGTCCTCATCATTCTTTGAGCCTTCCTTGTTTTCTGGCCAACCAGATGCTCAGGCTCATTTTATACTTTCTCTGCCCCAGCCCTGACATCAGCCATTTCGTCAAGAAGCTTTGGTTCCTTTTGGTGGAGAATAGTATTTAGAACCCAGATCCAGGTGCTTTGTGTGTGGATCACAATTTGAGAAACATTTAAAGTAGAACAGCCAAATTATTTTGATGGTTAAATGTGAAGAACCAGCTGGTAAGATTAAGCCTCCTTGATAACTTCCTCCAATTACCAGAATGGTCTTCCTGTAAACTTTCCGTTACTACTCTGGCCAGGAGAATAAATTGCCCAATTTTGGTTAAACGTTCCAGAGTACAGCCCAGCATGGTTACAGAGTGTCTAATTAGCTGGTAACTAGTATTTCAAAAAGAAGAAGATGATTGGTGATCACGATGCCACAAAAAAATGAAAAACGAAAATGGTTTCCAGTTAATTGTTGATCATCTGCCTAAGCCAGTGTTGACCAGGCTGCCAAAGCAGCCCTTACTGCACATTAGAATCATCTGGAGCTTGTAAAATTGCCTATTTCTGTGTTCCACTCCAGGCCAGTAAAATCCAGTCTCTGACAGTAGAACCCAGGCGACAGTATTTTTCTGAGCACCTTGGGTGAAACTAATGTACAGTCAACATTGAGAATCACAGGTTTAAGCATCCTGTTTCCTAAGAATTTGGTCCAGTACCACAGGTTCTCTCAACCCCAAAAGTAATTTCTTTGTAATGATTAGGCACTTCAGACAGCATTAACACTTCCAGATGCCCAAGGGGGCCGTCTAGCTAACATTTATCGTGCACTTATTCTGTGCCAGACATTGTTCTAAGCACTTCACATTTATTAACTCATTTAATCTTTATAATGCTATTGAGCTATAATATCCCCATTTTACAGATGAGGAAACTGAGGCATAAGTAAGTGAAAAGCTTGCAGAATGTTACACGGGTAGGAACTCTGGGGAGTCAGGCCTAGAAATAAGGTAGTTTGATGCCAGACCATAGGCCAGAGGTTCTCAAACTTTGGGTTTTTGATTTCAGAAATGCCTGGAGAGTTTAGAAAGGACATTGAAGGCCAGGCTCATGGAAGGAGGATAGGGACTTGACGTTTAAATTTTTGCCAAGCTTCTCCACAGAACAGGGAATCTGCAGGAGAAAAGGACTATGAGGATGGCTACAGAGAGATATGAAATTCAAGAGTTTTGGAACATGGGAAAGAAGCGAAGTTACAGAGGAGCTGGAGTTAAGGGTGGATGGACATGGAGGCTGCGTTAGGAAGGACTTTGAGAAACAGGCAGAGGAGACTGGACTTCATTTCCTGGGTATCAGGCAGCCATGGTGGCCTGTTTCACTATCAAAGTGACACGGTGCTCCTTCTATGAACTTAACATAAAACACAAAGGGATGTTTTACAATAAAACATAAAGTGATGCTCTGCACATTAAGGCTACATCTACACATGTAAAGCTAAAACATAGACCCGACGGAAAATGTCACCAAGACATTTTCTATTTAACAAGTCCTGGCAATAACGCCCTTGATAATAATGGAGCTATATGGTCAGAAAATACGCATTGACACCTTTACTGGTCAAAGCTTTCTGTGCTACCAATATGGAGACTAAACCCATGGGGCCGGCCCGGTGGCGCAGCGGTTAAGTGCACACGTTCTACTTCTCGTCCGCCCGGGGTTCGCTGGTTCGGATCCCGGGTGCAGACATGGCACGGCTTGGCACGCCATGCTGTGGTAGGCGTCCCACATTTAAAGTAGAGGAGGATGGGCATGGATGCTAGCTCAGGGCCAGGCTTCCTCAGCAAAAAGAGGAGGACTGGCAGGAGTTAGCTGTGGGCTAATCTTCCTCAAAAAAAAAAAAAAAGAGACTAAACCCATGCTCTGAATAGCGGTAAAGTAGGGCCGCCAAAAATAAATGAGAAAAGCTCAGCTTTGATTAATTATCCAGACTATTACAATCAGACAATTTAAAGAGAAGTTTTCTTTTAAAACATATGTGAAGATTGAGCCAGGTTAAAAAAAAAGAAAAAGGAATATTGTTTTGATATGAGGTTGAGGGAAAGCACCAAAATCTGTTTGGTGGTTAGGATTTCTAAAAGTCTTAATTCAGCCCTGTTGTCAGATTTTGCTTGTTCATTGTGTGATACCAAACTAGCAAATTAGCCAAGGGTTGATATGCATATGTATGTCTGTCCTTGAATTATCTACTCATTTTTTGTAAATATTAAAATACATCCAAGACTAAGGTAATTTCTACACTGATGGCAAGGTTTGCTGTGATTGTGGACAGTCGTTTTGCTAATTCTCCTCCTTGGTTCCTCTGTGGAATAGATGCTTTCCTTGGATTAACCCTCAGAACCACCATCTGTTCCCGTGCACGGATGCAGAGATCTTAAGGGCAGCAGTCAGGATGGATTTTAATAAGCCCTGTGTGCTCAACCGCTGAGGGGCTACCTTGACTGGACTCCCTCACCCTCGAGCTTCGAGTTGGTTAGCGAGCGTTTCTCGAACTATTTTTTATTATCATGCTCCCTACAGAAAATGTTTTAGGCATTTTTGTCCTAATTCTCCTCCCAACCATGAAATTTTAATACTACAAATATGCTGTATATCTGCTTATGTACTGTGTTTTATTACATTGTTTTTATGTATTGTTTTGTTTTTTTGGATTACTTTTGCCCTGCCAAGAACAAACGTGAGCCCCACATTGAGAAGGCGTGGACTAGAGCAGGGGAAGGTGTTCCTAGGAGATTGGAGGGTGGGGGAAAAGTGCTTAGGGCATTTATGCTCCTGAACTCTCCCAGACAGAATAGTGTGTTTCTGCACCCAAGGCCACAGCACTTGCAGGCGGCCCTCTGCATCTCCAGCTGTTGCTTGGCTTCAGTTAACCACTTGCTCTCAGGCCTACGGATGGTGGCGGCTCTCTTCCACTGCTGGCTCTGGGGAGCTTCCCTGTCTGTTGCTTCCCTTGATTCTGCCCACATCTTTCAAAATATCCCTTTGTTAAACTCTTCACACTTTTTTTTTTAATTGAGGTAACATTGATTTATAACGTTTCCTAAATTTCACATGTACATCCTTATATTTCGATTTGTGTAGACTACATTCTGTTCACCACCCAGAGACTAATTACCATCCATCACCATATTCCACCACCCCTCGCTCTCCTCCCTCGTTGCTTCCCTTCTGGTAACCACCAATCTAATCTCTGTATCTATGTGTTTGTTTGTTGTTGTTGTTGTTTTATCATCTACATACAAGTGAAGTCATATAATATTTGACTTTTCTCTGTCTGGCTTACTTTGCTTAGCATAATACCCTCAAGCTCCATCAAGGTTGTTGCAAATGGCAAGATTTCATCTTTTCTTTATAGCTGAGTAGCATTCCATTGTGTATATATACCACATCTTCTTTATCCATTCATCCATTAGTGGGCACTTAGGTTGTTTCCAAGTCTTAGCTATTGTAAATAATGTGGCAATGAACATAGGGGTGCAAATATCTTTACATATTCATATTTTTGTGTTCTTTGGATAAATACCCAACAGTGGAATAGCTGGTTCATATGGTAGTTCTAGTCTTAATTTTCTGGAGGATCTCCATACTATTTTCCATAGTGGCTGCATCAGTTTACAACCCCACCAACAGTGTGTAAGAGTTCCTTTCTCTACACATCCTTTCCAACACTTGTTATTTCTTGTCTTGTTAATTATAGCCATTCTGATGGGCATGAATTGGTATCTCATTGTGGTTTCAATTTGTATTTCTCTAATAGTTAGTGATAGTGAACATCTTTTCACGTGCCTGTTGGCCATCTGTATATTACCTTTGGAAAAATGTCTCTGCTGATCTTTTGCCCATGTTTTAATTGGGTTGTTTGTTTCTTTGTTGTTGAGATATATGAGTTCTTTATATATTTTGGATACTAACTCCTTCAGACCCTTTTGAATGTTTCTCTGCTTCCTCCTGGGACCCTGGCTGGTCTCTTCTAATTGGAATCTCTAGACTGGTCAACCTTCTGTGACCAAACCTCTAAGTCACAGTGCCACTTCAACCACATCCTACCTTTGCTCTTTTCTCTTCCCTTTCTGTAGTCTTGCTCTTCTTTTATTCCCTTCTTAGCAAAACTGTTTACCCTTTAAAATGGACTTTATGGTAAGTGTTTGCTTTTATTCATCTTTCTTATTTTTTCTCTTCCTGTTGCATTTTCATTGGCTTTGCATGGGATTTACATTTTGATATTAAACCATAGAATCTTTTTTATACATATTTTTAATTTTTAACTACTTTTAGAGATAATTTTAGATTCACAGGAGGTTGCAAAATTGGTTCAGAAAGGATTTGTGTACCTTCACCCAGTTTCCTCCAATGTAAATCATGAAATCATAAGCCCTTGCATGCTTGAAGTCCAAATCACCTTGGCAGGCAGGCTCTTGAACACTTTGTCCCTACAAGTTAGTGCTCTTAAGTGGCAACAGGGAATAATGTCTGTTCCAGGTACTATGGCTGCATAACAAATTAACCTAAAATGTATTGGCTTAAAATAATGACAGCATTTATTTTGCCTACAAATCTGCAAGCTGGGCAGGCTCAGAAGATGGTTTGTTTCTACTCTGCTCAGCATCAGCTAGAGTGGCTCACAAATCGGGAGGTGGAATCATCCAGACATTCGCTCACTCATCTGAGCCCATGGCTGGGAAGACTCAAACAATTGAAGGCTGGAATAACTGGGGCTCCTTGAGCATCTCTCTAGCTCTCTCCATGTAGTCTCTCCATGTAATCTACCAGCATAAGGGGCTTTGGGGCAGTCTGACTTCTTACATATTGACTCAGAGCTCCCAAGGGGCATATCTCAAGAGAAAGAGCCAGTTGGAATCTACATCACCTTCTGTGGCATCACCTCAAAAGTCACACGCTGTCATTTTGACCACATTCTATCAGTTGAGACCATTAGCAAGCCCTCCCAGGTTCAAGGGGAGAGAACATAGACCCCACCTTTTGATGGAGAGTGTCGATGTCACATTATTAAAAAAACATGTGGAATAAGATATATATTGGTGCAACCATTTTTTGAAAACACAATCTGCTCCAATATCCATTATACATACACACATGAATACCTACATATATAACTTAATTCTTCAAACTTTGTAGAATGAGAGTCTGAAGAAAATACCGAAAACCACTAATGGAAAGCAAGCAGAGACAGGAAGATGGGAGTATGGAAGTCTTAATATCTATTTTATATAATAATGGGGCTTATGATTCAAGAGGGGGCCCATCAAGAGGAGGCACAGGTGGAATAAAAACTGTGGATTCCCATCTATTTTTATTGACATTAGCAAGTCTCTGATCTCTGTCAAATAAAGGATTTACTGTGTGTAATCTTGATGGTCTCTTTCAAAGCCCCCAGTTCTGTGAAAGGTTGAAGTTCAATTACACCATCTTATACTCACCATTTCTGTTTCCTATTTAAAATTACTCTCCTACAAAATCTGCTGACTCTAAATTCTGTTGCTTTTGCTGAGCAGTCACACTCTGCTGTCTATGCAGCTCTACTAAATCAAGAGTGAGCTCAAGTCCTCGATGGCACCAAAGTGTTATTTCAAGAGTTATTCTTCCTTTGTGTATGGAAATTTGCATTTTGACTGTGTGCCATCAGAGAAGTAATAGGAAATTGGGGATTGTACTGTAGCCAAGTCAAAGGAGATATATATATATATTTAACTGGCATGTTCTGCTTCTCTAAGAGACAATTTTGATGGTAGATGAGGGCATAAAGCACTAAATCCAAAAGATGGGGGATATTAAAAAATGGAAAATAGGCTAAAAGCCAATCCCAGAAATGTCTGTGAAGCTCTGTTTTGAAAGTGTCTTTATATGCAATGGTACACTTAGTAGGCACTTTCTGATGATGATCGCAACAGAGCTCAGCATGCCTGAGACCCTGCAATGGTGAGCACTATATATAAGGTAGCACAAACCAATACGTGGATACTTTTAAAGCAGTAATTTTCAAAATTTCCAGGGTGTTGCCAATGTACAACCATGAGCAACTCACTGTATAGTCTGTATAAGCCAAGACTCTCAGATTTAAGGACAGAAAGCCAAATCGAACTGGTTTAAGCAAACCTGTATCTGAAAAATCCAGGCAATGCTGGAGAGAGAATCAATTGTGTTAGGACTAGGTCTCTCTCTTTGTACTCTGCCTCTCTCTGTGTTGGCTCCACTTCAGACACCCTTCTCTTGCTGAGGCAAAGGTGGCCACCAGCCATCCTCTCATCAACTCCACTGAAAAAGATGTGCTTCTTTCTCAATGGCTCCAACAGGAGATCTGGAATTGAGTTTCGTTGCCTCAAATTGGCCAGTCTTGGGTTAAGTGTCTACCCCTGAACCAATCACTGTGTCTAGGCACCTGTAATGCTCTGATTAGGCCTAGGTCACACGAGAACTCTGGAACTGGAAGGGTGAGAAAGGAGGTCAACTATGCATGAAACTCATGGGCCAAGAATAGGGGTGGGATGGTTCCCTAGAAAAAACAAGGAAACTATCCTGATGGTGAGCGTCCTACCACATTCTGTCATCAGTAAATACTATTAATTGAAGAATTGTTGTGTCTTTGTTTTCTAAGATAGATGATAATAGTTAAGAGGACACAATGTTATGGCTAATAATATACTTTGTTATCAATTCCCCCTTTCCACTCTTGCTTAATTACAAAAGATCAAAGTAAATTTTCAAGGAAGCATTGACACTACTTAAAAGTCCCACCTTAAACACTGAAGGTGTGGAGAGAAGCTAGAGATAAGGTGTATCCAACCAGAGACAAATGCCAAGGATGGGAAAGAAGCAGGGCCAAGCGAAAGTGAGTGAAAGGATGTATAAAATGAAAATCAATGTGGCCGGAGAAGTGAGAAAACATCAGAGGGGGAAATTAAGGCAAAAAAAGAAAAGGCCTGCTGTGATTGTGTGTGGTGGCTGGGATGTGTCCATAGGAAACAGACTTGTGGAAAGAGATACTGTGACTAATAACAATGGGACTTAGAGAAAGTAAACTACTGTTACTCTCAAAGAGAGTGCATTGGAAGGTGGCATGGAATTAGACTTTTAAAATTTGCGTGTTCGCTTTTTCAAACGTCATTCTACATAGCCAAGTTGTTTGACAGTGGGTCAAAGGAATGCCAAAAGTACTGTTTCTGAGAGGCTTCATTTGAAATGGCAGCCACAGGCAAAGGCGAAATTTGAGCTTCTGTTTACACTCGGAAATTCTTTGACTTGCATGTTAACCTTGTCTTTAGAAGCCTGATGTTTACGTATTGGCAGCCACAGGGAATTGCTTCCCTGTTGGTGTTCACCTGATGCTGATTTCCTTATCTATTACTCAATAAATTAGGGACAGTTGGACCTCATCATCCGCTTACCTTTCTAATCACTTTATCAGCTCCATGTGTCAATAACTAGTGTCCTTCAGTGTGGTTCCTGCAGGTGAAGGTTTCCTCAGGATGTATTTTAGAAAAGAGATCTTAGAAATGATATGAAGAGCCAGTTTATGGGCTTAAGACCTGACTTTTAATTTCAGACATCTATCTTGGGAGGCTGAGGTTTTACTTTTCAACTCATTCATTGATGCTGCACAGTGTTAGATGTCCAAATACTCAGTTTCCTAAGAACAGTTTGGAAGCAGCCTAGCTCATGGACCACAAAGTCAGTAATCTGTGAAACATGATTAAATCTTCACATCTCATAACCTCCGAAAGATGCCTTCAGAGAAGGTGATTGGCATGCAAAGAGGATGTTTATTGGGACAGGGAATGCAAACAAAGTCCTGAAACAAAAGATGCTGATGATTTTACATCAAATCTATGCCTAGAAGTGTAATTAAATTCTAATTAAAATATAGTTCAGCATAAAACTTAGTTATATGCCAAGGAAGATTTTCATAGAATAAGTTGGGAGTTTTCCTGGTCTGAAGTCAGCTTGGGAGGCAGCATGCAGCACATCACGGCAGAAAGGGCACAGACTACGGTGGCAGCCAGATCCGGTTTTGAGCCCCACCTCTGCTGCTTACTGGCCTGTAGACTTTGATAAGTTCCTTCTAAGCCTTATTTCTCTCACATGTAAAATAGAAATAATAATCCTTACTTTCTGGGATTTGGGCAAGAATTAGAAGTATAATATATATAATAGAACAAGCCTAAAGTCTGATATGTAAACATAGAGTAGATTCTCAAAAATGATAGCTGTTATCGCTATTATTATTACTATTTTATTACTTCTTCTAGATGACAGATATCCGTTTGTCCTCTCCACTGGAAAAAATCCAGAAGACAAAATGCCTTTTTAAATAGCCTGAGTGTAAAACTGAAAACTGACTCAATCAGGTAAAATCATATTCAGAGCAGGGAGGATGTCTTGTTAGTTTCCAGAAAAAAAGTGTGGTCAAATTATCGTTTCCCTGTCGTAGGTGTTCTTTCCCTAAAGAGATTTATAACTTTCCTTTGTGCAGAAACGCTCCTGGCCATCTCCCTATTGCTATGCCTTCAGTAAGTCTGCTGTTATTTCTTCAACAGGTGCTAACCAAAAGAATCATAAGCCCTTCAGCCGAGAAAAGAAATAAAAAGCCAGTTTCCTGAAAATTATAACATACACAAGCTTGGAATGTGCTTGTTTGTTTGTGTCTTTCTTTCTTAGTTTATAGAACACTCTTTACTCTTTATGTTGAAAAGCTGTCAATTATTACTGGCTGTTGGCCACTTTTTCATCTCCAAGGTAATAGATTTCTACTATAGGGCTTCCACTTTGGTCAAAGCAGACATTGTGTTATAATAAAATATACTGAACACAAATGCAGCCATAAAGTCTCACATATATTTACCTCTAAAAGTGGAAAGGCTTATAGTATTTTAGAGAAATATTTTTTTAATACTAGGCACTCAGTAAATATTTGTAAGCAGCCAAATGAAGGAAGAAACGAATAAGCAAATGAACAGAGTAAATTTACCACAACTGCAAATCATTTCCCTTGAATGAAATGTGCTGCTTGTTTTCCTGGGGGGGAAAAAAAAAGTTAAATTAAGATAAATCATTGCTGAAAGAGTTCTTTAGGGACTAAAAGAGCAGTGACCATGGTAATAAAACATTGCTCCCCAAAGCATAATGTGGTAGTGACAGTCACAGGAAGCCTATTAATCCCCTTTCTTTTCTAGGATTGTCTGCCTTGTGTGTAATTTAGGTTTTGAAATCTTCCTTTTCCTGGGCAGATAATAGCCCCCAGAATGTCTGACCTGAGGTTATTTGACAACAGTTCAATCTATCCCAGAGCAATTTCTGTTATCCACGTTAACAAAGATCTTTGGGAGGCAAAGGCCAGTGATAACCAGCAATGAATTTGTTAGGATGTTTCTCAAATGCTGAAAAAGAGGTGGGAATCAGAATATGGACATAATCTTAGGGTAGTTAGACCGAGTCAAAATCCTCACTTCATCAGTGGATTTTGGATACATTACCTAGTTGGAAAACTCAATTGCCTTGTCTGAAAAATGAGGCAAAGATGGTATCCACTTCACAAAAGTTTGGGAGAAGATTAAGTGAGAGAACGTGGAAAGCATTTAGCACAATGCCGAAGAACGACTACCTCTATGACCTCTTTCCACTCACATCACTTCTGATACCAAATGTGTGGGGGTTTCCTCACACCCACCAACTCTCCAACTCTCCAACTTCACCAACTTGCTGTCCCTCAATTTAATTCAATTCTGATGCCACTCACCTGGAGTTAGCATCAGACCCCCACAGGTTAAGGGCTCAGTGCTACAATACTACCCCCACTTCAGACACCAATTGCAAGTCCGGGCCACCTCTACTTCTGACCGACTGGCTATGAAGTAAGGGGGCCCTCACAACTCCCTCCTTGTGTTCAATAATTTGCTAGAACAGCTCACAGAACTCAGGGAAAACAGTTTACTTACTATTATACATTTACTATAAAGGATATTATAAAGGATACAAATGAACAGTCAGATGAAGAGATACATAGAGTGAGGTCCAGAAGGGTCCTGGGCACAGGAGCTTCTGTGGAGTTCAGATGTGCCATCCATTCGCCACTTGGATGCATTCACCAACCTGGAAGCTCTCCAAACCCCATCATTTAGGGTTTTTATGGAGGTCCCATTATGTAGGCACGATAAATCATTGGTCATTGGTGATCAACTCAATCTCTAGCCCTCTCCCTCCCCTGAGGTCAGGGAGGGGGCTGAAAGTTCTAACCCTCTAATCACATAGTTGAGTCTTCTGGCAATCAGCCCCCATCCTGAAGCTATCTGGGAGCCCACTAAGAGTCACTTCATTAATATAAACTCTGGTATGGTTGAAAGGGGCTTGCTATGAGTAACAAATGATGCTCCGATCACCCCTATCACTCAGGAAATTACAGGAGTTTTAGGAGCTCTATGCCAGGAAATGGGGATGAAGATAAAATATGTATTTCTCATTATATCACACTAAGTAATATTAAGTGTTCAATAAACGGAAAACAAATGGTGGCCAAACCGTCCTTTAAACATTTTGATGCCAAGTACCAACAGGAATGTTTCTGAAACTCTTCTTACGTAAGTTTCAGTTCCCCCTTTTGTACACATGAGACGGCTAGATCAGATCAGGAGGAATGACATTACACATATATGGCTCTTTGAGCTAAAGGTATGTGGGGTAAAGGTATGTGGGGGTGGAAGGGAGGCAGGGCAGGATGCTGTCTGGTGGCAGTAATGTGCCAAAGAGCACAGGACAGGGAAAATGGGGAATGGATAGAAGGGTGATCGATCGGTGAAGTAGAGGAAAGGAAGGTAAGTATGGAAGGGAGGCAGGGAGAAAGGGAGAAGGGAAAAGGGAGAGTGCCAGGGGTGAACAGTTTAAATTGCTAGAAGGTAATTCTCTGTAGGCAATATTGGTGTTTCTTGTAAGGAAATCCACTATTCTTGACTTAAAAACTAAAAATCAGTTTCTACAAAAGAGGGAGGATTTGATGGACGGAGTTGGACACGAAGAGCTGCAATCTATGAAGATAAAAGTAGACTGCAAAAAGAAAACGACAGTAAAATTGACTCAACCCCTGGTGGATACTGCAGTGGGACAAATCCATGTAATGTGGTATTTGTGAATTCTACTCTACCACATATCCCCATATACTCACTACTCTCTCCCCCCAACACACTCTCTTCCAGGAGGCTGGCTCTGGGTGCTTTCTTGATGACTGTTGGCCAGAAACCTCAGTTCCCCACCACATGTACTTCTCTGTAGGCTGACATGTATCCTCATGACATGGCAGTTGCCTTCCTCCAGAGCAAGTGACCCAAGAGAATGAAAGCACATTGAAGACAGAAGTGGCAGTCCTTTTATAATCTAAACTCAAAAGTGACATACCGTCACTTCTGCCACATTCTGTTAATTAGAAGCAAGTCCGTATTCTAGCACACACTCAAGGAAAGGCAAACTAAGCTCCACCTCTTGAAGAGAGGAGTATCTAAGAGCTTGTGGGCATATTTGAAAACCACCATAATCCCAAACAGTTTTCTAGTTTCTTGTTCCAAGACTTCCTACATCCTGGCTGTGCCTCTGCCCTTGGATTCTTTGGGACCCCCTCAAATATGAAATCCTCTTATTGACTTAAGCTCGTGTTTAAGTCAACAGTCCCTTCTAGTACTGTCTGAGGTCTTGGAATCAGTGAAAACATGTCAGAGATAGGGACTTTACTGCCTTGCAGAAAGTGATGTCTGGTGGATGAGAAGTAGTTGAAGGTTCTCTTAATAGTGGATCAAGTCAATTCCTACGCCACATGGAAAATTGCTTCTCAACAAGGCGTTCCGGTGTGTGGTTTTGTAGACTGAGTCATCTCCCGCGACTTCATCAGGTTGCTCTAAAACAGGAGTCAGCACACGTCTGTAAAGGACCAGATGGGAAATATTTTTGGCTTCATAGGCCACATATGGTCTCTGTCGCATATTTTTCTTTGTTTTTATTACAACCCTTTAAAAATGTAAAAACTATCCTTAGCGTGCAGGCTGTGCAAAAACAGGCCTATGGGCTGAAGTTTGCCGACCCTTTCTCTAAAATAATCATCGAAAGATGCTCATTGTGTCCTTAGGGAATATTTAGATGTGCTTCTCCATACCACCCAGCCATGATGACAGAGTCTCCTTTCCATGTCTCTAATTTATCTTACTTCAGGCAAAGAGCTGAGAGTCCTCTTTTCAGGTTGGATACATTTTACGTAGGATTTCACTTGTTCCTTCAGGGAGACAGAAACAGCTTCAAAAATTAAGTCACTAAAATGACTAATGTGGTACTGTCAGAGAAGAATTATAGACCTGCAGGGTTATGGTCTCTCAGAGAACTCATTTGCTTTTCTATCCATCATGTGAATAACAATAACCTTCTCCAACTAGCAGAATGAAGAATGTATGGACTGCCAGTAAGTATTCCTTACTGCTCACCAAATATTGGAGTTTTAGGGAATTTCTGTCAGATCTGGCTTTTAATGGAGAAAAATAATCCAGTCTCATACTTTGACTTTTTGTGTCTTCGCTGTTTTCTCTAAAATCAGCATGCCTTATAAATGACATTGAAGGCGCCAAAAAAAAAAAAAAAAAAAAAACCCAAAAAACATCCTGTGTCTTTATCAGCAACTGGAATCAAAATCCTTGGATGAGAATTCTTAAAAAACAAAAGAAAACAACGTTGTAATTTCCCAGAGTATTAGTAAAAATATATTAATTAGGCCATGAGTCAACAAAAGATAATGTGTTAACATGTATATGATTAATGAATTCATACTAGAAGAGGCAAATAAATAAAACTGAAGGATGATATTAAAAGCTGTTCATCATATTTAATGTGTCAGATAGCCCCAGATAAGTTGTGCTGATTTCTTATTTTATACTATGCCCAAACCTGTAGCATTACAAAATTGCTAATTCAAGGTGCTACTTGAAAACAACGGCAACCTCATGCAAGAGTTGGGAGTTGGGTACAGATAGACGATGTTGTTTAAAGGGGCAATGAATCAAGTATATATCTCTGCTCCCTGAGCATAATAGCTACAGTCTTGAGACTTCATTTAACCATCTTAAAGCTTACCTTGTAAGAACCATTATTAGTTGTAATTAAAACTGACGAAATTCATAATTTAATTGGACAGATTTTGAAGGGTCATCTTTCATTTTCAATCCATAATGTTTCTTCCTGTAATTATTTGTTCTTGTAAATTATTCCAGTCATAAATTTAATAGCCAGTTTCAGAAGAAATTATTCACTTGCCATTCATTTGAATGGTTCAAGAGTTTTATGTATATATTTGAGTATTTGTCCAAACATTGTCACATGAGCAGAAAAACTTTTGCTCTAACATGGCATGTTTTTTTGATTGACTTTTGCAGTCACAAGGCAGCATTCATTACAATATTCTTATTTTGGTGTTCTGAAGAAAATATTCACAGCATAAGTGTTAACTCAAAGCCATTTAGATAGCTTCTAGAAGCTGCAGATCTTCTGGGGTAAAACAGGGAAATTGGTTCCACCAAGTCCAGGATCATCCGACATTTCTAATGAGCACTGGGAGAGGTAGAGTAATTTATTTTCATAAGCAAACTGCCAAGAAGATAGAAAGTCCTAGAAAACTTTCTCAAGCTGTTGTTGCAAGAGTGCTCTCCTGTGGTCTTTCTTACTGGTAGCGTTTCATCATCCCTCCACCATCACACGGTTTCTGTCTATTGCTCCCTGCTGCCTCCACTGTCGCTTCGTGGAGTTGCATTAGTTTAGGTCAGAGGGGCCCTACATGTTAAATAATTGTCCTTAGAACCCGCGAGAAGGAATAGGCCAAAGTCCACCAGACAGACTGATTCCCACCTTAAATGGATGTAATCACTTGCAGAGACTTCTCTTTTCATTGAATTTGAGGCTGATATATATATATATTTTACCAAACATATTTCTGTGGAGAGGAGACAGCCGGAATTTCTTTAGAGTTATCCAAAAAAGTACATTAGATAAGGGCAAACTTCTGCAAATTGACCAATTTGGCAGGAAGAACAAAGCACATGCCAGAATACCATACAGCCAGGGATTCATGTGTGGTTTAATGCCTATAGCACTGCACATGCTGGCAATACTTAACTATCTGTGGTCTACTCTGCGACCAGGAGAGAAGAAACAGATGTTCCTATCTGTCTTTTGATGTGCCTTCTGATATTTACGTTGACTTGTCTAAAATAACATCAGCGGCCCTAGACAATTTTTCCCTGGTCTTTGAGTCTGTTGACTAATTGTTTTAGGTGGCTATTAAGGATGTGATTATCATCGCAAGAGTTGGTCTGCTGCCAGCAGGTATTGCCCTGGCACAGGGGAAAGATAGACACTATTGGAAAGAGAACATAAAGAAAAAATGCATAAAATTTCATTTGTTCAAAGTAAAGTAAGACCCCAATAACTCTTTTTGGAACATGCATAATAGAAATTTGGGGGTATTTAAATTTAAGACCAGGAGGTCTTGATTCTCAGTATAGTAATTATAGAACTAGTGTTAGGAATGTTAGCTATTTAGATGCTATCAGTAGTCTTGGGAGAGGTGATAGATTAATTACTAAATAAAAGTAATTTACACTAAATTGAAAATGACAGCTGATGGCTTCTTAAAGCGAAGCTTGATGGGAAAGAAATCATGAGGATATTGGACATATGTGGGAGAGGGAGGAATTTCAATAGGTCTGAAAATCACAGAATGTTTGCAGAAATGGGGTAAACAAGACTAGAGTTCTTCATTTTGCTTAGGCTGGCTGGGAGGGCTTACAGTACAATATATTCCTATTTGTGACATAAAAAGAACAGATATTGGAAGAAACTATTTTAGACCATCAGTCAAAACATACAAGCCAGACAAGGTCGCAAAAGAAAAAAACAGAAAGCTAACCAGGAATTTCAGCAAGTTGCATAACTATACAAAAATGACCATTATATGCACACTTCACTTTTTAAAAAAATCTTATACAAATTTTCTAGATATCATTTTAGAAGGATTTCTTCTGGGCTATTTTTTCTCTCCATCTATTTGACTTCCCTTTCTTTTCACTGAAACACCTCTACCGCACACCTCTACTGCATATCTCATGGGCATCTCAAACCAACACGTCCCCCTTTGTTCCCAGGCTCAGTAATAGCTCCCCAACCTCCAGTTTTCCCAGGCCATATGCTTGGGTGGAATTTAGGTAACTGTAAGCTAGTGATGAATAGATTTGGCTTTGGAGGCAGGTGACCGAGGCTCAAGTCCTGTTTCCACTCTCTATTAACTAGGGAACCTCCTGAAGAGTTATTTAAACTATCCAAACATTTATTTACCTACAAAATAGAATATTTATTATATCTGTACCATGAAGTTGTTATGAGTGTGAATGGAATGATTCAGAGCTTATACAGCAGAGGCTGGCATCACTCCTCATCTTTCACACCTCCATCCAACCACTCACCAAAGCTAGATTCTATCCTTTGAATATCTCCTCAAACCACCCTGTTTTCTCTCTCCTTTATCTCAGACTTCTGTCATCTCTTGTCCAGGGTATTTTAATCAATTCCATGTGGGTCACTTGCCTGCCCTTACTTTCCCCACCCCAGCCAATCCATGCCCCACAAAGCCATGGGAGAGTTCTCTCTCCCATGACTGCCTACCACCCATGGAAGCATCTCCTTCCTTAGCAAAGGGTACAAGACCCTTTGTAATACGATCACTTGTCCATCTGGCTTCTCTCTTTGCTTCACTCCTTTTATTATCAGTGCTCCAGCAGTGCTAAATCACTGACTCCCCAAATGTACATGCTCACTCACTCTCACCCAGCGTTTGGAACAGTCCCTCTCCTGTCAATTCATCTTACTCCATGTGCCTAGATATCTCTCATTTAAGCCCATCTCATGGCACTCACCATCTGCACTCCAGCCCCACTGGCCACCCCCAAGTCTTCAAAGATACCAGTCTTTCCCACATAGAAAGACATAGAAAGGCAGACTTTGAACATGCTCTTCACTCCACCTGAAACACTCATCCATCTCTCCTTTTTTGCCTTATTAATTTCCACTGATTAATTTCACATAGTAAATGCCTTAAACTTGTCAGCTGCAATGCCATTTCCACAGGGAAGCCTCCTCTGATGACCTTGTTAGAAGCCTTCTTGGCAGCCCACACTTCTCTGCATTAGCTCTTATCACAATTGGGGATACTATGTTTGTGTAATTATTTGGTTTAAAAATGTTTTAGATTGGGTCCCCAGAAGCTTACCCTAAGGCAAATATTCAAGGGTAAATGGTTGATGGGGTGAGTGATCCTAGGAAGCCCCAGGAGGAAAGTAGGGAGGTGAGAGAGGGAAGGGAAGGAAACAAATACAGGTGCATGAACAAGCAGCTCACCCTGCGGGCAGCTAGGACAGGGTCCAGCAGGAGAACTCTGGGAAACAATGTGGGATGTGCCTCAGAGTTGTCTCACTCAGAGGGCATGAAAGCAGGATGTTAATTACCTACTCCTGTCCATCATTGGTTGAGGACTGCTTCCAAATTGGCTGCACAGGATAAGCATCCTGTTGAGAATAGAAAATACCCTAAGGCAGAGTGCCACAGGTCTTCAAGAGGAGAAACCACTAGAGTTTGCAGAAATCAGAAGTGAGTGCCAAGGGACAAAGGGTGGGGATTTGACAGCTTCACTGCGCTATCTGTCTGCTCCACTGGACTCTCAGCCCCACAGCTCTCTCTCTCACTAGTTATGTCTGGAGCAGCACCATCCAATAGAAATATAACATGAGTCACAAATGCATGTGTAATTTTACATTTTTGAGATGCAATGTTAAAAAGTAAGAGAAACAGGTGACATTAATTTTAACTATATTTTATTTAACACAATATAGCCACAGTATTGTCATTTTGACATGTAATCAATACAAAAATTATTAATGAGATATTTTACATTTTTCTTATGCTGTCTTCAAAATCAGATGTGCATTTGACATTTCCAGCACATCTCAATTTGGACACAGCACATTTTGAGTGCCTAATAGCCACATGTGGTGACCATCACGGTGGGCAGCCCAGCTCTAAAAGACAGAGTCTAGTAGGACTGGGTGCCCAGTAAATATTTGCTCAACAACTAAGGTCTCAGCTGGGGCAGTGCCTCCTCTGAGAAATGTCCCTGACCCCTCAGCCCTCCCTGCTTCTTTCGGCACAGCGTTTGTCGTACTCCCCTGGGGTTGTTTGTCACCCACTGTCTCCCCTGTAAGCTCCTGGCAGGGGCAGGCTCCACCTTTGCTCCTGTGTCTGCAGCACCCAGCACCGTGTCCAGAACACAGGAAACCTCCACAAAGTTCTGTTCAATGTTGAATACATTTTAAGATAAGTGATTTAATTATAATTTTAGTGAAATTGAAAAGGTAAATTTTGTACATTTATTTCATGAAAGGTCTAACATTTTTTTCTCTTTCTAAGAAATATTACTGTAGTCTCAAGGGATTATGCAGCTAGTGGCTTCAGTGATTCAGAAGTTGGAAAATGAACAGCACATTAATGAATCGAAGAGTGGGCTGTTTGTAGCCATATTTAATGAACTAAAATAAATCGTATCATACTTCCTGTTCCTGCTAGTTACTACTTAGAGCCTAGACCAACATTCTCAAGGCGTGGCACCCACAGCAGCAGCATCGCCTGAGCTTGCTAGAGATGCAAATACTTAGGCCTCATCCCAGCTCTACTGAACCAGAACCCAGCAATATGCGTTTTAACGAGCCTTCCAAGGATGCTGGTACACAGTGAAGTTTGAGAAACACAGCTCCAGATAGAGTAACTTCCAAGTTACTCCTCTAAAAAGAAAACAGTGGATCCCAGGGAAGACAGCTTCCCGGGCCTCAATTTCCACATGAATAAAACATTTGCTCTCTCTGCCTAAAGGTGTGTGGTTTCTGCACTTGTGAATTATTTTCATGTGAAATAAAGGGAATAGTATGTTGAAATTTATTCTGGTACAAGGTCAAATAGCTATTAAGTAAACATTTAGTTAAACAAAATCATTACTGGAATTCTGCAATGTTTAAAGAGAGAGAAAATACATACATAGAACCCTGCTGGTTTTTAGTTGTTAGGAAGCTTAGGAGTGGTGGTCAAGTTTTATCATCTACAGGATTATAATTTGAGTGAGGGCACATTTTTATTAAAAATTCATATTGAATTGTGGAAAACCTATACATTACTTTCATCCTAAACTTCAAAATTCCAAGTCAGCATCTTACAATGGTTATTTTCACCATTTAAAATAGCATGTTTCAACACTGAAGGACCAATTACTTTAGAGAGAGAAAATGGTAGAAACGTGAAAATGAAGGTGTTTACTTCCTATGATAACACGAGCCTGCCTGCAACCTCAAACATATGTGTGTTTAATTGTACCCTCCCTGAGGGACACGTGCACTCAGCACATGCCCGTCTTCAATCAGTGATTTCCAAAAGAGCTGTGTGGACAAAGCAAAGTAGAGAACTGAAGCCCTTACTCAGATATTCCTCATTTAAATCAGCTCAAATACCCAACATTTATTCAGATCTACATATATGAGACAAAATTTCATATCTTTCTCTGAATAATTGTCTCTAGCCTCAATTTCACCTTGTGCAGGCAGATACATCTCATGAAACCACTCCATCCATCTTTCTTTTGTCAACTCCCAAAGGGAAAGGCTTTGTCTTCCCAATAGCCTGATTAATTCCCTCTCCACCATCTTGAACTTTGTAGGCACTCAAGAAACGTTAATTGATGACAAAGACACCTAACAGCTTTTGAATTTATTCATGGAATGATTTGTCTATTCAAAGAACATCTTTATATACTTTGTATTCTTCAACAAAAAAGCAAAACAGTGTTTCTCTTGCCAGTTCTGTGTTTAACATCTGCACAGAGCACAAAGTGTGCCTGTTTAAAACAAATGTGTAGGCACGCTGGTTATCTCAATTCAGAAACAAAATGACAATACAGAGAAATGTAGTCTTTAGAAAGAAATTTAACCTTAGGGCTTGAATTTAATGGAAAGCACAATTGCTGTTTTGTTAAAAAGAGAGAGAGAGAGACTACAGAAATCTCATTGTAAAGCTATTATGCTAACTTTATTTTGGTCATAATTTTCCCAGTTATGGTATAGAAACCGGGTTGTGTTCATACCTGAAAGCCAGTATAATTTATGGTCAATTCACCAACATAGGTCGACTAGTAGAATAACCATCAGCATCGGCCTAAGCTTACTTCTAACCCTAGTTGCACTATGAAGTCACTGGAAGAATTTAGGAAAGTTGCTTAATTCCCATTTGTTGGTTTTCTAATCTTTTTTTAAAAATGCCACATTAATATATTTCTTATTACCGTGGTTCCTTAATGGTTATTGATTGTGTGCAGGGTGCTTTGTATCTCTGCGAGGCACTGCAACTTCCCCAGGGAAGACTGTGCTAATGAATAGTGTTTGTAGAGTACTTGGAAATCCTTGGATTAAAAACTAACTGTATCAGAGTAAAAGTATTTGTATTAACATGCCATATGGGAGAACCATATGTTATCTATTAAGAGAGTATGTGTGATATTGAAAACAGCTCTCTGGTGCATTGCCTTGTGCTATTTTTATACCAAGATATGCCACAGCAAGTTTTGGTATGCCAGGGTGGTACCTTCAATGTGGAAATGCTACCAAGTTCAGTCCTTCAGTAGATACTTGTTGAGTTTCTTATTGAACACTCGGTGGTCTACTTACCATCGTACAAAATATATGGAAGGGACAGTTGGGTGCTACAGCCCTAGGTGTTTCCTTTCATTGAACACACGCCACTCTGAGGTCTCCCTTAACAGACACATATGCTTTAAAAATAACAGGTTCAATTAATTCCTCTTCCCTCGGCATGAACAAGTATGCTGTTTTGGGGCATTCTTAGAAAGAGAGAGGACCAAGATGATTGTCTTCTCTGTCTTATGATTGAAGACGATCCATGGGTCTTACATACTCTCTGTGAATGGGGCATGGTTGTAATACTATTTGCGTTTATTTTGAGTGGAACTGATACTGCCAGCCAGGAGAGCATGGCTCAGTGTTTCCCCCAAATGGACTATGCATGCCCACCATCTTCCCAGGAGGTTCTAAGTCATCACTCTGGGTAACTACATTGTAACAAGTTCCACATATAATCTCCCCTGGCTGGGGAAGAGATTCCTTCTCTAAGGTAACTGCTCCAGTAAGAAGACACAATGGTGACAGGTGGAGTATTGTGACAAGAGTCTGGGCTCTGTGTCTGCCCCACATGGTGTGTGAACCACACATTTCATAAGTAAACTGATGTTCTTGGAATAGATAATTTTTGTTTTGTTTTGTTTTGTTTTTCCTAATTAACTTGTGAACTACCCATGTAAGTCCAGGTAAGGGAAGAAAATATTTCTCTAATTCATAAATATTGATTGAACACCTGCCATGTGCTCATTCTAGGTACTGAAGAGACATAGGCAAGGGATTTTGTTTCATTGGTGGAGCTTACAGTCAAGTGGAGGCAGATATACATAAACAATGGGCATACTACATACCTAAACTATATATTAGAAGATGCTAGATGATTGAAAAGAACAAAAATAAGAAGTAAATCAGGATAAGGAGGATGGGGTGTTTGGGGCTGGGGAGATGTTACACTTTTAAGTGGAGTGTTCAGCATCGAAAAGAGGACATTTGAGCAAAGACGCGAAGGACCTGGAGGGAAAGCAGTCCAAGCAGAGGCGATGGGCAGTACAAAGACGGGGAGAAGACATCCTAGTGTGCTGGAGGAACGGCACCGGGGCCTGTGAGGCTGGAGCAGAGTGAGGCAGGAGGAGACTAGAAAGAAGTCAGGCAGGAAAACAATAGGGGTCTCCAGCACACAGGGCCTTGTTGCCTTTTATTTTTTAAAAATGCACTTTAGAGCATTTAAGCAGGGGAATGGTATGATCTGACTTACATTTTAAAGCAAACCTTGGGCTTCTGGGTTGAGAACAGACTTTGAGAATAAGAGCTGAAGCAACAAACATGTTGGGAAGCCACTGCCGAATCCCAGGAGAGAGGGGATGGAGGCTGGCCCAGGGCGGTGGTGAAAGCTGATGGACTCCACCGTCTTGTGCTCCCTACATGTCACCACATTTGATTTTTAGGAATATTATTTTTGATCTGAGAGACATGACATTTTAAAACGAATGCATAATTTAATGAGGTTCAATCAGAGGCTCAGATAGATAAGGTACAGTTTCTACATTGAGAACTGAAATATAATTCAAGCAAAAAATATTACTGCTTAGGGGGAAACGAAGTTTCTGTCTCATTCCCTTGACAAGTTTTTATGGAGCCCCTAATGGATTTTAGGCATCATGCTGGGTGCTGTGGACACCACAGGAACAACAAGGGCATCTCTCTCAGCAGGGGACTTACAATTTAGCTGTGCAGAGTCAGAAGAGGTCAGAGGAATCTGCAAGGCAAGAAAGAGCCACCTCAGGCTTTGGCATAAACGGGACATGAGCTTAAATCCCAGCTCTGCCGCTAATTGTGGGAATTCGGTAAGTTACTTGACCCCCCACGACCTTGATTTCTTCATCTATAAAAATGTAGATAAAAGTCTAACTCAGTGGGACTATTGTGGGCTTCACGGTAAGGGGTGCGAGGTGCGTAAACATGTGAGTGCCAGGGGCCAGGGAGGCGCCTAGGAAGCAGCAGCTGCAGCTCTTGTTAGATGCTGACTACTCAACTGCACAGCTCCTTTGACCACACTGAAAGGCGCACAGTAGGCTTTTCATTAGAATAACAAGGCAGTCAACTCAGGAACTTGCTTTTCTGAGATCAATTTATTAAAATCAACAACTGATAACACCTACAGAACAAAAGATTTAAATGTTTGAAACTAACTTTCCCTCCCTCCTTCCTCCTTCCTCCTTTCCTTCTTTCCTTTCTTCCTTCCTGAAGCCCTTAAGTAGGCTGAGCAAGGTAGGAGTTCACAGTGAAGGAGGTCTGGAGCAGGGTGGCAGACACCCAGCACAGAGTTCAGGAAGAGTCAGGGGTCGTGTCTGTCTCAGGTTAAAGGAGACTAAAGAGACATGACAGCTAAATGCAGTGTATGATCCTAGGCTGCTGTGAAAGATATTACTGGAAAATTGGCAAAACTTGACTGTGGTCTGTGGCTTAGATAGTAGGAATGTCATCAGTGCTAATCTCCTGATCTTGATGGTTGCATTGTGGTTATGGAGGAGAATGTCCTTGTTTGTAGAAAATATGCACTAAAGTATTCAGGGCCAATGGAGGTGATCAGGGAGTGATTATGTGTGCAGTTTACTCTCAAATCGTTCAGAAAAAGAAAGAAAATTTCTTGTACTGTCCTTGTAACTTTCTGTTGTTTAAAATTATTCCAAAATCAAAATATCTTTAGCATTGAAAAGACAATTGTAGCACAGCACCCACCTGGCTCAAGTGTCAGACGAGCTCGATTCTCGATTCTGGATGTTCTTAGTGTCCTATATTAATCTGTATGTGATTATAGTTTAACTCTTCAGCTATTATTATATTAAGCAGCTTTTTTCCACATTTTTGCTGACCCATAATTTAACTGTTTTACCCAGACAACAAATATTAGTTACATTTCTGGGAAGGCAATAGTGGGCTCTGGTATCAGCTGACTGCGTTGAAACCCTGCTGCCATCACATGCTAGCTGTGGGATCTTAGTCAAATTACTTAACATCTCTGTGTCTCAGTTTCGCCACCCATGAAATGTGGATAATAACACCTACCTCACTGGGTTGTCATGAGAATTAAATTTGATAAACTATGCAAAGCAGTTAGACAATGAGGAGAATTTAGCCGACATATAATAAACGTTAACTGGTATGAACTGGTATTATCCTGCTGCCCACATTGCTCTATTAAATAAAACATAAACATCGTTGGTGGCAGTGCACACTCTTTGAGAGCATTCCTCCCTCATATAAGCTGAATTTATTTTTTGAGTGTGTATCTTCTAGAGAATTTCAAAATGTGTGAGATGAGAATGTAGCTGGATGGCATCACGCAAAATTAAAGGTGGAATTCCTCATAAATGAAAGAGTCCTAAAAAATAGCCAACCCTTCCTGACCTGAGAAAAATTAATATACCATTTGTAGTAATCAGCTATTGTCAAAATAATGCTGTGTAACAAATCACCCCAAAATGCATTACCTTACAACAAAAATATTTGTTCTCGTGCTCACAGGTTTGCAAGTTGACTATAGTTCACCTGATGTAGGGTACGTTCAACTGGGCAGTTCTGTTTCAAGCTGTGAGTTGCCTAGGCTTGGCTTCAGATTGTGGCTTGGGTTCAAGTCTGCTCCATGTGTCTCTCATCCTCTTTAAACCAGTGTCTGAGAGGCATTTCTTGTCGTGACAAATGTTAGGAGCACAAGCACCGAGTCCAATTATGCAGCACGTGTAAGCCCTTTGCTCACATTGCCTCCACTAGCATTTCATTAGCCAAATTAAGTCACCTGGTCAAGTCTAGCGTCAGTGGGGTGGGAAATATTCTCCTGCCCACAGTGGGAGGACACTGAGGTGTATAATCTGTTACAGGGGCCTGAAGAATTAGGACCAATGATCCAATCTGCAAAGCACTGTATTTGATTTGCCTATGCTCTGTCCGTGTCCAGAAATCCTTGGGACCTTTGTAAGAAACGGTAATAGTATCCCAGCTGGCAGTTGTTTCCCCAGTAGCCAAGATGGATTCGCTCTGATTTACTTCCCTTTTCCCTTCCCATTCCCATGCACAGTTCACAAAAGGAACTACAAATATCAGGATAGCAGTTTGTGGCCATGGCATTGGCATTCCGCCCTTGTGAAAGTCTTCCATGTGGGATCAAAGATGGGCCGCACTCTTACTGTCATGCGAGCAACGCTGCATTGCTTACACTTTCATGAATTCACTTGAGAGCAGGAATCTTATTATTTCTGCAAAATTCCTGAAATATCCTTTCATAGTAGTTCATGCTCAATAGACATGGATTGAAAGAGCGGGGCGCAGGGTACCAATACTAGAGAAACACAAATGGTGCAACCACTGGAATTCTCACAGGTTACTGCACTTTTTGGCACAAGAAAGTAAAGTATTACGTGACACTCAACATGAAGGCTGTGGAAATTTATTATCTGAAGTAAATATGTGATCTTAAAGGTATATTAACTAAGAGAATTTAGCTTCTGTGTCATACTTTTTAAGCTTACAAAATAGCCCGTCACTTCCCTGTATTTCTTCATGTTTATTGTAAGCCTTTTAAATCTCTTCTAAAAACTGCAAGTTTACATTCCCCAGTCTACTTAACTTTTTATTGTTTGTGTGCTTCCTGTGAAGACAGCCAGACAGACAAGGCTGATGAGAGGAAGCTTGTGCTTATCAAATACTTACTGGTAACCGTGTAATGGGAGTTTTTTTCGTACCAGCGGAAGCCCACTATTTCACCTAAGAACTCACCCATCTGAGGAATTTTAAATGGATGGAAAGTTATAAGCTAGCTAAAATGTCCTTCTGAAGGAGTGAAATGAATGCTAATCTAATTGCTGGAGAATGCATCAGCTGGGCTTTGAGATAAGACCTCTACGCTGGTTCCCCCTGCTGGATTTGAGGACGCACTGTGTTTAGAAATTGATGAAAGCAAAATACCTAAACCTTTTCATTTGAGGGCATGTTACTCAAATGGCAAATCCAGCATTCTTCTAGAATGCATTTACTCCACTATAAACATGCCAAGCATTTCCTGAGTTTGCTTCCCAAGTGCAGAAATACTGCAATGAGAACACTGCGCAGCCGAGACTCAAAGTGGAAAACACAAGCCTGCCACTGGGGCGGCTGCGTTAGGGAGCAGGACGGCAAGCATGCGGGTAAGGGTAAAAACCCAGTAGAAGTAGATTAGGAAAACAGCCAGACTGGTTTTATTATTATAAAGCTGCACTTGGGGGTCTGACCATGAATTTCCTTTTCCTGCGTTTAGAACTGCTGGAACCAATTCCTCACCTTCCTGTGACTTAATTGTTTCTCTTTCCCTTCTCATCTTCCTCTCTTCACAAGGGAGCTTTTTACCCCTACTCCACAGGAGATGTGGCAACCAGACTAATTTTACAGGCAGCCTGTCACTGCAGACTTCAAGCCTATTGTGAAATATGTGTGAAAAGGTCTGTCTGTGGGGAGAGAGAAAAAAGCTGGCAGATTTTTCCTGCTTGACGCTGAGTCAATTT
This sequence comes from Equus przewalskii, assembly GCF_037783145.1. NCBI lineage: Eukaryota > Metazoa > Chordata > Mammalia > Perissodactyla > Equidae > Equus > Equus przewalskii. The sequence goes on along the minus strand of NC_091851.1, from coordinate 8,496,457 downwards.
GGTGGGAGGAAAGGGGCACATACTGATGCATGTTTTTGACAATTATTCCGCACCGGCTTAGCCTGGTTAAGGAGCAGAAGCAGCAGTCATGGCTGTTTCCTTCCTAGAGCAAAGCCAATGGCGTCGCCTCCTCGGAGGACCAGAACAAAGAAAATGTCAGATCATCATGTGGTATTTGTAAATATGCCATTTGGAACACTGGATTTAGCTAGCTACAGAGCGGCCCCAGGTTCTCATATTAAAAGTTATACTGTGTCCCCTCTGACAAATGGTGCAGTGCTGGGCAGAGGGAATTCTAAATATACTAATATATTCATTGATAGCATTCCTTCCCCACTTCAGAGTGTCACTCTTTTTAGTTTATTTATTTATTTTGTCATTCTATTATGAGCTTTTTATTTCATTTTATGTCAATCCCAGATGTTTTCTCCTCTGCCTCTCTCCAATAGGTTCTTTGTTAGAGCCGCTTGGTGAAATGTTTCTCCGTTGCTTCTGAGCCTCCTGTTTAGTTCAGGGGAGGATTCCCCAACCTCTTGCCTCTGGATTAAGAGCTGGTAGTAGTAGCAGATAGTGGGCCAAAGCACTCAAGCCAAACAAGGTTAAGTGATCTGAGCCTGGTTGTTGGTGGGGAATTTTTTTTTTTTTAAAGATTTTATTTTTTCCTTTTTCTCCCCAAAGCCCCCCCGGTACATAGTTGTGTATTCTTCGTTGTGGGTTCTTCTAGTTGTGGCATGTGGGACGCCGCCTCAGCGTGGTCTGATGAGCAGTGCCATGTCCGCGCCCAGGATTCGAACCAAAGAAACAATGGGCCGCCTGCAGCGGAGCGCGCGAACTTAACCACTCGGCCACGGGGCCAGCCCCTGTTGGTGGAGAATTTTTAAAGGGCTTTGCTGGGCGACTCTTCTGCTCCTTGTGGCATTGGCTGAGGTCATCGTTTGGCTGCATTCAGCGGGCAGCTGGGCTCAATTGGCAGGTTTAGGAGGCTTTACCCACATGTCTGGCTCCTCGCTGCTCTGCCACATGGCCCTACTATCTCTCCACGTGCCTGTCTCCATTTGGAGCATCTTTACGGCGTGATGGCTGGCTCTCCAGAGGGAGAAAGTGGAAGCTGCTAATCCTGAGGCCTTAGCATGGAGGGCCCAGAACGTCACTTCCACATTTCACTGGTCTAAACAAGTCACAGAACCAATCTGTATTCAAAGAAAAGACAGAGAGATTCCACTTTTTGAGACACAAAAGATCTTGGCCATCTTTAACACATAGAAATATATGCTGGTAACTTCTGCTTTGTTTTATGTACTTTAACTATATGTTTTATATTTTGTTCCTGTGTCCTTACATAAATTTATTGGTTTTTTTTTTTTATTTTCAAAACAAAAAGAGATTTGGAAAACCTCCCAGTAATGAGTTATAAAATCATGCTTTTATTTTCCTTTGAAAAGTTTATTTTTTCTACACAAAAACCCACAGTAATATATTATACATTTTAAGCCAAAAGAAAATTTTAGCTAGTTTCTAGTATATAGCCAACATTGCACCTACCCAGTGATTTATTTTTCAAGGAGTTATGTACTATGGCATAAACTTGACTAGCATAATCTGTTCAAGACAAAATATTTCATAGCATAGATATGTCAGACTGTCATATGTAAGTTAAATAAAAATAGATACTTTTTTTGTAACATATATCAAACAGGAAAATAAAGGGCATAGAACTTAATTAACCAAGTGTCCTTACACGGTGCATATTGCTTGAGTCAAGGGAAAAGAGCAGATTGAAATTAAAATCTGTATTGCCTTTTGGGAAATGCTGTGCAAGGAGAGAGATGTTACTAGGTCTGCTGAGTGAATTTCGTTTACTGCAGTTCAGCATTTCATCAAGCAAATCGTGTGAGAAGGGACGAGTATAAATTTGCCTATTTATGTAGATAATTTTTCTGTTTCACGCTCCTGATTCATCTCTCTGCCTTGCTTTATGGGGAGTCACGCTACATTGGTTCCAATTAATTTCACTGCTGCATATTAGCCATAAAGAGATATTTCATAAATTGACTTGATGTGTTTTTTTTTTTCCTCTGTGGTTTTCTTGAAAGATGAGAACGGTCCAGAGGAAAAACACAGTGTGGAAGAAATGGAAGGGCAGAGCCGAGAAGCAGGTGGGCTCAGGTTTCTTTTGAGGAGTCTCCTAAGCCTCGTCTACAGAGGTGAACAAGGACTTTACTCAGTGCTGTTTTCTGAAAATTTCTGAATTTCCTTTTCACCAGCTTAACTTCCGTGTTCATTCAGGTCTTCCTCAGGAAGCCACCAACTCTATTAATTACGAGTGACAAGGCTTCCGGTCAGAAGGGTACATTTCCACGTCTCATTGCCCAACTCCGCTTTTCTTCCATGCAGTAACAGTTTGCTTAGCAATGCTCTAAGAGGGCCCAGCTGAGGGTGGCAATGCCAAGTCAGAGACTGGCTGACAGGATAGGTCAAAATCAGCAGATTTCGGTACTGTGTGGGAGGTTCCCCTTCTGGCCTCCTGACTCCATTTTAAATGAGGTTTCCCTTTATTAATTATCACTCTATTAATAAAAATATAAATGCAGGAAATTTAAAAAAAAATCAGCAGATTTCGTTTGGAAATGGAAATTGTTTAAAGAAAATAAATAGGAGGCTTTCCCTTCACAATTAGTGGAATGTTCTTTACTGTTTTGCATTACATTTTGAAGAGTCATGCTTCTAGTTATTTCTTTGCATGTCATAAGACATGGTGTCACGGAGCCTGACTACCCCATACGCAGAACTAATGGGAAGTCCACAGCCTTCCTGACAAGGCCTCTGTTCACTAAAGAATAGATGTGTCAATTGAATGGTTATAGATTCTCTCCTGTAGATTACAAATTGAACATTTTTAAATAAAATAGCACTTAAGACTCAAAAGAGATTGTCACCACCTTCAATTTATCATCTCTTCCTACCCATTTTTGTACTCAGGCACGTTCTTGGAAAGAATAATAGGCACAGTTACGCAGTTATCAACATAACCACCAAAATAAAAGTATCCTTCTTCCCTTTAGTTTTCAAATCATTCTCCCAGTTCTAATGAGCTCCATGGAGGGGCATTTTTTTAAACAGTGGGCTCTGTCTAATGTGTACCAGGCACGTCCTAAGCCATATGCTGAACTTTTGGAAATAAACCAGGTGGTGGGATAAGTTTTTCACTGAAGACTTCCTACATTAACCTTGGAACTTTTGCTGGAGAACTGGAAGCTTTTATTATTAACCTGGAAGATGGAATTGAAGAAGGCCCATCAGAGAAAGCACTGAAGCAAGGCAGCAAGGACCTTGTGTACCTGCTGCCGGGTCAGCTGGCTCGCTTTGCTGAAATGCAGTCCTTGCAATGAAATGAATTTCTGATACAGCAAACTGTGGTTATCCACACCCTCCCCGCCGGCTCCTGACCCACACATCATTATGCTCCCTGGAAGATGAGTCCTATGTGAAAAGCTGTCACTGTTTTTACTGTTTGGGGCTGACAAATATTAGTCAACTAACTGCTGACAGCTGAGGCCATTCTCTAAATGCTAAGGCTTCACAGATTTTATTCACTCACTGCTCTGTCCCAAACTATCTTTATCGACATAGATTTTTCCCACTGCTGTTCATACACACACGTACACATGCACACTCACGCACACACATATATACACGCACATACATTTGCCTGTGTTTCATTTATTCATTCTTTTTCCCCTTAATCAGTTGAAAGCAGGCAGTTTCTTTTTGGATTTGGGATCATCTTGCCTGTTAGCAGAGAGTGGTAGAACGTAAGCCCTTTCCAACACCTCTTGGATCGATAGCATTATCCCCACTATATGGGTACCTCTCAATGTAAAGCAGAGACCAAAATGCACGCCTGAGGGGCTCCTCGTGCTCTTCCAGGTGAGCCGCCTGGCTGGCATGGAGTCCAATGGCAGGATTCAGCTATGATCCTGGCCAGTGTCGACATACATTGTTATGTCCACTCCGCTCATTTGATCACCTCTCTAATTCAAGTGCAGAGAAATTAAAGATGAAGTTCTGGTTATTAAAGCCTTTTTGATATACTGTTATTCTTCCACACTAAAAATACCTACTTTTCATTCAATATCTTTTCCAGCTTTGATTTTGATTGTACAACTCCACAGCCCTCCTCCACATCATGAAAAAAACGCAATCTCAAACCAGCACAATCCAGCAGTTTTGATTGCTGTTAAGATCAAATCCAATCAAAGTTGTAGATAATATTCCACAAACAGTCATTTAACAAATATATATCAAGGGTTTACTGTGATCCAGGCACTGTTCTGGGCACTGGCATACAGCAGTAAACAGTAAAGACAATATCCTTGCTTCCTTGAAGCTTATATTCTGATCAAGGTATCCAAAAATAAACAATAAACAAAAAAGTATAAGGTAGTGATAAATTCCTTGCAGAGAAATGAGGTAATGTAGAAAGAATACTGAGAAGGCAACTCCCCACTGGCTGGATTTGGGGACAACTCCCTGAGGAAGCCATAATTAAAATGAGATCTAAATGATGAGATGGTGGAAGAGCAGTCAAATGGAGGGAACAGATAAGGCAAATGCCTCTAGGCCAACTTAGGCTTAGCTTGTTGGAGAAAGAAGGCCAGAGTGGCTGGAGCATGGTAGACTAGAGGGAACATGGTATAAGATTTGGTAAGAGATCATAGGACCAAATTATGTCTGATTGTGTAAGATTTGATTTTATTAGAACTACAAAGAGAAACCAGTGAAAGTTTTTAAGTAGTGGAGAGACATAATCTCTGTTTTAACAAGCTCACTTTGCCTGTGAGTAAAAATGGGTCAAAAGAGCCAGAGTAAGACCAGTGAGAAGGCTACAGCAGGAAAGCAACGATGGTGGTTTCTGGAAATGTAGACAAAATGGACTGATTTGTGTTACATTCCAGAGATAGAGGTAATAAATGTGCTGATGGATCAGATATGAGGTATGGGAGGAAAAGGAACTCAGGATAAATCCTAGGTTTTTAGCATCAGTAACTATGAGGATGATGGTACCACTTACCAATATATGGAAGACTGGCCACAGGGAAGTTTTTGTTGAGAACGTTAATACTTCAGTTTTGGATTATAAATTTGAGAGGACTCTTAGCTGTACAGGATGTCAAGAAACCAGTTAGATACATGAGTCTGGATTTCTAGAGAGGAGTGGACCAGAGTTACAGGTTTGAGAGTCACTGGCATATAAGTGGTATTTAAAACCATGGATGAGATTCACTAGAGAAAAAATGTAAGTAAAGAGAACAATGGGGCCTGGGACACCATGATGTCTAGATATGTGGCAACAGGGGAGAAAGAGCAGCCACAAGATGAAAGTGTTTCAGAAATAACAGAGTAAAGACTCTGTGAAATGCCACTGAGAAATGAAGTAAGAGAAGAGAAGTGGCCACTGGATTGTCAAAGGGAGGTCACTGGCACCTGTGATAAGCGAATTCTTGGAGGAGTATTGAAGCCAATGGGGGTGAGTTACGGAGGGAATGCAAAGTGAGGAAGCAGAGGAGAATAACAGAGACTGCTCTTCCAAGGAGTTTTGCCGTGATGGAAAGTAGAGAAGTGGGAAGATTGACATCAAAGGAACGTTATTAGTTTGTTCTTCTTCTTTTTTTTGAATGGAAGATTTTCACCTAACAGAAGAAAGTCAGTCACCATCTCCAATTATCCCCTTACTAAAAATTTTACTCTCTGTTCTAATAGAGACATGACCTAAACATAATAGTCATATACATTATGGACAAGAGTATGCTAGAAAATATGTGATTTGACCTTAAGTGTGTGTTAGTTATCTTGCATGCATGAGTTATCTTTAGTTCCATGACCCTGTTACTGCATGAAAAAAACATTCATTTATTTTCCAATTGTCAAGTATTAACCATTATAAATGCTTTTGATATGTTAGTAAGTTACTTTTCTATTATCCTGGAGGTCAAATGTGAGTGGAGTCACTCTGGTGCCAAAGATACTGAGAAGAAAGATCAACTCTGACGAGGTTAATTGCTGTTCTAAGGGGAACAGCGACCTCCGATTCCTTAGTCCTCACTCTGTGCTTGGGTGACGTGAAATCTCCAAACGGCTTTTGGTGCTTTCCTACAAATGGTCCCCTTCTCCTGGGCCTCTGCACTGGCAGCCATCAGACATGCTCCCTGCCATTTGACAGCCTGGCATAAAGGAGAAGTATAGTGCTAAGAGAAACCAGACTTTAAAAACACACACATAAAAACACTTTGGAGAAATTTTCAAGGGTATACTTTCTTTCACAATCTGTTACTAAGAAAAATAATGTACCATTCTTCTAGAGGTGAGGAAGAAGCAGAATGCCATAGTATAAAAAGTACCAACAATTAGTATTCTTCACCAAAAGATTACATGAAGTTCATCCGGCTCTGTCTTAACTGAAGGCTTCTGTTGCACTTATAAAAGAGAGCCAAAGAACCGTTTAGTATCTTAGAGCATGAAACAGGCTCATCCTTCCTTCAGTGGAGCAGGGAGGGAGGTGCGGCCAGCTGGGAAGCTCCAGCTTGACAATGTCAACTCTGAGGCAGTGTTTCTCTTTCTGCTTTACAGATGGTGTCAACGCTGCTACTGTGCCCCGCTCTGCTTCAGAAGAGGCAGTTGAAGTCTGTAAAGACGAAGGTATGCGGCCACTTCCTACATGTAAAAATCACCAACTCTTGGAAGACCACCTGGGTTTTGTTTATATGGAAAAATAAAGTAATGAGCAAGTCTAATTCTCTTTAAGCATCTGTTTCCAACGCAATCAAATATCCCACCCACTTTGTTTTATTCCATATCTGCCCTTTTCAAAATTTATATCTACATGTACATTTGTGCCTCTGAAAAGTAACTATTTATGAAACAAGAGAATGATCAGAGAAATTATGTTTAAAGAAGATGTTTATTTGAAACACTAGAATTAGGCAGTTCTGCTGTTTACAGCTATTTGTCAGGAATAAGTTCAAAAGAGTGGCATTGGGAACTACCTACCGAGAGCTTCATTATCCAGACATAATAAGAAAGAAAATTCGTTTGAAAGGCATCCTTAGATCCTTAGAATTAAATATTTGGCAAGAGCATCATCCCTCATTCTATGGACAGCTACTAAGAGAAAATGTTACCAACCCAAGTATCTCTAGAAGAAGAAAAGAACGAAAGAAAAGTTAATTTAGGTTCTAGAAGAAAATTTGAGGGAGACATAGTGGGGACATTCATGTGCAGATTATAGAGTTTAAAAATATATATTATCTAAAGGAAAATAAAATGGTCCTCCTTTTTCCTTCTCTCTTGATTAACTGTCCCCACACAAAAAGGTAATATTATTTTATGTCTGTCATTGGTAACTACTGGCAATCCTTCTATGATTGGCAGACCAGATTGCTGTATTTGTATAAACGGACATCTTGTAAACCATGCGATCTACATGGAACTTTTGGATAAGTATGCTGAATGCATGTCTTCAGTTTGGAGTGACATGAAAACAGATCTGTACTTGATATTGATACCGGCTACTCCTTGAATCGGTGTTGAGAAAATCAAAGTGGTCTTAAAATTTTAATACTCAGCTGTTTGCATCATTCACTTCATTTCATATTGCCTGGTAAATGGATTTTTCTGAACAAGGCATCCTTGTGTACTGAGGGTAGTTAACTAAGATTGTGAATTCTGGGGCCAGATGGTTGAGGCTTAAATCCTGTCATTTTCACTCAAAGTTTGTGTAACCTTTGACAAGTAATTGAAGGGATTAACAGGTAATGACAAGTAATTAACTTTGTGCTTCAGTTTTCTACTCTGTAGAATGGGGAGAATAGTAGTATTTACCTCACAGAATACAATAATACATGTCAATTGCTCAAATGGTTAACCTGGCCTGTGTGCAGAATGGGTTTCTCAGAAGATAGACTCTGTGATGGAGATTAAGGAGCAGATATTTATTAGGGAGAGCTCTTGGAATCAATACCTGAGAGAAGAAAAGGAAGGACGTAGAACTGGGTAGAGGGAGAAGCTGAACTTCCCCTGAGAAATAAGGCATTCTCGCCAGAAGCCACAGCTGGTCTGAAGAGCGCGTGACCCTTCTGAGAAGTCCCAGTCTGATCAGAGACCTGGACTATTAGAACCTCCCGTTGGTAAGCACCTGTCGCTGGCTGCCTTGGGAAGGGGTGTGGCCTGGGTGAGGCAATTCTCTTCTGTTGAGGTAGTCCTGGAAGCTTGAGAAGCATGAGGGCTGTCTGCGGAATGAGAACAAGTCCTTGATTCCTGAAGGGGCAGCCAGGACTGAAGTGAAATGAATTCCAATGTAAAGCTGACCTGAGAAGGTATCTGTGGGTTGATACGAGTTCTGAGGTTACTGATAAAATAGGGCATGCACTTGTCTGTGGCCCAATACAGTATCCACCATACTGTTATTTTTGTGGTCCTTTTCTTGTTCATTGCCACTTTTCAAATGAATTCCTTGTCTCCTTCCTTCATACTACTCAGATACGTGTTCTGATGTCCCTAGTTTTAAAACCATTTGGTATATCTAAAAATGTAAATAATGTCAGATGTCCACATCATGTCTGATGTGAAATCATCTTACAGAGAGAAATAAACCTGACCAAGTCAGAGAGAAAAGACAGAAAGTGGTGTTCATTCTAAGAAAATAATTTTGGACATTTCAATCATTTAGCTTGAGATAAAAATTTTAAAATATCATGAAGTTGAATGGCAGAGTTTAGAAAACAAGAGAGAGAATCTAATTTAAGTGCTTCAAGCTGAGATTTTTCCTGTTGAGTTGTTTGGTTTGGAAATATCACATCTTTATAGAAACACTCTGTTTGTGATGTTTCTTGATGCTTTCAGGATCTCACACCGTTAATTGCTCATGCCAGGATCAACTTCTCAGAATAATTTTAGGATTATTTTTCCATAAAACTTTTAATGGTGGTAACTCCAATGAGTTCTGTCGTGTATCACAAATGCAACTCCCCAATAAGACTAAATATGAAGTTTTAAGAATTATACTGAAATAAACTGTTAATATCCATTAACCTCTTCATCCAGGGAGAGGAAAAGTGTTTTGAAATCCACATTAGTATGTGATCCAGTTTCAATTTAAAATAGAACAATAGGATATGATTTTTGCCTTTTCTTTCTGCAATAACATGCACAGAACACTGATTTTCATTGATTATCAGTCCAAAGCTTAGACCAATCCTCTAGTGCTTACAGAAATGCCATCTTGACTGATAGATACATAGCTTAGAATGAAAAAGAAATGAATTTGCCATTGAAATCCTCCAAGATTGAGGTCAAGTTGAGGTTAAAAGGCAGTTGTATGTGTTGAGGATTCATTTCAAGCATTCATCATTATTAGATTCATGCAGAAATATATCTCCTTGGTGACATCTGGGCTATTTATGAGTTCTGCAGTTATAAGATCACTTATAAAAATGCTTATTACCCTCTCCAGTTTAAGTGGCAGAACATTTTTGCTGACCAAAGGTCCTGAAGGAGCCCTTGCTCTCTTGCTTTTGTTTCCAGACTTTGATACTGACCCAGTACCTTCTTCTTGGGTTTTAGAATCACCAATATTATGGACGGGCCTTTTTTTTTTTCCTCTTTCCAATATAATTCCCAAAGATTTTGAGACCCATCAGTTATTTCCCGATTTTCTTGTTGGTTGGCTGGCTTTACATTTGTTATAACTTTTGTTTCCACATGAAAGTAGTGTCTTATAGAGTGCAAGGATTGAAAACAAGCAAACAAAAATGAGCTGGCTAACATCATTTGGTTGGGAGATAAGATCTTTTGAAAATTGAAACAGGCATGTGAAAGTTGAAGAATTTTAAGAGGAAGTGTGTTCTAGGGTGTCTTTTATACCAGGGATTGTGTTCAAATGTTCTAGACATATTTCCCACTGGGTACCGAGAATGGATGCTTATTGCCCATCTACCCCACATAACTGCTAACAGTGCAATCTGCTAACAGAAGGAGGTACAACTGATTGGCTTACAGATCAAGAGCTAGATTGTGAGCTATAGACTGAAGACACCTGTTCCAGGTTGACTCATTACAGCCCTTGGGTGGGCAGGAGTTGAGTTGGGAGGGTGAGACATGAGGAGAGGAATGCTGATGAATAATTCATCCACACAGTGGGTGCAGGCTAAGGATGCAGCAGCCAGGACTGAACTGAAATGAATTCCAAGGTAGAGCTGACCTGAGAAGATATCTGTGGAACGATAGGAGTTCTGAGGTTATTTATAAAATAGGGTATGCACTTACCTATTAAAGAATTTCTTCCTCTACTGCTAAAAATACTCTATTTATTTAATGGTGGTTTGCACTTTAAGGAAAAACAAACCCAGGGGTACAAATGTTAAGGCTATTTAAGCTAACAATTATAGAGGCAATAAGATGACGGAGAGAATAAACACAGGAATAAAATTCATATTAGGAATATCTTGTACTCTGGTTGAAACTGCTGCAAAGTTATTATTATTATTATTATTATTATTTAAGATATAGTCAATCTCCTTAATTCAAGGAGAACTTTCTGTTCTAGTTGTCTCAACACTCTTAATAGCTAATCATCCCTCACAGCCAAAGCCAAGGCCAGGGCACCTTACTGGGGGGAAAAAAGTTCTGTTTAAGTACATCCTGATTCTCCTGTCTTATTATTTAATCAGGACCTAATTTGAATTTGAAGGTCAACTAGCCCAAATCATATGCTCATTAATATTAAAAGCAAAATAAATTAATACTCAGGTACATGCACACCCGAGCTTGTATTCCTTTGGAGCTCTGTGTAAGTCACATCATTGTTGCTTGGTATTTATGAAGTGGGATGTCGCCTGGCAAAAGATTTCTTAACCTTTACTCTAGTTTCAAACCTCCTAGAAGTCAAATTTCTGTAGAAAACTAAAACAAGAGTTAGCCTCACCAAAGAAAGCAAAAGAGAAAGGAAGAGGTTACCTATGAAAAAGCGGATTCAAGAGTATACAAGAAGCGAGTATAAATGCTCCCAACCATTGGTCACTGTAAGCCTGGGCTGGTGGTGTGGGCTCCGACTGGCTCTGAGCAGTGTTTTTTTACCTTGTCTAAATCGTTGGGGTGAAAGAAAACATTGGGACACCCATGAAATTCCCCTCAGACTTCTCCAGTCTCATTTTTCTTAGTCCTTATCCTATAGGTGTCCACCACCCCCTACTAAGTGTCCTTCCCACTACCCAGCATGGTGGGACAGAGCTATCTGCTGGCCTGGATCTGCACTGATAGATCGTCTGGATACACTGTTACAACCCTGAGTTCTCACCCTTGGATTTTAAGAGTCTAAAGTGTGGAATGAAATCCGCTGCCCTCTGGCAGATCAGTGAAGGGGAAAGAACTAAGATATATGGAGTGTCTCCTGTACTCAATGCTTTACATTGACGTACAATTTATTTTTCATTGCATAAAAGGGTAACCCGAGACTCAGGAAGGAGAAAGAGAAAGGTGTGTGGAGGGGTGGGGAGAGGAGAGCTGCTTTGTTAGTCTTGACTCCCATAGCTAATACTACACGAGCTTACTGAATCCTAGTATTTTATTCTATTTTTGATATAACAATTATTTTTCTTTCATAAGGATAATACTTATTTATTGTAAAATATATTAAAATGCAGAAAAATATAAAAGGTAAAAGCATATGATCATTTTCCCTTTAAGGATTGAATTGTAAAAAAAAGTCTTTAATCTGTTTTTATAGTTAACAGTATACCATGAAGATTTCTCATGTCTTTAAAGGTTCCTCAAAGGCATGAATTTTATTGGAGACATAATATTTCCTCATATGGTTACCTGGTTTTTCACATGGTCAGTGTCTCAATGTTAGATTTAGTTATTTACAGTTTTCTCTCTACTGTAAATAATAGGGAAACACAGGGCATACATTTTAAGTAAATCTTTGTGTGTATCTATGATCAGTTCCTCAGGATAGATTTCCGACTTTTTTGTTGATTTGCTAAAGAAAACATTAAAACATTTTTATTGCTTACGTTTATTTTCTTATGTTTAAAAGCTATGTGTTTATGATATGAAAAACCAAGCAAAAGAAGAAATGAAAAATATCACCCAAATCTCAATCCCCAGAAACAAACATATGTAATAGGCTGATATGTAAACTTCCACTCTTTTTCTAGACAGCCACATACATATATGAAGTTTTTTAGGGTATTCTGCAATGCATATCATTTTCACACTGTCTTTTAAATATAACAATAGATTGTAAAATTCTTCCTACTTCTTTTGATAGTCTAACATCACTTAGGTGTATGTTCCAATGAATGAATGTCCGTAATTTATTTACCCAGTCTCCGCTTTTAGTCATTTTTTTGGTTTCAGTTTTAAATTCTGTACTGGCTAGGAACATCCTTTTAACATTGTAAGTGTTCATGATCATTTCTATAAGAAAATTCCAGTAAATGGAAATGTATGCAAATCTTTGTTTTTTCTATAACGAATAGAGTTTATTCCTCATTTTGATTCCTTAAATAATATATGTTCATTCAAGAAAATTCAAATAATGAAAGAGAGTATAAAGAACAGAATAAAAGCCATGTGCAATCACAGCACTCTGAGATGACCAGTCTCATTTGGGGGACCATCCCTTCCTACATCACTTTCCAAATATATGCACACACACAAAATTATATATAAATCAATCATATAATGTGTGATTTTTAATGCAATTTTCCCCTTTTTATTGTTTTCTTACTTCCCACCTTCCAATTAGGGAATAAGGTACACTGATTAACAGTCTAGTCTCTGGTCCCAACTTCCGGAATCCAGATTCCAGCTCTACCCTGACCTGCGTAACCTGGGGCTAATTTCTTAGTGGCTGTGCATCTCAGTTGCCTCATGTGTAAAATAGGACTGATAATAGCACCTCCCTCACAAGATATTGAACATTAAAAGGAGTCAATCCATTTAAATATGTCACGTAGTGCCTGATACACAGTAGGAGACTCAACAGTTTTATCCATGTTAAAAGTATATGTTTATTTTATAAATATTGCGTCATATTCTACACACTTTTCTTAATCTGGTTTTATTACAGGCAGCAAAACTTTGTGGAAATCCCTCTGAGTCATTTCATGTTGATCAAATTCATCCATTTTAAAGCTCACGTGATATTCCATAGCTTGGAAGTACTATAATTTATTCGATCATTCTCCTACGATGAGCAGGCACTTTCTTTCCACTTTATTGCCATACCAACAATGCTGCAATAGCCGTCCTTGCCCATATATCCTTATAAGCAGTGCTTTTACTTGTATGGGAAAGATTCCAGGAGTGTGAGTTCTGCTTTGAGGAGTATGTGTTTTTAAAAGATACTGCCAAGTTGCTTTCCCAAAAGGCTGTAACAATTTGTATTTCCATCAGCTATCATTACTTTTTTCTAATTTTTGCCGATGCAATGGGTGCAAAGTGATATCTCATTACTTTTAAAAGTCCAGTGTCATTATCCTAATTTTGCAGGTAACTGAGGCTCAGAAAATTCAAGTAGCTGACCCAGTTACCCAAAAGGTAGAACCAGAATTTGGAAAGCAAGTCTGCCTGAACCCCAAACCCATGCTTTTTCCATCCCCCCGTACTGCCTCCCAAATCATGCTTTTGGAGCAAGGGACATTCCTCGCCTGAGGAGGATAGGATGCTGTAGGCCCAGAGCAGTGAGTCGGCAGCATGGGAAAGCTGAGACCCAAGCAAAGTGAGCAGGGGAGTGAGACTGAGATAACAGAGAGGGGACTTTGAAGCCAGCCTACTTGGTCCACATCACAGCCTTGACCCTAATCTGGATCCTACAATGAAGTACGTACACAGACACTTCCAATTATATACCCACCAGATATAAAGCCCAAACCCTCCATGCTTCCTCATACTCCACATGTACCCTGTCCTGTAGCCCAAATCACTTATTTGTCATTTCCCAAACACCACTGGCCTGCAACATTCTGCCATCATTCCGCCATATCTATTTTATTCAAGAATCACTTCCAATATCTTACGCTTACATTGATCTCTTACCCCATTGTTCCCTTCCTCCTTCCTTCCCTCCCTTCCTTCTTTCCTTCCTTCCTTGCATCAAAAGTTATCTGAGCAAACATTTCAATGACAGGTATTATACTAGATAATTCGGTGGGGGGAAGGATGCACATTTTCCCCTTTATTGATTTCTCCCCTCCTTATTACATTTCATCCCATACCATAGTGAACTGTCTCTTCTACTGTTTCTTGTAAATTTGTTTGTAAAACTTCAAAAATCATCATGTACCTTGTATCAATATTAGTCACATAACACGTCTAAATCACTAGAATATAAATATCCCCAAATCAGGTACCAAGTCTCATTCATTTTCTTGTTCTGTACAAAGCCCAACACAGTGACTTTTGCATAGTAGGTCCTCAAGATTGGATATACAGCCTATTGTAGAAAATAGACCACTTCTACCTCTCCTAATATCATGGCCACTTTCCCAAAATATTTATTACTATCACTAGGGCTCCTAATAGAGGAAATTCCTATTTTAGAAGTGAATTTTCCCCAAAATGTCATGCTGCAAAAACACAAAGGTAAATTCAAGCCAAAGAGTTCTCTAGTCGCTTTCAGAGAACAAACTAAATTTCCTCTAATTAGTGAATGTATCCAGATTATTTGCTATTACTGAAGCTAGTTATTTAAGCTTAATTTATGATGAAGCTTTTCAGATAAGCTTTTTAAATGCTTTGATTAAATATGTTTGAAACTGGATTAAACAGGTGAAAATAGCTAAAATCAATTATCCACTTTTTAGTATTAAAAGTATATTTCTCTATCATTTAATAAAGTTTAAACTATTTTTCAGTGGCAATTGGAAGGTGAGTAGCAATTGCCTTCCAATTACACTTTCACAAATATATTATTTTTCCTTACAAATTAAGTGTGGCTCTAATTATACATTTGTAACATTCAATTCAGTTATATGAGCTCTTCGGACATATTTCTAAAGATCTGGTGAGTGAGGGTTGGAAACAAAATGATCCCAGACTAGGAATTGGAGATTATTTGAGTGGGATGCCAACTGCTTTTTCCAACACGCAATTTTGGACCTAAATTTAGGACCAAATAGGTCAGAATTAATATGAGCATTCCTGGAATCTATTTTCAGATTCACTGGCTGAGTTTTTGAGTTCTTTGAGGCAAGCCATGCAGCCTCAATTTATTTTGAATTCATGTCACCACTGCTGTGTGACCTTAGGTAACTTTCTTAGGTTGTGCCTCAGTTTTCTCCTCCGTAAAATGGGGATAATAATAGTATTTATATCATGAGGTTGTAAACACTAAAATAGTTAATATATTTCAAGTGCTTATAATAGCTTCTCAAACATAGTACACTTTCAACAGGTGTTGGCAGCATTATTTTTTCAGGTTATTGTTATTATTAAATTTATGTGCTGACTTTAGAGTCCTAACTACTCCAAGTAGGACTCTCATGTCTCAGTGAATCGTCGTCAAATCAATTGATGGGTATTAAGCTTAGAGAGGCTCAATCACGTGTGATAGTTGAAATATTTAGCAAAAGATGAGGCCCAGTCCTTGACCATCAAGATGAACAACATCTAGCACATCGTGCTGGTGTGGACCAGTTGGATATTGAAAAGCACCTGGACTAAATGATACGGGCAAGCAGGAACTCTGCAGAACTCCCTGCTAGCCCCCGTTCACCTCTAGGGATCTGATAGCTGGGTAGCCCGGCCTGAACACCAGACACAGACTCTCTTTTTGTCCCTTCTATAGATCCTTTTACCTGTTTGGTGTTTTATTCTTTTAGAGATGACACCTAGAATGGAAGATCTGTAAATCCATATTTTAGGATGCTTTTGTCAGCATGACCCAATAAGAGTGATCATATATCTTCAAAATGAGCAGACTTTAGAGAGTGATGGGGGTGCTATTAATAATTACACCAGGACAATAGACCCTACTGGCACCAGAGAATGTGCCCTCACCCTACCTAAAACGCACCAAGTTTTTTCTGTCTACAAATTAAAATCACAATATCTCTCACTCATACTTAACAATGTTTCTGGAACTTTGATTCCTAAAATTCTTAGAGCATAATTTTTCTGGCCTTGTCACTTTCTTGTTAATTAGAATAAAAATAATATTTGGAGTAACTCTTTAGAATATTCCCACAAAAGGTGTATTCCTAGCCAATCTGGGTAAACCCAGAACATGTGGAACTAAGTACAGTCTATTTCTACATGAAATGTCTTTCATACCAGCTCAGCGACTCTCAAAATGTAATGTGCATTGGAATCAAATACATATTTGAATTTAAAAAATGAATACTGTATTTTAAAGGTGTTTTAAAGGATTTCCAGAGTTAATTTTTAAGATATATGTTTTTGCCACTACTTAAGATATGACTTCGCTGAAAAACAGAGATCATGACAATGGTTCATGTAGAATGGCACGTTATTGTTTTGCAACTAGGCAAAGACACAAGAGAAAGGCAATGTAAAAGAACTCACTTCAACTTCATAAGCAACATGGTGGGGCTCTTTCTCAGATAGTCCCATCTTTAAAATTTTATAGCATCCATCAAGATGTTAATAAGTGTTCCTTGATAAAAGAGTTCAGCAGCCAAAAAATGTATGAACTACAAGGTTAGAGAACGTTAAGTAGTTTCTATAGTGAAGGACTTCTCAGAGCCTTCAACATGCTAACATGCATTGAGAAGCTCAAGGGAGACTGACACATGAGACGTTTCCCACAATAACTGACCAAATCTTATTCTAACTTTTTTGTTGTTTGATACACGTTTTTTTATATAGCACATTTTTTAAAAATCCAGCAAAATACAGTTTGGGAAACAATCCCACATCCAATCCAGAAGAATTAAAGAACATAGTTTAAAGTTTTGATTTCAATAAATCATACTCACTATTATAATACAAAATAAGCAATAGTGAAATTACTTTTTAAAAAATGGAGTGTGAATTTCTTAAATTCATGGCGGTACAATGTTATTGAGAAAACATTCTCCCAAGTTTCAGAAAAGGATGTAGCCTATCATAGTTTTTGACAATAGATTTTCATGAGCAGAAATGTATTGTCCTGCCTCATTCCTAACAATGTTTTTTGTCATCTATTTTTCCCACCACTGTTCCCAGGGGGGTATATTTCTTGAGTGAGAAAGACAGAGAGACAGAGAATATCTCAGAACTGCTACATTCCTTAACAAAAAGAAAGAGAGAATTGGCTAGCTAGTGGCGAAGACTGGCACATTTTTTAATCAAGTACAAAGACAAGATTTCCTAACAAGCATCGATGGCATTTAATGAAAAGTTTGTCTTCCTCTTTCATTTAGAAATTAGCCCTGATATTTTGCACCAGATGTGTCAAACTAAAGTGGAAAGGCAAATAGGTTATTTTCCTCAGGGAGAAGGGACAGCAACAGTCACATACACATGTGTGCATACACAAAACACATGTGCACATATACACACATGTGTGTGCAGGTACTCACGTATATGTACACACAGACACACCCTGTTTTGAGACCCAACACAAAGCTGTACAAGACAACATTTTTCCCAGCTTGATCTATGATTGATGATGTTTCTCTGATACTAGGAGACTCATAAAGATCTCAGCTTTCAAAAGGCATGTCTCAAGTGCCATGCAACTGCTTCAGTTTACCTGCATTGGTAAACTGTATTTATCTATATTTTGTTAGATTTTTAAACCATCCGTAGGTGTTGTCTGTGTCGACCACATTTTAAAGCAGAATTAATTACTAAATATTCACTCCATAATTCTATCCTCACCATGTAATAAGATGAATATCTCTGTCAAGCTCTTCCTCAGAGTAGACAGTGAAGGCCTTGAGACCACCCTAAGCACCAGGTACTGGGTTTTTATGAATCTTTCTTTTCAATTTCAGGAAAATAATCAACCATCTTTTCTTATCCTTCAGTTCCCTGCTTCCTGCTTTCTGCAACTTCCTTCCAACCAGAAGTCCTGGTGCAGATTAGTCTGGAGAATTTGGATCTATAGCTACTTCTTTATGACCTAACACTGGTGTTTACCAGGATCAGTGGGAGGAGCAGGAGGAGCACAAGCAAAGTCTGCCACACATAAGCCCTCCCCCTCTTGATGACATTCTTTGTCCACAGTCGAAGCCCCTCCCCAGTTCTTCCCCAGTGCTTCCCCCAAGATTGAGCTAATAGAGCACGTCAGACTCTGCTCCTACTTTACTGCCTGAAACAGTGCCTGCTGGATTTATAAGCATCCGTTCTTGCATCTCCAACTGATTACTTTCCTCTCTTTCTCCTTACCGGGTCTCCTCTCTGAACCATACTTCCTACTCAACAATCTCCCTCTTTCATCAAGAATAAAGAAACCAGGAATTTGCTTGTGGTCCATATGGTGACCATATGCCCTGGATTTTTAAGTACAATTCTAACTGCAAGATTCTATCTTCTTATCAGACCACATAATATAATTTCTGGGAGGAAAATATAAAAGAAAAAAAATTAACTTCCTCCTGAGTATGGACTATCACCTTATGGGAAACAAGATTCGACTGTTGTCACCACAAGTATTTTGCTAGTTTTTCAGGAGAAAAAATGGAGCTGGGATTAAATAGTAATATTTATATTCCTCTTCCTTGCCCTCAAAATATCTTTGCTGTCATGTCATGTCATCTTTGCTATTTTCTTCCTTTGTTTTGAAAATCCTTCAGCAGTTATAAAGAAATTGTGTTCTGAGAGCTTTGTGCACAGATGCTAACTGGTTGCATTGAATAATAATGAAAATCTACAGAATATCTTATAGTGCCGAAATATCATCTCACTTAATTCTTTCAATGACTCTTTAAGATGGAATATGAGTTAGGTAATGCTAGCAGCTGTAACAAAAACGTCAAATTTACACAAGAGAAGTAAAATTCACAGTGAGAGGTCGTGTTCCATGTAGTCATTCAGGGACTCAAGCTGATGGAGGCTTGTGAATTTCAACCTGTGGTCCCAAAGTTGTCTTGAGTCTTGAAATTTAGTCAGCAATTAGGGAGGGATGCACAGGAGGTTTGTATGGCCAGGCCTAAAAGTGGCATACATCACTTCTGCCTACTTTCCATTGGCCATAACTCAGTGACATGGCCCCACCAGATTGCAAGGAAGGTCTTCCTGAGTCCTGAAAGTTCCTCCTTCCTGTGTGATTAAGATAAGGGAAATGGATTTGTTAAACAACTATCTGGTGTCTTTCAGAGATGGGTGGTCTTATTATCATTATTAGTGATATTTCCCTAATTTTACAAATGAGTCAACCAAGTTACCAGATTGAGTGACTTGCCCAGGGCTACACAAGTATTGAGAGCTAAAGAATAGACTTGAGCTTAAGACTTTTTTGGGCAAAAAAAAACCCAAAAACTGACAACCTCCCATTTCTATGTGTTTTTTTTCCTCCTTATGCCATGCATCTGCTCTGTATTAAGAAACACATACACATACTATTAAGGCTTTATGGAAAGTTAGCTAATCCCACAGGGAAAAAAATGAGTGGTAAATCCTCGATTTTTCCACATTTCTGTTTTCAAGGACAATAGTGTGTTTCAAATTGTCTGCTGGTTTTTAAAGTCAGTAATGCCTGGAACTAAATGATAATATGTTTAGAGTTTTGCATGCTGTGTTTTATGGCAGACTCACTCTATAATTTTTATAATGTTTTCATTCTTTATATCTTTCCTTATTCCAAAATCATATTTGAAGTTGTTCTCTTAAAAATGACAGCTGTCATGAGCAACAGGGTCTTTACATAAGCCAATAAATGAGAATGTGTCACAAGGAAGGCTCAAACAGAACTCTGATTCATGAATTTGCTTATTGGGTTTCCTAGTGGCAGATATCTTATTATATTTGGTATTGGATTTTACACAGACAGCTGGTTTTAACAAGTCTAAGGTCAAGTGTATATATTTGACCCTATATGAATCAGCTAACCTTAAATAGGTCGAAGTTCATGGCCGTATTAATATATCATACTTGAATATGATTTCATTTCATAAGTCAAGTAAAAGGAGACAGCTCCCAAGCCCTATTGCCATTAGCAGACAAAGCAAAATAAACAGCTCACAGTCCACTCCTTCTTGAATTCCTGTGATACCTTCATGTTTCCCTCAGAAAAGGCAAACACCTAACTGTGACTTGCAAGGCGCATCATTATGGACTCTTCTTGTCCCTCCATTCTTATCTCATAGAATCCCCTCTCCTCTCTGCTTCAGTCTCATCGCAGCCTTCACTGGTCATCTTTTGTAGAGCGCTTCTCCACTGAACCTCCCTCCCAGCCCCCTGTTTGTTACTTCACTACACTTGCTACTATCTGGAACTGTGGAAACCTTTTTTCTTTGGCATACTTACCTTTTGTCCATCTCCCTCCACTATAATTTAAGTTTCAGGGGGAGGAACGGCGTGTATGCTGTCCATCGTCTTTATCCTGAATGATTAGTACACAGTCTGCCCTACAGAAAGTACCAATTAAAATGTATTGGAGTTTGTTATGGCATCAACAGATATTTATTGGGTTTTAACTCTTTGTAAGATCTTCTGCAATATGATTAAGAAAACTTAGTTGTTGCCCTTCAAGGAATTTACAATCTAGCTGGAAAAATGAGATATGCAGGCATGTGTTACATAGTAATATCACTGACAATAATAATAATAGCGGCTAATATTTATCTAATCCTTATTAGATTCCATATTCTACTCTAAGAACTTTATATGGTTTCATTCATTCTCCTCTCATCTATGAGATAAATACAGTCATCATCCCACTTTACAGATGAGGAAAGCGAAATACGGACCAATAAGGTGAGTTGTTTGAGGCCAAATAGCTAGGATGGGAGACAGCTAACAAACCAGACAGAGCATGACAAGTACAAAGGAAGGATTACACTGAAACACGTTAAAGGAGCTTGGGGTCAAGGAGGGTCCCTGGCTTGTGGTTGTCTGTGATATGTGTGTAGAGAATATGAGATTTGAGCTGGGATATGAAAGATGCACAAAAGTAGTAGAGTGGAAAGAAGCTATTCTAGATGCTCAGAAAAGCATCATGACAATTTGGAAGTAGGACACCAAAAAACTATTTTAGATTCAATGAACAGACCGTCTTTGCTTAAAGGATGGACCCATCCATCTACTTATTAATTGGTTGCTAATGTAGAGCCCTTATTATGGAGAACTCTGAATGCCGAGCTAAGAAATTTGGGTCAAATCAACATTAAGCAAAAAATTTTCAACCATTGGATACTGTTTGGCTGTAAGTAGTTTTTTAGTGTGATAGTTGTTACAAGTTTATCATTCTCTTTTTTCCTCTAATTCCTTCTCATAACATCCTCTCCACTTATACCTAATTAGAGTCGTCTTCTTCTCAGCTTTTCCAGTTGGCATTTGTAGATGCTTCTTTATAAGCCAAATTAGATTTTCTGGTTTCTGATGGACCATCCTTTGGCAAGCTGCAATTTTCCATCTTCATAACTCTGGATTTCAAATAAACATGTCTTTAATTATTTGTATAAGTCAGGCTAATACTAAATTCTTTAGAACAGCACTGTCCAATAGAAATAAATGCAAGCCACAAATGAGAGCCATGTATGTAACTTTAAATTTTCTAATAGCTACATTAAGGAAGAGAAAAGGAACAGGTGAAAGTAGTTTTGTTGTTGTTGTTATTTGTTTTTTAAGTTCATAACATTTACATCAATGTAAGATTTCAGTTGTACATTATTTCTTGACTGTCATCACATAAGTGCTCCCCTTCACCCCCTGTGCCCAGCTCCCAACCCTCTTCCCCCGGTAACCATTGAGCTGTTTTCTTTGTCCATGTGTTTGTTTATATTCCACATATGAGTGAAATCATCTCATGTTTGTCCTTCTCAGTCTGGCTTACTTCACTTAGCATAATTCCCTCCAGGTCCTTCCATGTTGTTGCAAATGGGATGAATTTGTCTTTTTTTATGGCTGAGTAGTATTCCATTGTATATGTGTATACTACATATTCTTTATTCAATCATCAGTCAATGGGCACTTGGATTGTTTCCATGTCTTGGCTATCATGAATAGTGCTGCTATGAACATAGGGGTACATATGTTACTTTGGATTGTTGATTTCACATTGTTTGGGTAGATACCCAGTAGTGGAATGGCTGGATCATATGGTAGTTCTATTTTTAGTTTTTTGAGGAATCTCCATACTGTTTTCCATAGTGGCCACACCAGTTTGCACTCCCACCAGCAGTGTATGAGGGTTCCCTCTTCTCCACACCCTCTCCAACATTTGTTATTTTTAGTCTTAATGATTATATCCATTTTAACAGGCGTAAGGTGGTATCTTAGTGTAGTCTTGATTTGCATTTCCCTGATGATTAGTGATGTTGAAAATCTTTTCATGTGTTTATTGGCCATCTGTATATCTTCTTTGGAAAAATGTCTGTTCACATCCTCTGCCCATTTTTTGATTGGGCTGTTTGTTTTTTTATTGTTCAGTTGTGTGAGTTCCTTATATATTGTGGAGATTAACCCTTGTCAGATATATGATTTGCAAATATTTTCTCCCAATTGGTGGGTTGTCTCTTTATTTTGATTCCAGTTTCTTTTGCCTTGCAGAAGCTCTTTAGTCTGATGAACTCCACTTGTTTATTTTTTCTTTTGTTTCCCTTGCCTGAGAAGACATGGTATTCGAAAAAATCCTTTTAAGTTCAATATCAAAGAGTGTACTATCTATATCATCTTCCAGAAGTTTTATGATTTCAGGACTTATCTTCAAGTCTTTGATCCATTTTGAGTTTATTTTTGTGTAAGGCATGAGATAATGGTCTACCTTCATTCCTTTGCATGTGGTTGTCCAGTTTCCCAACACCGTTTATTGAAGAGACCTTCTTTTCTCCATTGTGTGTTCTTGGCACCTTTGTCGAAGATTAGCTGTCCATAGATGTGCGGTTTTATTTTTGGGCTTTCAGTTCTGTTCCATTGATCTGTGTGCCTGTTTTTGTACCAGGACCATACAACTATGGCTTTCTAGTACATGTTGAAGTCAGGGATTGTGATACCTCTAGCTATGTTCTTCTTTCTCAGGATTGCCTTAGCAATTTGGGGTCTTTGGTTGCCCCGTATGAATTTTAGGATTCTTTGTTCTATTTCCATGAAGAATGACATTGTGATTCTCATTGGGATTACATTGAATCTGTAGATTGCTTTGGGTAGCATGGACATTTTAACTATGTTTATTCTTCCAATCCATGTGCATGGAATCTCTTTCCCTCTTGTTATGTCATTATCAATTTCTTTCAGTAATGTCTTAATAGTTTTCGTTGTATGAGTCCTTCACCTCCTTGGTTAAATGCATTCCTAGGTACTTTATTCTTTTAGTTGCGATTGTAAATGGAATCGTATTCTTGAGTTCTCTTTCTGTAAGTTCGTCATTAGAGTATAGAAAAGCAACTGGTTTTTCTAAGTTTATTTTGTATCCTGTAACTGTACTGTAGTTGTGAATTATTTCTGTTAGTTTTCCAATGGATTCTTTGGAGTTTTCTACATGTAAGATCATGTCATCTGCAAACAGTGAGAGTTTCACTTCTTCACTCCCTATTTGGATTCCTTTTATTCCTTTCTCTTGCCTATTTGCTCTGGCCAAAACCTCCAGTACTGTGTTGAATAAGAGTGGTGATAGTGGGCATCCTTGTCTTGTTCCTGTTCTCAGGAAGATGATGTTCAGTTTTAGCCCATTGAGTATGATGTTGGCTAAGGGTTTGTCATATATGGAGTTTATTATGTTGATGCAATTTCCTTCTATCTCCATTTTCTTAAGAGTTTTTATCATAAATCACTGTTGGATCTTGTCAAATGCTTTCTCTGCATCTATTGAGATGACTGTGTGGTTTTTATTCCTCAATTTGTTGATGTGGTGTATCATGATTGATTTGCAGATGTTGAACCATCCCTGTGTCCCTGGTATAAATCCCACTTGATCATGATGGATAATCCTTTTGATGTATTGCTGAATTCGAGTTGCCAAAATTTTCTTGAGGATTTTTGCATCTATGTTCATCAATGATATTGACCTGTAGTTTTCCTTTTTTGTGCTGTCCTTGTCAGGCTTTGGTATCAGAGTGATGTTTGCCTTGTAGAATGCGTTAGGAAGAGTTCCATCCTCCCTAATTTTTTGGAATAGCTTGAGGATAGGTATTAAATCCTCTCTGAAAGTTTGGTAAAATTCCCCAGGGAAACTGTCTAGTCCTGAGGTTTTATTCTTTGCGATGCTTTTGATTATTGCTTCAATCTCTTTCCTTGTATTTGGTCTATTCAGACTATCTGTTTCTTTTTGATTCAGCTTTGATAGGCTGTAAGAGTCTAAGAATTTGTCCATTTCCTCTAGATTATCCATTTTGTTGGCATATAGTTTTTCATAGTATTTTCTTATAATCCATTGTATTTCTGTGGTGTCTGTTGTTATTTCTCCTCTTTCATTTCTAATTTTGTTTATCTGAGCTCTCTCTCTTTTTTTCTTTGTAAGTCTGGCTAGGGGTTTGTCAATTTTATTTATCTTCTCAAAGAACCAGCTCTTTGTTTCATTGATTCTTTCTACTGTCTTTTTTGTTTCAATAGCATTTATGTCTATTCTGATTTTTATTTTTTCTCTCCTTCTGTTGACTTTGGGCTTTGTTTGTTCTTCTTTTTCTAATTCAGTTAGGTGTAATTTGAGATTGCTCATTTGGGATTTTTCTTGTTTGTTAAGGTGTGCATGTATTGCGATGAATTTCCCTCTTAACACATTTTTTGCTGCATCCCATATGATTTGGTATGGTATGTTATTTTCATTTGTCTCCAGGTATTTTTTTAACTTCTCCTTTAATTTCTTCGATGATCTATTGCTTGTTCAATAGCATGTTGTTTAGTCTCCACGTCTTTGTCCCTTTCTGAGCTTTTTTCTTGTAATTAATTTCCAGCTTTGTCATTCATTTTTGCCAGTTTTCCTACTATATGCCTTGCAGTAGGTCTTTTTACATTGACATATCTAGGAGATATGGAAGCCTCTTCCGTGCAGATTTCCCTCCCCTTCCCTAGGTCTGGGAAGTTCTCTGATATTATTTCTTTGAACATGTTTTCTGCTCCATTCTCCTCTTCTCCTTCTTGAATATCTATAATTCTGATGTTGCATTTCCTAATTGAGTTGGATATTTCTCAGAGACTTTCTTCATTTCTTTTTAGTCTTAGTTCCTTCTCCTCCTCTGTTTGGAGCATTTCAACATATCTATCTTTGATTATGCTGATACTCTCTTCTACAATGGCCACTCTAGCGATCAGGGAATCCGTATTTTGCTTTATCTCTTCCATTGTGCCTTTCACCTCTAACATTTCTGATTGATTCTTCTTTATAGTTTCAATCTCTTTTGTGAAGCAGCTCCTGAACTCATTAAATTGTTTCTCTACATTCTCTTTTACCTCATTGAGCTTTTTGATGATAGCTATTTTGAATTCATTGTCATTTAAATTACATATTTTTGTGTCTTCAGGACTGAATTCTGGGTACTTGTCATTTTCTCTCTGGTCTGGAGATTTGATAGAGTATTTGATATTGCTAGAGGAGGTGGGTTGGATCTTACACATCCTGATATTATTTGGTTGCAGTTACCACCTATTGACACTGGGTGGGGCGGGTCAAGGGCCACACATTCTGAGCCCTCCAACTTCAGCTGAGATCCCAGGCAGTGGAGCGGGTGTAAGGCGGGTTGGGGGAGAGGTGCTTTCTCCTCCATGCTCCCTGGGCTTTCTCGCTCTTCTCTCACTATCTGGTCTCCTGGGGTGTTGGCTTGATGAGGTCACCCCCCACGAAAGCCCTCCCACGATAGAGGTCTTCCCTCTAGGCTGCATGGGCCCTCAGGGGTCCTTGATGTTCCCATAAACAAATGTCTCCTCCCCCATTCCTTCCCTCACGGAGCCTCCTGCAGTCATGGATCGCAATCTTTAGGGGAGGAAGCAAAGTTCTCTCTTGCCCTGTTCCAGCTCCTCCAAGGGGGCTCCAGCCTCTCCACCTTCCGTCGTATGGCTGCATGTCTCTCTGACATTTTTGTGTTGTGCTAGGATGTCCTCTGTTGGAGTATGGATGCCCCTTTTTGTTGTATGTTGTAGGGGAGAGAGTCCCGGGCAAGTTCACACCACCATGATGCTGATGTGACTCAAGAACCATTTCAAAAATAGTTTTAATAGTATACTTTAACAAATATGTTCAAAATATAGTAAATTCAACATGTAGTCAATATAAAAATTATTGATGAAATATTAACAATCTTTTTTGCTTTGTTTTGTACCAAGTCTGTGAAACCCAGTATATATTTCACACTTATAGAATATGTTATTTAAACTCACCACATTGAAAGGACTTACTGGCCACATGTGGCTGGTGGCTAATATATTGGACAGTGTCTAGAGTTGGCTTGCAATAAATATGTTGTAGCAATGGTTTATTCCTTTTAGTCTTAAAGCTTTATTCTTTAGGACTTCTTGCCTGCAAGACTTGATGCAAAGACCTGGACTTTTCCTGATATTTGGGCAGGTTTTTTTCGGGATACATGTCAAGCTGCAAGGAGTTTCAGATTTTTAACAGTAAGATCCAGTAGATCTAATATTAAGGAGAGGATTCTCTGAAAATGGCTCTCACATCTTCACATATTGATATGGATCTTACAGATTCAGTCACTCCTAGAGCTTTGTGTTCTTCCTCACCACATGTGGGATCTTGCCCTCCCTGCAATGGAAAATCCATGGTCAGGCTGCATAAGGATACTTATTTTTAAAAATCCTACTTTAAATGAAAGATAACTTTGATATAGAAAAGAATACACACATATGGCTTTGGTTAACAAATTCAGTATATCCTAAGGCAGTAGATCTTAAAGAGTGGTCCTTGGAGCAGCAGCATCACCTGGGAACTTGTTAGAAATGCAGATTCTCAGGCCTCACTCCAGACCTGCCCAATCAGAAATTCCGGGGGAGGAGCCAGCAGTCTGTGTGCTAAAAAGCCCTCCAGGAGCTCCCAGTGCACGCTAACATTTAAGATCTGCTACAGTACGAAAATAATATGTTGAGGGCAAAGTATGGGGAAGCAGTGAGTGTTTGATGCTTAAAAAGAGAAAAAAGGTAATTTTCACACCTCAAATAAGATTCACCATTAGATACATTGACATGGCCATAGTGCAATTAAAATACACTTTCACGTGCAAAAATATTAATGAATTTTGCCAACACAACATTGAGCAAAAGAAACCAGACATGGAAGAGCACATATTGTGTGTAATTCTATTTATTTTTTTGATTTCTTAAAGCTGTCCACTCGATTCCAACTCCTAAACCCTGTGTACAGCAGAGCAAAACCCTGCCCTGTCGTTTTGCACCAGCTTCTCACCTTCCAGCACTATATCAGACAATGCTCCACTGCCAGACGTAGGGTTTTCATGACCAATTTTTTGGACGTTGGTGTCCAGGTCCTCTTCCTACCCTGTCTTAGTTTGGAAGCTCTGCTGAAATCTGTCCACCATGGGTGACACTGCTGGTGTTTGAAATACCAGTGGCATATCTTTCAGCATCACAGCAACATGCAACCACCACAAGATGACAACCGACAGATGGATGGTGTGGTTCCCTGACTGGGAAATGAACTCAGGCCAAATCTTAACCGCTAGACCACCAGGGCTGGCAATTCCATTTATATAAATTCTGAAAACAAGAAGAAATGATAAATGCTGTTAGAAGTCAGAGGGGTGATTTTTGGAGTGAGCATGGTGACTGGAGGGGAAAATGAGTGGGGCTTCCAGAATGCTAGATATGTTCTATTTCTTGAGCTGGTGCTGGTCATACAGGAGCATTCAATTTGTGATAATTCATCAAGCTGTACACTGATGAAATTTGCACTTTTCTTTATGTATGTTTATCTTCAATGAAAAGTTAAGAACTCAAGTTTTTTCAAAAATTATGAAGACAACTTTTTAGGCAAGTGTTCAGTAATGTAAGTAGCATACACTTTAATTCAGCAGTCTCTCTCTCCCCCAGTTGCCCCTCCTAAACAACAAATAGAGATTTCACCTTAAAGAGACCCCATTTAGCAATTCTCTGAGTTAGAAGATAAATGTAAACTGCCTTGATGCTCTCTTGCATCATTTGTTTAATTAAGGTCCTTCCCTCCCTCTTGGTCTCTGCTCAGTGCCATCCTTTTCTTTTTCTTGATTGGACCCAGACCCACCCCTAGCATTTGATTAATGAATCCTTAAAGCAAATCTGGCTCAAGTGGGATCCTCCCAAAGAGATCTGCATTTTGAAAACTCCCAAAAGACAGAAGATATGTCAAGTCCCAAAAGAATGAAATGCTCCTCTGGGAACCATGAGAGGACAGGGTGCATATTTTAGAACAGATGGTTTTATGTGGTGCCCTCTTATATCTCACAACACAGATGGCCATCAGCCCATCAGCTTCATCCACTAACGTAGTTGCCCTAATAGATGTGTTTTCCTCACCAGTGCCGTAAGAGCAGTAGAACAGTGTGTGTGTAGCACAGGGGCAGCGGGGTGATGCCTAAACAGGATGTGGTCTTCCAGACAGAAGTACCACTAACCTCTAGTTTTTGCTGATTCTATCTGCAGTGGTGCTTTATCAGGTAAGGCCACCAAATAAGAGGTGACCACCAATGTGTGTTTGAGGATTATCCAATCCTTACATTGTAGGCTCTTTTGGTCTATAACAACAAAACTACTTCTCATTCTTTTCACCAATAACAGAACATTAGAAACTGTTGGTTATTAAACTACTCTGATTATCTTTTTTTAGAAACTTATCAATATAATTTTCTACTATTAACAGAACTGATATTCGCCAGTACACCCTGGTACTGCTGCAAGAATTTTTGAAATACTGAAATATTTACAGGCTCTTTGGCAAATAGTGACTTAAGTCCCGTCCTTGCAAGTAACTGCCATTACTACCCTGCCATCCAAGACACACCAGTGAGGCTCCAGGCCCTTGCCCCAGTGCTGTGGACATGTTCATTCTCATTGGCTGACACTACTGCCAATTTGTAAGTGTTTTGAATATCACCTCAGACTCCCTTATTCATGCTGTCAACTTATTCATGCTACTTTATCCATGTTATCCAAACACCGACTACTTGATGCATTTAAGGATGAATGAAAATTGACTCCAGAGAATTGGGATGGGGAAAGTGAACCTTTCATTTAGGGAAGGTTCCATTTCAAAATCCATTTTGAAACTTTGTTCTGGTGTATGGTAGGGATGCCAAACTTGAATAGCTAACATTCGAAAGATAAATAAATCATCCAAACAGCCATGTGCACAAGTGCATACTGTCACTTTTATGGAGAGAATATTTCTGTTCCCCCAAACACATACAAACTTTATACATTGCCCTAGCCAACATTATGGTATTTGGAGATGGGGTCTTTGGGAGGTAATGGGAGTTAGATTAGGTCATTGATGGTGGGGCCCTCATGGTAGAACTAGTGGCCTTATTAAGAAGAGGAAGAGAGAGAGATCTCAATCTTTGTCTCTCCAAGTTCCCACACTGAGGAAAGGCCATGTGAGGACACAGCAAGAAGGTGGCGGCTGTCTGTAAGCCAGGAAGAGGGTGCTCACCAGAAGCCGAATCAGCCAGTATCTTATCTGGGACTTCTGGCCTCCAGAAGTATGAGAAAATACATTTCTGTTGTTTAAGTCACCCAATCTATGGTATTTTGTTACAGCAGCCTCAGCCGACTGATAGAGTCAGTCATTGCATTAGGAAAATCTATTATAATGATTCTAGAACTCATGGTTAAACTTAGTCTAAAACAGGAGTGGATTAAAGCAAAATCTTTGTGGAAATAGAAAAGAACAGTTTTAAGTTAATCTTTAGTCTACTGCCCAAAGTCCTCATAAAATAACATTTTACAGTATTTTAACACATTTTTCTCGGTTTATGAGGCAAAACTTTGCCCTCATCATACAAATGCCTCTATACACCCCATTTCCTGTAATACCAGATGTCATCTAACGTTTTTTCCCACCAGGGTCATTTTTGAAAATGAATTTTACTGAACTTGTTTTATTCTGCATGACCAGGCTGTTCCCCTCTTTAACTCTCTCTGTTTCTTGGTCTAGTATCTTTCAAACTGTGTACAAAGTTCATGAGGGTGCTGAACACTTGAAATGAGGAAAAAGGTGAATCTTGAAAAATGGATCTAAAAGAATACCAAACTTCTTAAAGTAATGTTTCTAAAAATCATTTTAGAAATGCTTAAAGTATATATACACCTTAAAATTAGATAATGAACTTGCAAGAACCACAAAGTAAGTAAAGTCAAACTCTTTTGGGTTATGCAGAAGCGACACACATTGAGGTCACCTCAGGTGGTAGGAAAGTCAGAGCGCGAGGGAACCATTTCATCCGCTCCAGAAACTGGATCGTCCAGGAGGCCGCAGCAGCTCAAATGGTTCTTCTAGCAACTCAACAACTTCTCTAACAGTTGGCCACTCAAGGGGCACCCAAGACTTTTACTACCTTCTTTTCCTCTTTTACTCTTCTAATGCTACCAAGTAACTCTCTATGCTTCTTTGTTCTATCCACAGCTTGTGTTTCTTCCCTTCCCCTTCAGTGAATCATTGCTTTTAAACCATTCTATGCTTCGAAGCTTTCTCTGTATATTTTACCACCAAATACTCAAAGGCAAAGTTGCTGATGGATTCCTTTCATCATAATCTAATATTAATTATCTCCTGGTGAGTGGAGCTCTCGTGTCAGGCCAGCTTTATGTCTGTTGGCCAACCTATAGGTGACTGCCCAGGACCCATCTCTCACCAATCACCTGTGTCCAGCTCTCAGGGTTATATGGTGTAAAACCTGGCAACCTCTTTTTCCAACTTCTCTTAGATAGGTGGCAAGCACTTTTCCCAACATTCGCTAATTAAAGGCAGCCTGGTATAAGAAAGCAGCAGACTGTAAGTCAGGAGAATAGGGTAAACATTCACATTTTTGCTACTAAGTAGTGCAAGGCAGGTTAGTGACTATCTTGGCTGTCTTTGTTTGGGTTCTCCAAAAGCAAATTCTGAGACAAGGATGTAGGAGCAAATGGTTTATTTGAAAGATGGTCCCAGGAAGCACAGGTGAGGCTTGGGGAAGTGGGGTGGGTTCCTGCTGAAGGGAACTCAAACGCCATTGCTCTAAAAAATATACAGAGCATGCTCAGAATTATCTCCCTGAGGGGTGAGGAACCTGGGGTTTTATCTCCTGAATCCTGTGGGAGTCAGGAATTGGGCACTAGCTCCTGGGTACTTCTGGCCCACCTGGGGCAAGAATGCCCTTGCTCAGAGTCTCAGAAAGCAGTTCAGCTCATGGAACCATCTGCTGCAATCTCAGGAGTTGTCCGAAGGGATACGGGTGAGGCACTGTCAGCTACAAGGACATGGGCTGTTTCTATTCTAGTTACTCTGGCTCTAGAGAGATCTAAACTCTATATCTCAGAGGTGGGAGTGGGCTGAAGAAGTAAGAGACAGAGGAGAGGAGTGAATGCAGCCTGGGATACATAATACAACAATACAACTGGTTTATTTAAAATGGATGAAAATTGGATTCAATTTGAATGTTCAGTAGTAAGGACAATAGTAAAATAGCTTGTGGTAGATCCACATAATGAACCATTCTGCAGCCATCCAAATTATAGAATTATAGTCTTGGATATATAGAACAATACCCAAAATATATAATTTTGTATATATAATTATATATTCATCCAAATTATAGAGTTATACATATTATAGAATTATATGGGAAGAAAACAGAAAAAAGTAAGCACATCCATTTTAATTTGAATGGGTTTGTGGATCCTTCTAGGTGTGAGGAACAAATAGGTGTTAATAAGAAGCCATCCACATCTTTGAAACTCACGTAAAATGAGTAACTCCCGCAAAGGGTCCAAATGCTTATCTTAGTTTCCAAACATGTCCCTTTCCATCATTTGGGAAAAAAGACTTAAGTTGTGCTTCAACAGGGTGGGTTATGACGCAGTCCCGGGGACTGTAGGAATCCCTGGATCTCAGCAGGGTGAGGTGCTGGTTTCCCAGCCACACTCTCCCAGTGTCTGGCTGCAAACAACCTGAGCCCAGAACTCGAAGCATTTATGATCCTACAGGCAGACTGCTGTCTCAACGTCTCCGTGAGACAAAATTACTGAGAAGCAGTGGCCAGCCGCTGGGCTGTGACTCTACTCAGTTAGGGCCGAAAGGCCTAAAGGCCTCATCTTTTCCCCTAGTGGAAGAGTCCTCTCAGTAGTACAGTCACACAGACTTTTCATTATCAGATTGAATTAAACAACGGTGTAAATAAAACACTCGTATTCTCCCTAAGTTATAGATGAATGTTCTAATAGAATTCCAAGTCAGTTAACATCTAGAACCGTAGCTACTTTTCATGCCTGCAGCCTGATCAGACTGGTAGAAAAGTATTGTCAAGAGAGCCTGCGGTTCGTGGGTTAGCAAGAGAGGGAGGCAAGATCAGAAAGGAATCAGAAGGATGGAGGGCAAGGATAGCAGGTCACAGATGACTGAAAACAAGAGCAGATTTGCCTTTGTTTACATGGCCAAAGGGGAAACATTAACTTGATGGAAAGGGTAATTAAGCATTTCTTTTTCCATCCTGGTCCAGCTCGGCTTCATATCCAGCTGTTCTGTCTTACATTGTGATGATTCTTTGTTCAGTTTCTGAGTTAACGATGGCCAGTGTGGCATCAATGTCACATGGTACTACTTCTCCTGCTATTAACCTTTAGTTTATAAATAGACAGTAAAAATCTGACTGTGAACTGTCCAACTCAGGTATGCAGACAATGAGGGAAGCGTGGGAATGTTTACAGAGAAGTGTTGTCCAGAACAAAGAGATAATTTGAACAAATCAGCAGATTAGCACCATAAAGTATTTTAGAAGGATTATCTGGCTGAACACCCTAAATTCCTAGATGTAGAAACTGAGATTATGTGAAGTGAATGGATTTTCCTACATTAATGAAGTTTGTAGTTGTAAATCTAGAATCACAACCCCAACTAGTGCCCATCCTCTCATGACGGATTCTCTTATTTGCTTGTATTTTCAGTAACCTGCAGAAGACTATCACCTCCAGTGGAGGAATGAGTGGTTCATACAAATTTACTGTCTGGAATTTGGAATGTGCTTTTTTTTTACTTCACTTTTTTTGAGGTAACATTAGTTTATAACATCATATAAATTTGAGGTGTAGATCATTATATTTCAGCTTCTGATGGAATATGTTTTCTAATAGAAACAAAGTTAGTGGTACACAATGGTGGTTTTCCCAGCCATGTCTCAAAGACTGTTAGTACCCCAATTCCATATCTCTGGGGATGATCGGCCCCCTTTTAATAGGGGTTAATGATTGTATAATGAAGACAGATGACCAACCACAGCTCAATTGAGCCTCCCGATGCTCAGGGCAGTGTCCTGTCCTATGGACCCAGTTACTTTTCAGGTAAATATAGATCAGCCTTGTATATCCAGCTTCACCAGGACAAAGCACAGTTCATATCCTCACCATCTGAAAACTCTGGGACATATTACAGGATATATTTTTCCTATATAGTGGAATAGTCACTGCAAAGCTTCAATGAGACCATAATTGGCTGTGGAGACTCTAGTTTATTGTGGATAAGCAAACTCTTCAGATGGAGGAGAAACTACTTTATTCTAATTGCTTCACATAATAAACCAGTGATTCAAATGAGTAGGCCAAGAGAAATGTTTTGCTTGGTCTAAACAAATCAGTGTACAAGAATCAAAGGAAATCCAGGGGACTGTGTTTCTGTACAACTTTTGCGTCAAGCTAAGATCTTCATGTGTGGATATTTACATGTTACAGAGCAAGGAGATTTTACATGTAGGTGTTTGTGGATGGCATTTGTTTTGTTCAGACCCGTTAGACCTTTTACACCAAAATGACCTTCTGCCACTGTGCTAAATAGCAGTCGGGGCCCCTCTCTTACTAGATGGATTTTGTATACCTCCTGAATTGAAAATGTCTTCAAAGACAGTTAATGATCTGTTGAGTTTTAGACTTTATAGTAGCCTCTAATTTTGGTGCAAAGTGTTTTTTGCCAGCTGGATTTTCCTCCTCATTTATTAAACACATCTCTATAGTTTTTTGGCAATTTCCTTGAGTCCGATCTACCTTAAGAGTTCAAGAATTGCCGTCATTGATGAATCCACAGAGTAGGCATCAAGTTCTATAGCTCATTCCTCAATAACAGTCCTAGAAATCTTTTGTAAAATGGCAGTCTCACTGGCATTAGGGTATACATGTCTATAGTCATTTTTACCCTTGTTGGGGTTGTGAGTCCCTATAAGAATATAATGGAAACTATCTCCTCCCAGACAAATAAACATATGAATATATGCACACATTTTGCATATCATTTAAAAAGGGTTTGTGGACCCCTAGGGTATATTCAGGGATCTCCTAGGGTTAAAAACTTTTGTTTTAAAGGGACATCTTTGAAAGGCATAGCATTTATTTTGATTTATAGTTTAGATATATTTATTAAAATTCAATGTTTTTATCATTTCTCATCACAGCTTAAATCTATACATGTGCTATACTGTGTGGACATGTGTTGTTGACTACATTAAAAATGATCCACTTTTTAGAATTTCTGTTCTATTTTTTTAATTTTAATCTATTTAAAATATTCTTTTAAACCTTTTTCAACTTCCTAAATGAGGAGATTTTTTATGAAAACATTTCTTTTTTATTCTTGCTAATCTTAAAAGATAATCTATCTTTAGAACTTTGGCTTGAATGTTTGATGTGATATTTGCATTTGAAAAAATTCTCTAATAGGACATTGACCTTAAAGATTTTGAAAGTCAGAATCTACATATAAATTTAATTCTAGTCCTCTGCTATTCAAATAACACTGACTGACTCTCAGAATTAGGTGAGAACTCTTTTGCTTTTTTTATGCTTTCTTTTTTTGTGAGGAAGATTGGCCCTGAGCTAACATCAGTTGCCAATCTTCCCCCTTTTTTTTTTCTCCCCAAAGCCCCAGTACATAGTTGTATGTCCTAGTTGTAAGTCCTTCTAGTTTTTCTATGTGGGATGCCACCACAGCATGGCTTGATGAGCCATGTATAGGTCCGCGCCCAGGATCTGAGCCAGTGAACCCTGGGCCACTGAAGTGGAGCGTACGAACTTAACCACTATGCCACGAGGCTGGCCCCAACTCTTCTACATTTTTTTGAACATTACCAAATCATAAGGTTTAGAATTAAACAAAATGTGAATCCATGGTGCAGCAAGAATTTAGTATATACAACTACATTTTTCATGGCAGTTTTTAGAACTGACAGAAAAAATAAGCTCTTTTAGTGATCTTATATACTAAATATATTATCTCTCTTTCTCATTATGAATAATGATTTTATATACATATATGGTGCAGCTTTCATCACCTCCTAAGCAGAAAAGCTCCACTGTCATTTCAAACCCACAACTAAGGGTAATGTAATAGGACCCATGATTTAAAGCATTCAGGATCAAATCCAGTCTTGCTTAGGTTCATGAGACTGGAAATTCAAATAGCCTTTTTAATAGAGAAACTACAATAGAAATTTTACACAGCCACCTGGTTATGTGTGGATGCTATCATGAGTTTATATTTTTTATCCTGCTTTATTGCTGTATGTAGAGGTGGAACATTTCTGGAGAAGAAGCTCACATACAAGACAAAATGAGCTTGTGGTTTTGATGATGGGGCATGTTGATACAAAATCCTTATCATCACATAAAGATGTGTATTTGTGTACACGTAGAATATACTCAAATATAATATTTCTAGGATGCACAGTCTTTCATAAATTTTATTTCTGAAATCAAGACACATTCTTAGGATTGATAGTGTGTTATAGTTAATTTGGTAGCATTTTTTTCTAATCCTACACAAAATAATAGTGCAAATAATAATCGATGGTGTCTTGAGTTCAGTGAAATACATTATATATAGTTTAGGACACATAAGATCAGAGGCACCTGAGCAATGTTAAAACAACTCCCCCAAGGAAACTGAAATTAAAAGGTCAATTAATTTGCTAAAGAAACAAATATAGGTGATAAAACAGGTACATTCTAGAGATTAATTTTTCAAATACTTTCACCCATCTTATGTGAATCATTAGACCATAAACTTTTAAACTCAATGCAAATCATTATTTAAAAGACATTTCTTATGTAATATTTGGTGTGTGAAACATAATGTTTATGTAAGTTTAGAAAACATAATGAGTTATTGTTGAGTGTAAATGAACAAATTTTAACTACATGCAAAATCTCGGATAATCTTAAAACATTAAGGTTGACAGAAATGAGCTTTGCCCAAGATAACATATCAAATAATGCCATTTTCTATAAACAAACTAACAAAAATACTAAAACACTTTCAAAATTAAAAGTTAGCCTGATTTGTGTGGTAGCTTTTTCAATCTTTGCTCATTTTCAGTGTTAAGGTGGAAAAAAGTATTCAAAGGATTTTTTTTTATCCACATGTTAGAGCCAAAATTAAAAAGGCATATTTTAATGGGAGCTAGTTTAAAACAGTTTGACATGAGTGAGATAACAGTTTGGAAAATGTGTCTATGATCAATTTTGCTTCCAAATTTGGGTGTTGAAACTTATTGTCAGTCTCAGGAAGAAATAAGAAGCTGTGCAGATAATTAAACATTTGCCTTGGGGGAATTATTTGCAGTTAATTAAAACCATACACTTTGGGTGTATACTTGCTTCGCTGGTTATTAAATTTGAATCATATGTTAACTACCCAGGTTTCTCACTTGTCCATCAAACGTTGCTTGTGGCAGTTTCAAGAAACAAACTTTCTCATAATATTCCAAACCATATTGTTTAAGGCTATCTTCTAGTCTGAGAAGGAAGAGAGGGAAGACGGAAAAGGAAACAAAGAAAGAATAACATGTTAGACTCCATTTGATTCATTCTGTTAGGGAATCTGTTAAAACTCAACTGAGTGATACTAACTCAGTAGAGAACCTATCTGTAAGTAATAACAAGTGTCGATCCACCATCCCCAACTTTCTCCACAGCCACATGCATCCAATATTAGCTCATGGCACCAGAGGGGAAGGGGTTGGGGGGAGAGAAAAAGGGGTAAATGGGCACATACATATGGTGATGGATAAAAACCAGACTATTGATGGTGAACACTATGGAGTCTATACAGAAACTGAAATATAATAATGTACACTTGAAATTTACGCAATGTTATAAGCCAATATGACCTCAATAAAATAATTTTTAGAAAAGGATTAGCTTATGGCTTTTGGATATCTTTCACTTATGACCCTTTTAGCTGCGTGAAAAATATCATAGAGGTTACTGGATTGTAACCTCCATAAGGACAGATATTTGGTGCTCTGTTTACTATTGACTCTCTAGCATCAAGAACAGCGTCTGGCATACAGTTGACCCTTAAAAAATATTTGTGGAATGAATTAAAGAACCTATTTTCTGTCTTTCTGCTGACCCACTCACATGCTCTTTCCAATGACTTTTAAAGAGCCTCCAGAGAGGCCTCAAACATCCAACAAGGGACCCTTTCTTGCTTTGCAAGAGTCCATTGTCACTGAAATTCTTTTAGCTACGTTATTTCCTGTAAAGTATACCATATGACAAAAAAAAGATGACCTTGTGCTGATTCCACGTTTAAACATGCTATATGAGGTAGCGGATGAAATTGCACAGAACAGAAGGCTTGCATGCCCCTTTTGCTATTGTTCTACTGGTATGGTTCCTGAGGAAGACAAACTTAATTACCGCTGGATCTCAAAGATCTGCATCTGGCTCTTTCAAGGACTCCAGGCTCCCATATATGAACAACTACAGTAATGGAAGCATTAAGAACATTAAAATTAGCTATTCCTTTAATCTTCTCTATTTTGCCTTCCTTTCATATCCTTTTGCACAATTCTCCTAAGACTTTCACAAATGCATAAAATCTTCTTATATTTTCTTGTTTGTTGCAAAAAGATGTCTCAACCAAATCTCTATCATCTTTACCTTGTAAACTTCGTGCAGATAGCTTATGTAGTATTTTAAGAAAATCTAACTTATTGATTCAAGTATTAAAGTATTTTAATGGTATTCTTAAAAAATAGTAAGTTCTGTCCCCCAAACATAAATCTATCATGTTAGTTCTGGAAGCTACTCTATTTCATGATTAAAAATGCTTACTAGAGGTTTTGTTTGTTTGTTGTGTCAGATTCTGCAAAGGATGACAATATTACAAAAGACAATGAAGTAACAGATCATTCTATGTGTGACCAAGATCAACCCAATGGTAAGTTGTGAGATCTTTCTCCAGTTTTTATTCTGCTAAGAAATATTATATTTTTAAAAACTCAGATTTTAGTTTTTCTGGCAAAATACTGAATCTGGTACTACTTTATTAGACCTGAATACTATCGGTAGCTACCACATTCAGAAAGGACATTTGCTCTCTACAATTATCATCATTCATTATTTTTTGTACCAGGCTGGCTTCATTTATTTTTGTTACCTGCCTGAACTCTACAGGCATTGGGTTTGCAACTACTGAAATGAAGATATGATAACAAGGAGAATAAATGTGAGACATATACAGAATAGATCCAGGAGATTAAATCTACATATCCTTGGATACCAATAAAAGACAATAGAACAAACAGAAATGAAGCAATCTTTAGAAAAAGAGCAGAAAAAAGTTTTCCTAATGCAAACCAGTTCCTCCACCCCAAACATGAGAGTACACATTATATTTATAGGCAAAGATAATAAACGCTCAAATGGGAACAGAAGCCTGCAAAGCCTCATGGAATTTCTAAAGATCAGTGATAAAGAAAAGCTTTTAAAGCATAGAGGAAAGTCAAAGTTAGGTTACAAACAAAATCACCAAAATCAGATTAGCCTTAGCCTTCTTCTCCCACAACTTTACTAGAAGAAAATGAAGTAACATTTCCAGGCTCTAAAGGACACAGTTTCTATATTTAGTAAAGTTATTATTCATGCATGAGGTCAAGAGTAATATTTTCTCAGGAATACAAAGATTAAGAAAATATGCCACCCCGTATTCTTTCTGAATAACGTAACAGAAGGCCTGTGCAAAAAACAATATGTATAGAAAGGAAGGAAAAATTCAAGACTGAGAAAAGCACAGTTGCAAAAGACTATATAGTAAGAGACTCATTAAATGTATGAAAACGTCAAAATAATTGTTTCAAAATTAGTATCAACATATCTCACATAAATGTTTGCTTTTACCTTTGAAAATTATAGTATATGTTGTTTAAAAATGAGAAAGAAAAAGCAGTCACTTCTGCTCTCAGTAATGAAAGTCTAAATAATGTAGACCGTTGCTCCCACTGAAGACAACTAGACAACCTAGACAAAAAACAAAACAAAACAAAAACAGCTACATATATATGTACGGAGGGAGAATGTCTGCTTAAAGTTGTCAGAGAGCAACAAGATAGAGAATTGTCAGCATAGATTATGGGAGAAAATGGATATCCAGAGATGTGAGCTCAGAATTGAAACTGTTCTTATCTTAGTGCATTTGCTGATTCTGTAAAAGGTGTCTTGAGTCCCATTGCTCAAAAGGACAAAGAACTCTGGTAAACCCCCTGTGTTTTGGGTTGAAACTCCAGATATGTACCCTAACCCTAACCCTAACCCTAACCCTAGCAGGAAGAATGAATCAGCAGATCAGCCTTCTAAAAGACTGCTGCCCAACTCTGAATCATCTCCATCCTCCAACTAAATTAAGACCAACCCAGATTGTTAGTCCCTCTAGGCACCTGAAAAAAACACATGTAAAATATTTACTAGATGAACAAAAAAGAGTGTTGTAGGTTTCAAACCATTTACCTAAAGAATTTGTTAAATATAATGTCCAGCACACACATACAAAAAATAGCCAGAAAAAATGAAACAAGGTAACATGAAAGCAGTCAAGAAAAGCAAGCCCATTTGGGCTTAAAATATTAGACTTATAAACGCAAAGTATAAAATAATTATGCTGACTATGTGTAAGGAGATAAAGGAAGATTGAAAATTTTAGCTGAGAACTAGAAATTCAAAACAAAAAAAGAAAAGGAAAACATGAAAAGAAAGTCTAGAAGTAAAAGATACCACAACTGAAATGAAGATTTCAGTAAGTGGATTTGTAGTTTAACAGCATATTAGATACAGATGAAAAAGAATTTGTGAACTAGCATTTAGGTCAGAAGAATATATCCAGAATAAAAACAGTAGAGGAAGAAAGGATGGCAAACATTAAAGAAAAGGAAAAGATGGAGGATAAAATGACAATGTCTATCACATATGTAATTTGGAGTCCCAGACAGAAAGGAGAGAGGGAATTGTGCAGAAGCAAATCTGAAGAAAGCATGATGAGAAATTTCCTACATTGAAAGACATCAAGCCACATGTTCTAAAAGCCCCTTGACCGCCAAGCAAAATAAATCCACAAGTAGGCCCATCATAATAAAATTGCTGAAATCCAATAAACAGAATATCCAAAAAGCAATCTTCAAACAAACCATTGGATGGATAGCTGACTTTTCAATAGATATAATGGAAATAAAAAGACAATATGACAGAATAGCTGCCAATCAAGAATTCTAAACCCAGGGAAAATGTATGTTTCAAGAATAAGGGTTAATTAAGGACATGTCAGACCCAAAAAGGAAAGGAAAGTTCATCGCCAGAGAATTCTGATGTTCTTCAGATAGGAGCAAATTGATCTCAGATAGAAGGTCAAAGATAAAGAAGGAATTAAAAGCAAGGTAAATGGTAAGTATTGGATAAGTCTAAATGAATATTGATGGTACAAATCAATAATGATGATAATAATAATTTTTTACGGGAGTTAAGATATACATAGAACTAAAACATACCACAGTAATGGCATTTATTGGAATGAGGTAAACTAAAGTGTTCTAATGTTTTTCCATTGTCATGGAGAGTAAATGTATGAATTCATATTAAAATTTGCTAAGTCTCAATGATACCTGAGAGTCAAGAAATTATGTTTCCCTGTAGTTACCCCAACTAACTGCCTGAAGAGACTCCCAGGCCACAGTGCAGAGAGGAAGAACTCAGGCAGAGCCCAGCAGACTCTTTGAGTTGGAGAGACAGAGCTGAGAGTCTTGGGAGGCCAGGGTGTCTGCTGTTTACAGGGCAGAGTACTGGAGAGGAGAGAGCTCCACAGAGTGAACACTCTAGACAGCCACAGAGGAAATCCCTCAAGTCTTCTACTAAGCACTAATCAGTTCATGCATGGGGAAAAATTGACCAAGGCTGGGTAAAGAACACTAAAGGATTTGAGGGAATGATACCTGGAACTTACACAAGGCTGGACGAAGTACCTGTTCCCACCAGCCAGACTGGAAAACCTAAAAAATTATAGAGGGCTTAGAAGGGTTTGCCTCAGTAATGGAGCAAAACTGACGATATACTAAATGCTGCTCTTGTCCTCCCTAATATAACATAAAAGCAAGACTTGAAAGGATCAAACTGTTTCTGAGTAATTTAACTGCATCCCAGAATGAAGCTCAAGAATATCATAGGAAAATAAATGTATCTCATGTCCAACAAAGTAAAATCAATAAAATTACCAGGCATGCAAAGAAGTATTGGAAAACAAATCTCCATGCATCTCTAGTGTTTCTGCACACTTTATGAGCAGAGGCATTGCCTGTCTTTGTTTTGGTCAACATTTTCAAGGCTGTTTGTATGGCGAACAATCTTGGAAGACAGAGAAAGTGTCTCCCTTTGGAGCAAAGAGCAGTCTTGCTTACAGCCTTGGAAGATAGGAATGGTGCCTCCCTCCAGATCAAAGAGTAGGCATGCTTACTGTTCATTAAAAAAGCTTCAGATTCTCTAAGCTCAAGTTTCCTCCCCTATAATACAACCCACTGATACGGGTGATACCTGTATCACCTGGTCACCCTGTGAGAATTAGGGCTCAGGAAAGAGTACAAATACTCTGGCTACTGCTATTGTCTGAATAATAAACTGTTCTTTATCTCTGACCTGGAGGCTTAATGTCTTCTGTCAGCATCCAAGGAATTGTGGGTAGCTAACTTGTTAATCTGCAAGTAGGATAAAATCTCAGACCCTTTCCAATTCTTGACAAGAAGTAGGAAAGTATGACCTATAGGAGAAGAAAAATCAATTAATAGGAATTGATGCAGAAATGCACAGATGGTATAATTAATATGAAAGGCCATGTTAAAAGTCATTATAACTGTATTCCACATCTTCTAGAAGCTAAAGGAAGGATTGTCCATGTTAATTAGAGACATTGAAGATATAAAAAGACCCAAATTCAATGTCTAGAGATGAAAAACAAGAGCATCTGAGATGAAAATTACACTTGCTGGGAATGATGGCAGATTAGACTCTGCAGAAGAAAAGATTAGTGAATTTGACAATGTGGCAATAGATACTACCCAAATTGAAACACAGAGAGAATAAATGATTGAAGAAAATGAAGAGAGCATCAATGATGAGCTACGGAACAACTCCAAAGGTGATTCCAATTCCAATATACATGAATTGGAGTCTCTGGAGACAGGCATGGGAGCAGGAGACAGAAAAAATATTTGAAGTAAAAATGGATGAAATTTTTCAGAAATTTGATGGAAACTATGAACCCACATATCCAAGAGTTCTATGGCCCCAAGCACAAGAAACATCAAAATAATTACACCTATGTACATCACAATTAATTTACTCAGCACCAGTGATAAAGAGAAAAATCTCAAAAACAATCAGAGGAAAAAGACACGTTACACACAGATATAAACATGAAGCAGACCTCTCATTGAAAACTACAAACCACAATTACAAGCTAAAATACAAATGAACCTCACAAGCATAATGTTAAACTAAACAAGGTTAAAAAGCATATATATTGTACAATTTCATTTATAAGTTCAAAAAGCAGGAAAAAAGTAACTATAATGTTTAGAAAGGCATGTTTAAGTGGTAAAACGATAAAGAAAATCTAGGTAGTGATGACTATGACAGCCAGGGTGTTGATTAAACTCTGGTGACTGGGGAAATGGTACTGATGGGGCTATGAGCTTCTGGCTGTCATAAGCATATACAGTTTTTCTATT
The DNA here is from genome assembly GCF_037783145.1 of Equus przewalskii. Lineage (NCBI taxonomy): Eukaryota > Metazoa > Chordata > Mammalia > Perissodactyla > Equidae > Equus > Equus przewalskii. The sequence continues at coordinate 8,453,132 of NC_091851.1, read as the reverse complement.
TGCTTTTAGTTATTTAATTGAGCTCTCTATATTGTTTGTGTGCTTTCCTGTATGCATGTTGCATTGTAATAGAATATTTAAAAGAGGAAGGAAGAAAAGGAAGAAATAAAAAAGGAAATGAGGAGACAGAAAAGAAAGGAAGTATCAACGGCAGAGTTTATAAAACAAAGATTATGGTCGGGGCAGGGAGAGTTGCACACAATGCTGACTGCAGTAAAGATAATCAAAAACCGGAGATCCGACTCTACTGTGGGTTCTGACAATATACGTTCAGTTTCAGAATAACAGAAAACTTTTATGATTATCACAAATAGAATTAAATCACAATAGAATTAAAAGAAGGCGTCTTACTTTCTAAGTTTCCCCAAAAGATCATACCAAACATAAGGGTATATTCAGTAATACAAATAATAATAAACAAATAGCAGTGTAACAGAAACACAATATATCAAATAAGATGACAGAAACACAGGCAAATAGCTATGAGAGTAAGTGTAGTTAGGTTATTTATTAAGTGTGAGAAATACTCAGGTTGAATTAATTTCAATAAAATAGTAAAAGTGTAAAGTGTAAAGTTAGAAAAAGGTATATTTGGGAAAGGAACAACAAAAGAAAACATGAAAAACTACTTTAGAATCTATCCAGTTAGAATTCTAGCAGAAAGTCTCAAGTGAGAAAGAGTTGGTCATTTTATATCAATAAAAATTGAAATCCATGATTAAATATAGTAATGATGGGTTTTCATGTGTCAGATGATATGGCAAGATACAATATGAATAAAATCCTATTGGAAATGCAATGGGGAATTCATAGATTTAATATTATCAGTCAATGACAGAATAAATAGGCTGAAAATGACATGGAATCTTTGAAAAATGTGATTAACAGTGTAGTCCTATTGTAGGAATGGACAGGCTGATCAATGAAACCAAATAAAGAGTTTAGAAACAGACTCAAGTAGATCTGGGATTTCAGTATATATTCAGGTTGACATTTCAAAGACAGATGACTCAATAAATGGCATTAAGACAGCTAGTTGGCCATTTGGAAAAATAAGCTGAATTTCAATCTCATTCCTAATACCAACTTAACTTCCAGAAGGAGCAAGGAAGAAACATAGAAATGAAACTATAAAAATACTAGACTAAAAGAACTAAAGTGTATTTTTTAAAATTTTAAAATAAGGACTGCTTTTTGAGCTTGAATGCATATGCACAGATACATGATTGTACACATGTATGTTATAAAGTACACACAAACATATACATCCGCAATATGTGTGTACATATGTCATTATATGTCATAAAGAGGGAAATGGCTACAGCTGAATATATAGATTTTGACATGATAAATAACGTTATAATCAGATTCTAAAGAAAAACTACTAGAAAAAATATCCTCAGCCTAACTCACAAAGAATTAAGTTTTTTATTACAAAAAACACAATTCATAAACAAATAAGAAAAAAAAACAAACAACGCAAGAGGAAAATGGGCAAAGGACTCAATTATAATTTAAAAAAGAAGAAATACAGTCATTATAAATATGCAGAAATGACCTATTTCTTCATTACTTAAGGAAATGCAAATAAAACATGATTTCGGTGTCTTCTTTTGAATATCAGATGTTGAAGTAGGATTGAAAATGCACAGAATTGGTATGAATAGGGTATCCAAATATGCTCACACATCATTGGAGGGAGACTAAAGGGCATGACCTACTCCTCAGCAATTTTGACAAAATCTAACAAAAGATAAACTGTTCATACTTTGATCCAAGAATTATACGGTAGGAATTTATCTTTAAAGTAACCCCCACTAAGAGTATAGAGTGAGTTATTTACAAAAATCTTTGTGATACTGCGTTTAATGGCAAAAAAAAAGAGAGGAACCATCCAAAAGTTTGTCATAACATGGAATATAATGCATCTTTTAGAAATAAGACTCCTGAAGAAATTCTAATGGCAGCATAAGATGCTTATAAAAATATAAACTAAAAAAGCAAGAATGAAGGGAAAATTCATTTTGATCCCAGGAGAGAGGATATATTCAGACACATACATAAAGATACACACATACACACACACACACGTGTGTGTATATATATATATATACAGATACATATATTTCTGTACACATATACATATATTACAAACAAATGGATACACACACAGGAGAAAGATAGCAGTTTATAATATTAACAGTGGCAATCCCTTAGTTGTAAAAGTATCCATGATTCTCAATACTTGAACGTATTTTTTAGTGTTTCTGTAAGGAAATTGCTTCTCTTTTGTAACTACAGAAAAATAGTAATTTTATAAATAACTTCCATTACGAGAGTAGGTTGTATTGACCCTAGGCGAAAACTAAGGATGAGTAAAAGAAATTCACACTTATCTAGGTTTAACTTTTGCTCTTATTCTGGGGTACTTTTAGACATGGTAAAAAGTAGCAGCAATCACATTCCAAATTTAACAAAAGAATAAAATTTCTAATCTTCATGACAAGCATCAAAGAAACAAAATCTTTGTTCATATCAGATTTGGACATCTGATAATCTGCAAACAATAAAACTATATTGTGGTTGCTATTGTTGAAAAACAGTCCATTTACAAAGTGAGTTTAGGTTCATTCTCTAGAAATGTTTAATTCCAAACTGACGTTCCTAGACCAATTTTTATGCAAATTAATTAGAGCATTAGCTTGAGCCAAACTTAATTACCAGGGCTCCAAGAAGCAATCAGGTGATCTATTTCTAAAGAAAAGCGAACGGATTTTTGGATTATGTGTTCTAATGGTTCCCTCCCATTAGTATGGATGATTGAATTCACTGTATAAAATATATATATATAAACTGTGGGACCCTTTCTGTTCTTTTGTTTCCTCTGCCAAGAGGGATTAGGGCAGAGGATAGTGCATGGAATTCAACTAGACTGAATGCAGAGAGGCAAACATAAAGATTGCCCCCATGGGGTCAAGAAAGCAAGATGGAATGTGGAATGTCTAAGTGCACTGAAAAGAAAGGCAGATGGGCTGGAGACCCCTGAGTCATGATTAACACAAAGCAGGCCTGGGTGCAGGGCAAGGAGCCCACACATACCTCCTCTGTGTAATAGGCCAAATCCTGGCTTGGCTCAGGAATGAGCACATACGATTATTCTTGGATTTCAAAACTGTGCACCTCATTTCTTTCCCCATTTTTTACTAACTTTATTTCAGAAAATTAGAAAGAAGAAAATATATGTATTTCCATTTCAAGGAAAGATTGCCAAAATATGTAAAGCACACAAGTTAAACAGATCAAGAGTTGAGATACATGGAAAAGGCAGGGGAGAGAAATACTCCAAAAATGCTTTGCAATCTACTTTCATCCTCAAAATGAAGCGCCAGACCCTACTAGTCACAAATAATACACAAAGAAAATCCCTAGTATTCATCAACAGCCTTAGGCTGCCAATTCAGGCAGTCTCACCTTATCAGCAGTGCCCTTGGCCCCTTGGATTATGATCTTCCTGTTCCTGATTGAATTCCTCTGAAAATGTGTCAAGTGGAGCACTGGACTGGAGACAGAAGAACACGAAGTGGCTGCTCCTATCCTTCAGGTGCTCTACTCCTTCCCTTCGTTGTACAGACAAAGCAAATCACAAATTCTGAGTTAAAGGTCCCAGCGACAACCTGGGAGTAGATGTGATGGTCAGTTCCCATATCAACAGTGAGAGAAGGAGGCTGACTCAGTGAACAGTGAAGCTTCCCTCTCAACACCATGCTCCCAACAAACAAACGTCAGTGGTGACTGGGAACTTTACCAGCAGACATATCCTCAGATAATGCCAAAGACAGAGGGAATCTAAGATGTTATCTAGTTTTTCAGCCCTTTTTTAAAATCGATAGTGAAACTGAAGCGCAAAGAGATGTGATTTTCCTAAAACATTCAGTTCTTCTTCCAGGGTTCTTTGCAATAAATATTGTATTTGAAGTGTTTAGTAGTCTAAGGCACTTACCTTGTTGCTAAAGGGTGAAACAGGAAGTAAGTTACATTCCCTGATTACTTTTTACAGACAGCACTGTAATAAAGGGCCAATTAGGGCTGGCCAGGTGGTGCAGCAGTTAAGTTCTCATGTTCTGCTTCTGTGGCCTGGGATTCACCGGTTGAGATCCTGGCTGTGGACGTACACACTGCTTGTCAAGCCATGCTGTGGCAGGTGTCCCGAATACAAAGTAGAGGAAGATGGGCATGTTAGCTCAGGGCCAGTCTTCCTCAGCAAAAAAGAGGAGGATTGGCAGCAGATGTTAGCTCAGGGCTAATCTTCCTCAAAAAATAAATAAATAAAATAAAGGGCCAATTAAGTAGACATTTATTGACTACTCTTTATTAGTAGGTGCTGGAAAGGGAAATATGAATAAAACACAATTTCTATCTTCAAAGTGCTTATAACTTAGTAAGAGAGACAAAGACAGATACAACTATGTTTCAGTGTGGTAAGGAGAATAATACACAGATGAATGAACAAAGGAACTCAGTAAGCAAAGATGTGAAAATAAATCACTCCTGCCTAGTGACTCAGAGACTGTTAATAAAAAAGGTAAATTGATGGCTTAGCTTTGACAGATGAGAAGAATTTTACCAGGTAGAAATGGGGAAAAGGAATGTCACCAGTGAGAACACATGCTAACAAAGACAAGAAATAAAGTAATGTGTTTAGAAAATGTTTAGTAGGTTGGGATATAGAGAGAATATGGAATGGTAGGTGATTTGGCCAACAAACAAAAAAGCAGACATTGAAGAAGAAAGTTACTCAACTGTTTAATTTCTCAAGTGTTTTCTAGAGTTAAGTAGCATAGACACTGAGAAAAAGTAATGGGTTAGATACACAAACACATACACACACACACATTTTAGCTAGAAATTTTTCTTCTGTGATATCACTGAAAGTGTTTTTTCTCTATATTTTAAATTTTCATAATAATTATTAAATTATAGAATATGCAATTGTACAAGTATAAATATAAATGCTGTTTAGTGAAACAAAAATCCTATAAACTAAAATCTCACCTACTGTTCCAAGATAGTCAATGATAACACCTAAGGTGTTCTAGTTTTTGTCCCTGCTGATACAAATATGTATAAGGGCACGTGTGATATGCATGTAGTTACAAAAAATGAAATTGTATTCTACCTTCTACAATCTTTTTAAACCTTATAATATGTTATTTAATGGTTGCCATCACATAGATAAAAGCTGCTGCTTAGACTTCCTGTAATCATTAGATTAGAAATTCTATTGCTATTTTCTGTCCTCTGTATCTATCACCTTTTCATGTTTCATTTTGCTCACCACCTTTGCTTTCTAAGTGAACAAGTTAAGAGTCTGATCTCTAAAACATTAATTTGTTAATCTATAGTATATATTATCTTTTAGGGCATCCATTACAGATGTTAAGACTGTCATTACATTTTTAGGATTGAAGATTTTTCTTATTGTCTTAGTCAATTTCCTCTTCATTCAGTCCATCTTTTCATTTCCTTATTCATCAGTTCTTCCATTTCATTGTAAACACCAAGACATTTTCTATATTTTTTCTTTTTCTAAATATATCTTTAACAAAAATATTTTTCTCTTAGTATTATTCTCCTCTTGTATTATGTTTCAATTTTTAAGTGCCCTGTTTGCTGTTGGATAGCTAAAAATCGCTGTCCAGGCAAGATGTTTGCCAGGAGATACAGTGAGAATATTCCTTCTACTTTCCATGTGACAGAATCCTTCTCTCTATCCAGCCATTCTGGTATTCATCCAGTATTTGTCGAGAGGAGAACTAGAATGCAAAACCTGTGGCTTTACTTTTATCAAAAATGGGATTGATTTCCTCCCATTTCATTCCTTGAGGTTGAATTGTAATCTTGATTTTAGAATTTTACATTTGTGCTTGTCAAATTTCATCGTTTATTCAGTCTATTTAAGACTGTTCCAGTCTTGATTTTGTTGTTTAATACATTAGTTATCCCTCTCAATTTCCTGTGATCTAAAAATCTGTTAAAAGTGAATTTTTCAAAAATTTGAAACTCTGTTTCACGTCTTACTAGAAAAAACTTCTTCCACCTTTAATGCCTGTGTCCTTACAACCATATGCATTTTGAGGACAAGCACTCTATTTTATTTAAGATCTACTCCCAACACCTGACATATCTGCCACTTAGTAGCACTCAATACATCGTAGAATAAATAACCAGTAGTGTGGTATCATCCCTCTATATGGTACCCAAAGGTGAAAAGGGTGGAAATGGACTTTGGGGGAAAGATTTCCTCAGTTTTATTCTCCATATTAAAGAATTATGTGACCAGTAGTATCATGACATAATCTAAAGAATAAAGTACACACTTGGAAGTCTCATACATTTCTGGTGGGAGTGTAAAATAGAATAAACTCTTTAGAACACTGTCAGAATCTAGTAAAGCTAAACATATGTGTTGCCTATTGCTTAGTGATTTCACTCCTGGGTTTACACCCAAGAGATATGAATACACATGTCCACCAAAAAACATGCACAAGAATGTTTTTAGTAGTGTTATTCATAATGTCCCCAAACTGAAAACAATTCAACATCCATATAACATAATATATCCAGACAGTGGAATAGTATACATCAATGAAAAAACAAATGATTGATATATGCAGCAACTGGGATTAATCTCACAGAAAAGGTATTTAAAAAGTAAGATATAAGAGAGCATATGCTGTATGTTCTGTTTACATGAATTTCAAAAACAGACCAAATTGTTACCATTTACCTGTAGGGGGGTATCCACAGGTATCAACAGAGGGAACCACTGGTGCTAGAAATGTTCTTGATTTGGGAGATGTTCACACAGGGAGATGATGTGTGTATATGTAAAAAGTCATCAAGCTATATATTTACAGCTTGTGTGTTTTACTATATACCAAGTATACTTCAATTTAAAAATTAAAAGGCAAAATAAAGACATTTCCAGGCAAAACAAAAAGGAAAAAGGGATCTGTAGTCAGATAAACCTAGCTATAAATTTTGAAAGCAGAATGGAGATCACAATACTTACTTTACAGGACTAACACAATGATTGGAGATGGATGTGAAATGTCTAGGTAGGCTGGCATTTTTCATGGGATCAATAATTTGCAGGTATAACCTCTAGGCAGTGCTTCTCAAGCTTTAATGTGCATCACCTAGAGGTTTTGTTAAAATGCAAACTCTGATTCTGTATGTCTGGGATGAGGCCTGAAATCTCGTGTTTTTTTAAAAGCTCCCAGGTAATTCCAGTGTTGCTTTTCCATGGACCATACTTTGAGTAGCAATGGGGAGAAATTGGGATGAATGGGGTTTATTAGCAGGAGACATGTCTTGATTAAATCCATGTTTTAAAAGATAATTCTGCTAGCAATTTACAGGATAGATTTTAAGAGGAGAAAATGACAAATCCAAGAGACATAATAAATCCCGGAATGAGGAAATGGGAAGGGGACTGGAAAGTGGGAAAAGAGAAACATTTTGTAGAATCATAAAAACTTGGCATTTCATAGAATTTTAGGAGTGATGAGAGAAAGTCATCAAAGACAGCTTGAATTTTTAGCTTCCATGACCAGATAGATAAACTTACCTCAGTTATAATTATTCTATCAGATCCTTTTGATTAAAATTGAGCTCAAAAGGAACGGATGTCAAAAAAAACCCATTTTGTTTTTTCAGTCTGGGTCACCTCAGCAGGGAATGAACCAAGGGGAAGTGGTATAGTGGGCAGTTCAAGAATAGCTGTATTAAAGAGCAAGCTATAAAGATGAGAGGTTGTTTAAGGCTTTGATACATTAACAAATAAGCCTAGAAGTCCCGTTAGCTTACAACAACAAAGGTTCACTGTGTCCATGCTTGGCTCTGCTCCGCATGTTTTCATTCCAGGATCCAGGCTGAAGGAGCATGCTCTATTAGGAGCAAGAGAGCTTGAGGAAACGTGCAATGGATCTTGAAGATTCTGCTCAAATGTAGTACACATCATGTCTCTTGTCATGCCATTTTCTAAACCAAGTTATGTGAATAAGCCTAGTGTCAACAAGGTGGGAGCATACACTTGTCCCACAGGGGTCACTGCAGGTCACATGGTCACAGACAGAGACATGGAATCTTCTTATAGGAAGAAGTTGAGACAAGTTGGAAGAACAATGCAATCTACCACAGGGATGTACCTAGGAAAAGAGCCCAGCTTCTCTGCATCCCCTTTATGCCTATAACCAAACCTGGCTCTGGAAGGTTTTTTTTAATTCAACAGCTAAAAATCCTCAGCATACAATCTTTCATTGAAATGAGGCAAAATGGACAGATTTCAATTTCCTCTCTTAATGAGCACTTAAATGTTCTAAACTCTACAGGGGAGGGGAGGAGGAGAAGCCAGGGGGTGTGGAAGAAAAACCATTACTAGGTAATTAGGCTTGGAGTAATCAAGAGTTGGCTGAATTCTCTCCTGACCTTTGCTATATTTAGTGGGTGTCTTAAGAGAGTGATTGAGCTATTAGGTGACACAATCCCTGTGTGCTCACATTAATCAAGTTTTTTATGCTCTGTTGATGGAAGAATGAAAATACAAGTAGTGTTTCAATTTTCTAGCAATCCTCAGTATGGGAAATATCTATATCCAAAGGAAAATTAAATGTAGATAACCCATACATCCCAGAAATTATTTAAAATTTCAAAACTTCCAGGTTGTGTCCATTGATGTTCAATGCATTGATAAACTAAATACTAATTACACAAACCGTTCAAAGAAGGGGTTTTTGCCTAAAATATCTGGATATTTCTCAGAAAATAATTGACATAAATTCGATGATTTGCAAAATAATATCTTCACCCTCTGCTTTGATTCAAAACTGTTCTCTACCTCTCCATGCACGATTGGAGCATGTTTTCTGAAAACTTTGCTTTTTTCAAACCAAGGATAAAGCTATGGTCATGCATATCAGAATTTCCTTCATTTTTCAATCACTGTTCTTAACAGGACAAGAGAATGATTCAACGAAGAATGAAATAAAAATTGAGGCAGAGTCCCAGAGCTCATGTATGGAAACAGAAGGTATTGAAAACAGAATATACTGTTATCAGAGAATGAGATAAAACTGTGAACCATGACTTCTGTATATACTTGTGTGTGTTAGTGATATGCATGTGTTTTAGACAATGATTACTAGAGAATGGCAACAATGTTCTGCTCTGTGTGCCTGCTAAAATTGGAGGAAAAATGAACTTTAAGTTTTTATGCTTTAGTCATTGTGTTTTCTCAATGAGTCCAACTAAAATACCCCTGAGCATCTTTCTGTCTCATTCTATTCAGAGCTTTCATCAAACCAAGAAGATGCCACAATTGGGGAGCAACCAGAAGTGATTCCACTAACAGATGACCAAAAAGAAAAAGAAGGTGAAAAAGGTAGGACTGCTCTTAAATGAACCCGTCAAGAACAGAGGGTTTCTTTGGATTCCTGCCTAGGATTCAGCCGTCAGTTACCTTCATGCACCTGCAGCCTGTGAAGGGAGGAAACAAACATTTCTTTAAGCCTAAACCTACTTTTGAGAGTAGAATAAAATCTAGAAGCGGCAAAAGAAGATACTTGTAACAGTTTTTTGACCTTCCAAATAGTATAAAGATGTTCTTATTCATTTAGATTCAATTTAATTTAAAGTTTGTAGTATTGAGAAAGCCTGTAAGAAATCGAAGTTACAGACTAGATGGGTAAGAGTCTTAGAAAACTGAAATGACTTTAAAACTAATAGATTAAGCCTTGTGTATTGATTTCATTCTGTCATCCTTTGTATGGTAGTGATTAAAGGAAGCAATGTATGTAAAATAAGCACATTGTATGAACCTTCTAAATTGCAAGCTTTGTCTGCTAATAATAGGATAATATAATATTGAATACTGTTAAAAAATAAGTGAACATTATAATGATTTCTGAAGACATGGGAGGAATGAATACTTAGTAAATTTTAAAGCAGTATTGGGAGGAAGAAGCCAATATATTGGAGTAAAGATAGACATCTTCTTTAAAAATCTATTTTAAAAATTGTTATCAAAGAAATTTAGTATTTACTGAAGAATTTGAAGAAGTCTATTTTCAAATATAAAACAATCTCTTAAAAGAAGCTCAAATATGAAATAAATAATGAAGTAATTTGTCTGGTGTAGTATATCATAAATCATGCTGCTCTTAAATAAATATGTGTTTGTAAAGCAGTTTCAAAGTAATAACTTGACAGGCCTTGTTTACAGAACACAATGATCAATTTTGCTTCCAAATTAAAATGTAGACATGATCTCAATTGTAAAATCAGGTCAATAGTAACTACAGCTTCCAAATTATGAACTCTTCTTGGCAGGAGCATTCACCTAGTTTAATTACTAAGTCATGTTAGTGATTTTGACATCTTTTTTTTTTATTTCCACTGCATTCACAGCACAATGTTCTTCCCTGTCTATGCCTCTAACAACTTTTTCTGTAGTGTAAATCCTAGTTCAGGCTCAGGGCACCATGTTCCTGGCAAGTCAATTAACTGGTATGTTTGGAGTAATTCCTGTCTGATGATGATAATAGAGAATTGATACAACCGTTACTTCAGATACAGGTACATGGCATTGCTCCCTTCAATTGTACTTCTAAAAAGTAAAATACACAATGCCATGCCTATTTTCTTAATTTCTCTGCAGCAGAAATTATTTACTTTGTATATTATGCTTCAAGACATGCAAATGAGGAACATCAAACAACTGGTACCTTTTCCTCTTTTTAACTTGACCTACCAGGAATAGCACACATTCAGTGTACATTGACATGCTACCCTTCTCCCAGTGGCTACTCCAACCTTCAACACTCTTCCAATTACCGAAGAGTTAAATACCCACTTTTCCCCTCTCCCTTGTAGGATGTCAGTCTTCTGCAAATGGTGTAATGGCGTGTGAGAAAGAAGGGAAGTCAAACTCTGCTACTTGCTTGTAAAAACTTTGAAGTTGAATTTCATTATTAAAATTTGATTTTTCTCTGTAGGACGGTAATAATGCCTGTGGGCTTGAATTAGAAAGTTCCATTCCACAGATACTTAATTTGACCCTGCCTTGAATATTTCTGCTTAAATTTGAAATAACTTAAAATGCATCACTTTTATCATCTTATTCTTTGCTTCAAAGTAAGAGTTAAAAGCTATTCTGTTACATATGCGAAAAGTAACTGAAGGAAAATGGGACAACGTGGGTTCATCGGTTCGGGGTACAGTGCAGTAGCTCAGCCCCCTGCTGATAAGCTGTGTGACCTTGGGCAAGTTATTTAACCTTTCAGTGCCTCAGTTTCCTTATCTGTAAGATGGTGATGACAAAAGTACCTGTCATACAGTTGTGATGAAAATTTAACAGGTTAATACGTGTAAAGCAATTACAACAATACCTGGCACATAGAAAGCATCCATACCTGTTTAGTATTTATCATAATTTGATAAATTGAAGACAAAGTCAAGAGAACCTGCATGTGGAATTTCTCAGGTCCATTCATTGTCTTTCCTAACTATTTTGAATCCATAAAAACTCCACATATTCTACATTATCCTTCAACAAATTGTTCTGCACATTTCATTTTCAGCACCGTCCCCGGCAGGCAGTTTGGATACGCATATTTTATTCTGTAAAGATAGAACAACTAATGAGACGGGGTTGGGGGGGGGCATCTCCCTTATTTGTGAAGCCCTTTGTCTTTGTCCAGATCTCAATCTTCTGTTTGAGAAATGCTGATTCCACCATAATTTCTATTTTTTTAAAAACATGCCATTGATTATTCAGAGATCCAGAGAATAGAAGTAGTAAATAAATTCACAGTATTAGAACTTTATCTTTGCTTTCTTTTGATTCATGTAGTCATTAGAGTCTTGTCTGAAAAAATTTTGAGAATATAGCTCCAGATTTTGTGTATATTCACAGTGTCTCTTAGTGGAGAGTTACGCATATCTGTTAATTACTTTTATCTGCAAATAAAAGCAAATGAGCATTCTATTACATTTGTAGGGATATTCTTTAGTTTTAGAAATATGGGTTCTCTTTTATTTTGAGAATCTTTCTAAGGAGACAGAAAGTGGTTCCCTTCAAAAAATTCCAGACCGGGAAAAATGTATAACCTTTTCTCTCATTTTGTAGCATTCTATAAGATTAGAAAATGTAGATAATCTTCAGGAAACATCTTCTATGGCTCCCAGGTGTACGGGCACAGATGTTGTAACATTAAGTTTTGAAGTTAGCTCTACCAAAATATGGGTTTTGAAAAGAAGAGAAAATATTCAGCAGAAGTTCATGCTGATAAAATTACACAATAGCACAATGGACATGTCCCTAGGAGACCTGAAACACAGAAATTTCAACAGGCATAAAGTGAGGCTTCGCATATGGCAGCTTTTCTCATATGGCCACATTGCCTCTTCCTAAATGAGTCCAGTTTTATGCTTTCCCAGCAGGATTTGCAGCACATATGAAATTCAGTAAAATAACATCATTTAGGTTAATAACCAAATAGGAAAGTAATATTATAGGAGATCTCTTCTAAAAAGGACCTCTAAAAAATCTAAAAAGGATTTTTTAGCATAAAGTATAAACCCAGCATTAAAACATTTTTTGAAGATTTTTATTTCTAGTTGAATTTAGAAATATTTGACATAAAATCTTAACTATATCAACATTGTGTCATTACTATATCACATAAGTTTCATATGTTTTATCATGAATATTGTTGGATATTTTCCCCAAGTGTTATACAGAATATATCCATCCCAATTATTTTTCTTGAATCAATTAATAAGTATAATTATTACTGGAATTATAATGGAATAGTAATCCTTTATCTGTTTACCTAAGGTTGTCCAAAATGTTGATGGAGACTTAAGTTAAATTATGGTCTGAGGTCTTCCTGAAAAAAGATGGATATCGAAAAGCATACAAGTAGAAAACGAAGTGCAAGCCAGCATCGAGTATAAATGATCATGTCCTTAGGCTCATGTTTTGCCCTCTGACTAGCAGGACTGTGTAACAAAGTGTACAGAGATCCATGGCTTCTAGCTCTGGCTGTGTGATTCCCAGCAATTATTTAACTTCTGTGAATCCCAGCTTCTGGGGTAGCAAGAAGGGGCATTAACTCAATAATGTATAGATTTTCTCAGAAGACCAGCTCTGAAGAACCACATTCTTGATGCAGCAGGAGATGATGACGTGGGAGCCAGCGGTCATCAATACATTGAGAAAGCTGAAATCATAGATTTTACTCAGTTTTGTTTATTGCATTCTATTGATAAAAATGCAGAGGTGCTGTAGACCAGACAAAAAGATCAGCCAAATTAACCATATTTTATTTCAGGACTTAACCAATAATGAGACAGCTAATTATTCCCTGGAGATACTTTAAATGGGAGAAAATGCCTTTTAGCTCAAATTAGGTTTACTCATAAACCCTGCTCAGGACCAGGCTGGATTTCCATCGCCATCTTTCTTAGTCCATATGGGACTCATCTTTTCTTGCAGCTCCTCTGGCCACTGTTTCGTCTTTCAGTGAACACATAGTTAGTGAACCATTTCCTCTACTGCTCCTACCAATCAAATCCATTTGAGATTTATTTCATCTACAAAGCACCACTACAGAGCCCTTGGTGTTTTCCATTATTGATGGGATTCTTACATTGCTGACAGCCCTTTTCTCTCTTCTTGAAAAGCAGCCTCCACACTAGCATTGCAGCAACGCACAGCATCCATGATATTCAGCTTTCACGCTCCAGTCTGTGTTCTTTGCTACAGAGAATCACAGTTTGGGTATATTTTTGATCCATGCAAAATATTATATGAACTTGCATCTTAATTAACTTACTGGAACTATATTTTCAGAAGGCTTTTGTATCTCATCTTTTCAAATGAAGTCAACTTTAGTAGTACTGTACTTTTCACATTAGCAGCACTATAATTTAGGTTTTTAGGGAAGTTTCATTTTCAGATGGTTTCTTCTGGTATTGGCCTTCTTTCCTTATCACATTTTGTAGCTGGAACTTGCTTTAGGATATAAGATAAATTAATAATGCTGGTATCTGTTCAGGTTTGATGAATATTATTAAGTGTTTAATGAAATTCTTTGCACAGGTTAAATACATTGAACAGAAAAATTATAAAGTTTTAAGCTAAATTATTTAGGTTTTCTGCATTTCTATATGTATGCAATATATACGTATAGAGAACCAGTGTATTTAAATTTTACTGTATATGATAAGAAGATACATTTTTTATATTCACATATAAGATGATTTTTTAAAATTTGATTTTAGAATGCTAATCTTCATGTTTCCACCTCAAATAAAATGTAACTAACATAATTTTAAAGTTAAAAAACGTAGAAGAATGAAAAGTATATTCACTGATACAATAATAATTTTGGTTTACATAGTGCCTATGTGTAAATTTAGATTAAACACGTATAAATTTCACATGGAGCTACCCAATAAGGAAGCATATATCAGGTCTCTTGAATGTGGCCAAATCCTCCAGCTTACTGTGATCGTCTTGTTTCTAAAATTTAGATAAAATTGCCCTGAACTTCCATTTTACATGTGAATGGGAACCTATGGCCCTTCTCTGAGCGTTCTTTGGGGTAAGGATTATTTCTTCTAAACTCAGGCACCAATTTCCTGCCTCTGATGACTTCTCATTTCAGCTCATGTCTTTTCTTTTCATCATAAGCTGTCTCTGATCCTCACTGTGCCTACCACTCAGACACCCCTTCTTGGACACCTCTCCTCTCTGCACTCCCTGAAGTACCATGAAGCCAAGGATACATGTAGGTTTAAGTAAGATTAGGATTGAAACCTGGAATTATCAGTCCATCCCCATCTGGGGATTTTCAGAGACCATCTCTTCCAATCTATCTATGTTCCCAGATCTCCTTTGTCTTTTTTAAATTTCTCCCCTCCCTAACTCCCCAATTTCACTTACAGCTTAATTTTATATCATGCCTAGGTCTCGTCTTGCCCTGAGGCATATGGCAATGTGGCTTACCAAAGTAATTTGCAAAGACAAAACATGAATACATGCAAAAGATTTTATTTAAGTCATTAACTCATGAGGGGACCATAAGATGTTAAAAATGGTTCACAAGAACTGGCTCGCGCGTCTTTTTGTCCCGGGCCTCCGCGCCTAGTGGAGCGGTCACGGCGGTCTTTGTGCGGTTGACTCGTCCTCGCTGAGGCCCGTGAAGGGAGTGCTCTGGGCGCACGGAGGGCGTTAAAGGACAGGTGCGGCCCGGGACCCGAGGGGCTCCGTAGAGAGGCCGGGCCCTCTGCTCATCCGCCAGGCTGCCGGGCCCCGCGCTGAGCCGCGGCGGGAAGGGCGCCGTGCGGGGCCTTGGCGTCTCTTTCGCTTCCCTAGTCAGAGCCTCTGAGTCACCTTTGAGACTTTTCCCCAGAAGGAGAAGCAGCTCCGCTGTGCGAGTCCCGTTGCTCAGGCCCGCGCCCTCCGGTTCTCACGACCTGCGACCCCGCCGTGTGCCTGTGAGTCCGGGGGAAAGTGGGTCAGGGGCCTCTGCTGCTCCTCCTGGGCGAGAGAACGTGTCACCTGGGACTGTGGCCTTGTCTTTGCGCGTTGTTTATTTTGAACATTACATGAAGATAAGATAGTTTCTTAGGGTCAAGGGTGAGCATATTTGTGTATATAATTATAAGCAGATGTTGACCACAGGTCTTGCATCTAAAGAAAAGCAGGAATAGTCAGCTTTCTCGTCATCTGAACTTCTAGGCCCCTCCATCCCCACAGAGCTTTTAATCGGGCCTCCAGGAGAAAAAGATGGAGACTTTATGACACCAGTTCTAGAATAATGAAGTTTACCACTAACAGGGTGTTTGGACTAAGTATTTCTCCCCCCACGTTTTTCTTTTGTAAAATCCTAAACTTACGGAAAACTTGAACATCCAGCACGAGTGTCATGGTAGTAGATTCACCATTTTTAGCATTTTGCGTGTTTTCTCTCTCCATAGATACATATGTTTTATGATAACTATTCGAAAGTAAGTGAGTTGAAAATAAATTGCAGACATGATACTTGACCTTTAAATACTTGGTAATCCATCCCCCAAAGATAAGGACATTATCCTATTAAAACCACAATAATACTGTTTCACCCAAGAAAGTTAAAAAGAATGTCATCAAATATCCACTCTGTAAAAAGTAAAATTCTCTATATTGTTCCGAAATATGTTTTTGGAACTAGGACTCAATCACTGTTTATATACGGCGGTCATTTATGTCTTTTCCTCTTTGACCTGGATCAGTTGGTATTGTTTGTCCATTGTATTGACTCTTTGAAGAATCACACACATTCTTTTAGAAAGTAGCGCATTGTGATATTTCAGATTTTATTATCTTGGTGTGTTTAAATGTTACTTTCATTTCTTGTATTTCCTGCCAACTGGTAATTGGGTCCAGAACAGAGGTTGGCAAACTTTTTGTCTGAAAAGGTCCAGATAGTAAGTACTTGATGCTTTGCAGGCCATAAGGTATCCAGATTACTCAGCTCTGCCTTTATAGTGGGCAAGCAGCCATAGACCCAAGTAAAGAAATGGGCACAGCTGTGTTCCCACAAAGCTTTATTTACACAAACAGGCCTGTGACCAAAGTGTGCCAGCTCCTGGTGTAGAGGCTTCAAAAGACTATTTCATAATATTTTGCAAGTGGTGTGTACATCAAATTGCACTCCACAGGGAAGACGAAAATTTATGCCATCCCTCCGTCAGTGGCGCTAACTTTGGTTACTTTCTTAAGGTAGTGATCAGCAGAACACTCTGTTTTAAAGGTAGACTTCTCCTTGTAAATAAAAAAGTCCTATGTGGGGTCATAGTTTGATACTCAGAATGTCTTGTTCCCCAACAACCTTTCTAACAATTATCTTAGCAGCTGTTAATCTCCCGCAGTGAATAAACTTCTGTATGGGTTGTCTCGCATTTGTGGGGGTGTATTTTCAGGGCAAGCTTCTCAGGTTGTTTTTCTAGGTCAAAGGGAAAATATACATTTACTTTAGCTGGATATTATAAATTTCCTTCTACAGATCTTGTGCCATTTAGTAGTTTCTGAATGAACTTTTTAAAAACGTATCTAAAAATATGGAGAAACATAAGGAACAAATTTTAGTTTTAATATCAAGGTGCTTGTTTTCAAAAAGAATATCCTGCCCACTTTCATCTTGATTAAAAATATTCAAATATAAAAAAAATGGTTCACAAGAGAATTTATGTATATACACATACAGTCTGGAATACCGAATATATACATACATTCACACATACACACACTCTTTAGGAGTACTGAGACTTGAAAGACTGCTTAATATCATATAGGACAATAAAATGTATTCTTTCTTCTCCACCAGACAGAATACATTTGCACTGCTACGAACAAGTTTCATTTTTATTACTACAAGCGTTCCACAAGTTAACTTCTACTCATACAGATATGTAAAATAGTCTAGCTAATAAAAACTTAGTCAAAGGAATAACATCCCTGTAGAATCAGATAGTCCTGGAAAGTATGCTGCACCACCCCCAGCATCCCAGCAAAAGGACACCCAGGGATGCCTTTTATCCATTTTCAAGTCTTGGACAATTTTTCTTGACAGTATACTGAAGGTAAAACTGTCATTTTTACCCTTTTTTCCATTTCACTGAATTCATCAGTGTTAGCTATTTGACAGGTTTAACAGGCAGTGATAAAATAGCAAGACAGCATTGGGGGAGGGCAATGTAATCTCTAGTCACATCTGTGAGGTTGTAGTTGACTTGCTATCGTTTGTGCCGAGGGCTGCTATCCTACATGTACTGCAGATGTACACATACTGTGGACGCAGACATGCTTCGAAGGTACCTCAATTGTAAGATGCACCATTATTTTATGTATCATTAAAAATTTTTTTAATCTTGCCTATTAAAGTAAGATAGAATGTTTTCTTATCAGACTTTTTATTTTATGACAATTGAAATAATGCTTTTAGACTAAACAAGACATAGAATTTTATCAAAATTAACTTTTGAGAATACATAAAAGAGAAATTTGTTTAATAAATTAGTGAAGGTATTCCTAAAGCTTCATCAGATGCAGGGTCCTACTTCCGAATCTCTTTCGGTCAGAGTCGTCAATAGCTGTGTTGTTTCATACACATTGTCCTCTGTGCCATTAAACAGTTTGATGGTTCAGAATTTAAGAGAATCCACAAAGGAATGAAAAGTCTAGGCTCTGTGCTTAAGTCTGCCATGCTGTTATGTAGAGCTACCCTACTTTTTTGCTTCTGCTCAAGACAGTTGCTAACACTTCTGATTCACCACTTCCCCGGCTCGCTCCCTATTTCACTGTTATTTTCAGAGATTTTCATCCAAGCCATTGAAACCCATTCTGCAAGTTTTGATACTTTTGTTTTTGATGTTAGTGGCATTATGGATACAGTCAACTTCATCATGATGTCTTGGCCAACAAAAATTGTACAATTCACTATTCATAGATTTGAACATGCGACAACAATGCACCCTCGTATTATGAATTATATTTATTTCACAGTGCAAACTGCACTAAGTCCAGATAAGAAGCTTAATTACTGGTGATATAATCAAGTAAAATTTTTTTCCTACCTAACTCATAAATATGACTAGAAGTAGGATCCTTGCCAGCGCATATGTACATCATTTCCTACTGCATAGCCCATAACTGAGAGTGGTAACTTGCTTCATTCATTCATTCAATCAACAAATACTTATTGAGTATATAATATTGATGTATATAGTCAATAAGGACTATATATGTGTTACAGTTATTGCAGTCTGCTGGCCTTTGGTATAAGATTGTTATGGAATAGTGAAAAACAGCATAGGAAATATGAATTTGATGTATGTAAAAGTAAGCAAACTATATATTATATATTTTCTTATATACAATGTATACATACTTTGCTTATTTTATATATGAAATTTATATGTGCAAATTATACATACAATATATTACTATATGTAATATATTTTACATATATATTACATATATATTTTTATCCTACTTTTATATAATTCACCTTTCTTATGCTTTTTTTTACTATTTTATATGAATCTTATACCAAAGGAACATGTGTGTGTGTGTGTGTGTGTGTGTGTAGGTGTGTGTGTTTCATAGGGTTAAGATTCAGAAGGTCTGACCTTTAGTTCTGGCTTTGACACTAACTATAACTATCAATAAGCTGCTTAAGTCTCTAGGATCCTCAGTTTCCTCTTTAGTGAGGGATGTACTTGTCCTCATGCTTCTTAGAGTTGTTGAAAAGATGAAATAGAACAATATTTGAAGAATGAGCTCTGGCCTCTACCGGGGGCTAGCAAACTATGACCCACAGGCCAAATAAGGCCTGCTGCCTCTTTTCATATGGCTTGTGAGCTAAGAATGGTTTTTTAAATGGTTGGGAAAAAAAGAAGAAGAATTTGTGAGACATGAAAATTACATTAAATTCAAATTTCAGCATCCACAAGTAAAATTTTATTAACACACACAAGGTCTAAAACATTTAATATCTGGCCCTTTACAGAAAAAAATTTGCCAACCCCTAGTCTATAGCATACGTGAATATAGCCCAGATTACGCCAAATGTGCAACCCCTTGTTTTCATGCAGGAACTCCTAAATTCTGCAGTCTTCATCAATACTCACAGACTTATGTGCATGCATATTTCACTAGGACTGGGAAAGCAGGTTTCTGCCCACAATGCCTTGTGCCTCTGTAGGCACAGTGTGTGCTCTGTTCACGCCGCTCCCCAAGGTGGTGGGTTGGAAGAAAATAGCTCCCTCTGATGTCAGCCTCCAGGAGAGGGTCCCAAAGCAGTGTGGCTTGGGCCACAAGCCTTTCAGGCTAGAAATGGCGTGAAGTCACCGCTACTGCCCTGTCCTCAGAGGCCTACTCCCTTTGACTTTGCCTTGTCACCTGGTTAGGCTCATTTGGCTGGGCTCTTTCTCCCTTAGGATAAAAACTTAAGTTTCCTTTAAACACATTTCTTTGCCACTGTCTTTAAAAGGGGGTTGCACCTCCTTAACAGTAAACTGCTCTTTGATTTCTGTGAGTATACTACAAATGAGACTTGCATTATGACTATGAACTAAATATCATAATCATAACCATGTTTACAGAACAAATAACAAATGCTGATCTAACCTATAAAGAGAGTGGGATGCACAGTTAAAGATTGCAATAATATGGATGTGTAAATATGTTCATTTATACATTTTGTTGTTAAGACTAAAATTATTGTCAACCAAAATTTTAACATATAAACTTAAACTCAGATATTGGTTGTAGTAACTGCTTTCAAAGACCACAGAAGTTCAACATCTATTTTAAAAGACTTTTAAAAAAATAACATATAGCTGAAAGCTATCATGTCATATATATTGGATAAAATATTTACTGTACTTGGGTTTAAACTTAACTACTTCACTTGACTCATCAGATGAAGAAATTTCCAGACCCTGTTGATTGTACAAAAGTATATCCATTCTGATCTGGATTTCAAATTTAAGTGCTACTTTTCTCTCTATTTTAGAAGAAAGCTCAATTTGTCTTCATTACTCTTTATACATCAGATGTCTTCATTTCAGCACAGTATGTAAAGAGCAGGTGGTATAAGGAGTATTTTGAATGTTAATTATTTTTTTCATTTATTTCACTGTGAGGATTTACCTTTCAATGTATTTTTATAATCAAGATGGAAACAATTAGAGAGCTTGCTGCTCAAATGTTTCACTACATTTATTTTATGACACCTGCTGCAATGATTAAAAAAAATAGGAAAAGGGTGGTAAGCATTTTAACAATAACAAAGGGTTTGGGTTGATTGTATACAGTTGCTTTATTTCATTGTGAATCTTCAAAGGAAATGCTGTTGAGGTGGATCAGTCATGTTTCTAACCAATAAATAGCATCTCATTGTTAGAGCTAACATTTTTGACGTAAAAGCATGTCTGCTCATTCTTCAGAGATGTTGTCACAGTGTATTAGCTTTGGATTTTAATTGAAACTAATTTAAAAAAATCCCCACACGGAAATATGAATGGAAGGGAAAAACATGGATATTTCTCCTTAAAGACAGATTTCAAAGGAGAATGTTGCTTTTTTCCATTTATCCTATTTAGTTTATTCCGCAGATATACACAAAATTTATTTCACTTGCCCTTCATTTTTCATATACTTTCAAGTATAGTTTATAAAATAATATTCAGGATTAAGAGATGCATGTTTCATAACATAATAAGATGACATACAATTTCAGTGTCAGGGAGTGCTTTTCAAAATTAATATAGTCATCTCGTACTGTGTTACATTACTCTTGTTTTCCCCATTAACAAAATGTTATAGACAACCTTATGCAATCATAAAATAAAACTTGCATAAAATCTAGTAATTATATCTGATTAGATAAGATAAATAATAGACAAGATAAATATAGATATAACATGTATGTCTGTGTGTGTGAGAGAGAGAGAGGCAGAGAGAAGGGGAAAGTGGGAGACAGAGAGAGACTGTGAGGCTGAGATTTGAAGATGCTATGTTGCGAGCTTTGAAGATGGATGAGGAGGCCATGAGACAAGGAATGCAGGCAACCTCTAAAATCAGGAATAGATAAGGAAATGGATTGTTCCCCAGAGCCTCCAGAAGGAAGGCAACTCTGCCGATACCTTGATTTTAGCCCCGTAAGATCCATTTCAGATTTCTGGTCTCCAGAACTGTAAGATAATAAATTTGTGTTATGTTAAGACACTGAGTCTTTGATAATTTGTTACACCAGCAATAGGAAACGAATACATTACCTCTTGACATCATTTCTCCAAACTATGTTGAGAAATTCAGGCTTGTCTTAATAGCTCCCCAGAGAAAGGAGAAGCTCCAATATCTTTCCATGTTTTAGTTGAAATTACCATAAAGTTATCCCTTCTATAATCCATGCTAAATTAGGCAGCATTTTTATTATCATGACCCATCCCTTTTTAATGTCAGTCTCTGTTGGTTGCACAGCTGGAATTTAATTCAAGTAAGTCTAGTTACTGTGGCCAAAGTAAGTGCCGGTGGAATAGTTATGCAACTCTGGGAGAGAAGAAGAAAAGGAATTAAAGGCGTTAGGGAAATGAAGGAAGGGAGGCGAGAAGGAGAAAGAAATGAAAGAGATGGGACGAAAGGAGGAAGAGAAAGAGGAAGGATTGAAGGAAGAGAAAGAGTTGGTTCCTATTTTCTGGTCTGAAAAAAATAATTATTAAGGTAAGTATGCAACCAATACTTCTTGGAAATGGAGGAGATATAAAATTCATGTCCAACAAACTTTCCAATTTGGCTCTTCTTGACTGAAAAATAACACAAAATGGGAATAGAGAACTTGCTCTTTTCTAATAGTTTTCTAATAGTTTAAGGTCAAACTAACCATAAGCATAATTGATATACTGCCAACTCTGTACAGCGGCTCTGGCTTAGGTGTGTTTAAGAATTAAAGTGTTTGTTGAAACACAGATTCCTGGACCCTACCTCCAGAGATTCTGATACAATAAGTCTTGTTGGGCCTGGGAATCTACACTTCTTTCAAGCTCCCAGGTGATGATGAAGCTGCTGGTCTGTGGACCACATTTTTGAATGGCACCACTACTCTCGTATTTTGCATCCATATGTGGAGCAATCCTTTCAAAATTCTCTTAGACCTTTCCCCCTGCCTTATTTTTGTTGGGGGTAGGGTGTTTGAACAAGGCAAAGATACATACATAGATAGATAGATGATAGATAGATAGATAGAAAGATAGATGGATGGATAGATAGACAGACAGACAGACAGACAGACAGACAGACAGATAGATAGATAGATAGATAGATAGATAGATAGATAGATAGATAGATAGATAGATAGATTATAGAATATACCCCTTCTCAGTAGATCCAAATCACCTGCAAGCTTTGTTACAGCATGTATCGCTGGACCCTATACCTTGAGTTCCTGATTCAGCAGGCGTGGGGGTGGCGGGCAGGCAAGAGTTTGCAGTTTTAACAAGTTCCCAGGTGATACTGATGCTGCTGGTCCAGGGACCACACTTGAGAACCATTGGCAAAGTCCTCATTCATTATCCAAACCAGCTGACTCACATCAGGCACCACGGGAGGAGATGCTCTTTTAGCATTATTGTGAATTCCCAGGACCTGCAGCTGAGACACTGGGCATTAGGGTAGCTGTGGAAAGAATGGGACCTCTTCCCAACTCGAAGCCCAGTATGTCTGAGCTCAGCTGCCCTTAAACCTCTATTCCCACATGTGTTCTCCTTGTGGTCAGTGTCACAATGCTTGCCTCCCACAGAGACAGGTCTTGGAGGTGATGTGGACGAGGGAACAGAGACTGCATACCTAGGTTAGGAGGGTGCCGAAGAGGGCTGTGTTTGTCCATCAGAAAGCAGACCTGGGGTACTCAGGGTCTGAGTACATCCTGAGTATACATTTGACTTGTGTATCTGAAAAATGTGTTCACTACTCAAGGCTCATTCTTTCCTGGTTTTGATGAAAAGAAAATAAGGAAGATTTTTTTAAAAACTTCCCATCATTTTAGTAGTTTTACCCATCTTCAGACACAGAAGCAAGACAGAGTAACATGAAAGGAAATGGCATTCCCTCTGCAAAGGTTACGAAGAAAGGAAAAAAATAGGATTTGGGGCATAACTGCTGCTCAGCTTGCAGGAGTTAATCTACACAAAGTAAAAATAAACTGATTTATCAGTCCCCTATCTGATTTAAGTCAGTTTGTCTTCCAAAATCTAACATTTTCTCAGCTGAATTTGAGGGGATTAGTTATTTTAAAAAAATGAAAGAAAAGAAGAAACTGCACAGGGCCTTTGGAGCAACGCACATAAGCTGTTTGCCATATTGAATCAACACCTGGGGCATTGATTTGAAAGCTAAACGCAGGCTGTTCACCTGGATTGCCAAGGATAACAGAAGCAACTGCCTGGCTGACAGCATCAGCGCGAACACGCTCCGCCAGGGCTGCGTCTGAAACTGCCTCTGAGGATCACAGAAACCTGAAAAGAAGGACAGAGGTTGTTCTGAAACCTAATTCCAATTTAGGGGCATACCTTTCTCTCCTTTCCATAACTACCTGTGATTTCTAATGAGAACTGCTTTTCTAAACCAGCCTTTTCTAAACTGCTCTTCTAATTCCCCTTTCTCTCTCAAAAATGTGTCCCTTTTTTGGTGTCGAGGTTTGGCTTTACTTATTCCCTAAGCACTGTTCTTGCATAGTCCTCTGAGCTTGCTTGGCCTGCCTTTCCCCACACTCTGAGCGGTAATAGTCTCATTGACCCAGTAATTAAAGAAATCCTGTACCTTTCCACTCTGGCTAGCTGCCCTCCCCCTTCTCCCCTATTGTTCTTGTAGGAACATCACCAGCAGATGGTTAGAGATTTTTCACCCTTTCAAAAGCTTTATATTTTTCCCATCTCATCAAGCATATCTCAGCCAAATGTAATTAGCTTAAGGCTTTTGAGCCCTCACGGGAGATCAGTTAAAAACCTGAGCAATTTCAATAAAGAGCTTGAAAAGCGAATCCTGGAAGGCTACGCACAACCACAGGAGAGCCTCTATTATTTAGAAGCAAAGAAGGCTCTTCTTTTCCCCATCCACCCGTCTTTTGGCTCTTTAAAGTCTCAGAATATTCATGAGGCCTCTAGGGCCTTGGAGCTCTATCGTGACCATTATTGGGGAGGTGGGATATTTAAGCTTCCTTCAGGGAGGTCAGTGTTTGGTTCCTTTTAATTGATTTCAATCAAGGGGCGCTTTTTGGGTAGCCCTAAGTTACTCCCAAATGGCAAACAGTTTGTTTGCTAAATCTCTTAGCCTTTTCATTCAGTTTTTTATCCTTTGGTTGTTGGAAACTAAGTGGTAAGCCTTCTTTGTGGTTCGGAGCGTTTGATACAAAGGCTAAATTAATTAACTGCAATACAGATTTGCACCTAGCCTTTGAGTGGTGGCGAACCCCCTTTATTTCGGAAGAGCCACATGTAATGCGGCAGTGGATCCCACAGCCCAAGCCCTTTATCCCCATACTTGGGAAAAACACGTGTTTGAGACCAAATTAAACTCTATTTTTATTGAAATGGAGTGAAGTAGCGCTTAAGAATGTGAAGCCCAGATTTTTCGTGGGATGTTAGGAGAGGGGCGTGGGCTCGCACTTGAATTATATGATGTGTATTTTCCCCAAGCACTCAAGTGGGAGGCTCGGAGCCTCAGGTGTTGGGTGGTAGGATGATTAAGTGTGTTCTGTCGGTTTCTCATTACCAAGATTTGGGCAAAAGGGGAATTACTCTTTGTAAATCCACTACCATCTTTTTCAGATTAAAGGAGCCAATGCCAACATTTGATTAGAATGACTTTTTTTTGTCTCAAGTGAGCTAATCAGTTTCGTTTTGGATACTGATGCATAAATCTGGATATGTGCCTATAATGAAGATTTTATATATCTGCCACAACTTTAGAGGACATTACGATCACAACTTAGTGGAAAATTCCTTTTCAAACATGGGAAGTGTGTTCTGAGCAATGTTATGCCATTGAGTAGGCTTGCAAAGCAGACTGCGAACACTTATGAATTAACTTATTGTCTCCAAAATATGACATAATATTTGAAGTACGTATTGACTTACAAAGAGATATAAGCAGAGTGAAAGTTTTCTGTAGGTAGGATAAATAAGAACTTGGTCTTTTAGACATGCTTTTTATAAATGTTAGTTTTGCATAGAAGAATGAAAAATTAATTACAGTAAAGCTGCACTATTATTGCTTTGAGTACATTACGCCCAAAGAATCTAGACCATCCCAGCCAGCGGGACCGTTCTGAATCACAGAAATAGGGGTACAGAATGGGTAAGACGAAGAGGGAAGGAAAAGAAATTGCACACAAGACCTTCACTTTATAACACGATACGGAGAGGCACAAGGACCATCAGCAAACTGGATGTCCAGAAAATGTGCAGAAGATATCTTCTATAGAGCTCCTTATACAACAGTTTTGCCATTAGCCAGAGTGCTGTGGGCAGGATAACATTCGTCACATTCCATTTTCCAAATAACTGATGCTTAATCAGAAAACTTTTGGGGCTAGTTACCGCCAATTTAGAAATTTCCAAAATGATGATATTCCTTTTCCTCTATTTTGAAGATGTGGAAATTAAGGGTGTGAGGAGTTAATGTACTTGGCCAGGGTCATACCTTTAGTTGGTGGATCCAGGATGTAACATTTGCTGTCTAAGTTGTGGCCCAGTATTCTTTCCACCCTACCCTTTTCCCCCATAAGCTGCTCTAAGAGGTTATGCCTGATGGAGTATGATCTCAAGAAAGTGTCTGCTGCATTTCAGCTTAGCTCCTTTCTCAAATGGTAAAATCACCGTCCTGTAAATCTTTAGAGTTGGAATTGTTCCTAGAGGTCACCCAGTTTAACCTCCCAGCCTGATGCACGAAGGCCCTATTCCTTCCAAGTGGATGATGTAGCCTCTGCCACAGGACATACATGATGGGGAGCTCACTACCATTCATCGCAGTTCTTCCGTTCTCTGATGATTGTGAGTGTTCAAAAATGGATTTGACTTTCCTGTAGCTTCTGTTCATCCATCCCAATTCTGCCCTGCGTAGGGACCTGAAATGAGCCTGGCCCATAGAATGAGAACCCCTGAATATTTGAAGGCAATTTGCACAGCCACCTCCTGTGTCTTCTTGTTATTCACTTAATTCATTCCTTATTTATTCCAGACACCCCTCATATGACAAGGCTTTCAAACCCTTCATCATCTTGGCTGCATACCTGTTAGCAAGCTAGATTTGCCAACTTCTCTCTCAAAACATGGCTATAGAATTGCACACAATGATCCAGACCTTCATTTATCAAATCAAAAACTAGAGATTTATTTTAAAAGAAATTGCTTCAAGCCCTGGCAACTCTGTGTCTGAACATCTCCCTGGGTGAAATGATGAAGCAGCTGAGCAGCGAGACTAAGAGCCAGCCTGATTCTGCAGCCAGACTATCTGGGCTTCCAGGCAGGCTCTTGTCTAATGAGCCATGAACAGGTGATTTACCCCAGACTTGGTTTCCCCAACTGTGCATGTGGATTGTTTACACAGATAATATGATTTAATATGTGTAAAGTTCTAGCAATAGCTCCAGGCACCTAGAAAACTCTTAATCAATATTAGCTATTGTTGTCATTGTTCTGAAAAGTAGCCCATACTTCAAACCAAGGAAAATCCTCACATTTTTGTGATGAACAATGAGAAACCTAAGAACTACAGGGACACCCGATTAAATGTTACCTTCTGCCCTATAATTATTTGACTAATCTACTACCTTAGTCCCTACAAGCACAAAGTGGGACCACAAGGGTGCCCTGAGAGCCGTCAGCTACTTTCATCCTCCGTATGTGCCCCAGCTAGAAGTCTAGTAGTTTCCTTTGGCTGCTGACGTCTTTGATAATAAGAGACCTCATTAAAGGGATACAGCTGATCAAGAAAAACACCCTGCAGCTCTTGGCTTCTGGCAGATGTGCTATGTCATGAGAATGTATCTGTCGCAGCTGGTTCTGTCCCCATGGAGAAATGACAGGGCTGTGGAAACAACTCCAAAATCTGGCAAAAGTGGGCCTGCAAACTTAAGGAATAAAACATGAATAGAGGTAGATCTATGCCCTCCCAGTGACATTATTTTTACTTAGACACCAAATAGTGAATGCAGCAGCATATAGAACACAACAGTCGTAATCACGGTTGACATTTGAATAGAAACATGGCAAAGTGCGGATACAGGGGCATGGAAGCAGCTATCCCTCAGCTTGGAGATTTAAAGTTTCAGGATTTATCATTAATTCCATTCCTTTACTCATGTTCTCTGTTATGGGGTTTTACATTCACTAGAACTTCCTCCAACTCTTGCTATTGGAATCAAAGCGTATTCTAAAGCAGAAGACAGAAACAACATCCCCCACCTTGCTCTGTATCCTTCCCTCTACTACCCATCCTATAAAGAAACTCAAACTCCCCAAAGAAGTCACGTTCTCAGGGAGAAGTACTGGATTGAGGACAAACAGAAATTTGGATTCTGGCAAATCTGTAACTGGAAGGAATTGCTGAGAGAGACAGTGGCGAACTCTTTTTAATCCTTCTAGGTCATTGCTGATAGGTTCAATCTTAAACTATAATGGCAGCAGTCCAGTTTTTCTCTCTACTCTACTTGATTTTAAATGCCAGCATTGAGGTTCTTGCTTTATATAAGCTACATTGTTGATATTTCTTTATTATTCTTAGGATTACTAACAATTATGAACATCTCCCCTTAGGAAAAAAACGAGAGAGAGGCAGATGGGCTTGTGATGCAGGTCCTGGGGCATTTGGGTCACCCAAGCAGCACTACACAGCCCAACTGCAGAGAGCTGACCTTCAAAGGGTCTTCTCTGCAGGGCTCCCACAGGACCAGCATCTTGTGACATTTTGTGCTGGGTACAGAATCTCACAGGCACTCACCTCTTATCTCAGCATATGCCAGTGATCACAGCCACAAAGACCAGGGGACAGAATGTGAAAGAATGGTGCTTTGTCTTCTCACCATTTTATCTTATTTTCCCTCTAGAATTTATATTTTGTACCACCCATATTATAACAATAAAGGCAGTTCTAGAGAATGGGGAAAAATGGCACTATGACATTATATCAAACTGCTTCGGGCTTTACCCTCTTTAAAGTGTGTTCATGTTTTCAGCTACAAGGAGGTTTCTGAAAGCCTTCATGGGCTCCTTCCCATATCTGCCAAGTGTGCTGCTCCTGGGTTATGGTCCTTGGGGTGTTTAGGATCTTAGGGTATGAGAGTCATGCTGGGAGACTTAGCCTCCCCTCCATCCCTCGTGGGGAACAGACTAGAAGATCCTGGCAATCACTTTCCCTTAATCACATTTTGGGCCCCATGAATCCAGATTCTTCATGATTTGGAATCTAGCAAGTCAGCAACTGGAATAAAAACAGCCAGATGAGGGAACACAGACTTGGGAACCCAGAGACAGAGACTGTACCCTCTCAACACACAATTTTCTATGGTCTTATCAAAATTACGTCCTGGGACTGGCCCTGTGGCCGAGTGGTTAAGTTCGTGCGCTCTGCTGCAGGCAGCCTGGTGTTTCTTTGGTTCAAATCCTGGGCGCGGACATGGCACTGCTCATCAAACCACGCTGAGGCAGCCTCCCACATGCCACAACTAGAAGGACCCACAACAAAGAATATACAACTATGTACTGGGGGGCTTTGGGGAGAAAAAGGAAAAAAAAATAAAATCTTAAAAAAAAAAACCAAGTCCTTTTGCCCCAAATGACATTCACTCTTTGCAAAACCAAGCCAGTCCTTTCAAATGGCAGGAATGCATTTTGAATATATTACAAGTTGTGAGGAAAAGCTTCCCTGAACAAACCAAACCCATTAAGCTTGGGGCTTTGAATTTCTTACCCTGAGTGGGAAACAAGATGGTGTGCGTCAGCTCGTGCTGGGGCTGTGTTGCTGGGGCAGAAATGTTTGGTGTCATTGAAGCACTGTGAACTGGGAATCTGAAGAAGTGTGTCCTAATCCAGATTCTGGCAGTCTGCTCCCTATTGAACAATGGGGTGTGAGACCAAATACTGAGGTTGCAACACTCGCTTGTTGAAAGTCTGTCATTGTTCACCAACAGGATAAATGGTACCAGCTGGGTATGGTCAGGGTTTGTGAGGCCAAAACAATAACTACTGTCTTAGAATGAACCAGTTAACTGCACCCTTTGGCTGAAATTGCTTCTGTCTGATGTCTCTGAGGTAGATGCAAAGCCCTAATTGTCCAGAGTTGAAGCATAGGTTGAATTACCAGCAAATTCTAGTGGTTCTGAGCAGCGCAAGTTGTTCTAAGGTGCAGAATATTAGTCTAGGTCTTCCTAGGAACAGATGGTAAAATGGGATTTATTTGAGAAATACAAGGTATTTCTTAAGGGAAATGCCTGTGTGAGAGAAAAGGAGGGGTCTGGTTAAGGCTGTGAGAGCCATCAGACCGCATTGTAAGTTGGACTCCCAAGTGAAGGAGATGGGGAAGGAAGGTCGGGAGGTGTGCGGTGTAAGACAGATTTGACAAATCACCTGGGACACATTCAAATGCAACCTACAAATAAGCCATGAAAATGACATCCTAGATAAGGGGAGTCCTTGAGGCAAATTCAGCCAAGAACAGCCCTGCTTTTGTTCACCTCAGCCATTGGCTGAGAGCAGCCTGTAGGAAACACGGCCTCGGAACAAATGTCATGATGGAGTCCAGAACCCAGCAGCTGGGCGCTCTGTGTGTGCTCCCTGTGATGGGAGGTCTGCATGGGGCATTCTTGTGGCTGCCACACAGAGTCCTAGAAACTCAGATAAACATCTAATAAATTACTCCTCTCCTAAGCGCACAATGTGGGAGTCCAGCTAATTCTCAAAAACAAGTCCATTTATCTCCTAAATTGATTATAAAGTGTAGGAACCAAGATTTAGACATCCAAAATAAGCAAAATTTCATTCAAAACAATTTCTTTGAGAAGTTGTATGCTGTTATTGAGGGCTCTGAAGTCCATCCTAATTGTAGTCGTCTCTGAAAGTTTACTCAGTCCTCGACTTCTCTACCCCACTCTGAGTATGTGTGTGGCAAAGAAAGCAAGACTGAGGCTGTGCGGAGGGTTCCTCCATAAGAACACCCAGGGGGAGCCGCACACGCCACGCTTACCCTGCAGTGGACGTGAAGGACCAAAAGGTAGAAGATTTCTGTAGCAGCACCTCAATTTGCACCCCTCCTTTTCCGCCATATTCCTCACACACCACATAGAATGTAGGGAGTTTGTGTTCTCTTTACTCTGACCCAGATTTCTCATTTTGGTGAGTTAAGTTTCTCCTCTGCGTATTCTATCACTCTAAGGTGGTGCTAGTACATATAAAGGGCAGAATGTGACAACACGAGGCCAATTCGTTGGCTCTGTATTTATGTAGCACTTGACTTTCATTCCAATGAGTAGAAAGTATTTTGACACCAATGATCCCTCCCTTTTTTGGGACCAGAACAACAGATTTACTGGCTCTCTATGTTATAATTGTTGTAGTACCTCATCTGGAACATGCTCTTAGCAGCCAAGTGACCTTTGATCATCAAAGATCTGGGGAACATATTCGTGTTCTCAGGTCACCAGGGATCGTGCTTAGAATATGGGAGACAAAGAGTGGTGCCTTATGGGAATACTCTTTGCTCTTGGGAGCAAAATATGCCCGATAATTTGTATCACCTACATGCTTTATCATCTTTGTACTTTTGGAATATGTCACGGATGCTTAGTTGTCTCAAAAGTATAATAATAGCCAGAGACTATGAAATGAAAAAGGAGTATAAAGACTTCACTTCCCTATTATAACTAATACATTTTGAATTGAATACAGTTCTATGTATATAGACTTGTGTGTGTGAGGAAGATTGGCCCTGAGCTAACTTCTGTTGTCACTCTTCCTCTTTTTGCTTGAGGAAGATTGTCACTGAGCTAACATCTGTGCCAGTATTCCTCTATTTTGTATGTGTGACTCCGCCACAATATGGCTTAAGGAGCAATGTGTAGGTCTGCACCCAGGATCCGAACCTGTGAACCTCAGGCTGCCGAAGTGGAGTGAGCAAACTTAACCACTGCACCACAGGGCCAGCCCCTATATAGACTTTTCTTAATATGCAACCACATTTCTAATGCAATTTAAACTTTAGGATGATGTTTTCCCCTGTATTGTCAAGTTGAATTAAATGAGGAACAATATTGTTATTAATGGTTCTCACATGGACGACAATGTATTAAAATTCAGCCCTGATCATTGCTCTGCTCAGAAAACTATATTCATGGCTACGATTTGCTTAAATTCAAGTTGTCCTAAGAAATACACATTTTACAATGAACATTAAACTGAGCTTTCTGGCTTTCTGGTGATTAGTAGATGTCAATAATCTCAGACCATTGGTAGATGGGTATGCTTAGTGGGTCAGGGGCGATATGTTTTGGAAAATAATGTTGTTCTAGGTATTGCAATATTGAACAGAGACTGGGGCCTTTGATCTCATATTTTCAGTTTAGTTTAAAACCAAACAGGATATCGGTTCAAGATTGCAGACGAACATACGTGTCCACTTCCCTCCCTCCAAAGCACCCCATTGGAATAATAGTATAGAAACATAAATTTGTAGTAAACACCAACAGTGAAGAAATCAGGAGATAGACAATGAATTCCAACAAATCTGTGAACGTTGGGAAGCAAATGGAAATACATTGAAGATGAAACAGAGCCTGGCATAGACTGTAAGAGGCCACAGTGCAGGAGGAAGCAGGTCTTCCATTTAGGGACCCAAGGAAGCTGAGGGCTGGTGGTCAGCAGTAGAGTGACCATATAATTTATTTGCTAAACTAGGACACTTTTGGAAGTAAAAGGTGGGACTGCCAGTAATTACACTGAATAGGACAATAGGCATAACCTGACACTGTGCTGGGAAACTAGGATGTGTGGTCATTAGGTAAGATGGAAGTCAAGGCTGAGAAGATGAGCTGGATATGGAGGGTTAGTGAAGTTCTCTTTGGAATAACCGAAACAGTCAGCCTCCCCACCATGGTACCTAAGGGACCTGGGAGCTCAACTCTAAAGAAATCAGGCAAATGAAATGAGGAGAATTAGGGTTATTTGTTTGGATGCTACTATCCTAGATTAATGCCCCCCTCATTCTGGCATTTGGGCCCTGACATCTGTCTCCTTGTCATTTTACCCTAAGGTAAACACATACATCAACGCATACCACTTGCTTTTATAGAACCCCCACCCAATCAGAAATCCTTCTATGGGGGCAGTGGGCAGGGAGACAGACCCATGGCCCTATCAGAGGAAACCTATATCATCCTTGTTTCTCATTTGTGAACGTGAATGGCAGCCTTGAATCAGCAGACATAAGAGGAAATCCAGCACTGTAAATAAACATGAGTAAGAGAAAGATTGAAAAATAGAAGTGAAAGAAATGGATAATTCAGAGTGGTAATTTTCAAAAGAACTATTACGAGAAACAAAAAGAAATCACAATAACATAATCTCTTAAAGGAAAAGAAAATTAATCTTCAAAATAAGAGGATGTAATTTAAAAAGCAACAATTATAAAATAAGGAGTGTTTAAAATGTAAAATTAAATTGCCAAAATTAAGAATTAAATCAATACATGAGCTGAAAGATAAAGTTATGCAAGAAGACCAAAAAATAGAAAATATGAGAGAAAAGTAGAAGTCTAATTATCAAAGCAGTTGAAGGAAAGTTCCCAGAGCCAAAAGATGTGATCGAAAGGACCCAAACAGTATTAACTGTACGAATGACAAAGGACTCACACTGAGACACATCATCATGAAATTTCAGATCGGAAAATTAGCAATAAAACAAACAACAGAAATCGGTCTCACAGAGTCTTTTTCTCAGCAACTCCTAACGTTAAAAGTCAATAGAACACAGCCTTCAAAGTTCTGGGAGGAAAAATGATTTTGAACTTGAATACCCTTCTCTGATAAGGGTGTAGCTACAAGAAATATATTTTGAGATATACAAAGCCTCAAAATTTTTTACCTCTATATATACTCTTTCTTAGGAAATTGAAGAAGCACATCAACAAAATGAGGGAGAAAACCAAAATAGAAGAAAACAGAGGATCCAGTAAATATCAGATTCAACCCCGAAGGGAAGCAAAATACTGTACAAGAAAATTTGCTCTAATATGATGCAAACTAAAATGTGGTATCGTTTTAATTGATTTGACTTTGATGCCATGAACATTCTCTATTGAGGGATCCTAGTGCCACA
This sequence comes from Equus przewalskii, assembly GCF_037783145.1. NCBI lineage: Eukaryota > Metazoa > Chordata > Mammalia > Perissodactyla > Equidae > Equus > Equus przewalskii. The sequence continues at coordinate 8,419,157 of NC_091851.1, read as the reverse complement.
CATTGGTTTTGTGGAGAAGATCCATGACTTTAGTGCACCCTTTGACCACTTGGAAACGATATTCATATCATTTTGTAAGATGGTCAACAATTTACATCTATTAATTCAGAAATGCAAAAGGATAGATATGATAATCCATCCATAGATTAGATAGTACTGGTAGGCACAATAATCCTTAAGACCCTATCCTATTATGTAACAAAGAGATGAAATTAAATTTGATCCAACAATTTAAAGTATCTCTGGGAATTTAACCCCTTTCATATATATTCTCAGTCTTTCATCTTTTCTCCTCTTTCTTTATCCTCTGGCTTCTCTGGCAATGTCCTTTCACCAGCTAATGACTGAGCACCCTGCTGCCATTTAACACCAAAACCCGTAGTCTGTTTCTCTCTGGTCCAGTCCAGACTTGGTGATTCTCTGATGACTCTCCCACCCCTTGACTCTAGTTGGCCTCTCAGTGTGACAGTGATTTCTGGTCTTTTCCTACCCCTGGTGGTTCACATTGCACTTTTCAGCTGCAGGATCAATGCTGTACATCTCACAACTCTGTACAGTGACTTCTGGTCACCTCTAGGCCTGAAGAGCTGCTGGGAGCTAAAGCTGATCAAACAAAGACACCATCTTTTCTCAGCTTATGCAGAAGGGTGGAGGGGGACACCTTCCTAGGACGTATGTTCTAAATCCCAAATAAGAAGTGGAACAAAAGCCCCTCCACAATTCCTGGCTTTCCCCTCAACTTATCTACATGCCTCCCAATTCTAGGTCTTTGGAATTTTTCCCACATTGAAAGGTAGTGCCATAAGGGGTAGACTTTCCATTTACTTTTCCTTTCTGATCCATACTTCCTCTCATCTTTAACTTTAAGTCAAAATTACCTGGGGAGCTTTCAAAAATCCAAAATCACAAGCCGTACTCCAGATCAATTATATTAGACACTCTTGAAATGGGAACCATGTATCAGTAGTTGCTAAAGCTCCCCAGCTGATTCCAATGTGTAGCCAAGGCTGAGAAACCCCGCTCTACATTTCCCCTCCTTCCCGGGGTGGGATTAGCCTTTTCCACTTGCCAGTGGCTAAAATGGTCATTGGCTGCTAGAAAATGTAACGTGTAGGGAAGAGGAATAAAGCATAATCAGAATATTTTTAATATTACAGCCTTCATAATAAAATGCTATGTGTTAATTTCAACATTTAGAATAGATTATTTTGGCTTATTATGGTTACAGAACAGAATAGAAATTTTCTTCTTAACCACGTAAGAGTAAATGTGTGATAGAAGGTGCAAGTGTAAAAGGAATAAGGGAAGCTAGAGGGAAAGGTTGGAGAACTTGTACACTCCAGGTGCATTCATTAACGATTCAAAGGTAACTAATAGAAAAGCTAGAAAAATAATTTTCTAGCTTTTCAAAATCTAGGAAGAGAGGGGGTGGCATTGGTCATTGCAAGAGTCAATCGCTATTGTCTAAGAAAGATAAATAAAAATAGCAACTTGATTCCATGTTATTTCAAAGTAAGAAGGTGACCACCCAGAGAACTAGAAGCAGATATTGTAAAGGCTATCTCATAAGGGTGGGTCTGGGATAGAGAAGAAGAGTTCTGTATTTCTGAAGTTTTGCCTTGTACAGACATCTAACGAAAATTACAAATTTAAAAAATGATAATAAAATTGGGCTTCCACACTGTGGTGCATATCCAGGGAGGGTTTGGGAGAATATCCTCTCAAGGCCATTTTATTGGGAGTAACTACAGCCCCCCCTCTGGCATAGGTGGAGTGCTAGAGCCTCTGCCCTTGCTCACAGCAGTATGACACGCCTAGATTCTCCATGGCCAAGTCCTTCCATTTTAATTAGTAAACAGCCCACCACAGGGTTGCTGCATTTATAGTCTTTAAATTTTGTACGCTCCCAGGAGAGATACAGAGAAAGTAACATTTATGCAGAATCCAGAGTGGCATTCCAGTTTACCACCTTGCAGATTCTTCTGATTGTAACTATAAGTAATAGCATTCTACTAGGGCCACAAGGTTTTAGCAAATGGTTTTGGTCTGTGTGTCACATACCTTTAAATGTTCTGAGAAATATCTGTTGAGCTGGTAAATGGAGCACCGAATTGAATAGAGGAGCTGTCATGTCTCGTCCTGGCTGTACCAGCCATCAACTAGTTCTGCGTCCTCAACTGTGTCACTTAACTTCTGGACGATCTGCAAAATGTGGGGATCCCCTGACTCAAGTTCTAAATTTCTGTCGGCCTTAACACTTTGCACATCAAGGGTTTCTTCTAGAACAGAAAGTGTCGGAGTTTGTCTCTGGACTTTCTTAAATTTTTCTCTACCACCTCTATTGGGCTTTAAACTATGGGCCTGGCTGTTATGCAGGTCAGCAACATGCCTTATCTTCATAAATGGGATTAAAATTCCAGCTCTATCACCTTTTTGACTGGATGACCATGAGCACGTTTCTTAACTCCTTCAAGCCTCAGTTCCTCATCTATAAAATGGAGCTCAGATGTTCACTACTGTTAGGAGGATTTGATGTAGTATATACTTTCTAGTCCAAAAAGATTCTCAATAAATGGCAGCTTGTAATGCTGAGGAAGAAGATAATATTAACAGCCTAACACATGCTCCCTAGATTGGAAGACAGATTGTCATAAACTCACAAGAAGCCCCGTGTGAGTTTGCGGATAGCTAGGTCAGATTTCCTGATTTTCCTCATTCGCGAAGCAACAAGCCTTCAGTTCTCATATGGAGTGTGTGTGCTCGGGGAACCCCTGATGGCCATCTGGGTTCAACAGAAGCCAAGAAAAATAACAGGATAGCAGATTAAATATCCCCAGGCCATGTCTCTTTCCTATCCTTGGCCACTTTCCCCAGCCTAAGCATCTGCTGAAGTGTTCGATGCACTTGACATTCCTTTTGGGACAGATCTCCCTTTTGCCAAGAAAGGGCCCTACCCTTCCCTCCCAAGTTAACCAATGGTCACCATTTGGAGTTCCTTGACTTGGTGCCTTCTGTCTGTGTGGGGGTTAGAGCGCCCTGATAATTAGTTAAACCAAGTCCTGTATCCTCATCTTCAGCCTACAGAAAGGTGAGAGAGAGGCAGGAAAGGAGGACTGGATCCCAACGCCAGTGACTTATTTGCTGTGAGCCATCACTTACTCTTCACAGTTTTCCTATTTTTTAGTATGAAAGTAATATTATCTCTTCAGTCTTATAAAGGGGATTTTTTTTTTTTTTTTTTTTTTACCTTAGGACTATATGCTGTTGGGCCTTGAAGATTAAGAAGGAAGAAACTGTTTATATGTTTAGAAATCTTGTTCTTTGTTTTTATTCAACCATTTTGTCATAAAGTTCCTTACTAGTGATTTAACCATTACAATTAAGCAATTGAAATTCAACTGAAATACGATGTGTTAAGTGTACAGCAGGCTGAAACACTACAGCATTCTTCCTAGAAGTAAAACCCTGAATAGTTTAATATCAATGGTGCCCACAGAGTATATTACTATTTTTGTCGTCTCTGTAGAAAATAAAACAGTGATGACCTGAGGAACTGGAGGAGAGTCCACATCCGGTTGCTTTTTATTGAACTCACCCAGTGCTAATTCAGGTGTGTTGCTCTGTTCATGCGCTTAAAGCAAAAGGAGTTCTAGATTGAATGAGTTCATTGAGAGAATTTTCCTGCATAGAAAATAAGCTTAGAATGTTTATTTTTCCATACAGATTTCATAGTTAATTTGTCTTTTCTACCAAAAAAAAAACAATGTGTAGGTACTTTTATGGGGAGCAAGCTAAATTTAGGCCATTCTTACAATCAGTCTTCATTACCAAACTTATAGATCCTCCATAGCATTTAAATTTCCATTTATATAAATTTTTGTTTTCTTGAGTTTATTTTTAAATATATTTTATTGTTATTGTTCCTATTGCATGATTAATTTTTAAAATTTTATTCATATTATTGAATCTGAGTGCCAAAACTATTTTTGGTTATTTATTGCTATTTTTATTTTTTCTTTGTATCCTTTGAATATTCTAGTAGAATATTCATCTTTTCTTCTTGTTGATTTATAAGAATCCTTTATAAATTATGTCTATTGATTTTTCATGTTTAGTTTAGAGGATGTAGGGAACTTAGAGATCATCTTATTCTACCCATTTGTTATACAAACTAGGAAACTGAGGTGCGATGACCTTTCCACTGACACATAGAAAGTTAGTGGACAAGCAGGACTGAAAAATAGGTCTCCTGGATCCTTCTTCAGAAGTTTCCCTCCCAACCACTTTCCTCCTTGCCTCCACCCTTCTCCTTCTCCTCTTAAGTTAAGCATTGTCAGGTTACTTGATTTGATTCAAAGTTGCAATAACTTGCTTTCCTACCTCAACAAATTCATCACCAATAGCTGCTGACTCCCAAATCTTATCTTAATTCCTGATATTTCCCGTGAACTCTAGATTTATCTAATAAACCTCTCCACTCGGATTTCTCATTGGCAATCCCCATTTAACCTTTTCAAAACTGAGCTTTTACTATCCGGCCCGCCATCTGCAATTCTTACAGTCTTCCTCACCTGAGCCAATGCCGATCCCATTGTTCTTGGTGGTCAGATCCAAAATTTTGAAGTCATCTTTGACTCTACTTCTTATCTCAAACTCCTGATCCAATTCATCACCAAATCCTGTCAGTCTATTTTCAAAATATACTCGAATATGGTAACATCTCCCATCTCCTCCACCTCCTCCCCAGTCAAAACTACTTCTCACATCAGTTATCACCATAACCTCCCATTTGATTCCCCATCTTCATTTTTGGCTTCTTACAGTTTATTGTGTCACCACAGTTGGAGTGATCCTGTTACAGAATAACAATATAATGTCCCACTTCTCCTCAAAATCCTCCAATGACTCCCAGTTTCATCTAGAATATAACCCAACATCTGTATAGTGGCCCATCTTGACCCGCTGCCTCCCATGTAGGTTTTTTTCCTCTGCTGTCAGTTTCCCTTCATTCACTAAGGACTCTGCTTTTCTTCAAACATTATAAACATACTCTTGCCTCAGGGCCTTTGTACTTACTGCTCCTTTACCTGAAATGCTCACCTACACTCACACTCAAATATAAACACCAGGACTGCAAGGACTTTTTCTGCTTGTAGCTGCTGAATCCTCAGCACCTAGAACGGTGAGACTCAGCAGGTGCACAATATATGATTGCTGAAAGACTGAATGAACCATACTTACTAGCAATCATTGTTTGGTGGTGTTGTAAAGAATATTTTGTGACATCATGTGGCCTTTGCAGAACTACTTGAATTCCTAGAACTAAGATGATACTGCTCAGGTACTAAATCCTTGCATTAAAATAAAATTCAAACTCTTTACCCCTGTCAATCTCTCCAACAGCATCTCCTTCCTTTCTCTCCTCCCTCACTACTCTCCAGCCATACTAGCATCCTCTCTGCTCCTTGAATAGGCCAGGTATGTATGAGCCTCTGGGTCATTTTGCTGGCTATGTCCTCTGCAGGGAAACGTCTGTTCCTGCATCTTTGCATGGGTGACTCCTCACTCGGGTCTCATTTGGAAGCTCCCTTCTTGGTCAGACCTTCCCCAATCACTCAAACTAAATAACTCCCTTTGCTGCACCTCTTTCACACCATACTCTTATTTTCCTCAAAGCACATATCCAGAGAGCAAAGACCTCATCTGTTATTTCCACCACCATATTGCCAGAGGTTCACATTACAAGACACATAGTGGGCACTCACAGAATATTTAGAGGATGAGTGAATGTCCTTAGTCTAGCTGCTCAAGATCATAAGAGCTGTGCCTCCAAGAGAACACTAGCCACATGGTGCTGAAATCATATATCTGTGATTGTGCCTCCCACAGAGTCTGTGAGAACCACTGGGACAGGTAAATGTTTAATTCATAGTCACTTCCCTGCCATTTCCCACAGCTCCTGGCACCTGCTGGTACTCCACAGATGTTGGCTGAACTAACATGAAGTGGCAGAAAGGCCATACGGCCTCTTCACCGAGTTCATTTCACTTGGAGGGTAGAGAATATGAATCACAGAAGGTTAAATATTAAAAAGTGAATATTATGAGATGACCAAGGGAGGCCATATGAGGAAGGGTACACAGAAGAGTTAACATGGAGAAATTAAGCGCCTAGAATTAGCTTTCATAGGGAGAAGAAATACAACAGTGAGATCATCAATTCAGGTACTCCTTTCAGAGCAATGCCAAGCTTCCGGTGCTATAAATTTACATGGTCTCTTTTTTCTAGGATAAAAAAACAATGTTATTGATGTGCTACATTTAATGATTCCTGTGAGTAAGTCAGCTTTTTGATTACCCAAGTACCCTCCTTACAGTAGCTGTTTTAAACTTTTTCCTTTTTTTGGTCTTCTTTGGTCTCCAAATCCCTTCTCTTCATAGATGGTCCTATTTTCCACTTTGCTGAGAAAATCAAGGTCATTAAAGGGGAAATCCTCCAACTTTCTATCTTCACCACCAAAAATATGTTTGATCCCACACACATCCCTTTCTTATTCTCTTCTGTCTCAGCGTAATAGCTACATTTCTCCTTTCTAAAAATTAATCTTAACAGTACATCTGGATCCCTTTCCCTTTTCTTATCAAACAATACCTTGTCTCCTCAAGTATTGCCAATTTCCCAGCATCCTGCCTATCTTTCTTTCTACCAGTTCCTTATCTTTGGCCTTCAAACATACGCAGGCCTTCCCTGTCTTAGAAAAGCAGTGGTTGCTATTGTTGCCCACCTCTCAAGCTGACGTATTTTCCTCCATGGCTGGGTGTCTTATCGGCATGACATACTATCTTTATTCTTTCACAGTATAGCCCCTCCACTGACATGGAATTCTACTCATGCTTCAGGTCTCAGCTCTGTTAACGTTGGACTCGCATGCTACAAACATGGATGCCAAACATTGGCTTTCGCCATTTCACAGTCAGTGGCCTCCTCCCAGTGTTGACTCTGCCTGGTAGTTAGGCAGCATTCCTTCCATGAGTTTCCCTTGACTTTCAAGCATGATGCATATACATCCTCCAACTCCATCTCGGAATTATTTTATTTCCTAATTGTGGACGACATCTCAAGGACTTCTACTCTTTTTTATTTAAACGGTTTTCCTTGGAGAGTTTGTCTACATTTATGGCTTCAGTTAAACAATAAATCAATTTCCAAGATTACTGAGCACATTCTCAGGAACAGACAATGTTTGAGCATCATTCATCAACTATTTGAATGATTCATAGAATAGGACACTGGACTAGTTGCATAACCATTGAGTCAAACATAAATATGGTTTTACAGGGCTACAAAGAGAACTAAAATTTGAAAAAAGTTTAAAAAGAACAAGCTTACTTAGAATAATAGGTTACAAAATAGTATGATACATATATACACATACATACTTTACAAACTGTAGAAGAAAGCAAATGGAAATAAGATGAGCAAATAGCTGGGATTTCATCTGAGTAGCATGCTGGTAGAAGTGACGCCTAAGCTGAGTAGGGTTAGCTACCTTGGGATGGAGGTGGGTGAATGTCACAGGGAGAAGGAGCAGCATGTACAAAGGACTGCAGGAGAAGACAATATGGTGCACACCTTCATCTACTCACATTCACTGGGCACTTGCATGTCTACTGACACATCATCAAGATGACTAATAATTATTTCTTGAACACTTAATTTCATGTGAAGCTTCAGGTACTGTCAGAATATTAAGTAGGACTCCTGGCTGTCTAAAGGCCCAAGGCCCAGCGGGGGAAAGGCCAAAAGAGTGATCACAATAAGTCCACTGTGAAAAGGAAGGGCAAGTCCTAGGCTGAGGCCTACCAGGAGGGAAAGGTAAGGTGAGCCTTGAAACAGCATTTGCAGTCCATCCGGTTGTGATAAAAATGATCACTCTGCCAGATAGACAGTAGTGGAAATCACACACATGATGACTTTTTCGAATATGTCCCTTCTGCAGGTGCCTCCTGTGTTAATATGAGTAGGCTAACTGCAGAATAACCTCAGAATCTCAATGACTTAACACGAGAAAAGTATATTGCTTACTCACCTCATACTCCAAAGAGGTTCTGAGGAGAGAGAAGGCTGCTCCACACAGTCATTCAGGAACCCAGGATAATTCCTTCTTATACATCTTGTAACTTTGCATTTCTTAGGATCTCAGTATCCAAAATGTGGTTCCTGGCCAAGCAGCATCCACAACCTGGTAACTTGTTAAAAATGCAAATCTTTGAGCCTCACCACAAATGGGCCCAATCAGAGGCTCTGGCTCTAGGATCCAGAAATATGTGTTTAACAAGCTCTGGAGGTGATTCTCAAGTTTGAGAACCACTGCCAAGGCCTGGCAGATGAGGCCAGGGAGCAGGGGGATCACACAAGAGGGTTTTTAGGTGCCAGTCCCGGAAATAGCACAAATGGCTTCCGCTCACAGTCCATTGGCTGCTACTCAGTCATGAAGCCCCGTCTACCTATTTAAGAAGCTGAGACACACAGTTCAGCTCTGTGCCCAGGAAGAAAAGTGCTCTTCTCCTGACTGTTCTTCTCACTTTTAGTCTCTCCCCCTTAAATTCATTCTCCCTTCAGCAGTCAGACGAATCTTCCTAACAGGCAAATCTGTTATGCCAGTCCCTAACTAAAACCTCCATGAGCCTCTTAGCTTTCCGAATGACACTTCTTAGCCCTCCAAGGACTAGTCCCTGTTGCCTCTCTGTCCTCATGGTTTGCCACCCTCTCTTGAACTCTAAACTCCAGCTGCAATAACAAGTGGCTGGTCCTTTCACTGGCCACTTGCCCTCTTCTCTGGGCCCTTGTACCTGCTCCTCTTCCCATGCTCCTTTCCTCCTGGCCACTCCCATTCATCCTTCAGGGCTCAGCTGGGAAGTGACTTTGTCTAGAAACATCTCCCTGAAGCTGTTCCCTATCCCTCCCTCAAGACTGGGTTAGAAGCCCTCTACTATCCCAGAATAATTCTTACCACTTTGAATTTCAATCACAGAAGTCTCTGGAGGGCAGAAACTGTATCCCACATAGTGTTGCTTCCTCGTTGGCCATGAGGAGCCTGACACATGGTAGATGCTCAGTGAGTATCTGCTAAGTAATTAATTAAAAGTGGTTTAATGGCTGCGCAGTGGGTGCATATAGATGAGAATGTTGATTGTATCATACTTTGGCCAGAATTTGTTATTAAGTCCAATATGCTCCCTCTTCCTTAATTACGTACTGCGGTTAAAGCACAGGCAAAATCTTCACCCCTGAAAAAAAAGAGGCTGCCTACAATAGGGACTAGGGTGAAGCAAACCCATCCCTATCACAAGAAATCAACTCAAAGCCCCACTCTGGTCATAGTCAGCCCATCCTTTTTATAGACAGAAGTCTGCATATCTTTATCCAGTGTGAATTTACAAACGTGATTTACATAATAAATAGGAAAATACAGAAGCTCAGGATGTGAAGTGTAATCAAATTACGTTGTTTAGAAAACAGAAAATAAAGCTTACTGGTGCTGGTAGGACAAACAGGGATGTCTCAGTAGCATAATTATTGGATGAATCAGTCCTCTATTCCCATCAATGCTTCCACCATGACTCATTCTGATGGACTAATTTTTAATTGAAAATGAGAAACTCAGAGGACGTCAGAGGGATATGAAAATAAGTATTAGCCTCCAAAAGTTAAAATAATTCCTATGCACAGAACACGAGCAGCGGCAACTGTTACTGGCCCAGGTCTTCCCCTTGCCTATGCCCTCGATTACCTCTGATCTCCTTCCCTCCTAGACTTGGCCTCATCAGTGACTTCCATCTCTTTCTCTGTTGAATGTCTCCTTAGCCTATAAGCACGACTGCTGCTCTCATCCCAAAACATATACCCAAATGACAGCTGCATCAGTTGGGTTCTCTTGGAAGTAGACACTTGGATGGAATTAGGAGCAAAGGGTTTATTGAGGAAGAAGATACGTAAAAGTCAAAGAAAGGAAGCAGAGTTGTTCAGGGGGAGGTGGCCACCTGCCCAGAGTCACACAGCTAGTAAGAGGCAGAGCCAGGATTGAAACCCCACAAATCTGGCTCCAGAATCCAGGTGTATAACCACCATGTGTACTGCCTGTATCTTCTTCTGCCCTGACAGATAGCGCATTTTATCATTATGCAAATCATAGCTTCTCATAATTCTTTATTGTGGGCCATACACTCCACTAAGTGCCCTGTTACATACATTACCTATTTTTAAGGTAGGCATTACTTTGTGCCCTTTACATATTAGAAACCTGAGTCTCAGTGAGGTTAAATAACATGCCCAAAATCGTTCAGCAAACAAACAACAGAATCAGACTTCACACTTCAAATTCATGCTCTCAACCCTGACTCCATGGTCCTTTATGCTGTCATTGCCTTTGAGTGAGGACAAAGTTTCAGCCATCTTTGTAATCACATAACCTAACAAATTATAGGAATTGAATAAGAATTTGCTAAATGAATGAATGAATGAATAACGTGCTTTTCCAGTCTGTCTTGAGTTATAGAATTGTGGTCAGTTTCTTAAAAGGGCATGTTATTAAGATAACACTCTTCCTAATGTTTCAGTTTTCTTTTTTAAAATACTACTATAGCTTTTATGCTATGAATAAAATTTCTTTTTTTTTCCTAAAGATTGGCACCTGGGCTAACAACTGTTGCCAATCTTTTTTTTTTTTTCCTGCTTTATCTCCCCAAACCCCCTCTGTACATAGTTGTATATCTTAGTTGCAGGTCCTTCTGGTTGTGGGATGAATAAAATTTCTAATAGTCAATAGCTTAAGCACACACATTAGACGAGGTCATGGAACCTTAAGGATGCTATGTTGGTGAAAAGCAGCCGATAAGCAGATGATTCTCAAATGTCCATGCACATAGGAAATACTGAGGAAGCTTATTAAAATGCAGATTACCAGGCCACACCAACCACAGAATTGTATTCAATAGATTTTATAAGAAGCCTAGAAATCTGCATTTTATATAATCTCTGAGTGAGTACAGTGCAGATGGTCTATGAACCAGAGTTTTAAAAACTCAAGTGGATCACTGGGGTTGCCATCAGCTAATCAACCTCCATGTCATGTCACATATGAGAAGTCTTAAAAAACATATAGCTTTTCCAAAGGGTAAAATCACTGATGGAATGAAACTATTTGATGTCCATTATTTCCGATAATGATTTTTAAAACTGTAAGAAGAGACCGAAGACCTAGCATGAAACATGTGGGGGCCAACTTAGCTTAATTGGATCAAGGTGGACAGAACATTTCACAACTATTTAAAAGTTCATACTGATTTTGGGAGGAAAAGCTAATGACTCATTTTGCGTATTCACTGTGTTTATGTCATCCCAGCAAAGTTTTATTTTTCCACTATGTCATTGATATTAAGATACCATTAATTATAAGAATTCTTCGGGGCTGGCCCAGTGGCGCAGCAGTTAAGTTCGCAAGTTCCACTTCTCGGCAGCCCGGAGTTCGCTGGTTCAGATCCTGGGTGCAGACATGGCACCACTGTGGTGGGTGTCCCACGTATAAACTAGAGGAAGATGGGTATGGATGTTAGCTCAGGGCCAGTCTTCCTCAGCAAAAATAGGAGAATTGGCAGTAGTTAGCTCA